>NW_026606071.1:15692500-16437500 GCF_029834395.1 Sorex fumeus | reverse complement strand
GGACCCATTAGCATCACAGAATTCATGTGTTGAATGATATATATACATACATACACACACAAATAGAAAATATAGTTAGTGTAAGAAAAGGGAAAAAGGAATATAATATTGCAATGGAATAGCCAAATACGTTATTTGTTGTTGAAATTATTAACAGCTTAGAAAAGTTGAATTATTTGAAATATCTTTAGCATAAGAGATATTATGATCACTAAATTATAATAAAAAACTTTCTTAAGAATCCAGTAAAAACAATTATTAAATGGAGTGAAAAAATATTTCATTTAAAACAACATAAAATATTAAACAGGAATCAAGCCAATAAAATTCATAACTGAAGTGTGTGCAGCAGAATTTCAAAGTTTTGTGTCTGGCTCTAAAGCTGGACCTTTAGACTTCAATAAATAAAAAACAGGGCCTATGAATATAGATTTTGCTAATTTTTAAAAATTCAACAAGTGAGTACAAAAGTAATTAAAATGTTTCTGTTTAATAACTGAAATCTGGTATCATAAAAAGTTTTTATTAAAATTAAATACTAAGTTTATATTTTATAGTGTTTAAAATTGTTCTGTAATGGTCCTATTGTACATTTATAATAACAATTTATATAGTGCTCTATACTCTACATTTCTTTGTTTATTGTTCTTCAAATATTCCCATTATTTGCCTCCTTTTTGTGTAATCTTTAACCCAGTTTTTCTTTGAAACATATCACTATATTGAATCAAGCTAGCATAGAAATAGAATAATAAAAGTATTTTAACACTGGATTGTAGGAACTCAAAAGATATAGTGTATTGATTTTAGTGTGATATTAGAATGGTTTACATCTATGGGAACTCTGCTTAGATCTCCTTTCAGGGATCTACAAACAGGCTCAGTTTGGGAAAAACACAGTGAGGCCCTCTATAAATACAGGAACTGTGTTCTTATTAAGAAAGCTGAACAATTTCACTACCCAGATCATCTCTAAATCAGATTATTGCATGATCTTTGTAAAGGGGGAAAATATTAGCTAAAGATCTTTGCAATTCTGGAAGTTACCACACATGACCTATAATTGAAGGACTTCATTTTGGAGACTTGTAGGCACTCAGGGAAATTAATGCCATGAACTATAAAAGAAGGTTTGTCACAAGGTATATATAACAACACATTTTTTTGGTGGACCACTAATGCTTTTCTTGTTGAAGATTTTGAATATAAACCTGAGACATCTATCTATTAACCTATTCATTGATTTATCCATTCATCCACTCACCAATATATTTTTATAAGTAAAGAATTCATTCATGAGTTGTTTTCCCATTAATATCAACTACTCTGATTAGAACACTATGCCAAGTGTGAGAGGAGTAATGACAAATAATGCACCAATTCAGATTATTATCTGGTAAAAATTGCCTTTTTTATACTTTCACATGCATGGTCATGGTTGTAACATGACATATAAAAAGTATTTTTATTTACTTCTCTAAATAAATGACCACTGAAATTAAGTAAAAAAGGATAATGATGAATGTCACCAAATTGTTCTCATTTTAGGAGAGAGAATCCAAGACTGTGGAACTTTCCATAGAACCTCTTCTCCAAAATGTTTAAAGTTGATGTTATATTTTAGATTTAAGACTTAATTTTCTCTCACCTCTATGTCTTTTCCAATTTCTACCATATTTTATTTGAAAAGGCATAGTTCCCAAACTGTGGAACTTTAGTGATGGGATTTCACAAAAACTTTAGGTTCAGGGCTATTGGATTAGCTTGCCTCCATTAATGTCCCATTATTATTGACTAAAATAGTTATCATTGAGGAACCTAGAGCAGTGAGGAATAGAACAAAATATGTGAAATGAACTTCTTTGAAAAATAGCTTACCAACAAGCCATGTGGCAACCACTTCAGCCCATTGAAACTCTCCTGGAACATTTTCAGGAAGAACTTGATTGCAAGCTATGCGTGGCTGCCTCCACTTCTCATTTCAACAACACTGGGCATATTTTCTAAACTCTTCCGAACATAATAACAGACAGGCAACCCTATAATACAAGGCTATAATTCCACCAAGGGGTGCTGGTGGTGACATGTACCATGAAGTCAGAATCTGAGTGGTTTGTCACCAGAACCCCCAGGGTAGAATTATAGCCTCATTCACTTCTTACTTATTTTCTTTAATATGTAGATGTCACTTTGCCTCTCCCATCCTGTGTAGATCTTACCCCTGATTTCCTGGCCACCAAAGAACACTGTATCTCCTACTGTTTTGATAATTTGCTGGATCGTTATGTCTGATATAGACATGCTCCTGATTGCTTTTTTTATTCTTGTCTGAGGTTTGTTGTTTGGTATAATCTGACAGGTTTATTAGGTCTGGGTCCTGGAAGTAGAGGTTATAGGACACTGTGCAACCTTGCTTATAAGGGACATTTTTTGTTATTGTTTGTTTGGGGAGGGAGGACACATCTGGTGGTGCTCAGGGTTTACTCTTGGCTCTGCTCAGGAATCACTCCTGATGGGCTCAAGGGACCATGTGGGGTGCTTCAATCGAACCTAGATTAGCCAGTAGGCAAACACCCCACCAGTGTACTATTTATTGCTCAGACTCCAGGGATGTTAACTTTAGATACTGAGACACAGAGAAAAGACAGATTGAGACTTTGGGAGGCCTTTGAGGACAACCTTGTAGAATAAAAGGGCAAGATCCAAATAAGATGATTTATAATAGTTTCTTGAATCGGTAGGGTATTAATGAATGCCTACATAAAGGTAAAGGTAAAGGCCCTCTCGTTCATCGATTTGCTCGAGCGGGCCCAGTAACGTCTCCATTGGAGATTTATTTTTTCCATGAATACATATATGGCATGCTTTTACTAAAACTAGCATAAAAGTAACAATTATAATAGATTTGAATTAACTGACTTTAACACTTTAAAACTTTCCTGCTGTTCCAAAGCCCAGAGTCACATATACTACAATCTATGAATTATGTCTGATTTTAAATGTATCATAATTTACTCTTAAAGTCTTGAGGAACATGTATCATTACTGTAGATGTTTGTAAGATGAGTAACTCAAGCTTTTAACATAGTACAACCCTTAGGAAGCGCTATATGTCTCTTAACCAAGAATTTATAGTTAATGCTTAGTTCAAAGTTTTTCTCACTCAAATGATTCCTGTACGTATTTTTTTCTTATTTATGTTGCTTATATATGAAGTCCCTACATAATATTTTCTCCATTTATATATCCAATAGCCATAAATTTTAGTTTATCTTTCACTTAGATTTTTCCCCCCATAGAATTAGAATCCCAGGTCCTGGGATTCTTGTGAATATTATATATATAATATAATATTATATTATATATTATTATGTCATATACTATAATGTATATATGTATATATGTTATATATGTATATATGGTTATATATGGTTGATCGGGGCTGGAGCGATAGCACAGCGGGTAGGGCGTCTGCCTTGCACGCAGCCAACATGGCTGACCCGAGTTCGATTCCTCCGCCCCTCTCTGAGAGCCCGGCAAGCTACCGAGAGTATTCGATATGCCAGACACAGTAACAACAAAGTCTCCAATGGAGACGTTACTGGGCCCACTCGAGCAAATTGATGATCAACGGGAGGGCCTTTACTTTACTTTTATGGTTGATATCCCATTTTAATAACTGCAGACATTCAAACTTTAATTCTAGTAGGTCACGTTCTGATGGTAATATCACTAGTAAATAACAAGAGTCAGGATTTTAACCCTGATATTCTGCCCCAGGAACCAGGCTATTCTACCTTCAACGATAGATAAACTAAATAATAGGTCAACAGAAAGCAGGATATTTGGGGATGTGATCAACTGAAGGTCAGTTCAATGGTTACATAAAAAATGAAGCATGCATGAAATTTAACTTAAGTTTTCTACTAACATTTTTCCTTCCTTCCTCTGATTGTTGTTACTGTGTTTGGCATATCGAATACATCATGGGGAGCTTGCCAGGCTCTGCCGTGCGGGTGAGATACTCTCGGTAGTTTGCCGGGCTCTCCAAGAGGGGCAGAGGAATCGAATTCGGGTCGGCCATGTTGGCTGCGTGCAAGGCAAAGACCCTACTGCTGTGCTATCCCTCCTCTGATTGAAGAAGAGTGGTATGATCTGTCCCATCATCTACCTCTAACACAGGCCGATGACTTTTTTACAATTCTAATATTTGCCCTACAATATCTGGTTCCACTTCTCCAACATGGCTGACCCGAATTCGATTCCTCTGCCCCTCTCGGAGAGCCCAGCAAGCTACCAAGAGTATCTTGCCCACTCGGCAGAGCCTGGCAAGCTCCCCGTGATGTATTCGATATGCCAAACACAGTAACAAAAAAGTCTCCAATGGAGACGTTACTGGGCCCGCTCAAGCAAATCGATGAACAACGGGAGGACAGTGACAGTGACAGTGACTTCTCGATTAATCACTTGATCACTTGACTTCCCGTTAATCGTCGATTTTTTTGAGCGGGCGCCAGTAACGTCTCCATTTGTCCCTGTCGCGTGCTACTGTAGCCCAATGGCGTTTGTTCGCTCTAGGAACATGAAAAGCCTCAAACCGATCGTTCATGATCTTGATGAAGAAGTCTGACCATCTGGTAGGTGGGCAGCCACGTGGTCTTTTGACATCCCGTGGAATCCAGTTGGTAACAGCTCTAGTCCAGTGGTTGTCTTTAAATCTCATTACGTGACCAGCCCATCTGATTTTTGACACCTTGGCAAACGAGACAGCATCCCTGATTCTTGATCGTCGACGGATGTCAGAACTCCAGATTCTTTCTCTCATTTGAGTGAAACATGGTATTCCAAGCATAGCTCTTTCAATTCCTCTTTGGGAGACCCAAATAGTGTTCTCATCCTGTTTGCGTAGGGCCCGGGTCACTGAGGCATATGTTAATGCAGGAAGAACAGTGGAATCAAAGAGATGTGCCCAGAACCGGAGGTTCTTCTTCCTCTTAGCTATTTCTTCGACGTTCTTGAAGGTGTTCCAAGCCGCTCTCTTCCTCCTGCGCATCTCGGGTGCCAGGTCTTTTGTCATGTTGACTTCTCGACCTAGGTACACATAGCTGTTGCATTTGGAGATGGTCGTTCCTTTGAGAGTGAATGGGGTTTCAGGAACGAGGCTGTTTCTCATAATCATTGTCTTCGTAAGATTCAGCTGTAGTCCGACCCTTCCACACTCACGGTCAAAGTCGGCCAGCATTTGTGCTGCTTGGCTGATGTTTGGTGTTATTAAAGCAATGTCATCAGCAAAGCGGAGGTGGTGTAGTTGCCGACCATCTATCTTCACTCCCATTCCTTTCCATTCCAGTTGTCGCATGATGTTCTTGAGGGTGACACTGAAGAGTTTCGGTGAAATGGTATCACCCTGCCTAACCCCCCTCTTGACAATGATTACTTCTTTGTAGAATGGTGAGATCCTGGTAGTGAATCCGCAATACAGCTCACGGAGGATCTTGATGTATTGAGCTTGAATGCCCTGATTGACTAGGGCTTCAATGACCGCTTCCGTCTCAACAGAACCAAAGACCTTTAAATCAATGAACATTAGACAGAGCGGCATCTTGAACTCCCGAGAAACCTCAATGAGCTTGGTTATCGTGTGGATATGGTTGATGGTGCTGAATCCTTTGTGGAACCCGGCTTGCTTGCATGGTTGTCCTTCATCTACTGTTCTGCCTATTTTATTTAGGATGACTCGAGTGAACAACTTGTAGATGACAGACAATAGGCAGAACAGGCGATAGTTGCTAATGTAATGGATGTCTCCCTTCTTGAACAGTAGTACGGTCCTGCTGGTTTTCCACTGGGACGGAACCTTGCATTCAGACAGGTAGCATGTGAAGAGCCGAGCCAGTGTATTGATGAGTACTGACGGCAGGTTCTTCAGGTGTTCAGGTCTGACCTTGTCTGGGCCGGGTGCTGTTTGTTTCTTTACTGACGAAATGGCGTGTCAGATTTTAGAAAGGAGAACATTGGGAACGCCATATCCATCCTGTGGAATTTGGTATGTCGGCAAGTGGACATGGCTACTGAAGAGATTTGAGTAGAAGTCATGGATAATCTTCTCCATTGCTGTTTTGGAGGATGTGATGGATCCATCAGGACGTCGAAGGGCAGTCATCTTGGTCTTGTAGTTGTCGAAGGACAGGCGGGCGTTACAAATACTTTTCCCGGCTTCTGCCGCATTTACTAGCACTTCTGCTCTTCTCTCTTTGAGGTCTTCCTTGATCGCATCTCTGCACTGCTTTGCAGTAATTACAGTAATTACTTCTCGATTATATAAGGAAAAAATACTGTTTAAGCTGGTTTATGTTTCTGTTCAAATATAAATATTTCAAATAATAGTCCTTCTAGTAATAAATATAAATTTATTCTACCTTAATTTTATTTTTTACTGTTTTAATTTGCTCGAGCGGGCCCAGTAACGCCTCCAGTGGAGTCTTTGTTGTTACTGTGTCTGGCATATCGAATACGTCATGGGGAGCTTGCCAGGCTCTGCCGTGTGGGGGAGATAATCTCGGTAGCTTGCCGAGCTCTCCGAGAGGGGCGGAGGAATCGAACTCGGGTCGGCCATGTTGGCTGCGTGCAAGGCAAACGCCTTACCGCTGTGCTATTGCTCCTGTCTGTCTGTCTGCCTGTCTCTATCCCTCTCTCTTTCTCCCTCCCCCCTTTTATCCTATTAGGCACTATGGTTTCAAATACTGTTACTGAGAGGTTACCATGTATATCACTTTACCTCATTTCAGCACTCAGTTCTGATCCAGAATGATCATTTTCAATTATCTTTGTCATATCCTCTCTGTCCTAACTACTTTCCCTGCCACTTGTGTTAAGCTTCCAACCATAGATCCTCCTGGCCTTGTTTCTACTATCTTTGGGTTTTATTCTAATAGCATAAACAAATCCTTTTATCATTATATTTATTAACTATTTACAAGGTTTAGCTTGAATTTTATTTAAAAAATTGGCATTTATAAATATACTACATACTTTATACTTTAGTTTTTTAATGTTACATAATGCACAGCATTACCATATTGTCAGAATGTAAACCATTCTTGCATTCTGGAATAAACCTACTCAGTCTTGGTATGTGTCTTTTAATATACTATTGGATTAAATTTCCTAATATACTATTCACGATTTATGTATTTATATTCAATGAGTATAGTTTTCTAGTTAGTATAATGTGCCTCATTTTTGTGAGGGTTATGTTAGAATAAAAAATAAATTAGGATACTTTCTATTTCTTCCTTCTAAGGTTTTAAACAGCTTGAAAAGATTCTTTTTCTTGATGTTTCAATGGAAATTTCCTATAAAATTAAGAGGGCCTGGCATCTTTTCTGAAAGATACTTTTTGAACAAACTTAAATTTTTTTTTTTTACTTTACAGTTCTCTGACTAAGTGAATCTTGATAATTTTTATTTATTTTGTACAACTTTTCAAAGTTATTTGCTTAAGGGGCCAGTGAGTTAATATAGCAGACAGTGTGCTTACCTTGCACCCCATCAACCGAGTTTCAATCCTGTCACTCCATATTGTTCTCTGAGCACCTCCAGGAATGGTCCCTAAGTGTGAAGTTAGGAACAAGCCCTGAATACTGCCAGGTGTGGCAGCAAAACCAAACCAAACAACAATAACCAACCTTGATTGATATGTATGGTTTTAAAAAGTTCTTTTTCCTTTTTTTTTTTTTGAACCTGGTGCCATACAGGGTATTGTGTGGTACTGGAGATCATAACCAGGGCTTACATTTGTCAGGTATATACTCTACTGCTTGATATATCTGCCTGACCTAAATAAAGTCTACCGTCCTTTCATCTACCCTTTACATTCCAAACTGTATTTTATTCTCATTTCTGGCTAGTAGTGCATTCCAACTGATTTTTCAGGAGCTATTTTAGGCCTCAGGACACAGCCGTTACCAAGACAGGCAGGACATCTGCTCTCATGGGATATGTGAAACAGCAATTTTTGTTCTCTTTAAACTCTCTGAACAGAATTGACAAAGTTTGAATTGTATTTCTCATTTTGCCTCTTCCAGTTGGTTGGTGTTTTTATATTGCTTCTTTTTCATATTCAGATTTTTACGTTTTGTCATCTTTTTGTGCTTTATGCATTCTATTATATTTTCTAAAACTTAATATTAATTATAGCAATGCTCTACATTGCACTGTCCTCCCATTGTTCGTTTATTTGCTGGAGCGGGCACCATTATTGTTACTGGTTTTGGCATATTGAATACGTCATGGGGAGCTTGCCAGGCTTTGCCCTGCAGGGTAGAATACTCTGGGTAGCTTGCTGGGCTCTCCTAGAGGGGCGGAGGAATCGAACCCGGGTCAGCCATGTTGGCTGCATGCAAGGCAAACGCCTTACCCACTCTGCTATTGCTCCAGCCTGATCTTTTTAAGTCTCTGAAAAATTGAGACTAAATATTCAGTGAACCTGATTTTTTAATTTCAAAATATCAAGTATTAACCAAGTATATTTATGATTTGAAATCAACAAAGGTGCATGAAAAAAGGTCTTTCAGATGATTAGATATTCCCTCTCAGAAAAGGATGAAACTTTTAATATCATTTTAACATTTCCCTCAGCACAGTTATTTTGTACATAACTCAACACAATAAACCTAACTAACCTTTAGATTGACCAAATGTGCCCAGATTGTTAAAATAGTGCACGTGGGAATTTTTACCAGTTGGCTGAGGTGTGGAAGTATATCCAGGAAGCTGGTAAGAGACTGCAAAGGTCTGTCTCTGTAGGAGAGCTGTTTCAGAGTGTGAGGGATATCCTTCTTCATAGTTTAAACTAAAGAATAATAAAAACTAATAACCAAAACCACAGTCCAAATCATACAATAAAAAATTTCTTGTAAAGCAATTATCAAAGAAGCAATTGTCTTTTAACAAAATACCTGGTCTACAGATCAGTAGATCAAACATAGCCTGATAATACTTTCAAAATGGGGAAAATACACATGATATAATTGGAATGAAAATAACACATAGCATTTTCCATAACCCAACTTTACCTCCAACTGAGTCCTATTACTGGGAAAGGCACATGGGGAAGCTCAACATGCTGGGAAAAAGGGCTGAATTCACTGCTGAAGTGCTACTTCTGGCTTACAGTTCAACTGTTTTTGAACTAATTTCCACCGGTATGAGAAAGGAACTTATCAAGATCATTAATTTTTTAATTTTTG
Source organism: Sorex fumeus (assembly GCF_029834395.1). Classification (NCBI taxonomy): domain Eukaryota; kingdom Metazoa; phylum Chordata; class Mammalia; order Eulipotyphla; family Soricidae; genus Sorex; species Sorex fumeus. Next base: position 16,428,249 of record NW_026606071.1, on the reverse strand, counting down.
TTTTGTTTTTTGGGCCACACCTGGCAATACCCAGGGTTTACTCCTGGCTCTGTGCTCATGGGTTACTCCTGACAGAACTCAGGGAAACCTATAGGGTACCAAGGATTGAACTTGGGTCAGCCTCATGCAAGGTAAGTGTCCTTCTGAGTGGACTATCACTCCAGAGCCAAGATCCATCCTTCCTTCCTTCCTTCCTTCCTTCCTTCCTTCCTTCCTTCCTTCCTTCCTTCCTTCCTTCCTTCTTCCCTCCTTCCCTCCCTTCCTCCCTCCCTTCCTTCTTCCCTCCCTCCCTCCCTCCCTCCCTTTCTTCCTTTAAGGTCCCTTGGAACCCCCAGGGAGATTGCAGAGTTAAAACTCCACTAATTAGTAATTAGCCTGGCAAGCTCCCCATGACAGTATTCAATATGCCAAAAACAGTAACAGTAATGCCTGTTCCAGCAAATCAAGGACAGTCTCCCTTTCCTGCCCCCTCCTTAGTAGAGCTTTAGAGTGAAACCTTTCCTCACCTCTTCCTTACTGGGATGTAAACCATTTGTTGACTCTTCCTTGCTAGGATTTAAATTCTGAAACCATTTGTTGACTCTTTCCTGTTGGGATGTAAATTCAGAAACCATTTGTTGGCTCTTCCTTATCTGTTACCTCTGTTAGGAACTTTTCCTCCACCTGAATGCAGGAGCCATGAGCTGAGAATCAAAGGGAACAAAGAAGATAACCAAATGTCCAAGTTACTAGATGCCCACTAGCCACAATGCCTATGTATGTAAATGCTGATCTTTGAATCTATAGGCTAAGGAGTGATGTACTTTGAAATGGATTGGCTGAAGGGATAGCACAGCAGTAGGGCGTTTGCCTTACACGCAGCCAACATGGCCGACCCGAGTTCAATTCTTCCGCCCCTCTCTTAGAGCCCGGCAAGCTACCGAGAGTATCTCGCTCGCCCGGCAGAGCCTGGCAAGCTCCCCGTGACGTATTCGATATGCCAAACACAGTAACAACAAAGTCTCCAATGAAGACGTTACTGGGCCCGCTCGAGGAAATCGACGAACAATGGGAGGGCTTTTACCTTTACCTAAGAAAGTATATGTTGCTACAAATCTATTGGCTATAAAATGTGCGGGCTTTGCTGTAACGGCCAGTGAAGGCCTATATAAGATCCCCTTTGAAGAAGTTCGAGGTCTTGCCTCACCTATCTGACCTGCATGTCTGTGTAAGTGGCTCGACCCTGGTTAGCCAGTCTTACAATAAACCTTGCTTGCTGTTTGCAGTCTCTGGAGTCTATTTGTCATTAAAGATCACGATCCGAGTCCTAACACTTCCGCCCCCCTTCCCTTCCTCCTTCCTTCCTTTTTTTTTTAATGTAGGAGTACTGCTATTTATTCAGCTATTGATTAAGCTGATTGAGCTGGGCATGAACACATTATTTTTTTGTAGCACTGTAGCACTGTCCTCCCATTGTTCATCGATTTGCTCAAGCAAGCCCAGTAACATCTACATTGTGAGACTTATGTTTTTGTAATTTTTTTAAAATTTGGATAGCCATAAGATAGACCAATACAAAACTGTTTATAATTAATTAATTATATACTTTAAAAATATTCTAGGACTAGTCTTATTATAAGGATTGAATAGAGGTTACACCTGACTGTGTTCAGGGCTTACTACTGGAGGTACTGTTAGGCTCTTTTAACTTAATAATTTGTCCTTCTTGGATATTTTATGTAAGACATTTTTTCTAGGTTTGGGTATTTTTTATAGATTTAAATAATGCTTATACCTCTAAAAGTTGGCTCATCAACTTTAGTCTGTATTTCCTGATGTCTTTTATAAAAGATATGAATTTATTGTTTAGCTTATTGTAAAGAAAAACAAATTAAATTTCTTTTTCTTCCAAAAATTTAAAGATATTATTCTGCTGCTTTCTAAGTTTATTATAAATTCTTGATTGCTCTCTATTCTATAGAAGACTTTTTAAACTTTAATTCAGCTTTTTGTGTCAGTAATAGTATTCCAATAAATTTTATTTAGCTAGATTAGCGGGTAGGGCGTTTGCCTTGCACGTGGCCGACCCAGCCGGCCTGAGTTCGATTCCTCTCCCCCTCTCTGAGAGCCCGGCAAGCTACAGAGAGTATCTCACCCGTACGGCAAAGCCTGGCAAGCTACCTGTAACGTACTCGATATGCCAGACACAGTAACAACAATTCTCATGATGGAGACGTTACTGGGCCCAGTCGAGCAAATTGATGAACAATGGGAAGACAGTGCTACAGTGCTACAGTGCTACAGTACTTGTTAGGATCTTTAAATTTAATAATTTGTATCATATATTGCTTAGATGAATTACCAAATATTTCTTTGTTTTTTTTCTTTTTGTAACTTCTATTAGTTGGATATCGAAACTGATTTATTTTCTGTTATTTATTTTCTGCCATTAGTGAATACAGCTGATTTTCTGAAAAATTTGTGCTTTTATCTTTTAATCCTTGCATTAATTTTTTTTATCCACTCAATATTCAAAACATTATTTAAAATGCTTAGCTTTTAAGAAATGTTTAACACTGTATGTGGATCATGAAACTTAATATGTTCTTTTTTTGTATGTTCTTGCTTTATAGATAAGATACAGCATATATCTCCAAATATAACTTATATTATTACTTAAAATTATATTGTTACTTATTATTATTATTACTTATTACTTACTGTCTGAGTTCATCATGTCGACCAAGACCATTCATGGTAACTCACAGTTCCAGAAGGCAGAATCTAAACGATGGACATGGGAGTCTCCCGGTGGACGATTCCACAACGAAATAGACCACATCATATTCAATCGACGGTTTTGCCTGACTGATGTCGCTGTTGTCCCAAAATTTCGAACGGGATCGGACCACCGTCTCCTTCGTGCAAAATTCTACTTCACAGAGCGGGGAGAAAGGGCTGCAAAGTTCAAAAAGAGAACTCCCAGAACGACCACCAACTGGGAACTCTTTGGTACTATTGCGGCAACATGGGAAGATGCCATTGTTGACAACATTGACGAGGAATACGATCGACTGGTTCAGCACCTCCATGAATGTGCGAGGAACGCCAAGAGAGAGATAGCCACAAAAAGTCGCCTATCTTCGAAAACTCTTGAGCTAATTCGCCAGCGTGGTTTGGCACATGCCTCAGGCAACCGCAAGCTAACGTCCGAGCTTGCAAAGCAGTGCAGAGATGCGATCAAGGAAGACCTCAAAGAGAGAAGAGCAGAAGTACTGGTAGATGCGGCAGAAGCCGGGAAAAGTATTCGTAACGCCCGCCTGTCCTTCGCCAACTATAAGACCAAGATGACTGCCCTCCGACGTCCTGATGGATCCATCACATCCTCCAGAACGGCAATGGAGAAGATTATCCATGACTTCTACTCAAATCTCTTCGATAGCCATGTCCACTTGCCGACATACCAAATTCCACAGGATGGGTATGTCGTTCCCAACGTTCTCCCTTCCGAAATCCGACACGCCATTTCGTCAGTAAAGAAGCAAACAGCACCCGGCCCAGACAAGGTCAGACCTGAACACCTGAAGAACCTGCCGTCAGTACTCATCAATACACTGGCTCGGCTCTTCACTCGCTACCTGTCTGAATGCAAGGTTCCATCTCAATGGAAAACCAGCAGGACCGTACTACTGTTCAAGAAGGGAGACATCCATGACATTGGCAACTATCGCCCGATCTGCCTATTGTCTGTCATCTACAAGTTGTTCACTCGAGTCATCCTGAATAGGATTGGCAGAACACTAGATGAAGGACAACCATGTGAGCAAGCAGGGTTCCGCAAAGGATTCAGCACCATCGACCATATCCACACGATAACCAAACTCATTGAGGTTTCTCGGGAGTTCAAGATGCCGCTCTGCTTAACGTTCATTGATTTAAAGAAGGCCTTTGATTCTGTTGAGACGGAAGCGGTCATTGAAGCCCTAGCCAATCAGGGCATTCAAGCCCAATACATCAGGATCCTCCGTGAGCTGTATTGCGCATTCACTACCAGGATCTCACCATTCTACAAAGAAGTGATCGTTGATGTCAAGAGAGGGGTGCGGCAGGGTGATACCATTTCACCAAAACTCTTCAGTGCCACCCTCGAGAACATCATGCGACGACTGGAATGGGAAGGAATGGGAGTGAAGATAGATGGTCGGCAACTACACCACCTCCGCTTTGCTGATGACATTGTTTTAATAACACCAAACATCAGCCAAGCGGCACAAATGCTGGCCGACTTTGACCGTGAGTGTGGAAAGGTAGGACTACAGCTGAATCTTACGAAGACAATGTTTATGAGAAACAGCCTTGTTCCTGACGCCCCATTCGCTCTCAATGGAACGACCATCTCCGAATGCAACAGCTATGTGTACCTAGGTCGAGAGGTCAACATGAGAAATGACCTGGCACCCGAGCTGCGCAGGAGGAAGAGAGCGGCTTGGAACGCCTTCAAGAACGTCGAAGAAATAGCTAAGAGGACGAAGAACCTCCGGCTCCGGGCACATCTCTTTGATTCCACTGTTCTTCCTGCATTAACATATGCCTCAGAGACCTGGGCCCTACGCAAACAAGATGAGAACGCCATTCAGGTCTCCCAAAGAAGAATAGAAAGAGCTATGCTTGGAATATCACGTTTCACTCAAATGAGAGAACGAATCCGGAGTTCTGACATCCGTCGACGATCAAGGATCAGGGACGCTGTCTCATTTGCCAAGGTGTCTAAAATCAGATGGGCTGGTCACGTAATGAGATTTAAAGACGACCGTTGGACTAGAGCTGTTACTGATTGGATTCCACGGGATGTCAAGAGACCGCGTGGCCGCCCACCTACCAGATGGTCAGACTTCTTTGTCAAGGTCATGAACGATCGGTTTGAGGCCCTCCATGTTCCCGGAGCGAAAAGATGCCATTGGGCTACACTAGCACGCGACAGGGACAAATGGAGACGTTACTGGCGCCCGCTCGAGCAAATCGACGACTAACGGGAAGTTAAGTGATTAAGTGATTACTTAAAATTCTCTTGTGTTCTTTACTCTAGAGGGGTCTTAATTATTATTTTTTGTTATTTCCCTTTTACCTTTTGTTTTAATTCCTGAATATATCATGATTCTTCGTGAATCATTTGTTCATTACAGAGAGTTAAATTGGGTTTTTTTTTTCTATCTTGTGAAGATAGGTTTCCTTATAGCCCTCTCTCTAAATGGGGGACATCATGAGCTTTATATCATTGCAGTCTGTCAGTACGTAAGAGTCTTTGAAGTGGTGGTAAGAATCGGGGAGCAAATTTTGATGTACCGCAAATAGCCAAAGGCCAAATATGCAGGTTTTCTTTGGAATGGTAAACATTCTAAAAGATACCATATATTTTTTAGATATATACATCATTTTATTGAATATGAATTCTATGGATTTTGAGTCTGGGAATATTGTGACTACTCTTCTGTTGGAACCCTACCAAAAAATCAACCTCGTTTTTTCTCTATTTCCTAACAGTTCTTGATTCATTTTAATCTCTCTATTAAGTAGAAAGAAAAATATCTTACTGGTTTTGATAAAACTCTCATTGTCTTTTTATCTGAAAGATTCCTTCCACTTTTAAAATTCTAAATATAAGTAAAAATAACTAGCTTTCTCAGGATGTTTTTTCCTATTCTTTGTTTAATTATTAATATTTTTGTGCATTGTGACATGGTAAGGTTTTGAAAAAAGAAAGGAAATTAACTTGTAACAATTCTTCATCTAGAACTTGAAACTATGATGTGATTTAACATGTAGTCTGTGTATAAATGAAACAATGCCAAGAATACTATGAGGACCATGAACCCACTGAAGTAACACCAATGTTTTCTGAACACCAAGGCAGTAGGGATAATTATATTAGATCCTAGAGATAAAAGGATGATTAGCACATGGTTCCTTCTCTTAAAAAACTTAAAATTTATTGGAGGACCATCAAACGTGCAGATAAATAATTATAATAGAGAGTAATATGAAAAATGATAAGCATATATATAAGATAGAGAAACGATAAATTAGGGAATGATTATCTGCTTCAAGCCCCAGGGAGGACCTCAAAGAGAAGCTAATGCCTCGAGGAGTCTTATTTTTTACCTCAGTCATTTCTGAATCTTCAGGAGATAAGGGGGGGGGAGCGTTAGCTTCCCAATTTCCTTTACTTAAGGTCTACAAAACAGTTAACAAAAGTGAGCTAAAATGTGACTTTAATTGAAGAGAAATCAGCTAAACCAAAATTGCAGCAGAAAATGGTAAGACTCAGAAGACGGATTTGAAAATGTACACAAAATGTCAAAAACAGCATATTTCTCATATCATGTAGGCTACATTTTCTAATTTCATAAAGTGTTTTTTCTCAAAACTGCCTTATCTGATTCTCCACTAGACTATTTGGATATTCCACAAGGCCAGCTTTATTCTGACTGATGAGCATATAATAAAATGAGCAAGTTCCTTTGAAGTTACCATAATGTCTGATTTATTTCACTAGATACCACCACTTGATATTGATGGTTTTATTTCTAATGATCGATAAAGGATTGCCATGTTTGGTAGATCTTAAATTTTCCCTAGATATTCTGGCTGTTTTCAGTAAGTGATCCAAATATAGGGAATATATTACATACCAATGGGGCAATCTCTCATAATCAAAGCAACTTTAAAGACTTAGTCTTCTTTATTTCTGATTGTTCTCCCAACCCCCTCATCACACACACACACCTGTACTCCTCTCTCCCTTATAAATTTCCATGCCCATGGACTTTGTTTCCTTTTAACTTCAGTTTCCTATTAGCTCTTATGACACTAGTTCTATGTCCTTATTTCTCTATTCATCCAGCTTTAGTCCCTCACTGTTAATTGCCCAATCTCCCAGTATTTCAAAGTTCAAATTCTTCAAAGAGACTTTATTCTAGGTCTTGTCATACCAAGTAGGATAACCATGAATTGATTGGCTGCATTCATTCATCTGTGACACTTAGTAGTACTTCCCTAAGCTTGGTAGTAGGGGAAATATGTGGAATTAAATATATTTACTGACAGTTCTTACTAAGTGAGGGCAATTGGTTTGGTATCTTTCCTTGACAAGGAGTGTGAGTACAGTATTTACTAGAACTGATCTATTAAACCCTTCTACACACCATATTCTAATCAGACAAGAAGTCCTTTGTTCTCCCAAGAATAACAGGATGCACATTATTTTCAATATTTACAAATTATATTTTCCTTTGTTGATTTGGGTGTTTGATTACTCAAATATTACAATAAATAAGAAATGGGTAGATACTAACCTTCGTTTTTACTTTTTAATTGATAGGTACCTAACCAATTCATTTTATTAATTCTCAGTAATGATATTAACCACCTTCATTATCTATCATATTTTCCATATGAATCTCTATCAAATGTTGTACTTTATTATTTTTTAAGTTAAGATGAGTTATTTGGAGCAAATGAAATGTAGTATGGCAAGTAGGGCAATTTCCTTGCATGTGACTGGCCCAGGATCAATCCCCAGCATCCCACATGATCCTCTGAGCCCCACCATAAATGATCCCTGAATGCTGAGCCAGAAGTAAGAGCCCCCTCCAAAAAAACCAAATGAACAAACAAACAAAAAAAAGCCCAAAGTAGAGTGATTTTGTATGCATACCATTTTCTGTTTTCAAAGAAAATTCCAGGATTTTATGTTAAGATACTAGACTAAAACTATATTATAGATAAGGAAACTGCTGTATACCTTGTACATATCATATACCAAAATCTAAGAAATGTAGAAATGGGATCTTCCAAGAATTATGGTCAAGTGAAGATTCCTTTATACCATACTATACCATATTTTTATATCTACAACCCAATTACTCAATGAGCTTATGCCTTGTAAAATTTTCTGGGACTTTGGAGAAATCCACACACACTCACATATCTATAAACATAGCCTCTGAATGTGAACACACATACATAGATAGTGGAACAAAATGATTATTAGCTCTTCTATTTCTTGTACTAAGATTTTTTTGGTTGTTGAGCCACCCCCAGCAGTAGTGCTCACTCAGTGATAACTCCTGTTGGGGCCAGAGGGATCAGCTGAAGGGCCTGGAATTGAACCTGGATAGGCCATGTGTAAGGCAAGTACCCTACTGACTCTACTATTGCTCTGTCCTTTACATTCAGATTTTATAACAGACACCATAGTATTGTGAAGAAGCACACTTTTGTCAGACCTATATGCCATTATTAGTATATTTAACTTTCATTTTTGCTAGGAAATTCAGTTTCTGTGAGCTGTATCTCTTCCTATTTGTATTGTTCGCTTAGTGACAAGGATGGCGCCTTCTATGTAAAAGTTATTCAATACATTCATCAATAGAATGAAATAACAAGTGGAAATCAAATTTTAGTTCATAATTCTGAAGACATCACATCTTATTATTCATGATACTATTGAATTAGAGGTCTTGAACAATTGAAAATCAAATTTTGGTTTTCAGTTTAGGGCATTAATATTATTATAACCAATCTAAGACAAAATGATGAAGTAGGTCAAGCAAGTCTTTAGTGATTCTACATTATTTCTATTTCCAAAGATGTTTTGTGGTGAGTGTATGTATAATTCATCCACCAAAATGTTCAGATATGAATATCATAATTAAATACCCAGAACTGGATTGTAATGTTTAATGAGGAATTAATAATGTAGATTCAGTGCAATAGAAGATACTCTTCTGTGAGAAAAAAAAAAAAAACAAACCAACTCTGATTTTGATCATCAAGGCATTTGTAAAGGGATTGGTGTGAGAACATTATATGCCTGAAACTCAATCAAGAATAACTTTCTAAATTTGTAATTCACAGTGATCCAATAAATAAACAAACCAAAAGTTGTGACTTTATCTTAGGTAAGAATGATTCAAGCACATTTCATATGTATAATAATGAAATATTTCATTCATCAAGTTTTTTTTCTGAGTTGTATAGCTATCCCTAGCTTTTTAAGTTCACTGACTTTTTCAGTGACAGTGATTTATCTGAAAAATATTAAACTTGAATGGGACATTTAGGATCTGTTACAATGAAAATATTTTTAATTTACCTCTTGGTAAGATATTGACTTTATATTATATTCCACAGACAGTAATGCAAAAATACTAAATAACACATTGTGAGGTAGTATACAACTATATATTTGATAATAATGGCATAAATCTAATGGTGGCACATTAATGTTTATTTAAATCACTAATGCTATTAATATTTCATGGAAATGTGAGTATCTACAGCAATTGAATATGTTGATGCTAATATACATTCCAGTTTTGGTGACATCAGAGGGACTAGGGCAATTTTACTGCTATGAGTTTCAAATGACCACATTTGCCATAAGTTTAAGCTCCTTGCATGTCTGATTTATGCATGTTTTCATTTTCTAAAAGGCAATTCATTTTTAATAACTGCACCCCATATTTTGTTTATGCCACATATGTTCAATCTAATAATTTATTTTGTTCACTTTGTGCAATTTTCTTAAGACTCCTTCTGTTTTTTCCTTTTCAGGCAGTAAAGTTACCATGGAAATTGTGTCATTGGCATCAGGGGTGGGGTTTTTACACAAGTAGAGCTAACTACACTTTGTCTGGTGTTAAGATTCAGACCATGTTATCAAGTGAGAAAAATCAAGATTGGCATGCATTTTACCTTCAATCTATACTTTAACACATTTGTTACAGAGAGCTATGTTTGGTAACATGTTGATAAAAAAATTAAACCGAAGGAAAAAATTTAATTTCAAAGCTCTCCTAGTAAACATTACTCTCCCTATTTTTTTGTCAACCATTAATAACAAAAATGTTAATAGTACATGTAAAAAGTACCTCTGGCATAGCGCATTACCTATAGGACTACATTTATTAAATTAAAATAAAAAGTTTAGTTTCTTTGTTTTGAATAGTTATTTTATGCTTTTATGAGCCATGGTGATAGACTGTCATAAAATAATTTACTTATATGTCTGATTGACAGCATAATTTAGAGAAAGTTCTATGCAATTATTTTAATATATTTATTTGATTTTATAGTATAAAAATACTATAAGTACCTTATAATCTCTGTATAATCCCTAATACTCATTTAGAGGAATATTGAATTTTATGAATGATATCCAACATCCTTTGACTTTTTTTCCGTGATACTACTAACTAAAATTAGTCTATTGTTTAGAAATGTTGGCTTGAAATAATTGAAAGGAAGTAATCCTTGGGATGTAGAGGATAGTACAGCAAGTTAGGGCACTTGCTTTGCACGTAGTTCTAATTTGATCTGAAGCACTATATATGGGCCCCTAAGCACTAGGAGTAGTTCCTAAGCAAAGTTGAATAAGACCTGAAAGCACTGGGCATGGCCCCCAAACTGAACAAATAAAACAGAAAATCCTTGGTTAACCTTTTAAATATTTTTGAATGGTTCTGGAGATCGAACCTAGACTGGTTTGTGCAAGGCAAATGCCATACCTTCTGTACTATCACTCCAGTCCTTTCTTTACAGTCACAGTCATAGTCTTCCCGTTGTTCATCAATTTGCTCGAGCAGGCCCAGTAACGTCTCCATCATGAGACTTGTGGTTACTGTGTTTGGCATATCGAAAACATCACGGGTAGCTTGCCAGGCTTTGCCGTGTGGGCGAGATACTCTCGGTAGCTTGCCGGGTTCTCTGAGAGGGGCGGAGGAATTGAACTTGGGTCGGCCATGTTGGCCACTTGTAAGGCAAACGCCCTACCGCTGTGCTATCGCTCCAGCCCCCTATCTTTACATTTACTTGAAATGCAAAGTGACATTCTTGCACAGAACCATTAATTAGCATATTTTTTTGACTGCCGGCAAGCTACCAAGAGTATCTTGCCTGCATGGCAAAGCCTGGCAAGCTACCCATGATGTATTCAATATGCCAAACACAGTAACAATGAGTCGCACGATGGAGACGTTACTGGGACCACTTGAGAAAATCGATGAACAATGGAGGACAGTGACAGTGCTAATGGAATTATCATACCTAAAAGTAAAATATGCATTGCTAGCAACCTGGTGCATGGGCCAAATTTAGTTCCCTTCCTGTTTTTGTAAATATAATTTGATTATATATAGGATATGGCTATATCCACTTATTTGTATGTGTTTCTATGGCTGCTTCCACTAACAGAAGAATTGATGAGTTAAAAAATAAATCATATGGCCCCAAAAATCTAAAGTACATACTATGTATGTCCTTACAGTCAAAAAGTTTTCTTTCTCTTATATATTGCATTTCTTACTTTCCCATTTGTAAACCATCACTCACAATAACACTATTACCAACACCCTAAGACAAAATATATAAAATATGCATTATTATTAGTGGCAAAATTTTTCCTTACCCATTATTCTCTTTCTTAATGTTTGTTGCATAAATGTCACAATCCCCACAGTTATTCAGTAGAATCATACCAGGAAAATTTGTTGAGCTACCAGCTTGATAAGTTTGGGATAAGAACTGGTTATATATATTTTCCAGTTTCTCCCTTCCCTCAGCTGAATTAAAAAAAAATAGGATATGCTACATTTTTCTCTGCTGGAAATGTCTATTCTGCCTTACTAGAATTACTCTAGACGCTCGACTATGGCATTCTTTGTTGTGGAGAGTCCTGTGATAAAAAGCAGAGAAATTGGGGTCGGAGTGATAGTACAGTGGGTAGTGTGTTTGCTTTGCATGCTCTAATCTGGATTCAATACCCACCATCTCGTACGGTCCCCCTAGCAATGCCAGAGGGGACGAGTAATCCCTGAGCGTCTCAGAGTATGACACCCCCCCTCCCGAAAATAATGAAACAAAACACAAAAAGCAGAGAATGTATCTAAGAAGGGCATAGCATGAGTCAACCCCATCATATTTCTGATATACTGGGAGAAACAAGAGGTACCAAAGCATCACATCAATAGGAATACCTTTTAGTATAAGAGATTTATATAGTCTCTGGCTCTCACATCTTCCCCCAAAAAGATAACTCTAAAGTGTCTTTGTAAGACCCACGTATTGCTTTATAGTTATAAATAATGCTTTAATTTCATTATTAACTATTAATGTTAAAAACCAACACCTTACAGTTAATAGAAAAATTTTAGAAATTTACTAAGGAATTTACTAAGAAATGTAGCATTGTAGCACTATCCTCCTGTTGTTCATCGATTTGCTCGAGTGGGCCCAGTAATGTCTCCATTGTGAGACTTGTTATTACTGTGTTTGGCATATCCAATACATCACGGAGAGCTTGCCAGGCTTTGCTGTGAGGGCGAGATACTCTTGGTAGCTTGCCGGGCTCTCTGAGAGGGGCGGAGGAATGAACTTGGGTCAGCCTGGCTGGCCCCGTGCAAGGCAAACGCCCTACCACTGTGCTATTGCTCCAGCCCATACTAAGGAATAATTGTGTATTATTTATAAGCATGTAATTTACTTCGATAAATAAACTGAAACCAAACCTTGTGAAAACACTAAGAAAATCTTTTTATTGATTCCAAAATCTGGGCTATATGTTTGACTATGAATAAACTCTTTAATAAATTTCTCATTTAAAGCAGAGCAGGTAGAGAATTTGCCTTGCATGTAGCCAACATGGTCGACACAGGTTCGATTCCTCTGCCCCTCTTCAGAGCCCAGCAAGCTACCGAGAGTATCTTGCCCGCCTGGCAAAGCCTGGTAAGCTCCCCGTGATATATTTGATATGCCAAACATAGTAACAAGAAGTCTCATAATGGAGACGTTACTGGGCCAATTCAAGCAAATCGATGAACAAGGGGAGGACAGTGCTACAGTGGTAAACTTTAATTCTGTTCACAGTAATGATTACCAAGGAAATTGTTGCTCCAGGGCCATGCTGGGTGTACCAGTTAATAGTTATATGAGTAAGGCTGTTCTCACAAAAGGCATCTCCTTCACTGGGACAGCATTAATGAAACTGGGCATTTGTAGAGTCTCTTAGAAGAAATCCTTGCTGTGCCTCCCCCATTTAGAGGATTTTCACCTGTTACCTCTTGGAAAATCTTGTGGGCAGAAACTGCACTAGAACGATAGTGTAAATCACCCTGGAATATCTGTTTTCTCTTCTTAGATTAGACTTACGAATAGACACCTGTTTTAATTGTATTTTTTATGATGTACATGCATACTTACTAATGGGTTATAATAGGACAAAATAAATTATAATAGGGCATAATTTCTAGAGATAAATAGATGACCCCCCCTTTCTGTTCCCATCAATTACACTATCTTCAACTTATCCAACAGTATTATCTTTTTTTTAAAAAATAATTGTTTTTTGGATCACACCCAGTGATGCTCAGGGGTTACTCCTGGCTCAGCACTCAGGAATTATTCTTGGAGGTTCATAGGGAATCATATGGGATGAGGTCGGGTTGGCCTCATGCAGGGCAAACACCTTACCTACTGTACTATTGCTCCAGCCCCCAGTATTACCTTTTTATTATTAACTTTTTTATTTTAAATTTTATAATTGGAAAAATAAATGATTTTTCTTTGTACAATGTAGAAAGTTGATCAGTGGGGGGAAAATGTTATCTTTGATGCATTACAAATAGTAAATACGGAAGAGCAGCAGTATCAGGAATTCACCATTTTATGACTCCTCAAGCTATATTCAATTCAGGAAAATTTCCTAAAAAAGGGATCTCATATGTGAAAGATTGATGAAATCTTTATAATGGAGGTATTAGATAATTTTATTGATAAATATCAGCATAAAGAAAGAACAAAATCAAATTGTGTGACCCTGATGTGATATAACATGAAAAGCACTAAATATTAAGTTTTCTTGAAAATGATAAATTTGAATCTGTAGAGACTTGGAAGCTTGCTTCTGGTAGAAAATATGAGGGAAAATTTTTAAGTAAAACACAGGAAAGGAAAGTAACAGACTGAGAACTTGGAATATTCTACAGGAAATCAATGACATGGGTAACCAAACAGAACATTCTAGGTTCAGATATATTTTCCAGAGAAAACTAACAGTGATATGTGATATATATATTTAGATTCTGTATAAATAAATAAGCTAAATGTAAAGAAGAAAATATTCTTACATTTAAAAATCTTTTTCATAATGTTTTATCATAATAAAATATATAACAGTAGATTGCTATTTTTACTAATTTTAAGAATACAGTTCATACCTCATAGTGTTTCACTAATAAAAATATAAAAAAAAGAATACAGTTCATCTGTATTAAGTATCTTCATATTGCTGTACAATAGGTCTTCTGATCTATTTTTTCAGTCTGACAAAATTAAAGTTTCTCTCCATTAACTATGAATGGCATACTGTTCTTGTCCTAGGGGCAACCTCTTTTTTTCTGTTTCTGATTTTGACTACTTTAGATTCTTCCTCTGAGTGCAATCATAGAGTTTTTGTTCTTTTGTGACTAGCTTAATTTACTTAGTATAGTGTCCATGCTTCAATCATGTAGTAACATGTGACAGAATTTTCTTCCTTTTTGTGAGAATGCATGATATCTTATTGTTATTTACATTTAACTCTTCATGGTTGTTTTATCAGATAAACTTTTATACTTCTTCTTAGGTATTGTGAAGAATAGAGCAATGAATATTGGTGAGCATGTATCTCTTTTAAGACCTTGCTTTGAATTCTCCCCATCCCTTACTCCTAGGTACTTTTGGGTACATGACAAAATAGTGATTTGATAGTTGTATTTTTGTTTTCAGGGGATCTCCATATTGTTTTCCACAAATAATTGCACCGTTTTACATTGTCTATGAAAAGAGCACATGAGTTTTATTCTCCCTGTATCCCTACCTTCATTTCTTATTTTCTGTTATTTTGATAGCAGAAATCTTAATGAGTATGATGGTAAGCTCATTGTGCTTTTGATTTCCATTTTCTGGTGAATTAGTCATACTGAGCATCTTTTCATTCACTTCTTAGATAATTATTTAAATATCTATTTTGGAGAATAGTCTTTGAAAATCTGTTGTCCCTTATGATTGTTATTTGATTTTTCATTTAGTTGTAATAATTCTTCATGTTAGAAATTAACCTCTTATCAGATATAGGATTTTTGAACACTCTTTCCATTCTGTGAGTTGCCTTTTCACTTTTTTTCTTTGTTTTACTTGATGAGCAAATGTTTTCAAGTTTGATATATTTCCATTTGTCTATTTTTGCATTTTTGGAACTTTTGGTGCCATATCAGATGCATGATAACTCAGATGATCTAGAACTTTTAACTTTTAAAAGAAATAAATATTTGGGGCCAGAGTGATAATACAGCAGGTAGGGCATTTGCTTTGCACACGGCAGACTCAGGTTTGATCATTAGTACCCCATATGGACTTTGAGTGCAAAATCAGAAATAAGCCCCAAACACAAAGAAAAAAGGGGAAAAAGAGTTATTTATAAAGGATTTATTTTTAATTGATTTATCACTGATTTAAAATTTTTATAATTTAATGGGTTTAGCATCCCATCAGGACAGGAGCAATAGCACAGCGGGCAGGGTGATTGCCTTGCATGTGGCCCACCCGGGTTTGATTCCTCCTTCCCTCTCAGAGAGCCCAGCAAGCTACCAAGAGTATTCCGCCTGCATGGCAGAACCTGGCAAGCAACCTGTGACGTATTCGATATGCCAAAAACAGTAACAAGTCTCACAATGGAGACGTTACTGGTGCCCTCTTGAGCAAATCGATGAACAACAGGATGACAGTGCTACAGTGCAGTGCAGCATCCCATCTCTACATGTGTACACAACCATTTTCTCTCACAAGCAAAGATGTAGTGCCAATCTATCACCAAAAATGCTCCTCTATTCATTTCTACCACCATATCCTTTTTTTTTTTGGCTTTTGTGGGTCATATCCAGTGATGCTCAGGGGTTACTGCTGGCTCTGCCCTCAGGAATCACTCCAGACATGCTCGGGGGACCACATGGGATGCTGGGGATCTAACCCAGATTGACCACATGCAGGGCAAATGCCCTACCTGCTGTACTATCACTCCGGTGCATACCACCACCATATCTTCCCTTCAGTAACTACCATAATATTTTCTGAGTCCAGGAGTTTATATTGTTGTTTATTTTTGCTAGTTTCTTTTCTTTAGTTATTGATATTCCACCTTTGAGTGAAAACATCATGTAATTGTTTTTAGGTTCTTATTGTATTTCAAGATACATTTATTTTGTGGTCCACCGTAATAGCTCAGGTTGATTCCATATTGTGACCATTCTGAATAATATTGCTCTATGAACAGACATCTAAATTCAATTTTAAATTATTGTTTACATAACCATCAGATACATAATTGGGCCTTGACTCCATTTAGACATTGAGTATTGATATATGTGTATGTCTTTTGGGATTGATTTCATTCCACTGACTTGTGTACCTTTTTTATTCCCAGAATCATACAGTTTTAATTACTATTGTTATGTGGTATAATTTGAAACAGGAAGTGTGATGACATCATTATTTATTTTCTCTTAAAGTTGATCGGGCTATTTAATATCTTTTGTGGCTCTGCACATATTTTATAATTATGTTTTTTTCCTGGCTATCAATATCGAACCGAAGGATATTTGCCTGATATAATTTTGTGGTACTTCATCATCCTTGATTTCTTTCAAGAGACTGAGCATGATGGGTGTTAGTTCTTTGTGAGATTAGCAAAATAAGTAGAGGAAAAGAACAAATACAAGAAGATTAGTGCACTCATATGTGGAATATAGATAGACAGAACAGGTTAAAAGAAAATCTCGAATAATAACAAACTGTTGGCCTTGGATTTCAAAATTTATTAGCCAACAATGGAAGGGAGATTTGTTGTGGGTAAAAGAAGATAATAGTAGAGATGACATAGAACACTGGGAAAGAGTCATGGGAATATGTTGGGGCATGTGTAGCAATAGTAATTCTGTACTTTGATGCCATAAATTTGAATAATATTTCTTTTTGTATTTTTATTTTTTATTTTATTGAAGCAAGTGATTTACAAGTTATTTATGGTTGAGTTTTAGGCATACAATGTACCAGCACTAATCCTACCACCTGTGTCAATTTTATTCTACCATTGGACCCAGGTTCCCTCCCACCCTCATATCCCCCCAAATGCCACCTAGACAGGCTCGTATTTGAGTATGGTTATTGAAATTTGGATGTCATAATTTCAGAGTTGTTTACTTTGTGGTTTGAGCATGTAATTATAATACTCCTCTATATGGCCAATGTGCCTGAGTCCTCTGGATCCCTGCTCCCTGTTGCTGACTCTTTGCAACCCCTTTCCCAATTTCTCTTCTTCTCTGTTCTTCTCTTTCCTAAACTCTTGGTTCAAAGGTGATATAGGCATTTTCCTTTTGAATATACTACATTCTCCATCCTATTATTCTGTATGCCACATACAAGTGACATCATCCTGTGTGTGTCCTTACATTTCTTACCTACTTAATTTAACATGATTTCTTCCAGTTCCACCCATGTTGCAGTGATCTGCATGATTCCATCATTGATTACAGCTGCATAATATTCCATTATGTTCATATACCACATCTTCATGATCCACTCCTCCATCATTGGAACCATAGCTTGATTCCATATCTTAGCTATTGTACTAAGTGCTGAAATGAATAATAGTGTTCATTTATCTTTTTGGCATCATGTATATAAAGTTTGAATGAAAAACAATCCTATCAAGAACACCTAGATAAGTTTTCACTCACATTTTAAGGAGGAATATAGAACTATTAAGATAAACAATTTATTGACACTAAATTGACCCTTCAGTTAATAAATGACATTTTTGTTGTCACTGTTTTGGGATCACACCAAGCGATACTTAGGGGTTACCCTAGGCCCTACACTTTGGGATTACTCCTGGCAGTGCTCAGGAAACCATACAAAATGCCAGGAATTGATGCCAGCTGCATTAAGGTAAAAGCCCTGCCCACTGTATTATTGTTCCAGTCCCAATAATAAGGAGGTTTTATAAGAGGAAAAGAAACTCCACTTGGAAGTACAAAGAATTCTTGAAAACAAAATGCTGTCAAGATAAATAAAAATGGAAACTTTTTATTGAGTGTCATTAACTGATTCTTTGTTATTTTTCTTCTGGCAAATTTAAAGAAATTTAACTTTCAGATATATATTTTCAGTTCTAAAATTATACTTTCAGTTATAAAATTTATGTTTTTTTCTTCTTAAAAATGCAGCCAGTTTCTATGTTTAGGTCAAAAATAGTTGTTACGAGTTGGGCTGGAGCAATAGTACAGTGAGTAGGGCATGTGACTTGCACACACCCAACCGGCTTCGATTCCTCTCGGGGAGCCCAGCAAGCAACCGAGAGTATCCCACCCTCAAGGAAGAGCCTGGCAAGTTCCCCATGGCGTATTCAATATTCCAAAAACAGTAACAACAACTCTCACAATGGAGACGTTACTGGTGCCTGCTCTAGCAAATCAATGAACAGTGGGAGGACAGCGCTACAGTGCTATTAGTAGCCTATTCTCCATCCCATCATTGAATATAGTTATAATAAATGTTGGATACTATTTTGCTCAATTCCACATTTGGCTCATATCAAGGATAGATTGTATTATTTTTTTGAGAATGAGACATGTTGTACTAATTCCTTTGTGAATAATTGTCCGGGTCCTGGCCAATCGACCCCTGGCAAACTGCAGTAAGATCCCCGGAAGTCGCCGGACTTACTCCCTAAAGGAGAGTGAGTGGGTAGGGGAGAAACCTCTGCCAGGCACTCTGCTCACCAAAGGATTCCTGCCACGCCAATGCTGCCACAAGAGAAACCTGCTGAGAAAGAACAAAGCAGAGTGGGGGAGTCTGGTGGTCAAGCAGTTCTCGGTTTATTGGCTTCTACCCAGTGGTTCTTATACATACACTGGGGGGGGGGAGGGGCAGCAATTCCATACTGGGTAGGGGGGATCCCAGGTTCAACACAGTTCTCCAGCTTCTCTCGCCCCGTGTTCTTCATATGATTTACATGTACTGCTCTTAGGGCTGGGTTAACAATATGGGTACGTGGGCAAAGTCATGTCCCTCATTCTCAACCAGAGTGCCTGCATGTGTGGAGTGATGGAGTGAACCCTCTGGGTCTTTGTAAGCAGTGCCGGTTTTTGCTTCCAGGGACAGCGGATTTATCGATCAAAGTGTCAGGCTGGCTGCTGAGACCCCAAAAAATAATTTTGGATTATACCCAGATCCTGTATTCTATTTCACTGAAATAAAACAAGCAGTAAAATTTTAATAAAGAAACTACAAAGAAAAATCAATTAACCTTTTTTAATGGTCAACAAAATTGATAAAAATTTCATAACAAAATAAAGGAAAAACAAGAAGTGAATAAAAATATAGCACATTGTTACTTACCTTAATATAAAATGACATTCAGAATAGAAAATTTTCCACAATTATAGGCTTACTATCTGGACCATTAAGCTTCCTAATTCTAAAGTTCTTGGATTTTAGAAATATAATATAGTGTATAATTTAAAATGTTATGGTGTTTAATATCCAAAGTTAATATAATCATAATATAGCATAACATTCATAATGAAACACAACATTATTTCTGCAAAGGAACTGAACCTTGAGTGAATAAGGAATTCAAATGATCCTGTCAGTTTATGCCAAATTTTGCAACTAAAAGAATTATGCCAAGCATGTTCAACTTTTGAACATTTTGAATGGACCTGAATTTATCTGAATTCTTTTATTGAAGTGATTCTAAAAATTGTACATTATTTTGTAAGTAAAATAATGAGGTATTTGATCATTGTATAATCGAAACCCAAGCACAAAAATGTGTAAGTGTACAACTGTACCTCATGGTGTTTCACTAATAAAAATTTTTAAAAAATGAAAAAAATGAGGTATTGAGGGTTGAATACAATTTGTTTTCTATTCTTTAGTGCAATATAGCAATTCAGTCTTAAAATTTATTTTGTCTCAGAAAAGATAAAAACAATATAAAAAAGAACATTTTGCAGAAAAAAGCTGGATTTTATAGTTCGATGAATGTTAAAAGTATTCAGTCATGTAACTACTAAGATAACTTGCTGTGGAACACTTGACTCAAGCTAAATAACTATTTATTCATTGCATCTTTTAAGCATTTGCCTTCCATAACCACTGAATCCTTTCAACTATTGACCTGATTGTTTATCACTATAGTTTTGATTTTCTAGAATTTAACAAAACAGAGAATCATAGTAATATATTTGGTATTTTGCTTCTTTTACTAAACATAGTGCTTTTTAATTCACAATGCTACTTAATGAATCGGGCTGGAGTGATAGCAAGATGGGTAGGGCATTTGCCTTGCAAGCGGCCGAGCAGGCTGACCCCAGTTCGATTCCTCCGCTCCTCTCAGAGAGCCCACCAAGCTACTAAGAGTATCTTGCCCGCATAGCAAAGCCTGACAAGCTACCCGTGACATATTCGATATGCCAAACACAGTAACAAGTGTCACAATGGAGACATTACTGGGCCCACTCGAGCAAATCAATGAACAATGGGAGGACATTGACAGTGATAATGACTTAATGAATGCCCACATCAGCCCCATTGTGGTAAAAATTTCTGATGTTTTCTTCAAGGTGTTTTAAATTCAGATTTTATATTTAGGCATGTGTATTTGTGCATGTGGGTATGTGACACAGTAAACCTGTGATTACAGATAACTCTAAGATATGACTTTTGTCTCCTCTTATATTCCTAATGTAGAATTTCATTATAAATAAAAAGTACTATGGTCAGAACTCAAGAGATTGTACTGTGGTAAAGGTGCTTGCCTTTTGTGTAGCCCACCTGAGTTCAATCTCAGGCACTACATAGGGTCCCCTGAGTTCCACCAGCAGTGAACCCTGAACCCTGGACACGGCACTAGTTGTTATCCCTAAGCAGCACCAGTTGTGTCCCCAAAACTAAAACAAACAAAACAAAGCAAAAAATAAAACCCACTGAAGTCAAGAGAAATTAAGACAACATTTCAATTTTAATCGCTTAATTTCACCAAAAGCAATAATTTTCAGCAAGTGGTGGGAAGGAGGCCCCTCTGGCTAATTTCAGCTGTCCATGTGCATGGAATTAGACCCAGGTCTGGCATGTGGTAGCTGTATATTCTGACCTCTCTACTTAGATTTAATATAAATAGATTTCACTACCTTCACTACTCAAAGCCACACTCCAGGCTACTTTCCACACACTCGTGCTGAACCTCACATATGAGTGAACATATTCCTGGACCGTGTGGCTGAGACACACACTCCCTACCCATTTTCCATAATTACCATACCATATTTGATGGGGTTCAGACAGTAGGCAACAAATCATAGAGGGAAATATATATATATATATATATATATATATATATATATATGTGGGCTGGACCGATAGCACAGAGGATAGGGCATTTGCCTTGCATGCAGCCAACATGGCCGACCCGAGTTTGATTTCTTCGCCTCTCTCTGAGAGCCCGGCAAGCTACCGAGAGTATCTCGCCTGCATGGCAAAGCCTGGCAAGCTACCTGTGTCATATGCAAAGCCTGGCAAGCTACTTGTGTCATATTCAATATGCCAAACAGTAACAATTGTCATAATGGAGACATTACTGGGCTTGGTCAAGCTAATCAATGAACAACGGGAGGACAGTGACTTACAGTGACTATATATATATATATGTATATGTATATATATATGTGTGTATATATATATATATATATATATATATATATATATATATGAGAGCCCGGAAAGCTACCAAGAGTATCCCACCCACATGGTAGAGCCTGGCAAGCTACCCATGGTATATTCGATATGCCAAAAACAGTAATAATAACGGGCATCATTCCTCTGGCCCTGAAAGAGCTTCCAATATGACAGCATTGGGAAAGATGAGTAAGAAGAGGCTAAAATCTCAGGACTGGGACAAATGGAGACATTACTGGCACCCGCTCAAGTAAATCGATGAACAACTGAATGACAGTGATACAGTGAAGCTCAATGAAGGAGATCTTTTATACTGTGCTATTAATCTATGTGTCCATTACGCAAACACTTATGCATGTTTATATAGATGTGTAATGTCTTTAGATCAGTTAGTGTGAGAATTCCAACTTTGATATTTAAAAAGTATTTTGTGCATATTTTGTATTCTCATATAAAATTTAAAACTAGCTTGTAAATTTCTAATATAAAAGTCTGCTAAAATTTTATTTTAATCTTCATTTTGAGATAGTTTCAGATTTACAAAACATTGTAAAGATAGTTCCCATGTATCCTTCCAGATCCCCATAGTGTTCTTGATTTCTGTTAACATAGCACAATTCATCGAAGAATACACTAATATTTATACAACTAAAATAATCCACCAACATGTGTATATTTCTGTTTCATGAAGCTATTCTGTATTTTATGTTGCATTTAATTATTATGTCTCTTTAATCCTTTATACATGTTCTCAATATGTCCTTATCTTTTACAACCTTGTTGCTTGTGACTTATCCTGGTTAATTATGTTGTGGAATGTCCCTTTATTTACTAAAGAATATTACATACAAAAATGCCCTTTTTAGCATGTGATGCAAAATACACTAAAAATCAATGTATATGTTAACATTTTTGTAGAAAGCCAGCTTTAATCATTTGGTTTTTTACCTTCCGAGACTCTCCACTGTAAAATAACTATTTCATTATTGTAATTATTAAAGAATTTATAATTATAAATTCTTTGTAATTATAAAGAAATTCTCTGCAACTTTGCAAACAATCTGCTTCTGCTTAAATAATTGATCATTAAATCTAGTAAAAAAAATGTAAGTTGATCTTGTCTTAGAATTCAACCTTAACTTCATGGAAAAAAAACTAATTTTGACTTGAATTTACATCCTTAAAAAATAACCTGAATTGAATTATAGACTTAATTATAAACCTCAAAACTATAAAATTCCTATAAATAAGAAATAATTACCAAATATCAGATAATGAAAATTTGCCTCTATGATTTTCTTTTAAAAGTTTCATAGTTTACGTTCTTATATTTAGGCTTTAAACCACTTTAAATCACTTTTCCATCTGCTTTCCATTCCATCATTCTTATTGCTGTTTAGGATTTACATTACTGTTAATAATAGTTTTATGCATACATCATGCAACACCACACCCAAAAACAAAGTGCCCACATTTTCATTTGAGGGGGTGAGGGGTTTGGGTTATACCCTCAGTGTTCAGGGCTTTCTTCTGGATCTAGGCTCAATGATCACTATTGGAGTGCTTGGGGAATTATATGGGATGGGGATCAATGGTATGTGCCTGGCAAGTCCCCAGTCACTCTGACCCATTTTGTTCTATACTCAGTGCTTATACTTTGATATTCAGGGGTTCTTCCTGTCACAGTGTTCAGGAATTACTCTTGGTTGTTCTCAGGGAGCAGAGGGATTGAACCAGGATTGGCCATATGCTTTACCATCTCTCTGGCACTTATATTTTTAAATGATATGACATATCCAACTTGATTTACTTTTTTAAATGTTATTATATATTTATTCTACTGCTGTGTGTTAAAATGATACTTTAGTGATGGACTTTAATAAAACAGAATTTGAGCATATAAAATGCACTTTATTTCTGAAATTTCACTTCTGTACTATAGTTTTGTCTATCCTTATATCAATACACGACACCGTCTTTATTTACCCTTGCTTTGTAATGAGTTTTGAAATTGTGAAGACTTTCATAATTAGATTTGTTTTGTGCATTATTTGGCTATTCTTTGACTCTTTTTATTTCATATACATATAAAGGTCAGCTTGTTTCAATAAAAATGACATCTGTATTCAGAGAGGGATTACACAGAAATATTGCCATCTTAATAATATTAAATATTCTAGGAGCTGGAGAGATAGGACAGCGATTTGGGCATTTGCCTTGCACCCTGCCGACCCCAGGCTTGATTCCCAGCATCCCATATGGCCCCCTGAGCACTGCCAGGAGTAACTCCTGAGTGCAGAGCCAGGAGTAACCCCTGAGCATCGCCGGGTGTGACCCAAAAAGCGAAACAAAAAAAATTAAATATTCTGATCCTTGAATGTCAGATATATTCCATCTATTTAAATGTTCCTGAATGTATTTCAAAATTTAAAGTCTTCGATATGAATTGTGTGCTTCTTTTGTTATTTCTAAGTTTTATATTCTCTTTAATGCTAATAAATAAAACTGTTTAAATTTTCTGTTGTTTATTAAAAGTTTGTAGAAATATAATTACTTTTTATTTTCATAGCTTCAACATTGGGTTTTGTTTTCAGTGGATTTCTTGGGATTCTTGTTGTGTCATATTGTATCATCTACAGATCAATTTCAATCTGAACGCTTTTGAATTTTGTTTCCTGCTTAACGGCCCTAATAAAACCTTTAAAATCATTTGTAATAGAAGAGTGAGTGATAATATTCCCCTTGTTACTCGTATGAGGGGAATTAATCAGCTTTACACTATGTAATATGATGTTTAGTATTTGGGGTTTTTGTTGTCGTTCTTTTTATTTTTTTTTAAATGTGTTTGATCATGTTGAGGAACTTCTAGTTTTCGTTTATCAAGGTTTTATTGTATAAAAGATCGTTGGATATATAAAAGATACGTTCTTGTATTTATTGAGATAAGTCTACGTCTTTTTTCTTTTTAATTCTAGTTGTAAGTAGTATTATTGCTTTAAGATGGCAAGACCCACCTTGAATAGGTAGAGAGCATACTTGGAATAGTTCCCACTTGTTTATGGAGTATGAATTGTTAGATTCATTTAGATAATATTTTTTCTAATGATTTTTGACTCATATTTATAATAGATATTGGTTGATAGTTTCCTTTATGGCAATGTGTTTGTATGGTTTTGATATTTTAGAAAGATTGGTGCTGTAAGATATATTTTGAATTGTTACTTCTTAGATTTTAGAAGTTTTTGAAGAAAATGGTATCAATATTTTATATAGCACTCAGCAATAAATAGATGTGGTTCTGAAGTTTTGCTTTTTGGTCATATTTCTTTTATTGCTGATTTGATTTCTTTACTTATTATAAAAAAAACAACCCAAAACCCACAAAACACACACGGCTCCTTCCTGGCCAACTGACCACTGCACCCCCCACAGTCGCCTGGGGCGGGGGAACTCAGCTAATTATAATGCATGGACGCCCCAAAGGGGTTCAACAGTGCTGCAAGTGGAAACAGATTCACTGACAGGAAGACAAGGCCAGAGGGAGGTTGAGACTCCGCTCACTCTGTGACGCAAGTTGGAGGACTGGGAACATTTCCTCTGTCTCGTTCTCTTGTCCAGAGTCGGGGCCCAGCAAAGCCTATTGCGCAGGCCAGTGTGACCTATCATCTGTCTTGTAGTCACTCTGGTGGGGGGGGGGGGGCACACCTGGTGGTGCTAGGGGTGTGGTGTCATGCACTGCCTGTGATAGATCATGCATGCAAGATGCTCTCTAACCACTGCGCTACAATCCCCGAATCCCCAAGGTCTGTGTTTTAAACTTGGGCTTGTTCTCTAGGGTAAGAAACACTCTCAGTGGGTCATTCAGTGCCAGGGATCAAACCCAGGGTTTCCATATGCAGAGCACGTGCTCCAACCTTACAGTCATTCCCTGGCATATTTAAATAAAGTTTTATTAGCACCCAGCCTCCTTCCTTCACAGGTGGCCTGGTGGTCAGCGAGTGGCCAGAGCCATGAGCGACAACCCCTGCTGCTTTCCAGGCAAGTTTGCTGCCCTCTACTTGCCAACCCTGACTTGTGTTCACACAAATAATCCCACATAGCTGACTTCAGGCCACGACACACCTCACTTGGGACACGGGCACATCAGCCCACAGCTTCTTCCAGACAGACGCCTGGCATGACAGAGGTTAGCAAAATCAGTGAAACCAGGAGTTACGAGTATTTTTATTAGTTTCATAGTTTAACTGTAATGAAATTTTTGTAAATTCATTGTAGTTTTTTCTAACTTAATTTCTGTTGGATTTTGGCACACCAAGCAGTATTCAGGGGACACCCCCTGGGATTCTCAAGGAACCGTATGGCACGAGGGATCAAACCTGGGCCTCCTCCATGTAAAGCCTGTGTTCAGCCCTCAGAGCCTTTTCCCTGGCCTGTCACCTCATGTTTGATAGCACAGCAGGTAGGGCGTTTACCTTGCACTCTGCCGACCCAGGTTCGATTCTTCTGTCCCTCTCAAAGAGCAGGCAAGCTACTGAGAGTATCCCGCCCGCAGGGCAGAGCCTAGCAAGCTCCTCGTGAGATTATTGATATGCCAAAAACAGTAACAACAAGTCTCACAATGGAGACTTACTGGTGCCCCCTCGAGAAAATCGATGAACAACGGGAGGGACAGTGCTACATGCTACTTATTATAGATTGTTTGGATTATGAATTTCTGTCTTGAATTACTTTCAGCAGTTTCTTTCTAGGAATTTTCTTATTAAATCCATTATCTGATTTATTGGTGTAGAATTAGTCATAGAAATTCCTTCTCTATCTGTCAGGATAATAATAATAATGGCCACTATTTTACTTATGTTATGAATAATCTGAATTGTTTCTCTTTTAATTCTATTCAAATTGCTAAATATTTTTGTCTTCAAAATTTTTATCTTTAAAAAATGTTAATGTATTTGTTATTGTTTCATTTTCTGTTTTGTTAATATCACTATGTATTTTATTATTTATGTTATTACTTTTTTAAATTTAATTTTCTCCTTTTCCCAGTACCTCCAGTGCTCCTGTTTTTAATGAGATAATTCTTCCTTCCTGATAGGTATTTAAAAGAATATACATTTCCTTCTCTACAATGAATTATGTAAGTTGTGCTATATTGAATCTGCATTCTCATTAACTTAAAAATATTCCATTATTTCTTTGTTTTTGTTTATTGACCACATCCAGTGTTGCTCAGAGTTTACTCCTGCCTCTTGCTCATGGATCACTCCTGACATGGGGGACCATAAGTAGTGCCAGGGATCAAACCTTGTCAGATGTGTGCCAGACAAGCACCAAACCCACTATATTGTCTGGCTGGCACATCTTTTCTACTTTTTATTTGAAGCTTTGGTTATTTAGAAGTGAGCTTTTAAAATTTTTATATTCCTGTCCATTACCCATAGATTTTTCTGTTATTTCTACCTAATTTTATTATATGTAATTGGAAAACATGATTTCAGAATTATGGAAGTTTGCTTTAAGGCTTACCAACTCCATCCTTAAGAGTGTTATAACATCACTTTAGAAGAACATATGTATTATAGCACAGCGGTAGGGCCTTGTGCACAGCCTTGTGCGCAGCCCGCCTGGTCGAGCCAAGTTCAATTTCTCCACCCCTCTCAGAGAGCCCGGCAAGCTACCGAGAGTATCTCGCCCGCCACGGGAAAGCCGTGACTAGTCAATATGCCAAACACAGTAACAACAAGTCTCATAGTGGAGATGTTACTGGGCCCGCTCGAACAAATTGATGAACAAAGGGAGGACCATGATGTATTGTAGTAGAATAGAGTGTTCTTTAGATATGTTAGCTTATAGTGTTGTTCAAATCATATTTTCTTATTGATCTTCTGCTTAGTACAATTCATTATGGAAAGAATTTTGGAGTTTTTCACCTATTATTTTAAGCTTTCTATTTTTCTTTATTTTTATTAGTGTTTGCTTTAATATTTTAATCCTATGTTATGAGACACGTGTTTGTAATTGTTATATGCATTCCTATTTAATTGTACCATTATCATTATAAAATCACTTTTTATTTTTATTAACTTATTTTAATGTGTCATTATTGAAATTCTAGATTTTTAGTGAGTATTGGGCTGGAGCAATAGCACAGTGGTAGGTCACTTGCCTTGCACACAGCCAACCCAAGTTCGATTCCTTTGTCCGTCTTGGAGAGCCTGATAAGCTACCGAGAGTATCCTACCCGCACAGCAGAGACAGGCAAGCTCCCCATGGCATATTCAATATGCCAAAAACAGTAGCAAGTCTCACAATGGAGATGTTACTGGTTCCCGCTCAAGCAAATAGATGAACAACAGGACAGTGCCACAGTGCTACAGTGCTGCTTGAATGGCATATATTTTTAATCATGTTAATTTTAAACTATTTGCATCTATGAATAGTATTTCTTAAAGATAGTGAGTAGTTTCATCCTGTTTTGTTGTCTTTTTTCTTGGCTTTTAATCTTTGTCCTTTGGTTACACTATTAAGACTATTTATGTCTAAATTATTATTTTAGAGATGGATTTTGCTTTTTGTTTTTATTTTGTTCCTTTGTCACTCCTTAGCAGTTTTAACATTAAATATGTTCTCAAATATTACTAGTTAATTTTTTTTGCTAGATGAGTTATTACTTTAGTAGTTTTCTAGTATACTATATATCTCAATTTATTAGTGTTAACTTGCTATTTATATTATTTTAATTCCAGTGAGATATAGAATCATTGCTATGTAGAAATATTCCCTTTTCCCCCTTTCATTTATTAATGCAATACACATTACCATGTGGTAGTATAGAAAACCCAATAATGCCTTATATGGCTATTATTTAATATTTTTTAAGTTGAGAGAATGGAAAGAAATTATTATAGATATTATTACATATTATTACGTCAACCTTATTTAGTATCTCTGATTCACTTCCTTTGATTTTGTGGATTCAAGTTACCATCTGGATCATTATCTAGTCCACAATGATGTTGCTTCTTTTGACCTTCTTTGCTATTAACAAATATATTCTCTTTATACATTATATGTGACTCAAAACTTTATATATTTCACTAAAGTTTCTAAAAGTCAGTAGAAAGCTAGAAAATAAGTTTTTATCCTGTTTTGTAATCACATAATTAACTTACCAATGCTAGAGATGTGTGCGTTTGTCAATTAAAATAAACCTCTAGAGCTAAGGTTTAATCATTTTTATACCTGCCACTAAATCAGTCTGCGCATCAATTTTTGGAGAAGAGATTTAAAAAGAGTGATCTGGAGAAGTGTCTTTTTATCTTAAAGAACTTCCTTTAGTATTTTTACAATACATGTCTTCCAGCAAGAAAGATTTTCAGATTTTCACTGACTTTGAATATATGTTAATGTCAGTTCTTTGCTTTAATTTTTTTATTTTGAAAAGATTAAGGCTAACAGGTGTGTGTGTGTGTGTGTGTGTGTGTGTGTGTGTGTATTCTTTTCTAGCACTTTGCAAATGTTATTCCTCTGCTTTCTGTCCTCCAATTTTTAGTCTGAGTGGTCAACTGTTAATCTTATTGGTTCCATTCAAGTGATAAGTTTTTTTTTGTGGTTTTTTTTTGTTTGTTTGTTTGTTTTTGTTTGTTTTTTTTTGCTATTTGGGTCACACCTGGCGATGCTCAGGGATTACTCCTGGCTCTACACTCAGGAATTACTCCTGGCAATGCTCAGAGGACCATATGGGATGCTGGGAATCGAACCTGGGTCGGCCGTGTGCAAGGCAAACGCCATACTTGCTGTGCTATTGCTCCAGCCCCATCAAGTAATAAGTTATTTTGCTCTTGCTGCTTTCAAGACTTCCTCCCTATTCTTAGATTTTAAAAATAATTTTAATACAACCTGTCTGTTTCTTTGTGTTTATTCTGCTGAGAGTTTGTTCATATTCCTTGATCTATAGATTTTCATATTAGCTCGTTTGTCATTTCAAATCTATTATAGATGGCTTCTAATGTAGTTTTCATCCCAGTTACTGTACATTTAAATACAGAATTCCTGTTCATCATTTCTATGCATCTTATATTTGTCAATATTCTTTATTTAACCACATATTCTTTTACTTTGTTAATTGTTTTTCTTTATTTCCTTAAGCATATTTAAAATGGTTACTTTTTTTAAAAGACATATCAAATATGTTATCCTATTATTTTTAATAGGTTGTTGATTTTATTTCCATTTCATGGAATAAGCTATATTTTCCTGATTTTTTTCATGACCCATAATTATTTAATTAAAAATAAGACTCAGAGCTTTATTTTGCAATTTGCATATTTTTTTATGAATTTTTTTAAAAAAATTATTTCCCTTGTGTTTTTTGAATCTCTTGTATTGTTCCTCAGGAGGTTCATTCAGGCTTACTAATGGACATTAAAGTCCTTGGAAGAAATTAATTTTATCAAGGTTCCATATGTCTATTTCCTTTGTTTTATACAGCTTTTCAATTCTATTAACTGCCAGGGGCTGGAGCGATAGCACAGCAGGTAGGGCATTTGCCTTGCACGCAGCCAACATGGCCGACCCGAGTTCGATTCCTCCGCCCCTCTTGGAGAGACTGGCAAGCTACCGAGAGTATCTCGCCCGCACTGCAAAGCCTGGAAAGCTCCCCATGACGTATTCAATATGCCAAACAGTAACAACCAAGTCTCACAATGGAGACATTACTTGGCCCACTCGAGAAAATCGATGAAAAACGGGAGGACAGTGACAGTGACAGTGATTAATTGCCAGATAATTATTGCCATATTGTTTCCAAAAATGTTGCGGGTTCTAAAGTTCTCTTCACACTAATGTAGTCATATTTAGATTCTTTAGAGAAAACTATTCTGGAGAGGGCAGTTTTCGAGACTTATTTTGATCTCAGGTGGCTACTTCCCAGCTTTTCTTTATCTTGTTGTCTACTTCTCCATAAATTCCAATCTACCTTTTATCCTATGTTCAGATTTTTTTAAGTCATTGCTCTGAAACTGGGATTAAATATAAGAGTGTATTCTCTGAATTAGCATATCACTTTAGGAAACAAGATTCATTAGAAGAATGGGCAAGTGCCTTAAGTCTTCTTGCACCTTCTCATTTAAAGAAAGACCTTATAGGTAATATTCCCAGTATTTTCAACAAAAACCTTGCCTAAAATAGATTTTTGTTCACCACCACCTCCTACCGAACCCCTGACCTTAAGAGCTGCAAAGAGAAAAATAGCCCAAATCTCATCTGGACTTGTCATATATTTACCCTCAGAAACAGCTTGCTCAGGACAGGATGTGGAATGCAGATATTCTTTCCCTCCAATAAAGATAGGTTCCTTAATATGAAGAAAAGGAACTCTCTATTCTTGGTTGCACCTGTCTGGAATTGAGTTTTCATCTCACTGAGTTGAAAGTCTCTGCTATTTATTAGAGCACTTTAAGTTTTGAACTTCTATACAATTGCAAATAAAGTAATTTTTAAAATAAAGTTTATAAGTAATTTATTTTAAAGCTTGTGTTTATCTCAGGTCTGGATGATTGATGAAAATTTTGACTATATTTTTTAGTGTATATAATTCTTGCTATGCTCTATGAGATGTTCTTGGGTAAATGTTTCTTCATTTGTTGAAAGACCTAAGACCATTGCTAAAGTTTTCTAAATTGCTAGCCTTCTATTTTCAGATTTTGCTGGGGAATGGACTCACTGAATTCCTCATGCCAGAAATTAAATTCTGTGCTATAATTTCTTTGTATTTAGGTCACATTCAGAAAGAATCAAGATATACTTCTGACCCATACTTGAGGTAGCTCCTGGAAGTTTGCAGAAGATCATGTGGCATCAGATATCGAACCTAGGCCTTTAACATTAAAACATGGGCCCAAACCATTGAGCTATCATTTCAAAGTCATGGAATTAAAAAAGCTAGTAGAGATAATATAAAATTTAATCCTATCCATAATAAAAACAAATATTGGTAGGAAGAAATATCTCTCTAAAATATCATTGTTTTAATCCCTCAGATCTGCAAATATGCGACCTTACATGGCAAAAGTGGTTTTGCAAGTATAAATAAGAGTGTGTACTTTGAGAATAGATATTCTGGATATTCTAGGTGTGCCCATTTTAATCATATGAGATCGTAAAAACACATATTAAAAACACACTCTTTTTTTTAATGTAGGAGTATTGCTATTTATTCAGCCACTGATTAGGCTGATTGAATTGTGCATGAACTCCACAAAAACACATTCTTGACTGGACTATTGTGATAACTAAAGGTTAGAATTGATTTGAATTTGAATTGATTTGAGCTGCCAATTTTGAATATGGAATGGGGGCCTACAAGTCAGAGCACATGGACTGTTCCTTTAAGACAAAAAGGAAAATAATCCATACAAAAATCTATATGGTACATCCAGACAGAAATACTAGTGTATTTTTTGTGTTTTTTAAAAAAATTTTTATTAGTGAAACACCATGAGGTACAGTTGTACTCTTACAAATTTTTCTGCTTGGGTTTCAGCTATACAATGATCAAGTACCCATCCCTCCACCAGTGCCCATTCTCCACCACCACTAATCCCAGTATCCCTCCCACCTCCCATCCCCTATCCCACTCTGCCTCTGTGGCAGGGTATTCCCTTTCGTTCTCTCTCTCCTTTTGGGTGCTGTGGTTTGCAAAAGAGGAATTGAGTAGCAATCATGTTCAGTCTATAGTCTACTTTCAGCATGTGTCTCCCATCCTGGGTGTATCTTCCCAACACCCTTTATTTGGTGCTCCCTTCTCTATCTGAGCTGCCTTTACCCGTAGAGTGTCCGACTGGCCTCCAAGTCATGGAGTAAACCTCCTGGTACTTATCTCGGCTATTCTTGGGAGAACTTTGTTTTTTAAGCTTGATCTCTGTCAGTCGTAGGACTTGCAAAACTGAACAATAATAAATTTTGTATTATTTCAGCCAATCAGTCAAGGTAATAAAAATAAAGGCTATATGTTCTGAAATTTTGTTTCTGTAATGTTTCAGTAAGTACAAAAGAAATCACTTTCTGTTTTGACAAATAGTACATGAAATGCTATTAATGTGTTGTACAATGATTTTAAATAGCCTGGTAGGGTAACTTATGTCTTGTCAAAACTCAATACTCTAGACATTTGATGCTTTCTGAAAAAATTAACATATTTAAGCTTAAGGGTCTACAAATTTAGAGTGATGACACTATTCTATTCTTTACTTATTATGACTTATTTCTTCATAATTCAATCTCTGGCACTTAGGTCTGGATCAAAGTTTGATATTAATTTGTTCACTGTATCATTGTAATCCTGTTGTTCATCAATTGCCTCGAGCAGGCCCCAGTAACGTCTCCTTCATCCAAGCCCTGAGATTTTAAAAGTGCCACATTTGAAGCTCTTTCAGAATCAGGAGAATGAGACCCATCATTGTTACTGGTTTTTGGCATATTGAATACGCCACTGGGAGTTTTCCAGACTCTGCCATGTGGGCAAGATACTTTTGGTAGCCTTCCAGGTTCTGCAGAGTAAGAACTAGATAATAAGAGGTCCTGCGGCCACAAAAGCGGCCGTGTGCTTCCGGAGGGAGAGTTTTATAGTCTCTGGGTCTTGGCCGTTGATGGGATTACACGGGCACCGGGGCAGTTGGTGGGTATAACGCCTACATACTAGAATATGGGGGATCTGGGTGGAAGAGGCCCCAATCTCAATTCGAGCAGGCTTGGAGATCTACGCCCCGGGTCCCATACACCTGGGTTCCTCTGCTGGTTCCTTCATACGTGAGGCTCTCTGAACGTGTAGAGAGTGGTATTAAGCATGACTGTGGCTGGAACCAGAGGTCTTCAGCTGCTGGAGCTCTGCTCAGGTTGGGGAAGGAAACTCAAACCACCCTCCTCCAAGGGGCCCCGGTGAGGACAACCAGGCATGGAGGCAGGAGGCTCTGCAGTGTTCTCTTCCGGGAGCAGGGTTTTATAGTCTCTGGGTCTTGGCCATGATGGGATTACACGGCACTGGGGCAGTGGGTGGATGTAACGCCTACATATAGAAAGATGGGGTATCTGGGTGGAGGAGGACCCAGTCCCAATCCGAGCAGGCTTGGAGATTTATGCCCCAGGTCCCACACACCTGGGTTCCTCTGCTGGTTCCTTCATGTGTGAGGCTTGTCCGAATGTGTGGAGAGTGGTCTTAAGCATGGCTGTGGCTGGAATCAGAGGTCTTCACCTGCCGGGGCTATGCTCAGGGAGGGGAGGGAAACTCAATCCACCCTCCTCCGAAGATTAATTTGTTAATTAATTTGTTAATCTCAATATCTCAAGTAATGATTTGTTCTCCACATGACTTGCTCTTTTTTATTATGGATTTCAAAGCTTGTTTCTAGACCAGTAGTATCGGTATCTTGAATTGGAAGCTCTTAGCATATGGTCCAGCAATTTATTTTAAATGTTCTATCTAAAGTCAATCAGTGCATATGAAGGTTTGAAAATAGCTGCCATAGAACATAGTTTAAAATATAGCTATTAATTTTTACACTTTGAAATTATCTTTTAGCTCTAAATTTCAAGCCTTCTTGGTTCCACATACCCTTGGACACAATTCAGAGGAGCAATAAATATAAAGATATGCTAAGTACTAAGTAACACGGTAAGGTCTAGTTATCTTATTCTTTACTGAAATTGGACTATTGAAATTTTACTGTGTTCTGGTTTACATGCTTACATTTTGTTTTGGGGGAAAATAATCAGTTTCTAGGTCTTCCTTGCTCCTCACAGCAAACATTCGAGTTAGTGAAAGAATTTTACAATAATTTATGCAGCAATGAAATAGATTCCCTGAAAGAAAGATTATGCATACCAACTGACTTCATAATTATTTGATAACTAAATAAAAAACACTTCCATGAATATTTCTTGAACATATATATATTAATCTAATAGAAGATATTATGTTTTCCTAAATTCACCAAACAAGTATTAGTTATTATAGAATATATCAGTTAAGCATAACATAGAATAGTTGGTCTTTAATAATCAATCTTTTAGGATATGGGTTATATGATATATACAGATTAAGTTCATTATTTCTTTCTAATTTTAAAATTGAATAGACAATGAGGTAGGTTATCTAACAGGAAATTGGGACTTGACAATATTAAGTGACTTGAACAAAGCCACAGAACTAATAAAAACTGAAATTAGACTTAAAACTTCTTGGTCCCAAACTTAGGATCTTTCCTTATAAACATGAAATCATGAAGAGATGACTTGATAGGTTTTAGTTTTTAATTTTGAAGTAATTTTATACTGAAAAAAAATCAGAAAGTGTTGATAGTACAGTGAGTTAGGCTATTGCTTTGTATATGACTGATTGGGTTTGATCCATCCTTGCACTACATATGGTTTCTCAAGCACCACCAGGGAAATCCCTGAGTACAGAGTCAGGCAATAGTTCTGACATGGAGAGTAGCATGCCAAGTGAAATGAGTCAGAAAGAGAGGGACAGACATAGAAAGACTGCACTCATTTGTGGAGTATAAAACAATCTCAGTGATTGTACATGTAATTTTAAAGAACCAAAGTCCGCTGAGTGGCATTCAGGAGTCTACAGTATAGCAATTGCTGGCAGCTATATCCTGGAGTTCTCTGGCTTGGCTGGCAATTCAGTTCACATTATTTCCATTGAATGAGATGCCAGTGTTTGTGGTCACATGGAAAGAGTAGCAGGTATTGACCTCTGACCAACAGTCTTCTGGAATATTTCCTTTTTCTGCATTCACTGAAAAAATACTTAAAGTGGATTTTTAACATTTTCTTCATTTTGTTCTGTCTCTTATGCTGATTGCCATTAGCCAATATTTTATACAGAGCTCCAAAGATAGTTCTTTCCCCAGAGAAAAATGGAAATGTTACCTTTAAAGTGTGCTATTTTTTTTTCCTCTAAAATATGTGTAAGAGTATGAAGACTCTAGCATTTTACACTAGGGGTTCTGATGGAGATACATTTACTTATCTTGGGCTGGAGCGATAGCACAGTAGGTAGGGCGTTTGCTTTGCATGCAGTCAACATGGCCGACCAGAGTTCAATTCTTTCACCCTACTCAGAGAGCCCAGCAAGCTACTGAGAGTATCTGGCCTGCACGGCAAAGTCTGGCAAGCTCCCTTAACATATTCGATATGCCAAACACAGTAATAAGTCTCACAATGTTACTGGGCCCGCTCAAGCAAATCAATGAACAATGAGGTGACAATGACAGTGACAGTGACTTATCTTAATATAGGGGGGAAAAAATCCAAAAATCAAGATTGGAGAGAAAGATTTCTGTTAGTCTCAGAATCTAACCAAATTGACTTTCATATACAGTTTTGTGATTTTAGGCAAATTTGTAAATGAATCTCAATATCATCTGTTATTTGTAGAATAAGAATGATAGTTCTTTAACTTGGGGGTAGGCTCTTATATATAAAATACATAATACTAAAGATAATATAATTAATATGTTTATTAAAGTGAGTCCTTAAGATAAATTTAACATATGCATTTATATTTTATTCACCAAATAATCTTTATTAGTTTTGTAACCTAATTTATGTGTCCCTTTTATTTCTTTTGAATGATATATTTTCAATTATATTTTAGAGCTGAAAAAAGTGGTGACTATATTTTCAATTTCTTTTTCTATGTGGATATCTCTGGGCAGAAACTTTTCCCTGTCCAGTGGTTGTCAGAGAGGATGGTCATGAAAGAAATAAATGACATTTCACTAACTTATGTAGTTATATACCTCATCTCTCTCTGACACATCCTTCTGCTCCCTGATGAGGGTTTGTTTCAGTTAATATGACTGTATAAAAATTAAACCAGAGACTCAGTGTCTTGAAACAATCATATTTATTTTGCTTGTGAATTTGTAAGCTGAGCAAGTTTTGTGGGGAACACTTCTCTGTTCATCTTAAATTAGTGAGCATTATGGATGTGTACGTATTTGGAGGAAACATCTAAAATAGTACTTAAGAAAAGTCCTAATGAATAGGTTTGGATCCCTTCTCTGAATATGATTGGATACACAATGACTAGGTAAGCAGTTTTTAGTTTTGGTGTCAGGGTCCTTTAGTCTCCTAAGAATTTAAAGACCCCAAAGATATTTTTATATGGGCTATGCATCACACTCAGCTCTTGGGAGAGAACAAGACAGAGTCTCCTACCCTATGCCTGACTGTCTCCACCAGGGCCCAACAGCTGAAGACCATCGAGGCCCAGCCAAGGCCATGCTGGGAGCACTCTCCACACACTTGGATGAGCCTCACGCATAAAAGAACTGACAGAGGAACTCAGGTGTGTGGGACCCGGGGCTGAGATCTCCAAGCCTGCACAGTTTGGGACTGGACCTGCCAGAGTTACTGGCAGTTACACCCACCAACTGCCGTGTAACTCCAACAACGGCCAGGATCCAGAGATCATCACACTCAGCTCCTGGGAGAGAACAAGACAGAGTCTCCTACCCTATGCCTGACTGTCTCCACCAGGGCCCAACAGCTGAAGACCATCGAGGCCCAGCCAAGGCCATGCTGGGAGCACTCTCCACACACTTGGATGAGCCTCACGCATAAAAGAACTGACAGAGGAACCCAGGTGTGTGGGACCCGGGGCTGAGATCTCCAAGCCTGCACAGTTTGGGACTGGACCTGCCAGTAACTAGACAGTTACACCCACCAACTGCCGTGTAACTCCAACAACGGCCAGGATCCAGAGATCATCACACTCAGCTCCCGGAAGCGCGCGGCCGCAAATGACATCTTATCATCTCATTCCTAATTTGGTCAAACTGGCAGGCTACCAAATGTAACATGCCCACATGGCAGAGTCTTTCAAACTCCCCGTGGTATACCCAATATGCCAAATACCAGTAACAATGATGGGTCTCATTCTCCTAACCCTGAAAAAGCCTTGAATATGGCACTTTAAAAAAAAAAAATCTCAGGGCTAGGACGAAGAAGACGTTACTGGCACCTGCTCGAGGCAATCGACGAACAACAGGGTGGTCGTGATCGTGATCGTGATCGCTATGCATATTAATAGCACTGCACTGTAGCACTGTTCTCCCCTTGTTCATTGATTTGCTCGAGTGGGTCGAGTGGGCCAAGTAATGTCTCCACTGTTAGACTTGCTGTTACTGTGTTTGGCATATCACGGGTAGCTTGTCAGGCTGGCAAGATACTCTTGGTAGCTTGCTGGACTCTCCAAGAGGGGTGGAGGAATCGAACTGGGGTCTCCCTGGTTGGCTGCGTGCAAGGCAAATGCCCTACCTGCTGTGCTATTGCTCCAGCCCATTTAACAGCATGTTAGTAATATCCTAAAGAAGGTCTTAATGGCCCCTGCCAAAATAGAACAATCTTCACACTGTTTCCTCTATGGTTACTTTCTTTTTTGTGTCATTTTCAGCGGTTTTTGTAACAGACAATACAAAATATATTATTTTGGCTGTGCTTTGGGACAGGGCTTGGGGGCTGGGGTGAAAATATCCCAAATATGGAGGTGGGAAGGTGTCATGTTGGTGGGGTTGGTGTTTGAATATTAAATGCCATCAAATATTGTGAACTACATTATTAAAAATTTTTTTTTAAAAAGCTGGACCCCCGGGGAGTGTCTGCAGCCTTGTCCCGCCTCAAGGTCAGGGCTTGGCTCCACTGAATGGTCCAAGCAGGTCCTCATCGAAGTCTTCCCCTATCTGGAAGAGGTCAGCCAGCCTCTAGGGTCAGAGGCACATGGGGATCTCCGAGCAGGGAGGAGCAGGCATGGGCCTGGGCTCCGAGGCCAGGGCTCGGCTGCAGAGATATCTCTAGGTGGGGTTCTTGGAATGGGCAGCTCCCCGTGAGGAGGATGGGGGCCCAAGGGCGGCCCAGCAGGGCTTGGAGGATGGAGTCGCTTGGTCTTGTGGCTCCTTTTCCTGGAGACAAGAGTCCAGGATGGTGGGCCCACCCCTGACCCAAAACCTAGCCCACTGGCTCCGCCTGCTGCTGCCCAGCTATCCCTGACAGGTGTTTTTCTCCAGACCTGCAATTGGTTGTGGAAGAAGCATGTGTGCAGGGGGCGGGGGAAGGGGGCTCCCTCAGAGAGCTCAGGAGGTCTGGGGAGCCCATACTTGTGATTCTCAGTCAGCTGGCCAAGGACCCCCAGGCTTCCCCCGCTGTGCTGGGGGTCTCTAGAAGGCAGTGCTG
Organism: Sorex fumeus; assembly: GCF_029834395.1. Classification (NCBI taxonomy): domain Eukaryota; kingdom Metazoa; phylum Chordata; class Mammalia; order Eulipotyphla; family Soricidae; genus Sorex; species Sorex fumeus. The sequence goes on along the minus strand of NW_026606071.1, from coordinate 16,389,198 downwards.
AAAGGCCAATAAGGAGCAGAGGTAGAATTGCAGTTGGTTGTGTGCAAGGCAGACCCCTTTACCCCATTCACTTAGTCCCCTGGGAGGTGTGTGTATATGTGTGTGTCTGTGTGTGTGTGTGTGTGTATGTTGGGGTTGTGTGTATGTGGGGTGCGGGTACTCTTACAGCCTCCAGTAACCGGAAGGTGTCAGATGGAACCTGGGGCTCCCACACCTCAAGAGCATACTCCTTCAGCCCTTACAGCTGTTTCGCGAGCCACGTTGCACATCAGCAGAAAGTTCTGGCTGTTTGGTGTTTGGGTGGCCACAGTTGGTGGTGCTCAGGGATCATGATCCTGGGGTGCTCAGGGAGCCTTCTGTGGGCTCTGGGATTGAACCCAGGTCAGCCAAGTGCAAATTCAGTACCTTCCCTGCTATCTCTCTGGAACCCTCTAGAAAGTTCTTTTGTTTGTTAAACACACCCAGTGGTACTCAGGGTTGACTCCAGGCTCTGCACTCAAGAATCACTCCTGGTAGAACTTAGGGGATGTCGAGAAGTGCTGGGTATTGAATCTGGGACAGCTGCATACAAGGCAAATGCCTTCTCTGCTTTTTCATAAATCCCTCCAGAAAGTTCTTACAGAGAGCTGGACTTGTGTGGCTTCTAGAAGCTTCTGCAGAGGAGAAGCTGAGGCAACACCCCCAACCCCTTTGGGGCAGGGGATGTGGGTGACAGCATAAGTGCCCCCAGTGGGGCTTGCGGAAGTCTCCCCTCTGTGCTTCAGAGTCTCTCTCTGGCCTCTTATTTGAATTTTTAAAATTTTTTTTTGGTTTGGGGGTCACATCCAGCAGTGCTCAGGGGTCACTTGTGGCGGTGTGCAAGGGATCCTGTGGGATGCTGGGGATCGAGCCCAGAGTGGCTATGTGCAAGGCAGGCGCCCTTCCCCAGACTGGCACCTGCTCTTACTTCGACCTTTTTCCCCAAAAGTTTGCAGCTCCTGGTGAAAAACTGGGAGCCTCGTGCGTGCTTGGCATTTTGTTAGGAGATTTTTAATGTTTTTTTTTTCTGTTTGTTGGGGAAGAAAGTTGGGGCATGCCCAGAGCCTGTCTCAGCCATCAGTATTGTCCCAGATTTGGGAGTTCTTAAGTGTTCTCAGGAGCTGGGAAGGTTGAGGCTTCTCCACAGATGGCTCAGACTCCCTCATGCCTGCACCCACAGTACCCTGCTGGGTGCTCTGAAGACACAATCCCAGCTCCCTGTAAGAACATTCTGCATATCAATATTTGCTAAATATTCTAACTAAAAGTATTTAGAATATATTTTATTTTAAATAATCCTCATCCTATTAAACTCACATAAACATCAAATTATAATGAAAAACACCTTGTTTTCTACCCTCCCAAATGTTTACTAATTATAGTAAAATTGTTTTACATTTTTTGAAATTATTTCTGCTATCTATTTAGAGAAAACAGCCTGATTATTATTTGTGTCTTCATCCAATTTGTTGAAATATTTTGGTTGAAGCACAAGGAGAAAATTCAAATTCATGCAATAGGCATGAATTTGGTAGATAGGCAGTTGAAAAGGGGACATGTATTTTAGATATCTGTAAAGAATATTTTGCTTAGTACATCAAAATACAAGTAGTAGTTTTCTTCAGGTTATTGCAAATGAAGAACCTGAAAACCATGCAACAAATCACAGCTTTGAGAATGAGTTAAAAAAAAACAAATTCTATTTTGGTATTGTTATGATAAAGTTGATTTTCATATTTCTTAATAGTGTCTTGGGAACTCACAAGGAGTTTATATTACACTTGAAGAACCACATGTGTTTAATTTGTCAGCAATCCCCTATTGAGTTTGTGAGGTGTATTCCACATTGAACCCTTCATTTCCTGTCTTTCCTGTGATTATCTTTCTGAAGTTTTCTTTTTGACCCCGATTCATACATGCTTTGTCTTCCCCTTTTCTCTATCATTTCCCTTTTAGAATTATTAAACATACAATTCATCAGTGACCAATCTCAGGTATGAATCAATGCATTTTCCTACCCAGTTACCACTATACTAACAAAGTATGTGACATTGGTCTAGATGACTTGGTTGTCATTGCCCTAATTGTGAAGAATTTGAACTTTAGTAACAAAAATAGGAAGAACTAAGTTTCCAGTGATTCAAGTATTTCTACATTATACCTACGTATACCTATACCTATATCTATACCTACCTACCTTCCTTTAATTAAGGAGAATTTACATTAAAACAACTTTTACATACATTATATATACTATTCCATCTCTAAAAACTTTCTGACTTTTTGAGTTGTTTTATTACTTTTATATTATTTACCTGATCCAAAAATATCCTCTCCAGTGACATGGCAGTTTTTGTATGGAAGTAGACTTTTCCTTATTGCTTTCATTCCCAGTTCTAAAAAATTTTCTAATGCTCAGTTAAGGGTTCAGTAAATATTCCAAGAATGCCTCTTCCCACTAAGAAGATTAAGTTAATACTTTTTAAAATATAAACAATGCATATCGATTTGATATTGATAACCACTTCTCTAGTTGAGGCTATCCTATACCTAGAAGTTCTATAAGAAAGTGATAAAGAACAAGACCAAATCTAAGTCCTAATCTTGAATCTTAAAAGTTTCAGCTTTGTGAGCCTGGTTAAGATATTTTACCTTTATCTCTTGTGTAAAGTGGATTCTACTACTAATAACCTCATAGTATAATAGTAATTAATAACTTTAAAGATTACATATAGTATTTAGGGGATAGACTTATATAGTATAGCAGTATGATGCTTTCGTTAGAGGCAGCCAACCTGTGTTTGATCCTCAGCATCCCATATGATCCCCCAAGAATTGCCAAGAGTGATTCCTGAGTATTCCGGAATAACCCCTGAGCATTGCCAAGTGTGGCAAATAAAATTCAGTGTTTAATGAATTTATAAGCTCTCCTGCTGAGTTTCACAATGCTTCCTTAAATAATTCCATGTTGCTTTCTAGGATCTCAGAGGGGATTGAAGAGAAATTTACTTCTTTTTCACAAAATAATAGCTCTGGTCACTATCATTTCCTACATATTTAGCTTAAAGAGGGTAGATAATTCTGTACATTATAAAACTATTAATCCAAGCAGAGGATGAATCATGAACCATGGGTAAGGTAAGTAAATCCTATAAATAGCAATATTTTCTTAAGAAAAGTGCTAATATTAATAAATAATTTGCTTTTTAAAATTATTATATAACATGTACTGCACTAAGCTCACAATGAAATATAATTATTTTGTATTTGATTTATTTCATGCTTATGAGGCAGAAACAGTGTCTAATATTTTAAAGATAAATAACATATACAAGCAGTATTTTCTGCAATGTTATATATAGCCTGGGATTCCAACTCAGGCTATTTTTTGTGTCTACATCTATGCTCTTAAACTGTAGAGCACTAAAAAAGTTTCCTAAGTATTATTCTATGAAGGTAGATATAACCATATCTATGCAGACTAGAATACTTCTAAAAAGAAATAAAGGGTATACCACAGAGTTTCCCCCAGACCAAAATATTACTGTGTTAAGTGAATGTTTCTTAAGCCATATGTCTGAGGTAGATAAGCCATGATTCTTCCTTCTTCCACTTACCTTGTGAGACAAAATTTCATTTGTCACTAGAAAAAAAAATTAGAAAACATATGTGAAATTCATTCCAGCATTTTTTTACAATCTCTAAACAAATAGTAAACTATATGAAAAACTGCAATATTTTCAGAAAATCAGGCAAAGAGTTGCTTTTACTTGAAAACAAAGGTACACTAAGTATTTGAAAAAAGTCATATGAACAGTGCTGCTAATGTCAAGCACAAAGAGAGGAATCCATTCTGGACAAAAGGAAAAGCATTTTATGATAATGAAATGGTCACCTGTCAGCCATTCAGTGTAAGAAAAAATAATAATCAAAGGGCATAAATAAATAATCAATTTTCTCAAAGGTGCTGGCGAGGGAATAGTGACTGTTCATCACAGATAATTGCAAACTTAGTGATACGTTATTTCTCTCACAGCCTGTGAAATGACTTATCTGTTATTATTTTTTATTTAATTTTTATTAGTGAAACACCATGAGGTACAGTTGTAGACTTACAAATTTTTGTGCTTGGATTTCAGTTATACAATGATCGAGTACCCATCCTTCCACCAGTGCCCATTCTCCACCACCACTAATCCCAGTATCCCTCCCACAACCCATATCTCCCCATCCCACCCTTCCTCTGTGGCAGGGCACTCCCTTTTGTTCTCTCTCTCCTTTTGGGTGCTATGGTTTGCAAAAGAGGTATTGAGTGGCAATCATGTTCGGTCTATAGTCTACTCTCAGCACGCATCTCCCACCCTGGCAGATCTTCCCAACACCCTTTATTTGGTGCTTCCTTCTCTATCTGAGCTGCCTTTATCCATAGAGTGTGCGGCTGGCCTCCAAGCCATGGAGTAAACCTCCTGGTACTTATCTTGGCTATTCTTGGGTGTTAGTCTCCTATTTTGTCACTTTATGTTCCCTAGATAAATGCAATCTTTCTGTCTGTCCATCTCTTTCTGACTCATTTTGCTTAGCATGATACTTTCCATGTAGTACCACTTGAATGTAAATTTCATGACTTCATCCTTTCTAAAAGCTACATAGACTGATTTGGGCTACTTCTGTTGATCCTTTTCTAAGATCTTGAGTGTAAAGTCAAATTGTGTATGTGCATCCTGAGATATGCTTGCAGAGCTATAAATTTCCCCCTTAGTACAGTTTTAGCTGCATCCCATAAGTTCTGGTAGCTCGTGTCTTCATTCTCATTTGTTTCCAGGTATCTTTTGATTTTGTCCTTGACTTCCTTCCTGACCCACTCGGTGTTTAGCATTGAGTTGTTTAATTTTCAGGTGTTTGATTTGGTTCTCCGTGTCTGTACGTGATTTACTTCTATTCTCAGTGCATCATGGTCTGAAAAGATTGTTGATACTATGTCTATCTTCCTGATTCTATTGAGGTATGTTTTGTGGCCTAGCACATGGTCTATTTTGGAAAATGTTTCGTGCGTACTGGAGAAGAATGTGTATTCTTTCTTTTTGGGGTGTAAAGCCCTGTACAGGTCTAAAAGTCCTTTCTCTTCTATTTCTTCTTTCAAAGTCAATGTTTCCTTGCTGAGTTTTGTTCTTGTTGATCTATCCAGAGGTGATAGGGCGATGTTGAAGTTTCCAGCTACTATTGTGTTGCTAGCAATATCCTCCTTAAAATCTGTTAGCAGTAGTTTTAAGTACTTAGCTGTTCCCTCATTAGGTACGTATACATTTAAGAGTGTGATTTCTTCCTGCTGTACGTATCCCTTGATGAAGAGAAAATGGCCTTTGCTGTCCCTTCTAATCTTTTTCAACCTGAAATTAATGTTTTGGATACTAGTATGGCCACCCCAGCTTTTTTAAGGGAGCGATTTGCTTGCAGGATTGTTTTCCATCCTTTAACTTTGAGTCTGTGTTTGCTCTGATTGTTCAGATGAGTTTCTTGTAGACAGCTGAATGTTGGTTTCAGTTTCTGGATCCATTTTGCCACTCTGTGTCTCTTGATTGTTGCATTTAGACCGTTGACATTAAGAGAGATTATTGTCACGGGATTTTGTGCCATGTTTCTGTAGGGTTTTGTTGTGTTTCTAAGTGTTTTCCTTCTTATCTTATAGGAGCTTCTTTAACCCTTCTTTTAGATTTGGTTTTGAGTCTATGAAGTCCCTGAGCTGTTGTTTATCTACAAAATGGTGTATAGTTCCATTGAGTTTGAGTGAGAGTTTAGCTGGATAAAATACTCTTGTTGAGGCGTTCATTTCATTGAGTTTTTTCACTATATCCCACCATTGCCTTCAGGCTTGGAGGGTTTCCTCTGATAGGTCTACCGTAAATCTAAAGGATGCTCCTTTGTATGTGATTTCCTTCTTTGATCTTCCTGCTTATAGTATTGTGTCTCTTTCCACAGCATCCATCGTTCTGACTATGATATGCCTTGGAGTGTTTTTATTAAGGTTTCTTTTTGCTGGCACCCTTCTGGCTCCTTGGATCTGTATGTCTGCATTCTTTAACTCTGGGAACTTTTCGGTAATGATTTCTTTGGCGGTGGCGGCTGGCTTTCGGGGTCCCGAGTTGTGGTGGGGAGTGTGCTCCAGGCAGGTACCTGTTGGCGGGGGTGGTGATTACTTGGACCAGCGGAAGTAGCTGCAGATGCCCCTGGTGAGTGGCCAGCAGTGGCAGCTTGGTTTCGGGGTCCCAAGTTGGAGTGGGGTGTGCACACCAGGCAGGTACCTGTTTGCGGGGCCAGTGACTACTTGGACCCTGTTATTATTTTTTTAACTGAAAAAATCTTTTATTCAATAAAGGTTTAATTTTCTTTTACTTGCTTTCCAAAGAAGATTCTGGGTTTTTTTGTTGTTGTTGTTGTTGGTTGTTTTTTTTTTTTTTTTTTTTTTTTTGCTTTTTGGGTCACACCCAGTGATGCACAGAGGTTACTCCTGGCTCTGCACTCAGGAATCACCCCTGGCAGTGCTCAGGGGACCATATGGGATGCTGGCAATCAAACCCGGTTTGGCCGCATGCAAGGCAAATGCCCTACCCCCTGTGCTATTGCTCCAGACCCAGCACATTAGACTTTATATAAAGCAATATTGTTTTCCAAAGAAGAAGGTATTCATAAATTTTTCTGATTGCTCTAAAATGTGGGGTACAATGTCTTATTTTATTAAAAAACCTAATGTATTCCAGAGGAATAACTTCCCTTATTTAACTCCCAAATTGTTTAGATTTTATCAGATTTTTGAAACTAAGTTTCCTCATATATAAAAGTAACAGGAATATTCGATAATATACATTATCATTTCACTCTAAAGTTATATATGTTTTTCAAAAGTATACTCACAAATTATTTAGTTTTATTATTTTTAGAGAATGAAAATAATTTTTTTAAATAAACTAAATTTAAAGGAATTTGAGGGGGCAAGGAGAGGGATATGTGTTCAAGTGAGAACATGGGCTTCTTCAGAATGGAAAGAGCTGAGAGTACACTTTTTAGGTAGAGATACAGGCAAATATCCAGGGTGCAGAATAAACCCAAATCTCTAATTTATTGATTATTATTTTTGGTTTAGGACTCACTCCCACTAGTACTCAAGGTTTTCTTTGGCTTTGCTATCAGTGATCACTTCTGGCGGTGATTGTGAGACCACATGGGGCACCAGGAATTGAGCCTGGGTCAGCGGCATGCATGACAAACATCTTGTCTGCTGTACTGCCTCAGTGACCTCACAAATCATCACATTTTAAACCTTCCAAACAACTGGGAGATATACAATACTCTTGCATAAGTGGGGTCAATTTTGTGCAGGTAAAATTTTTTCTACATAATAATGAAGTTGAATAATAAGTTGCTCTTCTTCACAGTGTTTTTGTTTTAGGTTCAAATGGATTAACTAAGATTAGAGATATCTACAATAGCTAATTCATAGGACAGAAGATGAAATGCAAAGTATTTTCTTTAAAAAAGTATTTGTTTTTTAGTTTTTTAAAAGCAATGCTTATTCCACACAGTCTAAGTTAATGAGAGCAGATACATTATTTTGTCCTTTTCTCATAAAATGTCCACAATCAAGAAACAAAATTTTTAATGAATTATTGAATTTTTTTTCTACACATAACTATATGGAATCTTTTGAAATTTCCAATTACAAACCCAGAATATGTGATATGATGTGCCATAATACTTATGGATGAGGAATTTCATTTTGACACTAAAGCACCCCCATTTAGTGGGAGGCATGTGGTAGGCCATACCCTGTTGTACTGAGAGCTAATTTCTGGCTCTGTATTCTGGAATCATTTTGGACAGTCCTAAAGTGACTATATGCAGTGTTAGAAGTCAATTAGAGTCATCCAACTCTAGGGAAGTACCCAAACTCCTAGACAATCTCTCTGTTCCCCTCAGCACCTTTTGAACAGCCACAATTTATTTAATTTGTAGCACTGTCTGTAGCACTGTCCTCCCATTGTTCATTGATTTGCTGGAGTGGGCCCAGTAACATCTCCATTGTGAGACTTATTGTTACTGTTTTGGGCATATGGAATATGCCATGAGGAGCTTGACAGGCTCTGCCATGAGGCTGGGATACTCTCTGGAGCACGCCAGGTTCTCTGAGAGGGACGGAGGAATCGAACCTGGGTCGGCTGCATGTGGGGCAAACGCCCTACCCGTGTGCTATCGACCAAACCCCATTTAATTGAAAAGAAGTCATGAACAGAAAGTGAATGAATTGAAAAATAAGCTAGAAAACCTGAAGGCAGAATTAGGGGAAGCTGGGCTTAGTGAAAGTCAGTTAAAAAAAAAACTAAGTCTTCAGCAAGAGCGTCTCTGTGGTAAATCAGAGAAATTACGGAAATTTATTTTGTAACCTATTCATTTATAAACTCTGAATCCCATTAATTCATATGATGTAATTAACATAGGCTAAAAATTTGAGTTTTCAAAACTATTTTCTCTTCAAAATTAAAACTTCTGGCAAAATAATATTTCAAATACAAATATTCCAATCTTTGGAGTATGGAATTGATCTCCTTCTATTGATGACTTCTGGATTTTCCTAATGACAGCTCCTAGAGGGTTCTGTCTCAGAGCAATGTTCTAGAATATTTTTGTGAATTAAAAATTATAAGAAAAATTTGTTCTGTGTAGAATTGATGGTAAGGTAAAGGTAAAGGTAAAGGTAAAGGTAAAGGCCCTCCCGTTGATCGTCGATTTGCTCGAGCGGGCCCAGTAACGTCTCCATTGGAGACTTTGTTGTTACTGTGTTTGGCATATCGAATACTCTCGGTAGCTTGCCGGGCTCTCCGAGAGGGGCTGAGGAATCGAACTCGGGTCGGCCATGTTGGCCGCGTGTAAGGCAAACGCCCTACCCGCTGTGCTATCGCTCCAGCCCGATGATGTAGAATTTGTCTGCTAGATAGTTCAATGGAAACGTTTCAGATTAAGTTGTGGTTTCTCAATCTCATTTTCATATTCACTTTGAAAAAATATCTGTGACCACAATAAAAAGTATGATGCAATGAGAAATAAATATATCAACAAAAGTAAATGAGTAAATTTAACTAAATTTGGCGTTTTTTGTTTTGTTTTTGCTTTTTGGGTCACACCCAGCCAATGCTCAGTGGTTACTCCTGGCTCTGCACTCAGGAATCACTCCTGGCAGTACTTGGGGGACCGTATGGGATGCTGGGAATTGAAACCGGGTTGGCCGCATGCAAGGCAAACACCCTACCCGCTATGCTATTGCTCCAGCCCCTAAATTTGACTTTAATTAAATGAAATTTTGATTATTCATGAGCTTGATTTATACATTGGAGGTTTTCATAGAGTTAAAAAAAGTTTATTTTTTTAAAAATTAGTATACTTTAAAATGAGAGCTCAGTTAATAAATGATTCATTTAACCAATTTATTTGAATGTGCCATCTATTCTCAACATTTCTGAGGACTGTACATTATAACTGTGTGACAAAATATAATATCTAATAATCTGAAGATTGCTTTGTTGGTCCTGACATATCTCTTCATTTATAATGAAGAGTCTCTTGTAAATAAGCATCGTAACCTTCACAAGCTCTTGAGAAGGCCAAGTTGAAGTAAAAATACAAAGCCCTATAAAACCACCCCACTGTATATTGGTTTTGATATGAATGCTGTTTTCCTAGGAATATAAGACATGATTTTATTCTTGTCATGGACCTCACATAGAATTCTTCTTCGGTTCAGCAATGATGAATTTTATTGGGCTCTATTATTTGTTTAAGAGCTTCTATGACTAAATAGTAAAGGCATGAAGAGGTTAGAGAGATTAATAATGCAAGGAATGCACATTGTTGACAGAATAACAGAATTTTTAAAATATTGCAGTGCTCATTAATAGAAGAATACACAATTATTTAAAACTCTATGGCAGTTCCCATCAAACAAGGACAATGTGATTGTTATTTGGTTTTTATACTTCTCTTTCACACAGTTGTCAATGCCACTCTTAAAAACTGTGCCAACAATTGACCCTTCTCAAGGTTACTTGATTTTCCATGAGCCACTATATATGTGTGTGTGTGTATACACACACACACACACACACACACACACACACACTCACACAGCATTTATACAGTAGATATGGAAAATTTTTCTCTTTTAGTAATGGTATTTTCAGTATTTTGGTGATATCAGCACTTAGATCTTTAAATGAAATTCTAATCTAAGCAACAATATTAACATTTTTTTATAAAATACTTTTATAAAGCAATAAGCAAAGCAGATAATGTACTTAGTTTTAGACATATACTCCTTTGGGTAAAAATCAGAGGATCTGGATGCTAACTGAATTTTGTTAACAATCTTTGGATTTTGAGCAATTGGAGAATTGCAGTGCACTGCACATAAGTGTCATTAAATGTGAAGATAATAATGCTACTTCTGTTTCTCTGAAGTCAATTAATTGATTAGGCATTTGGGGCTCCACAAGCCCTTCTAGGAGTAAGACTTGGACTGTGTTAGGTTTGGCTTGAAGTAAATCAATCAGGCATTTAGATAATAATAGTTTAATTTTAACTTACTTTATAGAAATGTATGATTCAGAAGGAAAATTTTCCACTGAATTTAAAATTAAGCTTTAAATTCCAAAACATGTACATGAATCATGTGATTCACTGTAAGCTAAATTTCTAACTGCTTCTTCACACTCATGAGCCGCTATTATGATTTTGCTTCAAAAATTTAATCTACCCTAAATTTAATTCAATACCCTTCAACAGAAATTACTACAGTGATAGAAATAGCTTGTGTGTGTTCCTTTTGCTGTAACTAGATGTTTATTGAAGAGATAGAAGGTCACTAATGTGACTGAAGATTTAATTTTTAAAAATTATTCATTTAATTTATTAAATATTAAAAATAATTGGGAGGCATTAGTATTGTTTTCAAGCTCTTCTTGGTCTATTCTCAAGGTCATTCCTGGTGGTGTTTGGGAAACTATATTCAGTGATGTGGATTGAACTGTAATTGACAACATTCAAGGCAAGAATCTTAATCTACTATCTTCCTGGACTATTACATTTATTTTTAATTTTATCTTTAAATCTGTCTCTTTCGTTGTCTTACTAGCTTTCAATAGTCTGGAATTTCAGGGATTTAATCTTATAGATTTTTAAACCTGTATATTCATCACTGCTCCCATTATAAAGTTCTGCCAAAATAATGTCCTGCTCATTCTCTCCTTGATCCTCTTTCCTCTGTTTTCACTGGGTCTAAGAGTTAGTTTTGTTGTTTCCTTTCATTTCCCTGGCTTTGTGATTTATATTCAGTATCAGTGAAATGGAATGGATATGGAAGGATATGAAAGGAGAGGCTGATAAAACACCAAGGCAGACATAGGCTGCCAAAACGCAGAAAAACAAAAATGATTGTCTGTACTTTTAATGCTCGTACGCTGGCATCTGCTGCATCCATTGAAGACCTTATGGTACAAGTACGAAAGATCAAGTACGACATCATTGGTCTGACCGAAACGAGAAGACATCAATCCCATCATGCTGTTTTCGACACTGGAGAAGAACTGTTCCTTGGAACATGTGATAAAAGAGCCGTCGGTGGTGTCGGTATCCTTGTCAGCACAAACTTAGTCACGAGTATTGATTCATTTGAATGCCTAACAACCCGAATCAGACGATTACACTTGAATAAATGTGACTCACTACCGGCAGTTTCTATCTTTGTTGTCTATGCACCAACATCCAGTTATGGTGAAAGAGAAACTGAGAAATTCTACATGGAGCTGGAGAAGTTCTATAAAGAAGATCACACCTTCTACAAGATCATTGTCGGTGATTTTAATGCCAAGATAGGACCAAGAAGATCAGTCGATGAACTCCACATCGGAACCCATGGCCTGGAATGGAACGAACAGGGTGACAGACTGTCTGAGTTCATCATGTCAACCAAAACCTTCCATGGTAACTCACAATTCCAAAAGGCTGAATCTAAACGTTGGACATGGGAGTCTCCCGATGGACGGTTCCACAATGAAATAGACCACATCATATTCAATCGGCGGTTTTGCCTAACCGATGTTGCTGTTGTCCCAAAATTCCAAACGGGATCAGACCACCGTCTTCTTCGTGCAAAATTCTACCTCACAGAACGAGGAGAAAAGAATGCAAGGTTTAAGAAGAGGACTCCCAGAACAACCACCAACTGGGAGCTCTTTGGCTCTATTGCGGCAACATGGGAAGATGCTGTCATTGACAACATTGATGAGGAATACGATCGAATGATTCAGCACCTCCATGATTGTGCAAGGAATGCCAAGAGAGAGATAACCACAAAAAACCATCTTTCTTCGAACACTCTTAAACTTATTCGCCAACGTGGCTTGGCACGTGCCTCAGGCAACCACAAGCGAACGTCCGAACTGGCAAAACAGTGCAGAGAGGCCATCAAGGATGACCTCAAAAACAGGAGAGCAGCAGTACTGGTAGATGCAGCAGAAGCTGGGAAAAACATTCGTAATGCCCGCCTGTCCTTCACCAACTACAAAACCAAGGTGACTGCCCTCCGACATCATGATGGATCTATCACATCTTCCAGAAGGGCAATGGAGAAGATTATTCATGACTTCTACTCAGATCTCTTTAATAGCCACATCCACTTGCCCACATACCACATGATTGATATGTCGTTCCCAATGTTCTCCCTTCCGAAATCCAACATGCCATCTCGTCAGTAAAGAAACAAAGAGCACCTGGCCCAGACAAGATCAGACCTGAACACCTGAAGAACTTACCATCAGTACTCATCAATACATTGACTCGACTCTTCACACACTACCTGTCTGAATGCAAGGTTCCATCCCAATGGAAAACCAGCAGGACTGTACTACTATACAAGAAAGGAGACATCCACGACATTGGCAACTATCGCCCAATCTGCCTACTGTCTGTCATCTACAAACTATTCACTCGAGTCATCCTGAATAGGATTAGCAGAACACTAGATGGAGGACAACCATGTGAACAAGCTGGATTCCGAAAAGGATTCAGTACCATTGACCATATCCACACAATAACCAAGCTCATTGAGGTATCTCGGGAGTTCAAGATGCCGCTCTGTCTAACGTTCATTGATTTAAAGAAGGCCTTTGATTCTGTTGAGACGCAAGCGGTCATGGAAGCCCTAGCCAATCAGGGCGTACAAACTCAATACATCAGGATCCTTCGTGAGCTCTATTGCGGATTCACTACCAAGATCTCACCATTCTACAAAGAAGTAATCATCCATATCAAGAGAGGGGTTCGGCAGGGTGATACCATTTCACCAAAACTCTTCAGTGCCACCCTCGAGAACATCATGCGACGACTGGAATGGGAAAACATGGGAGTGAAGATAGATGGTCGGCAACTACACCACCTCTGCTTTGCTGATGACATCGTTCTAATAACACCAAACATCAACCAAGCGGCACAAATGCTGAACGACTTCGACCGTGAATGTGGAAAGGTCGGACTACAGCTGAATCTTACGAAGACAATGTTTATGAGAAACAGCCTTGTTCCTGACGCTCCATTTGCTCTCAACGGAACCACCATCTCCGAATGCAACAGTTATATATACCTAGGTCGAGAAATCAACACGATGAATGACCTGGCACCTGAGTTGCGCAGGAGGAAGAGAGCGGCTTGGAATGCCTTCAAGAGCATTGAAGAAATAACTAAAAGGACAAAGAACCTCCAGCTACGAGCACATCTCTTTGATTCCACTATTCTTCCTACATTAACATATGCCTCAGAGACCTGGACACTACGAAAACAGGATGAGAACCCTATTCGGGTCTCTCAAAGAGGAATCGAAAGAACTATGCTTGGAATATCACGATTCACTTAAATGAGAGATAGAATCCGGAGTTCTGATCTTCGTCAACGCTCAAGAATCAGGGATGCTGTCTCATTTGCCAAGACATCAAAAATCAGATGGGCTGGACACGTAATGAGGTTTACAGACAACCGCTGGACTAGAGCCATTACTGATTGGATTCCACGAGACATCAAAAGATCACGTGGACGCCCACCTATAAGATGGTCAGACTTCTTTGTCAAGACCCTAAATGATCGGTTTGAGGCTCTACATGTTCCTAAAACGAGCAGATACCATTGGGCTACGCTAGCACGCAACCGGGATGAATGGAGACGTTACTGGCACCCGCTCGAATAAATCGATGAATAACGGGGATTAAGTGATTAAGTGATAAGTGATTAAGTGATCAGTGAAATTATCTGGTAATTGCTATTCCTTCCTTCCTTATTTCATTTAGCATAATCACCTTGAGTTCCATCTATTTTTTTCCCCAAAGCCACAATTTATCTTTTTGGTTTGTTTGTTTATTTGCTTGTTTGTGCTTGTTTTGTTTGGGGGGGTGGTGGTCATACCTGGCTGTGCTCAGGCCTTACTCCTGTGCTCAGGATCTCCCCCGGAGGTACTCAGGGGACCATATGTGTGCTGGGGAATCAAACTCTGATTAGTCACATGCAAGGCAACCCAATGTACTATCTTCCCAACTACAACTTATTTAATGGCAGACTAGTTTTTCAATGATCTATTGATGAGCATTGGGATAGATTCCATGTTTTACTATTATAAATAATACTTTAGGAACACAGAGTGCAGATGTCCTTTTGTCTTAGTGTTTTGATATCCTTTGAATATTTTGATCAGGAGTATATTTCTGGATCATATGGAATTTCCAGTTTCAAATTTTAAAGAATCTCCATAACACTTTCTTAGAGTATGGACCAATTCACATTACCATCATTAGTATATAGAATTCATTTTTTCCTTTATATGCTCATCAACATTGGCTGTTTATAATCGTTTTATATAAGTAGTCTATATTTAATTTTAAGTAGTTGCACATGGCTACTGCTATTATATTAGGCAGCTAAGCTACAGTTCTTTAAATAAAGTGCAAATTTTTTATTTCTAGTGCTTCAAAATAAAATTTATGTGGTCACTCTGTTCCCAGTCCAGACTCTCCTACTTTATATAGCTATGATTTTCCATAAGGAGGTCTGAAACTCTTAAAACCAGTTTTGGTACTCATGCTATGAAGTAGCAATGATGAAATTAGAGCTAATATTTATTGAGAAATCAAAGTGTTCTAGAGCTTTTATCACTTTTATATACATTAAAACTACAAAAAGAGAATTTTCATTGTTATCCTCATTTTACAGATAAACTGAGGTTTGATTAGATGAAGTAATTTATGAAAGTTTAGTTCCCTGTAATACTCCTGATAATTGTGATAGTGTTTTATAATATTTTACTTTCCTATCAAACTTTAAATTCTAGACTACTTTGTTTAGGATTTCATAATTGCCCTCACTGAACATTTTTTGGAATTAGTAAAATGTTATGAAATGCAATATTCAGATATGAAAAAATGCTACTGTTGTAGTTCTAACAGTTTAAAATAGCCTTCATAAAAGCTGCATAAAACAGTAGAAAATTTTCAAATTATGTTTCAACAAATCAGTCCCATTGTTGCAGATGACTTAAAGTGGGGAGCAAGAGAGATAGCCTCAAAAAAAGAGTATTTTCACTTATCTGCTTGACCTAAATCAGCTACTTGGGAAATTGCTGGTGTGGGTGAGGACTGGTAAAATCTACTCTGAGAACTGTCAGAGATATCCCGGCACTGGGACTTTGAAAGTCTGGGACTCTTTCATATACTTATCATGACCTTTGGATTCTCCTGTAGCCTCTCCTTTTCAGAGGAGTCCACCCTTTTCTGTGTGGTGCCTTGGATTCAGCATCTCCAAAGAGTTTAGGATTTGCATGTAGCTTCTGGGCTGCATCAGGGCTGGTTAATTTCCTAGTCCCTCTGCAGAGAAGAATGGACCTCTCCCTACAGAAAGGGCATGAAGGAAAATCCTCCAGAACCTTCAACCCGCTCCTTTTATTTAATTAACCCTCCCACTCAGCTCAGTGAAGACTCTAGTACATTCCAGACCAAGGACTCCAGAGAAGATATGCACATAAAAGCCCATTCTCCAAAGACAGAGAAACCTGAGTTCTCTTTTGAGTGCTTTACCCTCTCTCTTTTTCTCCCTCCTTCCCCCTTCCTAAAAAGTCTCCAAATATAATCTGTTTTTGCTTCACTGATCATCTACTTCTGAAACTCCTTTCTGGGAGAAAGACAAAGAACCTGCAAATCCTGGGTAAAGCCTAGGACTGACTTTCCAGACTTTTGCGGTTCTAATCTTCCAGCCAGTCCTGGGTGACAGGCAAAGCAGGAAAAAGTAACTGTCTCTCTCCTACCTGCCTCACATAAGCCACCAGTGAGACCCAACCAAGTTCAAGTTGATATCACATTGTAATTTTGATTTGCGTTTCTTAGGAACTGATAACTTTAGAAATACTTATTGCTTATTAGTATATCTTTGGGAAAAGGTCTATTTAAGTCTTCTTGTTAACGTGAAAGTAGATTTATTCCTGAGCTTATTGGGTTATTTATTTTATTTTTTGAGAATTGTATATGATATTTGTGTACAAAACTCAGATGCTAAAGTTAGAATTTATTGTACATTTAAAATAGATGGGTCTGGGTCCCTCCCTAATATCAGTCTTCTCCTTTTACCCATGTACATCACTCATTTTTTCCTTGATCCTTGATGCCTGGTCCAGTGTACAGCATGCTAAATTCTGTCCCTGGCTGTGCGCTCACATCTAGTGTGTGACAGCCACTTTTGTACAAATGCCATTCTCTAATCAATGTACACAATACCCCTTGATGTCACCAGTGTCCCCTTGCTGAGGCTTGCTACTCTGTAACTTGTCGTTAGGTCTCACTAGGACTGTACCCCAGGGGCTCCCTGCCTTCTTGGCTTTCCTTAGTTTCCAGCAACCCAAATGTGTTTATGAGTGAGATCCTTGCTATTTTGCTGTTTGTGTGGGCATGGGTAAGGTGACAGAGAATGGACATTGACTGGGGTCTGGCTTCCCTTATCTCCTTCAGTCTCCCACCCAGCCATCCCATTATCTGTTGGGCCTCTTCTGTGATTTAAAATGACCAAATAAATAACTTCACCTGATAATTCGCCCTCTATTCCACTCTATCACTCTTCCTGCTTATTATTATTATTATTATTATTATTATTAATTTTTTTCTATATTTGTTTGGTTTGGGGGCCAAACCCAGCACTTCTCAGGACTTACTACTGGGTTCTGCTCTTAGAAATCACTTTGGGCAGGCTTGGAGGAGTGTTCAGGGTGCCAGGGATCAAGCCTAGTTCAGCCTACTGAGTGCAAGGTGTTAGGGCACAGATCGAGATCTCCCTCTAATGACAAAGAGACTCCAGAGACTGCAAACAGTAAGCAGGGTTTATTGTAAGACTGACTAGCCAGGGTCCAACCGCCTACACAGACATGCAGGTTCAGCAGGTTGGGTAAAGACCCCAAGCTTCTCTAAAGGAGATCTTATATAGGCCTTCACTGACCATAACAGCAGAGCCCATGCATTTCATAGCCAATAGATTTGTAATAACAGATACTTTCCTAACCAATCCAATTAAGGGTACATCACTTCTTAGCCTATAGTTTAAAGATCAGCATTTGTGGCAGTGCTTAGGAACGTCCTGTGTTTTAGGGCAGTCCTGGGTCTTGTGACACAGGTCTTGTGAGAGACATCTGGTTATCTGGTCTGACCCCCACCCTTCTAATGACTTGCAACTCGGAGCACCTGTATCTGAATTCCTTGCTCAGGGGCAGAAAAACCAGTTATTTTGCAATGCGGGTTCCTGTTAAGCTAAGCGAAATTAATTCCGGTGGTTCATTTTGAGCCTGTCCCTCACACAAGGCAAGCACCCTACCCACTTACTATGGTTCCAGCCTTCTGCCCATCTTTAATTGAATTATTTGTTTTTAAGTTATGGAGTTGTGTAAATTTCTTGTAAATATTAAATATTAAACTCTTAATACCTTGTTGCACTAGTCTTTTGTAAATATTTTCTGTAATTCTGTAGCATTCTTATTGTTATTTTACTTTTCCATGCAGATTTTTTGACTTTTTAAAATTTTATTTATTTATTTATTAGTGAGACACCATGAGGTACAGTTGTAGACTTACAAATTTTGTGTCCATGGAGATTTTTATTTAGCTTGATATTGTCCCACATATTGGTTGTTACTTTTATTGGTTTTGTTCTTGGTTGTCAAACTTAAAAATACTTACTGACAAAACCAATGTAAAGGATTGTTTTCCTCTAGAAGTTTTATAGCTTCGTGTGTCACATTCAAGTATTTAATCCATCTTTGAGATGATTTTTGTGTATGATGTAAAATAAGGGACCAAATTCATACTTTCATATGTAACAGTTCAGTTTTCTCATCAGTACTAAAAACCTATAATTTCCTTATTATATAATTTTACTCCTTTGCTATAAATCATTCCCACATAGATATGGTTAATTTTAGTCTTTCTATTCTGTTCTGTGTCTGTGTTCATGCTTATGCTGTATTTACAGATTACTTCAGTTTTTTATTATGTTTATTAATTTTTATATTCATTATGTATAACATTTACAAAAATTATATTTATTATTATTAAAGTGTTATAGTTATATATCAGATACAGAGTATAGAATAAAGAAGAATCTTCGACTAGGAATAAAATATTTGATTTTCTCATTGTTACCTCCTTTATATAATCTTATAAAGATGACTTAATGTTTATAGAGCTCAGTTTCTTCAACCATAAAACAGTGGATAATATTACATGATATCTAGATCATTTTCACTCATGTATTTCATGTTTATACATAATTCTAAATTTACTATTAGTATTAATGCAGTATTGAAATGTCAGAAATTATTAGTTTTCTTATCTCCTAGTCATGTATTTTAAAAACTTATTTTTAATAATATAGTATAACTAATTCTACAAACGAGTGATTCTTACTTTTAGAGGGGCTTTAGGGCTACAATTGTGGTGCTCAGAGCTTATTTCTGACTCTGTGCTTAAGGATCACTCCTGATGTAGCTGGGAGACCATTTGAGGTGTTAGGGACCAAACCCAGGTTAGTCACCTGAATGCAAGTGCCTTACCCACTGTACTATCTCTCCAGTCAACTTATTTATTTTTAAATAAATTGTAACATAGTTATATTGTTATAAAAAATTTTACTAGATGCTTCAGTCTGTTGACAAGTAAGTAGATAGTAAAATCCTGACTCTTTTGACTATTGTAGAAAGCTTTGATGAAGCTAACTACCAGGGAGAGTGGAGAACCCTATTTGTGGAGAGCAATTCATTGAATTTGAGTCAAGTGTTCAAGCTAAGATAAAAAGTAAATATACTTCTCTAATTTTAACATCTCACTTTATAGTCAAGGGTATAGCTTAATTTTATGACAAAGGAGCCATTCATTCATTCATTCATTCACCAATACTTGGTGGGTATTTTCTGACTTGTGCCAGTGCTGGAGCTAGAGATAAATACCCTCAAGATGTTTAGTCTCCTGTTTACTTTGAATATTCCTGGTGACAGGTTTCAAAAATGATTTAAACTGAACTAGTGACTTCTATTTTTTTTTCCACAAAAGGCCATCCTAATTTACAAATCATATTTAGTTAACATTCACATACAGTGCCAATTTTGTGTCTAAATTGTCACTCCAACTTGCCCTCTAACCCCATCCAAACATTTTAGTATGATCACCATCACTTTTGTTTTATTGGTGGCTGGTGTACTTAGGAAATGACATGTGTGGTATAAACTAAGAAAAAAAGTTTAAAGATTTGGCTTTATTGTTTCTCACCATCGACTTTCAATCTTGTGGGGTGAGGCAGGGAGAAATTATTTATTCTTCATGTTTAAACATTATTCATATCTGAAATAATTTTCCCATAAGATAAAATAATTTTTATATATTATCAAAACTTTACAGTTTTTGCGAATAAAGCTATCAGAAACAACTTTCCTTATTATTTTTTTTTACTTTTTCTAAGTAGGAATCTATTTCTAGTATCTAAATTATTGAAAATTCATCTTAAGATTTATCTTAAAATTTTCAGATGATTCAGAATCTAATCTTATTTCCAGATATGTCTGAAGTTAATCACCAACAGACTTTTTACTTCTTAAAAAAAGGCAAGCAAAATTGCTCAACAACTTGTACCTTAGTGAATTTATCTTAATTGAGCTATCTTCATATTTTTTTGGCTTTCTGTTTTTTTATGTAGTCTGAAGATAGATGAAGTGCTCAGGATGGAAGAACTAGTATTTATGTACTATATTCATAAGTCATGCATGTACACTTTGGTGCTACATAAAGAAAACAGCATTTAACCGTCTAGCATTCTGTCTCAGTGTAAGCGCTCTGGTAGAACTGGAATAAAAAAAAAAGTCCTACTTTCACAAATATAACAGAAATTTTAATTAAATAGTATTAATTACTAGATTATGAGGATGTTTTGTGAGCATAAAAAACAATATACATATGTGAAATAAACGACTAAAGAAACAAAAAGATTTTCACCTTTCTAACAACAGTTAATGCCAGCTCACATCACCAAAGGTGTATTTCCAGCTGGTAAGTCTTTCACTGAAATATTCAAGTTCTAATAAATATCACTATGGTAGCTACAGTTTTGTGACACTGTGTGGAGTCTGGAATAAAATTAGTCATTGTTTCAATGCAGTCAGTAAAATAAGTTTAGCTCATTGTATTCACAAAGCAGGCATGTGTAACCAGCACATCTGGCAGTGTCAGAAACATAGGTGAATCCCTAAAGATGGAAATTCAATTTCCTTCTAACTTGTAGAGGTAAACTGTAGATGAAAAAAAAATTAAAAGAATTCAATAATTTTAATTGAGAAAAGACCACATTGGTGTCAGTTTTACAAGCCATCCAACCTAAATAATGTGTATCTTAAACATGGGCTTCAATATATAGAAAACTTTTTCGGAAAAATGCTATTTAGACTATCTGCTAGGCAATGAAGAGAAGAATATCATGGTTATCTCCCAATCCTTTTCAAGATGATATTTTATGTGGTAGGTATGCTATATTAAGTCTCAATCCATACATGTATTCAATAGCTGATTATCAAGTAAGAGAAAGGGAAACAAATTTGCTCAACAACTTGTAACTTAAGTGAGTTTCTCTTAACTGAATTATCTTCATCTGTCTTTTTACCTTTCTGTGTTTTACGTAGTCTAAAGTGTTGGCGCTGGACTGAGTTATCAGATGAACCCATGTAGACTGTACCGACAATGGGCAGGAACATAGTAACCCATGAAAATGGGCAAGATTTCTCATGTGTCCTGACTGGTTTGGAAGAAGCTGAACATCTTTTTCCTTTAAGCTGCCTTGAATAAATAATTTCATAAATTTTAGTATATTGAAAGAGTCAGTTTTTTCTTTTCTCACAGAAGCCCAGCCTGATCTTTGAAATGTAGATTCCAGGCTCTGGCCCAGCCTAGTCTTTGGGATGCAAATTTCAAATGCTTTCCCAGTTTATCTTTGGGATGTAGATTTCAGCCCAGTTTTTCTTTGGAATGCAAACCCAAGAAAGGTTTCAATTTCAGTTTTTTTTTTTATCTCTTTTCTAAGGCCAAAATGCACTGGCCTGAGGATACATAGAAACAATACATGCTTTTCCTGCCTCAGGGTTCTTTCTGTAACTTCTTTTGATAACATCATTGTATTGAGCCTTTTAGAGTAGGCTACTAATAAAAGGAGATTCAGGGCTCTCTACCTTTGTCACAGCCTCTTTGAGAACCTGGACCCTCTATGAAATAAATTTCTCTCACATTCTTTGTCTTAGTGCCTCCCACTGAACTAATGTTCATGCAACACTAAAGGTAGATGAACTGTGTCTAAATTGCCACTCCAACTTGTGACAATTTAATAATTGTCATTCAATAATATTCAATATTTCAGAGAGACAGAGGCAGAGAGACAGAGAAGAGACTAAAAAACTATCTCAGGGCATCAAGAATGCTCAGTAATAATCTCATGGGTCAAAAAAAAAGATTTATTTCATTTTCCACATTAATTCCTAATTGGGAATACTGCAATATGATAAATAATTTGTTTTGCTTGGATAAGATAGAATTCACTCTTTGATGTCAATTGGTGAAAAGATTTTTATATACTGTGAACCTGGGGAATAAAATAGATGGAGGAAAGGAAAGAAAAATCAGGTGAAGATGAGAACAGTCAGCTTGGGGCTGTTTTTATATTCAACAATAGACTAACAGAAGAAACTTTTCCACTCTCATTTTCAGGTTAATCTACCAGACATAGTTCACAGGTGGGAGTGGAGGATAAGGTTTGCTTATTTTTAATGTTGATTTTTCTTATATATATATTCCTTTAATACACAGGTGGAAAGTTTGACCAGGGGCTACAATTGAAACTGTTCATTTTTCAAAGTTTTCCTAAATGAAATCCAGGCTTCTGGAAAGGGAATTTGGGCAATGGAGAAATGGGAGAAGGGTGAAGAGGGTGTTTGATTGAGTGAATACAGAAGCCTACTGCTTAAGAGAAGTATTGTTACTTCCAGAGGTCTAGTCTTTAGACCATCATAAGATGAGGCCCAAACAAAACAAAACAACAACAAAACATTTACTAGGGAAAATACCACAATGAAACACTGATTAGTTTTATTACATTCTTGCAATAAATTTTGCTTTAATTTTTTACTAGATAATTTTTATATACTGCGAACCTTGTTGATTTTCTTGCCTGAATGTGTTTCCTAATCTACAAGTATCTAATGTATAGAGGGCTTCTAAATTTCAAATATGAGAGAATCCCTTGCCATTTTGCTTCTATATTATACTTTAATTTTGCTAAGAAAAAAAAAAGGCTCATTTGAAATTTTTCTTTTTTTCCTGTCTTAAAAAAAGCATGTCTTTTTCAGGACCATTTTTTGCTGAATAATCACATATGCCTTTGTAAAATTTTGCATATCAGCTCTTATTTTCTTTCTTATTATCTATTTGTTAGAGAAAGCCTGGTGTGTATAGTTAATTGGGAAAATGCATTTCTTTTTCAGATAAACACTCCATCCTTCCAACTCACAAGATTCTAATTTGTGTTTAACTATTATTCCAATTCTGTGTGTATGTTAAAAATGGTCCTGTTCAACACAGAACTGAAAGGTTGTACAGTTCTACTTTATTCATGTGTTGATGTTTGTTTGAATTTGTGTTTAGAGCCCACATCTCTGTGCTATATTTTAGGTTATAAATTCTTGGAGGACAGAAATTGTTACTCTCTGATTAACTTTGTATATCTTTCAGCATGGTTCTATGTATATACAAAAGCTTAATGCATTCAATCTGTTGAAAAATTACTGGGCCTGGGATTCTTCAAGGGTAAAATTGTATTCTATGATATTTTCATTTAAACATGGAATTCATCCAGATTGATTCTTTCACAAAGCTGTCCTAATGTAAGATTATATATAAGAAGAATAAAAGCAAAATGGTCTCATTTCACTAACATATAAGAACAGAGGGGAAATCATTCAATTTAATGTGCATCCTTTGGGTGACAGTTAATCTAACTGTTTTGTTCCTGTAACCTCAGTAACTATTCAAAACGCAAAAGGTAGATGGAAAAATATCTACCTGAAAAATCACAGGGCTTAGAATAGACTTTTCTGAGTTTGAATTCTTATTTCTTACTAAGCTGGATAATCTAGAGAATTTTACTTCTTGGAGATTCTGTTTCCTCACTGTAATACTGCACTCATAGAACCATTACAAAAATTGTAAATGAATGTCATTAGTAAGATCAGAGATATTGTATTCATCTGATAAATGAGCAAACACTGGATTAGAAGCACTACATAATTTATCTAGGCTCAGAATGAAAATGGTTGGCAAGTTTTATATTCTAATTTCTACTAAAAATATAGGAGTGGGTGGCAGAGAATTAACTGGTAACCTTCCCCCAATCTCTGCCAGACCCCATTTCCCCTGTCCATAAACACTGTAACACTGTTCTCCTATTGTTCATCGATTTGCTCAAGCAGACCCAGTGATGTCTCCATTGTGGGACTTGTCACTGTGTTTGGCATATCGAATACGTCATGGGGAGCTTGCCAGCCTTTGCTGTGCAGGCGAGATACTTGCTAGGCTATCCAAGAGGGGCGGAGGAATCAAACTCAAGTTGGCCATTTCAGACTTGTGCAAGGCAAACGCCTTACCCACTGTGCTATTGCTCCAGCCCTGTCCATAAACAGATCCCATGAATACTCCCTACTCAGCAACTTTGACAAAGGGAGGATATATATTCAATGGAGTTAGCTGGCCCAATACTTCCACAGAGTTGACTACCCCTCTGCTTATCACATAGCACATTGACCCCTACACACAGGGTTGCAGAAAGAAGAATCAGAGATCAGTGCTCTGGACCATCAAAAGGAAGGTTCTGTCTGATTCTTAAAATAGTAAACCTCCAGCATTTATTCCTGAGTGCAGAGCCAGGAGTAACCCCTGAGCATCACCGGGCGTGATCCCTCCCAAAAGGACAAGAATGTCTCCTCTCTCATTGCTATCATTTGTCATATTACTGAGTCTTAGTGACAATAAAATTAGAAAAAGGGATTCAAATTGTAAAAAAGTCAAACTAACCACTATTTACAGATGACAAGACATATTATATAGGATATCTTAAAGACTCCATAAAAATGGCTGGAGCGATAGCACAGCGGTAGGGCGTTTGCATTGCATGCAGCCAACATGGCCGACTTGAGTTCGATTCCTCCGCCCCTCTTGGAGAGCCTGGCAAGCTACCGAGAGTATCTCGCCTGCATGGCAGAGCCTGGCAAGCTACCCGTGATGTATTCGATATGCCAAGCACAGTAACAACAAAGTCTCCATTGGAGACGTTACTGGGCCCACTCGAGCAAATTGATGAACAAAGGGAGGACAGTGACCCCCAGTGAAATCAATAAATGTATAAGTAAAGTAGAAGGCTGTAAAATAAATGCAAAGAAATCTGTTGCATTCATGTGTATAAGCAACAATTTAGAAAAGAAAGGAATTGAAGAGAAATGATCTCATTCATGATCATGCTCTAAAACTTGAGTATATAGGACTTAATAAAAGAGTGAAAGACCTATTAAGTGAAGACTTTAAATCAATGTGGAAAAAGAAGTAAAATGAAGACATAAGGAAATGAAATGATTGGAAAAATAACTATTAAAATGACCATTCTACCCAAAGCAATTTACATATGCAATGTAACGTCCTCAAAATTATAATGGAATTCTTTAAGGATATGAAATCACAAACACTTCTCAAGTTCTTTGTTGTTATTATTTTTTCCCGTGGGTGGCGGGGCAATGCCCAGGGCTTACTCCTGACACTGCTCTCAGGGATCACACTTGGAGGGGATCCAGGGACCATATGACAGGCTGTGGGGATCCTACTGGGGTGCCCACATACAAGGCAACCACCCAACCCACTGTACTCTCTGGCTCCCTAGAATTTGTATGGAACCAGAAAACTCTTAGGAAAACTAAAGAAATTATGAGTAAAATGGAGGTGGCAGGCATCACCTTTTTTGAATTAAAATTATAACAACACCAAAGCATTAATCTTTAAGGATACGTGTATACTGAAGCTTGTTGCAGTGCTGCTATTAATAGCCAAGGTCTGGAAACAACTTATGTGCACAATAACAAATGAGTGTATAATGAAATCATAATATATATATATATATTTAATGGAATAAAATTCTGCTATGAGAAAAACTGATTACATACAAGGCAAGTGCCCTACTCTCACCACATGTTCCTGCTGCTACCTGAATGGAATTAGATGTAATTATGGAAACACTGTCGAAAGAAAAAGACAAATACTGATATTCTTGCTCATATGTGGCATATAAAGATATAAAGCAAAGGATTATTCAGTTTATCCAATAAAACAAATCCCGAGATATTGCCAAAAGAACAGCAAACTTCTGCTTCATTATTTTTATTGTAGATATTCTAATTAGTATTTATTTAGATTTTAATGAATATATAACATTCTAAATTTCATTGTTAATAAATAATAGTAATGTGACATGGTTCATAGATTATTCAAGAAATAGGAATAACATTGGTGGTGTGTATGGTATCCAAGATTTAAAAAGATGTATTTAATTTTATATAATAGCATAGTTTATTATTTTCAAAATGATTATGTTAGTTACAAAGGGTGTATAATTTGTAGGGCAGAAAGGAAGGAAAATTATATAGAACAGATTTTGTATTCACTTTGGTCTGATTCAAGACAAATGACAGTAAATTTAATAAGGAAAGAGTAATTAAAATAATTACTAATTATTACAAGGTAGGATAGCAACAGGGATTAGTAAGATTTAAAGAGAACTCCCCTCCCCCCCACCCCCTGCCCCAAATAGAAATAGCACATGTAAATTGCATCCCTAACTCAGCAATAAAGTATACAATGAGGCATTCCATTAATTCACACCCCCGTGCTAGCTGCTTTATACTGAACTGAGATCCAGATCTTCTTGGGAACGATATCACAATGGTTCATGGGAAGGCTGGGAAGAATCTTTTACAGCACACTAGTGAAGTGTGTGAAAATCTGCCCTCATAGGTGATAGGGAAAGGCATTTATGGAGTGATATATGACTGGAACCAAATTATTACAAAACTACCAAAGATAAAAGAAATCAAGAGAAGTGGCTGTCACTGAATTACTATCTATTGTGCATTATGAGAACGGATGCTGAAGAATTCACTTTACCTGAGGATTCAGAGTTGAGCAAGAACTGTGGATAGAAACCTTCCTATCTGCCAGATTTCCTCAGTGCTCTCTACTGAGGAAGCTAAGTGTCATGCTCCCTGGAAAAGAAAAAAAAAAAGAGTTCAAGGCCTACTTCAGTTTTCTTAAAGCAGAAAGTAAAGGATAGATTTGTAGCAGCGTAATAATAAGGTAATAGACTTCATCTGGAACATAGAGTTTATTTTCTTTCTTTTCTTTTGGGGGACATGCCTGCCTATGCTTGGGGCTCATTTCTGGCAATGTGCCTAGGGATTGCTCCTGACAGTACATCGGGGTACCTTATGGAACGAAAGGGATCAAAGCAGGCTCATTTGTGTGCAAGGCAAGCACCTTGCCTGCTGTACTACTACCTTGTCTTCCCTGAAACACATGGTTTTATATATAAATAGCATTTTATGTATTGGAAACGCCGATGTGTAATTATCATTCATTTTTTCTTATCATTAGACTTATCATTAACATAAAGCTTAAAGATTCAAGAAACAGCATTTTCCCCTCTCATCCCTCAATATTAACGCTAACATGTATACCAAATGCTTAGGGATTATGGGGCAACTGAAACCTCATGGGAAGGGGGCATTCCCGGCTCGTCCTTCATGCCCTACTGACGTCACGAGTTGCCCTCGACAAGCGGCATGGCCATGGCTCCAGAAGCACAAAGACTTAATGCAGAGCCCGGCAGCTTGTGGCAGAAAAGTGAATGGACTATATGTTAATCCACACCACCATGCCTGCCCAGTAGGGAAAGAGTGATGCTCCTTTCTGCCTTTTTCCCTCTGGACAGCAAGATGGAGGTCGCCTCGGAGCTTTTTGGAAAGCCAGGTATGAGCCAGTTGTGACGGGGCAACTGAAACCTCATGGGAAGGGGGCGTTCCCAGCTTGTCTTTCACGCCCTACCGAGGTCACGATTTGCCCCCCATGAGCGACTCTCTGGCACAGCCATGGCTCCAGAGCCACAGAAACCAATCTCATAATTATCTGACTCTCGGCAGAAATACTTCTAGGTTTAATAAGTAAAATATCAGAAATCCAAAATCACGCGGCCACTATTGCGGCTGCACGACATCATTTGGTTCTTGTAACCAACTGTAGAAAACAGATTATTTCACAATGCCTTTTCAGCAGGTCTGATTTTGGGGTGTAAACTCTAAATAATAATGGTGCATCTTTTGTCGAAACAATGAATCTAATCAAAGTAGATAGAGTGTTAACTAGAATTCATCTGCCTCACAGGCATTGGGAGGGTTGGGGGGGTATACTGGGGTTCTTGATGGTGAAAAATAAGTACTGGTGAAGGGAAATGTGTTTGATGATTGCATGACTGAGACTTAAATCTGAAATCTTTGTAACTTTTCCCACAGTGATTTAATAAATAAATAAAAAAATAATAAAAAATGCTTAGGGATTAATTTCTGATGCTGATTTTTAGTTAATGGAATCTGGACTTTGGAGAAAGTAATGGTTGACTGTTTTTTTCTGTTGGGAAAGTTATAACAGGTTTGCGTATCTTTATAGTACCAGAGAGCAAAAACAAAATGCTTAAAAACATATAGCAATAACTAAATTTCTTTCCCTGGCCAACTTGAAATAAATTAAACATTGAAAGTTCTGTGAAATCCATCAAGCACAAAGAATTCTATCTTGCTTTTCTCTGTCCTTTATGTAATTTGCATGGTTTATTTAGCAGTATCCTTTTTGTATAGACACAGGAAGACAGTTCATGTTATGCTTTGTAATATGGGAGTTAGTTGACTCCAAAATAATATTTACTCCTGCACATCCATATTTACTTAACTTAAGCTTCACTTGCCCTTAGTTCCTAGCACTCCAAAAGCAGAGACCTGAATGAAGGGACTGGATGGACCTATGGCAAGCTGTAAGCTACACTGGCATTGAAAGGAGATAAGCTAAGCACCATAAGTATAATAAGTTAAGAGCATGGTCATGGAACAAACTCTATCATGACCCAAATATAAGTAACTGAATAAGGACCCTGCAGGGTTTAGGAAAGACTAACCTGGCTTGAGGACTGTGTTCTGGAATATATAGTGAGGTGTCCCCAGGAAGAGCCGAACTTTAAGCTTAATACATCTTTTTCTGTGTTCATATAAAATGACTAGATACATTATAAGAAGTAAATTCACTATGATTCGTTAAATGGATTATTAGCTGAGGAAAGGAGAAAGCAATACACCCTAGATGGAATCCCGCCCTTGAGCAGATCTCCTAGTAATCTTGAATGCTGAACCCTCAGATGAGATTTTGTCCTTGAGTTAATCTCCTAGAATTTCCCCTGTAGAAGTGAATTTACCTGTTTGTTGTTATGATAATGTTCAATCCCACCTTTGTATATCCCTACCCTTCATGATTTTTATATAAGTATGCGGTAAAGGGAAAGAGGAGAGGATGAAAACTGAGACTTTGGAGACTTTAGAACTTTGGACTAGAAGGAGGACTAGATGATGATGATGACTGGAAGTAGAGGACTATGCAACTATGATGAGATGAAGATGAAGAAAATGTAATGAAGAAGAGGACTTTGAGGTCTCTGAGGAGACTAGGATGATGGAATTATGATGACGGACTATGACCAAAACTATGAGTATGATTGTGTAGTAAAGGGAGAGATCATACTATGCTGGGAAGGAGAGAGAAATAAAGCAAGTACTGACCAGTCTGGGGCCCAGTCCCTGTTTCTCTATTCCCCAGTCCACCATCCACAGTTGCCATCATCCGGCCTGGGGTGGCAGCTCTTGGCCACCAATTGCTTGAGTCCCTTGCATGCCCAATCATTTTTCTTGAAAATCACACATCACTTTAGTTTTACTTCTTTGTTTTGATTTACAGTACTATTAATGGTTTCCCATAGACAAAATTCCAACTGTACACTAATCTCTCTCCCCCAAGGATCCTAACACCACTTTCTCTCCTCCCCTAATCAACTCCATTGTGGGAATTCTTCCATTATGCTTCCTTTGAACCTTTGTTTCTACCTTGCTATTTGATGCATCACTTTAAAAATACAGTCTGAAATAACTTATTCAGAAATAGTGTTTGTTTTTTGAGCCACTCCATATACAACAATGCATCTTCTTGTTCTTTATTTCTAAAATTCATGTGGCAAAAAGTCTGAGACAAATTGACTTGAAAATGTTTTTTGGAGGTGCCACACCCAGCTGTATTCAGGGCTTACTCCTGGCTCTGTGCTCAGCGATCACTTCTGGAAGGCTATGTCAGGTACTATATCAGGTACTGGGGATTGAATCACATGCAAGGCAAATGCTGTACCTGCCTTACTATTCCTCCAGCCCCTTATATAACATTTTTATGTCTATAATATTACTTGTTTATTCTGTCTGTGAGATTTTATTTTTGATCTTGAAAATTTAAGACACAAGGTACATCTATATTTTGGAGCTGAATTTATCTAATAATTATTGAAATCTTTCGCTTTTCAGACTAACCCTTATATAGTCTGATTCTTTTCAAAATAGATGATGAATAAGTAGATACTGGTATGCATTTGCACTTTTCCACCTCAAATTCCATAAACAATACAAGAATTTATTACGTATTAAAAAGTCATCAAGGAATACACAGAGTTGCAGAATTTACCACTGAGGGTGTATGGATAGACAGTGCAGTGGGTAGGGTGTTTACCTTGCATGCACTGACCCAGGTTCGATCCCCAGCAGCACTCCATATGATCCCTGTCCCAGGAGTAATTCTTAAGTGCAGAGCCAGAAGTAAGCCTTGAGTGCCAGGAGGTTGCCCTCCCCCTACCTCCCCTAAAAAAATACACCCAAAAAAAGGAAAGAAAAATAAGTACCACTTAAACACGATGGAAGTAATTACAAGAACCCAAGAATTATCACCTCATGAAAAGCAAAATAAAAAGTTATTTTGTTTACTGATCAGTTCTCTTCTGTATGTTTTTTTAATTGTCCATTAATTTCTTCCTAATTAAAATTTGTTTTTTGAATATTTAAGTTTTCCCAATTTGCTCTTTCCAAGCTTATGTGCCCCAAAAGTAGGATTTCTGGAGATACTCTTATGTTGATCCTTGAAAGAGGAAAAATGTCTGAGTTACTTGCTAACTCCTTGAAAATACCTCACAAGGATATATTTCCATCGTTCCTCCCCCATCCAAAATATTTCATCTATTAATACAATTCAATGCATCCTCTCTTGAAAGTAAAGGAATCATATATTTTTAAAGCATGTTCCTAAATTTATATGTGGGTGGATAAAGTTCACATATGAAATGAAAATTCATGAAGAGAGAAATTTTAGGTCTTGTTTAATCTTGTTGGGCTGGAACAACAGCACAGCGGATAGGGCATTTGCCCTGCATGCAGCCAACATGGCCAACCCACGTTTGATTCCTCCGCCCCTCTCAGAGAGCCTGGCAAGCTAGCAAGAGTATCTCGCCTGCGCGGCAAAGCCTGGCAAGCTACCCGTGGCATATTCGATATGCCGAACACAGTAACAATAAAGTCTCATAATGGAGACGTTATTGAGCCCGCTCAAACAAATCGATGGACAATGGGAGGACGATGACAGTTTAATCTTATAAGAAGATATAGAGGCTGATGTAATTATTGACCTAGATTTTGTTTAAAAGATGTCTTTAAACACAGGGATTTATATAGGAGCTCTTTAACTATAAAACAAGTATTTTAAAAGTATCTAGACTACGGCATCTCAATAAAAAATAAGTTAAAGTTAAAACAATGAAATTTTATAAATGCAACCTATAAAATAAACAAAATAAATCAGAGGGAAAGGACAACTACGGGATGATCTCACTCATCTGTGGAATGTAGAGAGATAAAATAAGAGTATAATATGAAATGATGACAAGATCCTTACACTGAAATACAAAAGGAGTTACTAAACAGAGGTGGGAGAAGTCGGGAAAAGAAAATCAGACTAGAAGAGATGTAAAGACAGTTGTAAGGTCATAAACACTTTGGCGGTGGTGGACAGTAAGTTTGTATATCAATAACATAAATTTTAACCCATTGTAACTTCCTAAACTAAAATAAACAAATTTAATTAAAAAGCAATTGAGTCATGTTAAATGTGAAGTTATAAACTATAAAGCACAAAATTAAGAAATCTTGAAAATAATAAAAGAAGAAAGAAAATATATAAAAATTATAGATCAGTTTAACTATTTTAAAAATTAAAAATATTTAAAAATTAAATATTAAAATTTTTTAAAAACATTTAAAAAATTAAAAAATGTTTTAATAGCAAAAAATATAAGAATGTAATTCAAAATAATCTAAGCAATAGGGAAATCTATCTCAATCATCTCAATAAAGAAATTCCACCATAGGTCTCTTTGGTTTGATCATTTTATTATTTTTTATCTGATTTATTTATTTATTTAGGGTTAAGTGTTTTTTTAATTTTTATTTTTATTAGTGAAACACCATGAGGTAAAGTTGTAGACTTAAAAATTTTTGTGCTTGGGTTTCAGTTATACAATGATCGAGTACCCATCCCTCCACCAGTGCCCATTCTCTACCACCACTGATCCCAGTATCCGTCCACCCCCTATAATCCCCCTCCCACCCTGCCTCTGTGGCAGGACATTCCCTTTTGTTCTCTCTCTCCTTTTGGGTGCTGTGGTTTGCAAAAGAGGAATTTAGTGGCAATTATGTTCGGTCTAAGGTCTACTTTCAGCATGTATCTCCCATCCTGGGTGGATCTTCCCAACGCCCTTTATTTGTTGATCCCTTCTCTATCTGAGCTGCCTTTACCCCTAGAGTGTGCGGCTGGCCTCTAAGCCATGGAGTAAACCTCCTGGTATTTATCTCGGCTATTCTTGGGTGTTAGTCTCCTATTTTGTTACTTTATGTTCCCCAGATGAATGCAATCTTTCTATGTCTGTCCCTCACTTTCTGGCTCATTTCACTTAGCATGATATTTTCCATGTAGTACCACTTGTATGTAAATTTCATGACTTCATCCTTTCTAACAGCTACATAGTACTCCATTGTGTAGATGTACCAAGTTTCTTTAATCAATCATCTGTTCTTGGGCACTCAGGTTTTTTCTAGATTCTAGCTATTGTAAAGAGTGCTGCAATGAACAAACAAGTGCAGATGTCACCTCGACTATACTTTTTAGCCTCAGGGATGAGACAAGGATGCCCACTCTCTCCACTACTGTTCAATATAGTACTGGAAGTACTTGCAATAGCGATTAGGCAAGAAAAAGATATTGAGGGCATCAAGGTAGGAATGGAAGAAATCAAGCTCTCATTATTCGCAGATGATATGCTACTATACTTAGAGAACCCTAAAAGCTCTACCAAGAAACTCCTAGGAACAATAGACTTGCATAGTAAAGTTGCAGGCTATAAAATCAATACTCAAAAGTCCATAGCTTTCCTATATGCAAATAGTGAGAGAGAAGAAAGTGATGTGAAGAAAACAATCACATTCACAGTTGTGCCCCAGAAAATCAACTACCTAGGAATTATCTTAATTAAGAAAGTAAAGCACCTGTACAAAGAAAACTACAAAATGCTACTTCGGGAAATAAAAGAGGTCACGAGGAAATGGCAATATATTCCGTGCTCATTGATTGGGAGAATTAACATTGTCAAAATGGCAATACTTCCCAAAGCACTGTACAAATTCAATGCAATACCTATTACGATACCCATGACATTCTTCAAAGAATTGGAGCAAACACTACTGAAATTCATATGGTTTGATCACTTTAATAATTTGTCCATAAACTAAAAAATTGAGTTTGTTGTAATTTTTCATTTTTCTACCTTCAAAAGTATCTAGGTTTAACAGACAGTCTAGACTCAACAGTTTTCTACAGTGGGAAATACTATCCTCTGGGAGGTGATGGAAGTATTCAGGGGAGTGGTAATAGCCCGAAGGTAAAACTGGGGAGGTTGTGTTTTCTGTTTGTTCTCTTAAAGAAGGTGTATTTTCAGAAGATACTGAATGGAATCTTTTTCTGAAAGGAGATGATATATTAAAATCATCTGGGGAGGTCTATAAGATAGCTGGAAGAAGGTGTTACTTTTTTTTTAAATCATCATACCTAGTAGAGTAGCATGTAAGTGGAAAAAGGGTCTGCATTTCCTTATGTGTATTTTAGAATTTAAGATCAGTTCAAAATGTTTCCCAGTAAGTCCCAAATATATTTGGTTTTATGTTATAAAATACATCATATGACCATTATTAAACTAATCACAGTTAAAATATTTCAGCAATTGACTTGAGGAAGTAATATTTATTCCCTTTCGGATTACATGCCCAAACACATAAAAATGCAAAATTAAATCAATACTTAAGTGGAAATGATTTTATTTAAAATAATATATAGGGAGTTAATGTTATAAACAGTATCCAAGCCACTAAAGGAATAAAATCAGATTCAATACAGTTTATGGATTAGACAGCTATATGACATAAATGATTAAAAGGTAAATAGGAAAGCATGAAAATATTGAAAGGTAAAAATTTAACATACCTAATCACAGTAATTCTGAATGGGTTAATCAACTTTTGATGCATAGTTAATTTGGGTAAGAAAAGACTATACATACATATGAATATATACACACATGAAATTTGGAGGATATACACCAACAGAAAAATGGCAATGTCTGTCAATAAAAAGTGTGTTTACAGACAAAAAATTTAAGTAACTTAGGAAGTTTGAAAATAAATGGGAGAATGCTAATGAAAAGAAAGTGGATAAAATCACATGCAAATCATTTATCTTTAACTAATACAATCTTCAAAGGATTATATGAGGTGAAATCACACAGCAATGTATAATATAGAATTCCAAATATAGACAAAAGTGTTAGAATGAAAGGGAAAATGTATGATTTCAAAAGGTAGGTAGGGATTTTAGCATACATTTCTGAACATTCAAAAGGTCAAGACGCTAAATTATCCACACACTTTATTGAAATGTGTGTGCAAGATACATAAAATTTTACCTTGAATTAATGGCATTTATTTGTGCCAGGCACCATTTTAAGCCCATACTATTAATCATTAAGCTAGACCACAAAGGAATCCTAAATAAATTATTCAAACAAAAATTATTCTGGAAGTTATAACTAATCACAGTGCAATAAATTTACGAATTTGGAACCAAGAGAAATAAAAATATAAATCCATGTAAGAATTAAAGTTATCCCACAGCTATTGGGTTAAAGAGAAAGTTAAAAAATCAAAATATTTTGAAATGAAACATTGTGGAAAATTATATGTATGCAAATATATGATGTTTTTTTTGCAGTTTTGTTCCCCTAACCTCTGTCAGAAGGAAAAAGGCAACTAGCAGTACGCAAGTAACAGAGACATGGTGCAGTTATCTAAGACCACAGCTTTGAATAGTTCTTAAGAAAACAACTGAGAGTTGACATCATAGAGTATTATTGCACTGAATAAATGGCCAGTTTGTGGCTGGTCAGGAGTCCCTAAAGTTTGGACAGATCCTTGTATGTTTGTCTCATTCTTTGTGACAGACCTGCAGGCCAGAGGCTTTATTGGCTTTATTGTGGTAAATAGAGCTTCCACATGAAGCAGCAATCACACCTCTTGGGATCTACTTTTAAAATTAAAAAACTTCATATTGAATAGATATGTCCATACGTATATTCATTGCAGTGCTTCTTACAATAAATAGGCTATGGAAACAAACAAATGTCTGACAAACGATATAAAGAAAAAGAAGTTGTGGTTTATATGCACAATAAAATGCAGCTATAAGAAAAATAAAATCCTGTATGATACTGCAGGAAGAGCACTTACCTTACATGTGGCCAACCACTGTTTGATCTGTCATTTCATATGGTCTCCTGAACACTTCAGGAGTAATACTTGAGTCCAGAGCCAGGAGTTGTCCTTGAGCATCACTGGGTGTGGCCAAAAATTAAAAAGAAAAAGGAAAAAGAAAGATGAATCTTGTAATTCACTGGAGATGGAAGTAGAAGGTATGTTAAACAAAATAAACCAGAGAAGGACAAATATCAGATGACCCTGTTCATCTATAGTATATAGAGAAAACAAAGTAATAGCATCAAATAATGACAAACCCTTGGGTTGAATTAAAAAACTGACATTACCAAGCAGAAGGGTAAGTGGGTGGAAGGGGTTGAAGTAGTGGGCTAGAAGTTACAATAGGACACAAAATCGTGGAGGGTGTTGGACAGTTAATTGGTAGTGAGTTATAGTAAATATGTACATAAAAGCATTCAGACTTGTAAACATGTTTCCTAAACTATAAAACATTTATAAACAATTGTAAAATATTGATTTATAGTTAAAAAAAGTTTTACTCTTTCTTAAATCCTATCCTAAGAACAATTAGACACTTTTGACAAATAATTTAATTTATCTCACCTGTTAAACAGTAATTATAATACTGTCATGGTGTTTATGAAGACAAGAGTCAATACATGTAAAATACACACTCATTTTTGTGATTAAAATATAATTCACTGATTTTTCATTTATTTTGTGGTGGTAAAATGATTAAGTAAAAAAAAATATTTTTGCCTTTATATGTTTTCCTGTATCGGTGGCATAATTTACAACTTCCTGTCTTCTGTAAGGAAAAAGAAAAGATGTGACACTGAAATTTACATGAAACTGGGGTCATCATGGTAAATAAAATAAATCAGAGGAAAGACAACAGATAATCCTACTCGTTTCTCACAGAGAGACAAAGTAAAGACGTATTTGATGACAAACCATTAGACTTGGATTGCAAAACTAAAATTACTAAGAAGAGTGGGGAGATGATTAAGAGGAAGAAGGAAAATATAGATTAGAAATGACATAAAATAATGATAGAAGGACTTAGTTATGTGTAGTGGAGATTCAGTAATATTGTAATCAAATCCCTATATTTTTTCAAATCCCTATACATTAAAGTAACCATGTTACTTAAAATTATAATTAATATGGAAGAATTTGTAAATCAACATTGAACAATATACCAAACATCTTATTAATGAGTATAACAGTAATCACAAATCAGAAATGTGTCCTAAAATGACAGGAGAAAAAGGAATTTAAGCATAGCAATGAAGAGAAAATACCAAACCACAAAGAAAGAGAAAAATGGGAAGAAATAAACAAATGATTATGAAATTAGCTAGCCAAATGGCATTAATACATACATAATCAATCATCACCTTAAATGTAAATGGAATAAATTTTCCAATTAAAAGTTAGAGTGGTTTAATGGAGAAAACAGAAACAGAGTAGAAAGGCGCGCGCACACGTGTGTGTGTGTGTGTGTGTGTGTGTGTGTGTGTATCTGTGTGTGTTATCTGCATTCAGTGATAGTTGGACAACCAGCCTACTAACCTCCCTCTCCAATCTCTCCTGTATCCCTCCAGACACTGATACAATCATCAAGCTATCCAACACAGGCAAATAACTATACTGCAGTACTTTGATATAAATCAATTTAGGAGTGACTACAGAGGTACAAAGCAAAGAACTATAATGCAGTGTTTTGACACAAATAGATGTCAGGAGTGACTGCAGAGGTTGTGGGTTTGTGTAGAGTTCTTCTTTTTAGACTGTTTCTCTATCAATCTCCAGAAACAACACTTGTGATAGAAGGAAGGTTTTTTTTGGGGGGGGGGTGGGTGGTGTGGGGGTGGGGTGGGGAGTGTATTTGGTTGCTTAAATCTCCTTATTAGCCCAATCCTTCCCCTAACAATAATTAAAACAAAGGAAAATTTCAACACTGAAGTTACAACGCCACCTACAGGAAAGTAAATGACACTAACTCAAAGGTCAAAGACTACAAAAATGAACAAAAAGGAGTTTACCAGGTAAGAGACATGGGGTGGGGGATGGGAGATGAGGAGGAAGTACATTGAAGGGGAAGGGGAGAGTCTGGTGTTGGATCATTGCATGTTTGAAACCCTATCATTAACAGTGTTATAATCATAGTACCTAAAATAGGAAGTGTAAGCAGACATAATTTGTAGGCAACCATTGTAAAATTAAGATGGGATTCCTTTAAAAAAAAAAAAGTCTCCAGAGTGCAAACTTAAAGATTCAAAATTAGAAGAAATAATTGACAAGGAAGTCATTATAATGGAAAAAAATTAGAGACTCTCAACTAAATACAAAGAGGGAAGTCTGAAAGGAGGAAAGAAATATTCAAGAACTTCCTCACTAACGAGATAAAATATAAAAAGTGTCAAGTATAGGTACTAGGTATGAAGACACCATTGAATAAAATTTAGTCTAACATAAAAAGTATGACAAACTTTGTATCCCAGGAGAGAAAATATCATAAATTAACTAACAAAGTCACAACAATGACTCAAATATAAGATGAGAAAAACCAGATTCATAAAAATTGAAGAAAACATGAAATATACCTCAAGAAGAGAGTAATATCTGAGTAGTAGTAATCTCACATGATATAAAGAGGGAAATAGATCTATACTTAAAGATAACAATACATGGGCATTTTCTAAAACTAATTATTTAAATAATTATTAACCAAAATTATTATTAAGGGAGTTAATATTTTTGAATTATTCACAAAATTTGTGAATTCAAAATGATATACACTGAAATATATCATTGTTAACCTATTAAAACTTAATGATATATATAAAAATACTGGTACTAGGGAACAGAAAGGAACATAAAGGAATATATGATGACTACTCAGCCAGGCTTTCTTTCATCAGACTTCTTAAAAAAATTCTTTAGTGTAGAAAGAAGTGAACTGCTATTCTGCTAAAAGATAAAAACTATTGTGGTCATGTTGATTTGTAATACTATATATTTTAGAGATAAGATAAAGATTTAATGTATCTTTTAAATGTGACTCATGCCTACCTAAAAATTATCAACATTCCTACATTACATCCAGTGAATTTCTCTTTAAGATAAAATTGAAGCATTGCATTTTATATTTTCTTATAAGTGCTTTATAATCTTAGGTCTTATACCTAGATTTCAGTTCATTTCGAATTTTTTTTAATATGGTAAATATAAAGATCTACTTTTATTGTTTTACCTACGGACATTCTATTTTTCCTGTACCATTTGTTGAACAAACTGCTTATTAACAGCCCTCCCCCCACCAAAAAAAAAAAAACCTCCTGATGGCAATATTCTAAGTCAACACATAATTTTTTTTTTTGCACTTTTCTATGCAGAAAATGAGTTGGAGGAGGAAAATAAAATTAAGGTCACAGTCCCATTTATAATTGCATTAAAAAGAAAATACATAAGAAAAAAACTAACAAGGGAAGCAAAAGACATATACATCAAAATAGAAGAGAACACAGTAAAAGAAATAAAAGAATATACAAATAAATGTTAAAGGTATCCCATGTATGTGTATTGAAACTACGTATCTTTTTCATCTTTTCTAATAGGTATATAATATTCCATTGTATACAATCTGCAATTTATTTATCCAGTTATCTGTTTATCCAGTTAGCTGTTTCCAGTTCTTGGCTATTTTAAATGGTGTACCTTTGTCTTTTGGGCTATTTTATGTTCTTGGGATAGAATCCCAGAAGAATTGCTGGATCATCTGAAAGTACTATATAATGTTTTGAGATGCCTACAGCCATGTTTCAAAGTGACTGAATCTTTCAACAGTCCCACTAGCAGTGAATAAAATATCTATTATTTTATATATTATATAGAACTTAAAGCTTAGCATTAACCTCAAAATTGCAATATTCTTTTTTGTTTCATTGCTTGTTTCTTTTGGCCATATCCAGAAGTACCCAGGACTTACTTTTGGCTCCATGCACAGGAATCACTTCTGGAAGAGCTCAAGAAACTGTAGGTGATTGAACCCAGGTCTGCAGCATACAAGTATCCTACTCACAGTACTATTGCCCCAGCTCCCAGATTGTAATATTCTATTTAGCTCTACGCTATAGATAGCCTCACATATATAATACATATATTAAAAGCTGTTGGCATTATCCAACATGCAAGACAGAAGTCTTTTAAGTCATACTTTGATGTATACTTTGTAAAATATTCAAATATTCTTTTTTTTAGCTAAATGAAAATTTATTTATTTAATTAATTTATTTTGTTAAATTTTATTGAGATAGTTACAAGCTTTCATGTTTGGGTTACAATTACACAATGATCAAACACCCATTCCTCCACCAGTGCACATTCCCCACCACCAATATCTCTGGTATACCCCCCCTTTCCCAACCTCCCCCTGCCCCCATGGCAGACATGATTCCCCATAATCTCTCTCACTTTTGGGCATTATGATTTGCAATGCAGACCCTAAGAGGTTATTATATTTGGTCCTTTATCTACTTTCTGCACAAATCTCCTATCCCCCCAACTGATTTCTCCAGCCATCTTTTTCTTAGTGATCCCTTCTCTATTCCAACTGCCTTCTCCCCTTTGCTCATGAGGCAGGCTTTCAGCTATGGAGCAATCTATCTGTCCATGCATCTATTATCCTTAGGTGTCAGCCTCATGTTATGTTGTTTTATACTCCACAAATGAGTGCAGCCCTTCTATGTCTGTACCTTTCTTTCTGACTCATTTCACTTAGCATGATACTCTCCATGTCCATCCATTTATAAGCAAAGTTCATTACTTCATCTCTCCTAGCAGCTGCATAGTATTCCATTGTGGAGATGTACCAAAGTTTCTTTAACCAGTCATCTGTTCTAGGGCATTTGAGGTGTTTCCAGATTTTGACTATTGTGAATAGTGCTGCAATGAACATATAGATACAGATGTCATTTCTACTGTGCTTTTTTGCATCCTCGGAATATATTTCCAGAAGTGGTATTGCGGGGTCATATGGAAGCTCAATTTCTAGTTTTTGAAGAACTGTCCATATTGTTTTCCAGAAAGGCTGGTCTAGTGGGCATTCCTACCAACAGTGAAAGAGTATCCCCTTTCTCCCACATCCACACCAGCACTGGTTGCTTTTATTCTTTTGAATATGTGCCAGTCTCTGCAGTGTGAGATGATATGTCATTGTTTTTTTGATTTGCATCTCCCCGATAGCTAGCTATGTGGAGCATTTTTTCATGTGCCTTTTGGCCATTTGTATTTCTTTTTTGAGGGAACGTCTCGAGCAAATCGACGATCAACGGGAGGGCCTTATTATTATACAAAAGTAAAATTTTAATCTACTTTTAAAATAAGATTCTCTTCACTGGTCCCCACAGCTGAAAAGGCACCCTTCTAGGGCACCCTCAGGAGGCATTTAGACTTAAAACCCATCCAGAAGAAGCTCTGAATGTCATTCCCACACTCCAACACTGTAGACACAACAAGGGCTCAACTCCCCTGCTTCACAAATATTCTCTGCAGAGATGCCAAACTGCAAATAATTTTGGGTGTCTGGTGCTTTTCAGTGTTAGGGTGGGTAACTACCCTCAATTCCCTATACTTCAGGAAACTCCAGTAGCCATGCCTACCTCCCACAGACACAGCCACTGCCATATTGACTTATTGGCCAAGACACAGGTATTGATGTTTCTGTCATATATAACACCTCCTAATTCTTCAACATTGAAATTCCCATAAGAGCACACCAAATTAGTGATGGGAAAGTAACATAGAAGCCAATTAAATGAAATGAACAAAAACAGTAACACAGAAGGCTCAACTAACAACAAACAACTTACTTAATTTGTTTGGGCTTGCAGGGATAAAGACTTAACCCTGCGACTTAACAATTTTTACATAAATTGTTATTTTGTACTTATTTATTTTAGTATTGGAGCTTTCTTATATAATTAATTTTAATTCTAGAATCTAGAAACTGTATCAACAGTTGTGGCTTTTTTCTTCATTAAAATAAATTAAAAATAAAAATATTAAAATAAAATAAAGTAATATTCTTTTTTGTTTCCAGTCAAAGGTACACATGGATAACAAGTAGTTATGGGCTTTACATTATTTTCTTTGACCTATTTTAAAATAAAATCTACTCTATTAGAACATCATTCTTATTTGCACATAATAAAGGCCAACATTATCAGCAGGAATAAATCTATATAGACAACTACTTCTTAAGTATAAATATGTTATGGTTTCTATGACCTATTTAAACTTATAAATAAGTTAAATAATTATTTTAGCTGGAGTTATAGCACAGTGGGTAGGGCGTTTGCCTTGCACATGGCCTATCCGGATTTGATTCTTCCGCCCCTCTTGGACTGCTTGGCAAGCTACCGAGAACATCTCACCCACAC
The DNA here is from genome assembly GCF_029834395.1 of Sorex fumeus. Taxonomy (NCBI): domain Eukaryota; kingdom Metazoa; phylum Chordata; class Mammalia; order Eulipotyphla; family Soricidae; genus Sorex; species Sorex fumeus. The sequence continues at coordinate 16,347,057 of NW_026606071.1, read as the reverse complement.
GGAAAAACCTGGCAAGCTACCTGTGATGTATTCGATATGCCAAAAACAGTAACAATAAGTCTCACAATTTGTTGTGAGATGTTACTGGTGCCCGCTCAAGCAAAATCGATGAACAATGGGAGGACAGTGCTTCTTTCATGATTTAAAAATATAACAGATAATAAGATTTTTATGTTACCATACTTACTATATACAGCACATAAAAATTCATAAATACAAAATTAACTATTTCATATCACATGTGAATATATTATCACAACATTATTGTTTCAGCTGTTCATTACTGTTTTTGAGCACTTGAAAGAATTGACTATTTCTTTCTGTAGATTATTAATTTTTTTCTGAGTGGCATTTGTCTTTGTTAGAACTTCATGCATTTTACTGTGAGGAGTGTATTTTCTTTTTAAAATTAATTCGCTATTATTTTTCCCCTTCCTGCTCCAGTTAACTGAGTCATTTATAATTTTGTCAGATTTATTTATCTATCCAAGGCACCAAATTTATCCTCAAGTCATTCTTTTAAACAGCAAAAGAGACCAAAAAAGAAAACATTTAAGGCCTCAAGTGCTCTCACAAAGAAGCTGCCAGTTCAGTCAACAAAATTTAAACTTCCAGTAAAAACAGAATACTCTCTGAGGTGTAGACCCCAATGGCTAAGAAAAGCCACAAGTTCAAGTTGACCTCACCAAAAGCATTTATACTTTTAGCCAAACTTATTAAAAGTAAAATTTATTTGAAAGAGAGAAAACCATGCTACTGTGTTTCATAACATCAAGATGACAGGCTACAAAGGGTTTTATTTTTAATAATATTGCTTAGTGAACACAACCCTAAATCTGTTTTTCTTTCAAGTTCCTCTGCTTCCCACTTCCAGCTACTCCTAGAATAGGCAGTCTACTCTTGTGGCTAGAAAACAAAACATTCTACTTGACAGGATTTTATTTTCAGGAAGCATTCCCCCCATCCCTTACAAACATTATACTGTAAGAACTTTTCCACCCAATTCTAGTACAAAAGGTACAGCAACGTCAGATCATCTGTTTTAATAAAGACAATAGTTGATCAAGCTCTTGTGAAAGTCTAAAATGATTCAACGTAATGACTTTAGGCCTCCTCAAAAACCCAGGTTTTGTGAATTGCATCAGAGAATGAGTTATTTTAAAGGAAACAGTCACTGATGACCAAAAAAGGAAAAAAAAAAAAAAGAATCTGACTTGTGAAGCTCACAGTCTCACAGTCAGCTCTAATCTTCTTTAACTTCTTGTTTAATCGAGAACAAGAAAAACTGTGACCTGTAACACTCAAATGGCACTATACCTTAGATGGAGAAGTCCCACCTTTACTGTTCATTTTTCTGATTAGCACTTTTTAATCAGGATCCAGAACTGAGAGACTGCCAAACCAAGGGGAATGGATGGAAGTTGAGATTTGGAGGTCCTGGATGGGTTGTTCAGAAAATCCGTCAGGAGGAAGTATTAAAATGTGATCTCAATAATTTACTTAAGCTAGATTATGAAGAATCTTAATATGCAGACTAAGATTTAGTCTCATAGAAAATTAGATGACATACAGAGTCTTAGGTTTTAGCAAGAAGTAGTGGGCTAGACCTTCTTGAAAAATAATTATTTCAAAAAGGAGAGGGCATAAGAAGATATGACCTTTTCCTTATTACATCACAGCAAGATATCTCAGATCTTTATTTTAACAATAAAAAAATAAGAAGAATAATTTTGGAAAATAATTCTGACCTCAGAGAGCATGTGGAAAAGTGAGGTATTAATCTCTGATAGCAAAAGATCTTAAGCATGAGTGAAGTTAAATAAGGAGTTGCCAAGGGATACTGAGAGAATGTCTTGATTAATTTTTTATAAAAATAAATAAAACCTATAGAACATACTATGGAAAGCTTTGGACTAGTAGCTCATTGTTAAAGGCTGTTATTCAATATTTCTGATGAAAGTCTTTCTACTTAAAAGTCATACTTTTCCTTACAACATTAAATCTGTGATATAATACCTATGTATTAGAGTCTATCTTGCCCAGCAGAGATTATTTTTGAATTGCTTTAGAAGGTTGAGGTATTTCAATTCAAGTCTGATATACCATGCCTTATGTAATTGCTCTTCATATCCTTAAAAATAAGCATGGAAGAAAACTTTAATGAAAAAAATAGTGGTTTCAGCATAAATTATAATAATTTTTTTACTCATCATAAAGTTGCTGAGATGATTTTAAAATGACTCAGATTTGAACTTATAAACTGTTTCTATATCTTCGATACTATATAAATATTAATTTTCAACCATTATTTTCAGATATTCCAAAATCAAACCTGCATTTTTCTATTTTTATTCATACTTAAATTATATTCATATTTTTTGGGGTAGTAGATGCTAAAGAAGGAAAATTCTCTCACTTTTATGATGTGTTTACAGTGTGTAAGTTGTTTAATTGGTAGAACTCATAGGACCTTATTACCTTTGTAATTCTATGAAGGAAAAATTAGGGGAACATAAAACTGAAAGTGGGGGAAGGAGAGATCTGTAAAAATTCTTGAAATTTTAGCAAACCTTTACATGGCAAAGTCACCAGAACAGTGATCTGTCATTGGCACAAGATTTGCTCATAAGATTTCCTATTTAAAATTTTTACTGAATGTTAATATAAATCTTACTTCTAGAAAGTGAATCATATTATATGAGAGCATATGGGTATTATCTCTTAAATTTCCTGGGATATTTGAAGCATTCAATTTGTTACAGATAAATTTTGAGTAAGAGTTTAATAAACAGAAGAGGCTTATAATGGAGCAGGGTCCAACAATAATTTTCTGTAAATCAAAACATTGCTATATCTTTTTTTTCAAATCTAGGATTTCTAAAATATGGTTAACTTAAAAAATGGACTATATAAAGATATTGAAACAATGGGTTCTATAATAATATTGAAAGTTTTTCTTTCTTGTTCTCTGATTTTGACAAAGTTTCTTTAAAATTAAGGAATGAAAAATTGAGGAATAATGTGTTCAAGGCTGTGTGCCAATTTTTAAACTATTGTCTTTGATCTCCATGCAAACCCTTCTATACGGCTTTATGATTCTGGGGCAGGGACTCTGCAAACCACATTTTTGCTTCACCAGCTGGTTCTCCGTTAGGCTCAGCCAATAGGGGTGCTAGACGGAGAAGGAAACTGCTTCCTCTTTACATCCTATTACTGTCAGTGCACATCAACTGCTTATGGGCTTCCTGTCTGCTCCCTGTTCTGTGAGCATCACCCCAGTAACACTTCTTCCTCTCTGTAGCAGCAGTGTCTTACCATGGCAGCACGTGAATTCAATTTGCGGTTACCCAACACTTGTAGTATCAGCCTTATCAGACATACCGACACCAGACGCCGGCATCAGCCCAGCAGTGCCCTTCTTCAGAAGCTTGAATTTCAGCTTTTTTTCCCAACTTTTGAAGGTTAATAATTCCAACTCTTTGCCTTTATACTTTTAATTATAGGCATGATAGCTTCTTCCTGAAGTTATTACCTCAACTTTTAACAGTTTGGTTTTGCTTTTGCTTTCTATTTACTTACTTAACAACTATAACCAGTGAATAGTTATGTATACTATATCTGTACTAATGGATATTATTTGTCTCATTAATGCTCCCTGATTTATAAAACTAGTTTTTGTTAATATCTTCTTGATTTATTCTGTTAGTACAAGATATTTAATTAAAAGCATGAGGAGTCAAAATTTGTTTTAATATAAAGAGACTTGAAGGAAAACAATTTCAAAATAACTGAAATGTCTGCACACTTTTGCCGTTTTTATTGGTCCTTGATTCTTGCTTCATCTTGTTTAATTCTTTCATTTTATCTTTCTTACTTTTTTTTGTTTGAAGGCCATAACCTAGTGATGGTCAGAGGTTGCTCCTGGTTCTGTTCTCAGGAATTTCTCCTTCCAGTGCATGGGGGACCATATGGGATGTCGGGGATTGAACCCAGGTTGACCACGTGCAAGGCAAGCACCCTATCTGCTATATTCTGTCTCTAGGCGCTCCTCTTATTTTATACTTTTCCCCTCTGGTTTTATTTTCCTTACTTCTTACTTTTCTCATAATTTTTTTTTTACTTATTCTCATTACTCACATTTATTTTTCCTTCTAAACGTATGAAGTACCAGATAAGTCCCTTACCCATTGAAAACAGAGAGAGGTCCAAGTCCCTAGCACTGAGAAGAAAAACGGGAAATCAAACATCTCTAATAGTAGCGAAGGTTTTATCTTCACAAGGATGCTATGAAGTAGATACTCCAGGCAATCTGACGAACTTCCAACTAAAGATCAATGCTCAACTCATCTTTAAGGACTTTTCCCTTTCCTACCTTTGATGTCAAATGATAAGGAAGGACAATATTCCATTCAAAGCATTAGAAGCCCATACAAATTTAAATTTGAGGGCTGGAGAGCTAGTGCAGGGGTTAAGGCACATACTTGCAGGTGGCATACATGGTTTGATCTCTGGTACCACATATTCCATAAGACATTGCCAGGTTCGGCCCTGGAGGTTCCTCTGAGCATGACTGAGTTGCTTCAGGTAATCCCAGTTAACTGTGTCCTGTGACCCTTGCACATAGCTGAGAACTACCAGGAGGACATTTGAGCCTCCTGAGTACTATTTGGGAGACCCCTCCCCTCAAATATATATTTATAAATCTAACAGATGGATGTGTATTTTCTTAGTCATACTGCCAGAATCACATTCTAATCTTAGTTCCTTGGTTCCCATACAAGTTTATACACTTCCTATTGCTTTATGATTATCTAGTTTTCTGTACTACATCACCACCTCTAAATGAGAGCTTTTTTCCCAACTCTTTTGTGTTTTTAAGAGAACCATACCTGTTAGTACTCAGAGTTTACTCCTGGATCTGTGCTCAGGGATCACTCCTGAGGTACACACGGGATCATTTGTGGTGCTGGGTAACAAACCAGGGATAGCTATGTTTCCTATAGTGTCACCATAGTATCATTCTTAACCACTGTAGTATCTCTCCAACCCAGTGCCCCATTTCTTATTGGATTTACTCTGGGCTACTTTCACTTTTGGAAACTTTGCTGTTCTAATCTGCTCTAAAGTGTTAACAATTTCATATATTAACTTTTCCAAATATAAGTTAAATTTTTCAAGTATGAATTAAATTTTGAGAGAGTTTGGGGCTGAAGAGAGGAATAAGAACATGCTTTGCAAGCATAAATTCTGGGTTTGATCCCCCTTGTCCCCTATACATGTCTAGATTAACTCCACGCACTGAGCCCAGAGTAGCCCCTAATCAACATTTCTTATGTCCCCAAAACAAAAAAAAGCAAAAAAAATTGTGATAGTCGAGTTGGCTCATTATTCTCATATTTTGGCATAAATATCAAGAAATTTTAGGCACTGGTTGGTATCATCTTCAAGGGAGATATTTCTTGTGTGTGTGTGTGTGTGTGTGTGTGTGTGTGTGTGTTCACACCTGGCGATGCACAGGGGTTACTCCTGGCTCTGCACTCTGGTCGTGCTCAGGGGACCATATGGGATGATGAAAATCGAATCCAGGTTGGCCGTGTGCAAGGCAAGTGCCCTACTTGTTGTGCTATTGCTCCAGCCCCAAGGGAGATATTTCTTTTGTTGTTTTATTTTGGTTTGGGAACTACACATGATATATATACACTCAGGGCTTACTCTTGGAAGAGCTTGAGGGATCTTACAGGGTGCTGGGGATTGATCTCTGGTCAACTGTATACAAAGCAAGTGCTTTAACCATTGTACTATCTCTCTGGCACAGAAGATATTTCTTTATCCTAAAATCAGTCCAACTAAGAGGAATATTATTGTAGACCAGACTTCTACTTCTGGAATGTAGCTTTATGGGTCTGATAGTTTAAACATCCTATAACTATATAAATAAAGACAAAATAATGTGCTCTTGCATCATTCTAAAGATACATTTCAGAAAGAATAACAGTAAAAGAAAAATCGACTGTAACCCTATTATGAGAGTGTAAATCAACGTAAGGTGAATTTATTTTTATTATGCTAATTACCAGGAATTCAGAGTCTCAGCCAAGAAGCAGTTTGTTTTTCATTTAGTTTCAGAGAAAATTTGAAAAATAAAAGTTTAGTTGTGGATCAGAAGAGACTAGAAATAAAATAGCATTGAGTATTACAGCATGTTTTATTTATTTTGTTGTGACTATTACTTAATAATATGTGCTATTTTTTAATTTTGAAAAAAAATCCCTATTTCTGAACTTTGAAAAAGTTTGTTAGTTTATGATTAAAACCATTCTTGCATACATTTCCTAATACAGTCATGTAAGCTCACAAAGTGTTTTCTACTATGGGATGGAATTCTTTGAATCATGCCATGTTTTCATTTCTAAGAAAAAGTTCTCTTTTTCTTCATATTTGCAGTATCAACTGTACTAACAGTGTTTTGAGGACTGACACCTGAAGGTCATTAAGAAAAAAAGAAAGGGGATACAGGACATCAATTTTATGGTTTTGTATAATTAGCAGAACACTTTGACACCTAGAGTACAAATGTTGAAAAATTAGCAATCTTAAAAACGTTTAAAAGATGTTTTCACCTTTTTAAAATCTTATTTCTCCAAAACTTTGCTTTGCATTTTCTATGCACCCATTCTAAGTTCTAGTAGAAGGAAAATTGTTCTTTTTCCCATGATGCCTTCTGAAATCTTTGTGGCTGTAGGGAAAAAAAACAGACAAAATTGAAAGTGTTGAAATGTAAACATTAAAGATTATAAATGAAGGTTGATGACAATGTAAGAAGACACATTTTTTGATGAGAACTTTCTGCACTTGAGATAAATCATTACTGTTGTATGCATGCACAAACACATACATTTGAAATTCCAGGACGGAAGTGAACATCTGGTCACTTCATTCTAGTATTTCTTAATTTATAAAGATATGAAAATTTTAACATCTCATATCAAAAAGTTGTCAATCTGTGATAAGTTTCTCATTCTCTGAACAGTTTTCTTGTGCATATGTACAAAACTATTATTATAGCAGTTGAATTTATGACTCATTAGAAAAACACATATCTGAGCTGAAAATGTAGTCCATTTATGACATTAAGCCTAGCATTCGGGTCACAAAACCCATTGCTGTTGCTGAAGTTTAATTCAAAATTCTGTGAAATATATTTTTGTGTGACCTAAACAGCTTTTTTAAAAATAACAAAAATAAATCTTGAAGAATTTTCAGAATCTTTAGTAGATTTGGGGGATTTCAATATGCTAGCACATCTTTGACCTATTCTCATTTTGATTTAGAGAAAAGTTAATGCAAGTTTCATTAGAAGTGCATTGAAATGAAGACTCTTCAACAATTTCAAATTTTGCTGTGCATAATTTAGTCATGTTTAGTCATGTTATGTTGATATGAAATAAAAGAGTACTAAAATGTCAGGAGACTAATTTATAGATACTGGCCAAACCATTTTATATCTTTGTACATTTTTATCAGCTATAATTGAAAAAAATGATGTATCATTTCTAAATATTAAGATTACATTAAGAATATTCATTTTACTCTTTTATTATGGAGATAATAAGCACTAAAATATTTAAGTAATGTGGGAAATGAGAGCTGGAGCCATAGCACAGCGGGTAGGGTGTTTGCCTTGCATGTGGCCAACACTGCAGACCTGAGTTCGATTCCTCCACCCCTCTAGGAGAGCCTGGCAAGCTATTGAGAGTATCTCACCGCACTGCAAAGCCTGGCAAGCTACCCATGACATATTCTATAAGCCAAACACAGTAACAAAAATCTCACAATGTTACTGAGCCCGCTTGAGCAAATCGCTGAACAATGGGAGGACAGTGACAGTGACAGTGGGACATAAATTTCATCTATAAGAAAGCAGTCAAGAAGAGCTGGAGTGATATAATGGGAAAAGCACTTTCTGTGCATGCCGCTGACCCAAGTTCAATCCTTGGTACATGGTCCTTAAGCTTCATCAGCATTGATCCATGAGCACTGCTGGGTTTGTTCCCTTTCCTATAAAAAACAAAACAAAAGGCATTCAACACTTCTTAAATGTCCTTCCAGACTTTTCTTCAGCACTAAACATATGATTTTAAACACATAAGAGTGTCGTATCCAATATATATTTCTCTCACATCTCTGTTTTTAATGCTTAAAGTATTTCAAAATTAACTTAACAGATGTAGAAATGTATACATTCATTATCCTTTTATAAGGATACAGACAGTCACATTGAATGAATCAACTGGACTTAATTACTGTTCACAGGCAACTAGATTCTTCTTAGTTTAGGGAGAAATAAAATAATTGAGGAATTGGGTATACTTCTTATATATGAATACATAAATTTATAACATATGTAGACATATTATGTATACATATATACTATAGATAAATAATTAGTTTTCAAACTAGTCTCATCTTAGCATATATAACATGTTATTTGAGAAGCTGGAGTATGGCAAATATGCAATTAAATTGAGATTAGCCTATATTTCCAATATTTTTAATGATATGCAGTAAAGGTAAAAGGTAAAGGTAAAGGCCCTCCCGTTGATCGTCGATTTGCTCGAGCGGGCCCAGTAACGTCTCCATTGGAGACTTTGTTGTTACTGTGTCTGGCATATCGAATACTCTCGGTAGCTTGCCGGGCTCTCCGAGAGGGGCGGAGGAATCGAACTCGGGTCGGCCAAGTTGGCCGCTTGTAAGGCGAACACCCTACCCGCTGTGCAGTAATTTTTTCAAAGAACTGGAATTTCTGTATTGTTCAATGTTTTCTCTCCTACCCTCCCCCTCCCTCCCTCTCTCCTTCCCTCTCTCCTTCCCTCTCTTCCCTCCCTCCCTCCCTCCCTCCCTCCCTCCCTTCCTTCCTTCCTTCCTTCCTTCCTTCCTTCCTCCCTCCCTCCCTCCCTCCCTCCCTCCCTTCCTTCCTTCCTTCCTTCCTTCCTTCTTCTCTTTTTCCTTCCTTCTTCTTCTCTTCTTCCTTCCTTCTTCTCTCCCTCCTTCCTTCCTTCTTCTCTTACTCCTTCCCTCTCTATCTTGCTTTCTTTCTCTCTAAATTTGCAAGTTCCTAAAATCCTCTGGGAATATAAAAAAGCCAATCATAATTTTTATTTAATTGGATGGATGTACCTTATAATCAGTTTTTGTAATTATTCTGTAGAAGATGTTCATCGTTGTCATTTCAGCAACAGCAGACTGTTTCTCTCCTAATCTTCAACATTTCCCTCCTTGCTCCTTAAGACTCCTCCTTCATTGAGTCTCAACTTCATCTAATGTCTTTTACAGTTTTCTCAAGTTTTCTTCAACTCACAAGTCTCAAAAGAGCTACCCCCTTCCCGAGTTTATGTGATTGATGTACATATTATTAAACTCTCTCTTTTCTTCTTTATTTTGCTTCTTCTTCCTCTTGTTTAAATAATTTACATTTCTTCATCTTGACAAAAATCTTCAAGTGACCTTATTGCCACTCTTTCTTCAGTAAAATTCCATTTCCATTATTTTTACAATAGACATCTAACTAGACCTTCCTGTCATCACTTCTATTATTATCCCTGAAACAAAGTTTCATTCCATTCATTAACCAAAACAACCCTTTAAAAACTATCTTTAAGATCCCATGCAAAGACAAATGCAGTCTCCTTGACATGTTTGCAGTTGGACACTATTCTCTTATTTCCTTCTTAAAATCCTCTACTTTATCTTTTGTCAAATGGAAGTTTACTAGTTCTTTTTCACTTAATTTCTACTGTATTTTTTAATTGAATCACCTGAGATACAGTTGTAAAGCTTTCATGATTGAGTTTCATGAAATGATTGAACACCCATCCCTCCACCAATATATGATTTTCACCACCAATGTCACCAATATCTCTTTCACCACCCCACCCTACCCTACCCCATGCCTCTAGGGAGAAAATTTTGTTCTTACTCTCTCTCTATTTTGGGTTATTATGGTTTGCAGTACAGATACTGAGAAGCCATCATATTTGCTCCTTTATCTATTTTCAGCACACATCTGCCAGCCCGATTGATCCCTCCAACCATCTTTGATTTAGTGACCCTTCTCTCTCCCAGCTGCCTTCTGCCCCAGCTCATAAGGCAGGATTCCAACCATGGAGCAATCTTTTTGGCCCATATCTCTACTGTTCTTGGGTTTTAGTCTCATATTATGTTATTTTATATTCCGCAAATGAGTGCTGTCATTATATATCTGTCCCTTTTTTTCTCACTCATTTCACTTAGCATGATACTCTTCATGTCCATCCATTTATAAGCAAATTTCATGACTTCATCTTTCCTAACAGCTGCATAGTATTCCTTTCGTAGATGTACCAAAATTTCTTTAACTAGTCAACATGGGTTGTTTCCAGATTCTGGCTATTGTGAACAATGCTGCAATGAACATACAAGAGCAGACATCATTTCTACTGTGCTTTTTTGCAGTACTAGGATATATTCCCGGAAGTGGTATTGCTGGGTCATATAGAAGTTCAATTTCAACTTTTTTGAGGAACTCCCATATTGTTTTCCAAAAAGGCTAGACAATTGACATTTCCACCCACAGTGAAAGAGTGTACCTTTATCCCTACATCCGCACCAGCACTGGTTCTTCTTGTTCTTTTTGATGTGTGCCAATCTCTGTGGTATAAGATAATATCATTTTTTTTTTATTTACATCTCCCTAAGGATTACTAATGTAGAGCAATTTTTCATGTGCCTTTTGGTCATCTGTATTTTTTTAATTTCTCTTCCTTTGTATACATTCTGTCAGTCACCATGTAGTATTGTTCAGATATTTTGACTAAAAATGAGATATATCATTGATTGCTGGTATTTTGTTGGGTAAATAATCAGTGTGCAGTTTTCTTCTATGTAGTATGGAGATAGAATCTATACAAAGGCATTTAACACAGTACCAGAACAGAATTAATGCTAACCTATGAAAACCATCCACGTTTTGTCTTCTCTCTGACATCTTCCTTGACAAAGACTTGCCACCTATATTTTAGGAAAGTATATGCTTCTCACTATTTGACTCTATGACAGTGCTCAGGGGTTTTAGAGTCACTCCCAGCAATGCTCAGTCAAGAGGTTAGGATCTAGCTGTTGTTTAACAATGAGGAGACACTTCAGCACGGTGGTGCTGAAGGCCACCAGTGGAGATGGGAATCCATGGAATGTCAGAAATCAAAATTTATAAATTATCATTCAAGGCATGGGCTTCACTCTTTGAGCTATCTCCTGACAAACTTTAAATTTTTAGAATTAGATAATGCACTATATCTTTCATGGTTTCGACAATGTGATTAAGAAATAAGACACTGACATAATAATAGAAAATAAAATAAGTTTTTATTAAGTACATACATATTGTGAAAACTATGGGCCTTTTATTATTATGGGCTGGAGCAATAGCACAGTGGGTGCGGCCAGGTGGTCGACTTGGGTTCAATTCCTGCACCTCTCTCAGAGAGTCCATTAAGCTACTGAGAGTATTTTGCCCGCATGGCAAAGCCTGCGACAAGGTACCTATGGCGTATTCGATATGCCAAACACAGTAACAACATGTCTCACAAAAGGAGATGTTACTGGGCCCGCTCGGGCAAATTGATGAACAACAGGAGGACAATGCTACAGTGCTACTAACATATTAGGAAACAAATAGGAAGTAATTTTACCAGGTGTGTAAATAGAAAAGTAACTGGGTATAATAAACATATACAGAAGTTAAATCGTTCTTTTATGGGAAGATAGTCTAAATATGCCCCAAAGGATTTTAAATTTAGATAAGTAAAAAAGTTTTTTACGATGAAACCTGAAAATTTTTTTCAGATAGTAAAAAATTGGATGACATTATGTGTATAATTGCATTTGGAAATGATGCACATTATTTGCTTTTAAATAAAATGCTTAAAATTTTATTTCATTCTCCCCCCTTTTCTTCAAAATTACTGCCAGATTTTGGAACTCTGCTTCTCTAAACTAGATTTCTAGTTGAGATGTTGCAAAAAATAATTTGATTTTAGCAATAAAGTATACAAAATGAAAAAAGGCAATGGTTAATTCAAGTAGACTTTTATTCTCCTAATAGTAAATGAGTGCAAAAATTTTCAAACTTACTATCTTATATTAATTCTAAAATATCAGTTTTTCCAAATGGCATATAATGCCTATATTAATAAAGATTAAAATTAAAATTCAGATCATAAACTATTTAATTTGGATTATAAAAACCTAAGTTACACATATGCTCCCTCATTTTTGTGAAGTGGAGACCAATTTTATGACTAGTAAGTGTTATACAAAAGGGCATTTGCCCTTTCTGAGTCAGTTGCCTATAGAGGAGACTATGGTACCATGTTACTTATGGTAAACTTTTATACTCATGGCTACTTGTATATTTGTTTGAATAAGTAATGCCCCTGAAAGGGTAAATATTCAAATGAATGAATTTTGTAGTGTGCCCAATTTCCTGTTTAGAAGGAAAGGAAAGTGTTTCTTCTTCATTTCCCTATTGCACAATAAAATTAAAGCAAATAAACAAAAAGAGGATGCAGCTTATCAAAATTCCCCAATGGGAAACCAATGGTTCCTATTTCACACACTCTTTGTAATTAGCTTTAGGGTCTCTCACCTAATTCTTTCCTTTGAATTAATTAAAGTATGTTTGAATGTGACAGACATTTCAAAATTTCCTGTAATTTGACAGGAAGAGGGTTTTTTTTTTTGCTTTCTTTTTTCTTTTTCTTTTTTTTTCCTCTACAGTTATAGAAGCTCCAAGCTTCTATCAAAAATTACCACAATGCTGCAAGGTTGTTTACCTTCGCTCCTTCACAAAAGATAATCCAACAAATTACATTAATTATAAACCAATATGTTCCATTCAATTCCCATATGAGCCAAACCTGGGGATGAGCATCTGCTCTTATTTTCTGAGCTTGGTTTTAAGGACAAGATTCACAACAATGCTCAATCCATAATTAACAGAAAAATTAAAGATGCAACATCCTGACGACATCCTGCTTTTTAAGCAGCATGCTTAAAAATATACATGTCTACTCTTGGCAAGCTTTCTTACCCCTACAAACTCAAAAATAATCTATTGTTATCCCTGACATGTTTTTGTTTGTTTAAAATATTTGCATTTATGTCGAACTTAAAATAAACATGCAAATATTTTCTAGAAAAAGAATTAGCAATTTCCCACTACTGTCACACAACTTTTTAAAAAATTGGGGGGTTTCTTGCTTCCCTAGACAATTTCTTCTTCTTCATTTTCCTTAAAGTGATGTTTATTGTATATTAAGTATGATGTTTTGTAACTGGGAAAATATAAATAGATAAAAGTTATTTAGTATTCTTGATTTTTTTCCTTTTTTTCTGCTTGGACCATAAAAAAGAAGTGATAGCAAATTGGACAAGATACCCATATACATCCACACATATTTTAGTGAATGTATCTTATTCTATTCAAGGAAATCTCAATTAAACATTTGGTGGTAAACAAATATCTAAAATATCTGTGTTGTAGATACCTAATTCATATATAGCATCCATATGTGATTGAATATAAATAAACATACTATTTAAGGACATCTACACACTATATACAAAATGAATGGTGAGCAGGACAGTGACTAAGCTTCTTTTTCTTGTTCACATGTATAATTCACATATATAACACCTGAATCTGATGTGACATTCTTTACATTGTCATCTTGAGAGAGAAAAAAATTACATTGAATGTAAGTTCTCTTTACCTCTGAAAAGGTTTTTGGTACTATATCTTTATTGCACATTTTGTCAAAAAGTAAAAATAAAAAAGGAGGGTTGTCTTGCTCTCATAGAATTTTCTTTGCTGATCTTCAACTTATTCCCAATACTATCTAGATGCAAGAAATTCTTGCCAAAACGTAGCTTGACCTTGTCATTGAATTCACATTGCTGGAACAGGCAGTTAGGTACAAGGCTCTTGGCTCTTTGAATGGTAGAAAAACTATATAACCCTGTGATGATTCCACTGACACCTGTGTAACAGAGAAGCAAAGCAAAAACAGTGGCCTAGAGTGTAGGTGATGAGGATATCTCGCTTGATCTTTTGTATTCTTTATACAAAGTTTATCAGGAGGGAGGTCAGAGAGGAGAGCTGACTTTGCTTCACACTCCCCAAAGGCCTGTGTTTAAATGTGTTGACGCCCTCTCCAAGATAAATATTATATACTTTTATTCTCTTCCAAAGGAAGTTATATATAACATATTATACATAATATTCACATAATCATGAAAGACATTGAAAAGGGAAAATAGATGCTATCAATTGAAGGTAACAGAAAACTCAACAAATTTGTTACTTAAATTTCAGAAAAATTTGTTTTTAGGTGAGTAAAGTAGTTAGAACCTTGTGGTACTAGTTGGTAAATCAAATAACTCAGTACTGATTCAGGTTTCTATCTACCACCATAAACAGTTGATTCTGTTTTCTGTATTGCCACCTTCTTATTTCAAAGTGACTTCCACAGATCCAAGATTATACTTTATATGTCGCTGTCACTGTCACTGTCCTCCTGTTGTTCATCAATTTGCTCAAGCAGGCCCAGTAACGTCTCCATTTTTTGACTTCTTGTGACTGTGTTTGGCATATCAAATACGTCACGGGTAGCTTGCCAGGCTTTGCCATGCTGGCGAGATACTCTCAGTAGCTTAATGGGCTCTCTGAGAGGGGCGAAGGAATCGAACCTTGTTTGGCCGGGCTGGCTGCGTGCAAGGCAAATGCCCTACTGCTGTGCTGATATTATCAAAAAGAGAGAGGCAAATGATCTCTTATGAGACTCTCCATTTTTAAAAATTAAATCATGAATTAAAAAGTTAAAAATGTATTTATGATTGAGTTCTGGTGTACAATGTTCCAACACCAATCCCTTCATCATGCCCATTACCATCCAAAATGTCCCGTTTCACTCCTGTTCTCCAGCAGGTCTTTGTGGCAGGTACTCCCCCCCCCCATTGTTCTAATGTTCTTTTCCCTAACTTATCCCCCACACCCCTGCACCACTGGCAGACTCTCCAGTTTTAGGGTGCTTCAGTGGCCATCAATTACTTTTCAACATCTCTTTGACCAGAATTGAGTATCATGATTGTATATAAACTCATAGTAAAGGACAATAATTTTATTTAAATATTCTGATTATTCTAGACCAGTATTTTATTTCTGATAACTCTGGTGCATGCAACATTGCTTCCAATGGGGAAGTTGCTTCTGCAAAGATAAACTAGAATTGTTACAAAATATGTCTATCACATATCATTACACCTGTGACCATTACCAGAATATACTATATGGAATGTACAATACATGTATGTATGTGTATACATACTCATACACTTTCACATGCATGCACAGATATACCTTATACTTATATTGCTACAGTTATTTTGCATTAGAAATGTATTAAAACATTTGTTAAACAAAAACATTTTAAAAGTATTGCAATGTATTTGTAGACTTATTTTGGCATTTATTTTGACTCTTAAAAATATGTATTGATACATTCCTCTCTCAATCTCTAGATTTAGTAGTAACAGAGCTTTCACAGCTGTGACTATAAATATTAGTTACTTGTTTACACCTCAGTTTTTCCATGGATATAACTGGGATAACATTTCTGAGCTGACTGCTTGAATCCTGCTTTAAGGGGAGAATACACTACTTGAATTATAACTTCACTGAAATAATATGTTGTTAATTGCATTTCATACTTAGTATTTGTTACTGAGTTGAAACACAAAACTGGTAGAAAATCATGTTGAAAATGCAGGCACAGTGTTGTTTGCCACAGGGGTTTTCTAGGAAGGCATAGAAGGCCTCAGATTCCTCTTACCCTCTTTCCTGTTTTGTCAACCACAGTGTATTTCATAAGGCACCGAGTTCAACCACTAGCTCAAAGTCAGTTGGGGTACTCTGACCCTGTCAAGAGACACTTCCTAAACATCATGTTTTTTAATTTATTATTGTAAGAATTGGCTTGACTCTTTGAATCTGAAATAAAGACTTTTTAAGTACTGTAGGATAATGTTGGTTTGCTTTTCTTCCCTGGCTGCTGGGAGCTTGTGTTTGTTGATTACTCCCCACCCTGTCAATTATCTTTGTCTCCTGATCAGACTCTGACTTGTAAATATTGTCTTTCTCTTCTCCTTACTCTCCTTTGCATAGTTAGTTATTTCAGAGCAATTGCTTTTTGTATGGATACAGGAAGACAGTTAAAAAGAGAAGCCTGTGGCTTGGGAGTTGATTGACTCTAGATAATATACCTCCTGGACATCTGCTCTCTCAACTTAAGCCTCAGTTGTTCTTACTTTCTAGATCCCCAAAATCAGAGTCTTGAGGAGGTACTAGATGGACCCAGGTTAAGCAGTGAGTTATGAGCTACCCTGGCATCGAAATGGGACTGGCCAAAGTGCCATAATGCTTAACTATAAGTTAAGAGCTTGGTCATGTACAAATTCTGTCATGATCCAAAAGTAATAACTAGAGATGGACCCTTCTGGTGTTATGATTGAACTGGCCTGAGCACTGTGGTCTGAGCCTGTAATGAGATGTCCCCAGGAAAGTCACCCTTTAAGCCTAAAAGTGTCTATATTACTGGGTCCATACAGAATGGTAAATATATATTTTTTTAATTTTTATTAGTGAAACACCATGAGGTACAGTTGTAGACTTACAAATTTTTGTGCTTGGGTTTCAGTTATACAATGATCGAGTACCAATCCCTCCACCAGTGCCCATTTTCCACCACCACTAATCCCAGTATTGCTCCCACCCCCAGACCCCATCCCATCCTGTCTCTGTGATAGGGCATTCCCTTTTGTTCTCTCTTTTTGGGTGCTGTGGTTTGCAAAAGAGGCATTGAGTGGAAATCATGTTCGGTCTATAGTCTACTTTCAGTATGCATCTCCCATCCTGGGCGGATCTTCCCAACACCCTTTACTTGGTGCTCCCTTCTCTATCTGAGCTGCCTAGCATGTGTGGCTGACCTCCAAGCTATGGAGTGAACCTTTTGGTACTTATCTCAGCTATTCTTGGGTGTTAGTCTCCTATTACAAGTGGTACTACATGGAAAGTATCATGCTAAGTGAAATGAGTCAGAAAGAGAGGGACAGTCATAGAAAGATTGCATTCATCTGGGGAACATAAAGTAACAGAACGGTAAATATTAGGCAGTAGAATTGAAGATGTTAATCAAGTTGCAGGTCTAAGGAGAGGAGAAACACACCTTAAGGGGTGCTCTGCTCATGTGGGCTGCAGGTGGTCGGAAAGAATGAAAAAAACATTTTGATTGCGCTTCCTGTGGGTAGGCATGGTTGGGGGGTTATGGTGAGAGAAGAAAAAGAGTGGCTGCGGGGAGAGAAAGAGAGAAGAGAGAAGGAGACACAGAGAGAGACAGAAAGAGAAGTAGATTGAGTGAGATAGAGAGTTCGAGGAAGATTGAGAAAGAGACAGACAGGGATGGAGAGAAGAAGAGACAGAGAGGAGAAGGTTTCGAGTTAGAGAGAAAGCTGAGAGCTGAGAGTAAGATTGGATGGGGAGATTGGAGAGGAGTCGCAGAGAGAATTGTAGAATGAGTTAGAGAGAGGAGTCGAAGAGAGCTGGGAGAAAGAGAGATTGAATAAACGGCAACTAATCAGCAACCAGCTTGGCCCTAGTTCAGGCAATCTAATATGCATGGTAATATATCATATCTGTTTAATTTCATTTTCAGGATTGTATATGTTTATATACCATTTTTTCAAAGTTTCGGTGTGATTTCTGATGAGGTATCTGTTAACAACTTTGTCCACTTTTTAAATCCATTTTCTTTATTTTTTAAAAAATATTATTGGATTTTAAGAATTCTTTGCATACTTTTGATAACAGACTCTTACCAGGCATGTCTTTTGAAAATACTTTGTATTAGTATTGGTGTTTTTTATTCTCTTAATACTGTTTTTGTTTTGTTTCATTCTGTTTGCAGAGCAGTTTTAATTTTAGTGATGTTCAGCTACTAAATTATTTCTTTCATGAGCATGCATTTGGTGTTGTATTTAAAAAGTAATCACCATACTTAAAGTGATCTAGTTTTGGGGCTGGAGTGATAGCACAGCAGGTAGGGCGTTTGCCTTGCACGCGGCTGACCGGGGTTCAATTCCCAGCATCCCATAGGGTACCCCGAGCACCGCCAGGAGTAATTCCTGAGTGAAGAGCCAGGAGTTAACCCCTGTGCATCGCCGGGTGTGACCCAAAATAAAGCAAAAAAAAAAGTGATCTAGTTTTATTTACTGCCATATATTTTTGGAGTGTTATGGTTTTGAGTTTTACATATCAGCTGACAAATCATTTTGAGTTAATTTTTGTGAAGGTATGAGGTTTGTCCACAGATAATTTTTGCATGTATATGTTCATTTGTTCCGTTACACACTTTTTGTTCTATCTTTTTTTGCTTTTATTCTATTTGTCAAAAATCATTTGATTTTATTTATCTATTCCATTCAATTGATCTATTTGTCTACTCTTCCATTAATACTGTACTTGTTTTAATTAATATCACTTTATGTTTAGACGGGATTTAAGGTAGAATTGGTCCTAAAATTTTCTTCTTCCCATGAATATCATGTTGTCTGTGTTAAATCCTTAAATTTTCTTACTAAACTTTAGAATCAGTTTGTGGATCATCACAAAAAATTACATTCTGGTATTTTGGTTCAGACACCTATATGGTTTTCTTCAGGATAAGGATATGTCTTATTTTTCTCTGTATTCCTATTTGCAATTTTACTAATACGGGCAGTTATTTGAGCCATATTTAATAAATAAATCATGGTCACGGTCCTCCCGTTGTTCATCGATTTGCTCGAGCAGGCCCAGTAACATCTCCATCGTGAGACTTGTTGTTACTGTGTTTGGCATATCGAATACATCATGGGTAGCTTGCCAGGCTCTGCCGTGCGGGCGAGATACTCTCGGTAGCTTGCCGGGCTCTCCGAGAGGGGCGGAGGAATTGACTTGGGTCGGCCATGTTGGCTGCGTGCAAGGCAAACGCCCTACCGCTGTGCTATCACTCCAGCCCAATAAATAAATAAATAAATAAATTTATTATGATGTGAGTGATAATTAAGTCAGTTATATAAGACATGGAATGTGTTAAAATGAATAATGTAGAATTTTAGGAAATGTATACAAAAATAAAGGGGAAAGATAAAGTTATATTTGAATATGTGAGAGTAAAATGTAAAGTGCTGTAGTTCTAGAGAGATAGTACAGGAGATCAGGTGCTTGCCTGTATGCAGTTGACTCCACTTTGAGCCCTGGCACCACATATGGTCCCTGTTTGCAAAACAGTGTCAGGAGTCACTCCTGAGCAAAGAAACAGATTTAACCCTCAATTAATTCCAACTGTGACATACACACACTACAAAAATAAGGTGATATTAAAATGTAAGAATGGATAAAGTGATGGACCAGCATTTCAAAAAGCTGAAGTGATATTGAGATATACCTAAAGTGATCTGAGAAAAAAAAAAGCGTCATCTGAGAAAAAACAACAAGTATATTGGGGAAAAAAACCCCATTTGTTCAATAAACTTATTTTTATTTATTTTAACTGCACCAGCAAGAGTAAGGTGGGGTTAGGCTGAGCTCTCCTATTTCATTTAATAGTATATCATGTAATATGGTGATTTTAGGGACCAGAAAAATAGCAAAGTGGTTAAGGCACATACCTTTCATCCCACCAACCTGGTTTAAAATTCCAGTATCACTTATAGTTTCCTGAGCACTCCTAGGGACATTCATGACCCAGGAATATCCTCTAAGTATCATTATATGTGCCCTAGCACCCCTATCTGTACCCCCACCTGAGAATTTTAAAAACATTTATCAAATATTGACTTAAGTAAGGGTATAGAGAATCAGGAATGAGAAACCTGAAGAATTTCCCCTTTATCAGTACATAAAATAAAATTTCATGCTGGGTTTATTTGGCAGAAAACAGATTGGGAAAGACATTAAGAGCTGAGAAATTTTGCCCCTCTAAAATTTCATCCTAGAAAAATATATTTCCTTGTGCCTCGAATTTTTATTCTGGCAATTTATTTGGTAGTCCTGTTATTCTTGTCTTATTTTCATGTACCACAACTTTTTTTAAGTTTTCTTACTTTGATATTTATATTTCTCCAGGGGTTTTGACTCTTCCAAGTTCTTAGGATTTCCTGAAAACCAGTATCTACCGTAATCAATCAAAAGATCTTGGCATTTCAATTAGATGTTTCTAATTCACTTGATATTAGGAGTAGGAAGTAAAAAATATACTGAAAATCTAATAAATTAGTAAACAGCAGTATTTCTCCAAAGTTTCACTTGTGATTGCTCTTTCCCTAGGTGCAGTTGGGTCCTGACCAGGAGGGAGAGAACAGGATGATAGAATTTGAAAGGATTTCTGATTGGGTCAGAAAAATCAGTAATTTTTCACTATTAAAGACCTCCATTTTCTATCAGGTGACTTTTATTTTGTCTTCTGCTTTTTCATGCTTCCTTATTTCAACACTTTCTTATGCACCTATGAGCATTAAAACTGGAGAAATTTTCATATCATTTGGTGGGCAGGACTCACGACCTCCATGAATGGTATTGAGGTATAGTATAGGTATATATCTAAACCAAGGCACCAACATAACTAACCCTGAGACCGAAACTTAACAGCCAAACTTAAACATGTACCTGTCAAGAGGAAGACTGGGGCAGGAGTTGAGAAATAGGGATGGTGTAAGAGGTGGGACCAAAAGGAGAGAGAGAACAAAAGGGAATGCCCTGCCACAGAGGCAGAGTGGGATGGGAGGGATGGAGGGTGGGAGGGATACTGGGATCCGTGGTGGTGGAAAATGGGCACTGGTGGAGGGATGGGTACTTAATCATTTTACAATTGAAACCTAAGCACAAAAATTTGTAAGTCTAAAACTGTACCTCTTGGTTTGGCACTAAGAAAAATTTTTAAAAAAGAGGTGGGAGGTGGAGGTGGGTGTGTAAGGAAACCTGGGGGGCTTTGGTGGAGGGAAGATGATGCTGGTGGTGGCATTGGTGGTAGTATGAACCTCTAATATTATTTTCAAAGTGTTCACTGAGGCTGAGATTCAGCAATCTGAAATATGTCTATTGGTCTGTCATTTATGACTCTTTAAAATGGATAGTCTATTATATGCAATTCAGTACTTTTTCTAATTAATTAAATATTTACAATTAAAAAACTATGAACTGATTACAAGGTTAGGAGAGGGTAGTGTGAAGATGACTAATTAAATGGTCAAGTCAATATATGCTTGCTTTTATTTGTTCATAAAAAGATTGATTTCTCAGTCAGGAGAGATAGTACAGTGGTTAAAGTGCTTGTATTTCAACAGCTAATCCAAGTTTGATTCCTAGGACCACACATGGTCCCCTGAGTACAAATAGAAGAGTTATCCCTGAGCAGAGAGCTTGGAGTAAGCGTTGAGAATTTCAGGACATCAAATAATAAAATTAAAAATTGTAATATGCATTTCACTCGTATTTTATAATATATTGGGATCCTTAAATAAGATAAGGAGAATTTATTTTTGAATTTTACACATTTAACTTCATAATGAAATTCTTTAGATATTAAGAAGCTGCTACGTTTTTGGTATCATTGAACGTATTCTACTTAATACTGGTTGAACTCCACAAGAAGAAAACATCCAACCCCATCAAAAAAATGGGGCAATGAAATAAACAGAAACTTTCTCAAAGAAGAAATCTGAATGACAAAAAAGCACATGAGAAAATGCTCTACATCATTAATCATCAGGGAGATGCAGATCAAAACCGCAATGAGATACCATCTCACACCTCAGAGGCTGGCCCACATCCAAAAGAACAAAAGCAACCGATGCTGGCGCATATGTGGCAAGAAAGGGACACTCCTTCACTGTTGGTGGGAATGCCGACTGGTTCAGCCCTTTTGGAAAAGAGCATGGACGATTCTCAAAAAATTAGAAATTGAGCTTCCATTTGACCCAGCAATACCACTCCTGGGAATATATCCCAGAGAGGCAAAAATGTATAGTCGATGTGACATCTGCACTTGTTTGTTCATTGCAGCACTCTTTTTTTTCCCCTTTATTTTATTTTATTTTTTTTAAAGTTGTAGATTTACAATTTTTTGTGCTTTGGTTTCAATCATACAATGATCAGATACCCATCCCTCCACCAGTGCCCATTTCCCACCACCATGGATAATATCCCTCCCACCCCCATCCCCCCATCCCCCCTGTCTCTGTGGCAGGGCAATACCCTGTGTTCTCTCTCTCCTTTTGGGTGTTGTGGTCTGCAAAAGAGGCATTGAGTGGCAAACATGTTCAGTCCATAGTCTACTTTCGACATGCATCTCCCCTCCTGGGAGGATCCTCCAAACATCCTTTATTTGGTGCTCCCTTCTCTATCTGAACTGCCCTTTCCTCTAGGATACCCGGCTGGCCTCTAAGTTATGGAGTAATCCTCCTGGTGCTGATCTCAGCTATTCTTGGGTATTAATCTCATACTTTGTTACTTTATATCCCCCAGATGAATGCAATCTTTCTATGTCTATCCCTCTCTTTCTGACTCATTTCGCTTAGCATGATACTTTCCATATTGTACCACTTGTATGTAAATTTCATGACTTCATCTTTTCTAAGAGCTACACATTGCAGCACTCTTTACAATAGCCAGAAACTGGAAGAAACCTGAATGCCCAAGAACAGATGACTGGTTAAAGAAACTTTGGTACATCTACACAATGGAGTACTATGTAGCTGTTAGAAAAGATGAAGTCATGAAATTTACATACAAGTGGTACTATATGGAAAGTATCATGCTAAGCGAAATGAGTCAGAAAGAGAGGGATAGACATAAAAAGATTGCATTCATCTGGGGGACATAAAGTAACAAAATAGGAGATTAATACCCAAGATAGCCAAGATCAGTACCAGGAGGATTACTTCATGGCCTAGAGGCCAGCAGGGCATTCTAGGGGAAAGGGCAGCTCAGATAGAGAAGGGAGCACGAAATAAAGGGTGTTTGGGAGGATCCTTCCAGGATGGGAGATGCATGTTGAAAGTAGACTATGGACTGAACATGATTGCCACTCAATGCTTCTTTTGCAGACCACAACACCCAAAAGGAGAGAGAGAACAAAAGGGAATGCCCTGTCACAGAGGCAGGGTGGGATAGGGGGGATGGGGGTGGGAGGGATACTAGGTTCATGGTGGTGGAAAATGGGCACTGGTGGAGGGATGGGTATTTGATCTTTGTATAATTGAAACCCAAGCACGAAAATTTTTAAGTCTACAACTGCACCTCATGGTGTTTCACTAATAAACACACACACACACACACACACACACACACACACATATATATATATATAAAGAAAGTATTCTACTTTAATTCTTGCTTGAAAGCTCAAATTTTACCTCTGGTGGCAAACACTTAGCTTTTATTCTTTGAAGCAAGTCTTATTTTTATTTATTTTGGGAAGAGTATATCATATTCCCAAGCTATAGTCTAAAAAAATCATCATTTGTTGGTTGCTTATTATTTCAAGTTAAGTTAATATTTTAATATAAAAAAACTTGATTATTTCAGCTTAGAGTCTAAACCAAGTGTCTTTTCTTAAGAAAATCCTGTATTTCAGTATGTAGCAAAATAATTATGTGTGCACTCCCCTTTTCACATACAGATGTGACTTAGGTTTGGGGAGTACTATAATACATTTTTATCACTTTATCATGGATTTGATACATGAAATTCACTTTTTTTTACCTTTTGGGTCACACTCAGCAATGCTCAGGGGTTACTGCTGGATTTGCACTCAAGAACCACTTCTAGCGGTGCTCAGGGGACGATATGGGATGCTGGGAATCAAACCCGGGTCAGCCACGTGAAAGGCAAATGCCCTATCTGCTGCGCTATCGCTCCAGCCCCAACTCACTTTCTAAATATTTCAAGTACATAGCAGTGATAAATACACTTCCTATTAAAGAATACAGTTAATACAATGATTTTGGTGTGCTCCTCTTCTTAACAAGCTAGCAACTTTACCTATTTTGTGTCTTCAGTGTAAACCACTTTTGTTTCTGCAGTGTAAATGTCAATGCAGAGAAAATAGTGATCAATTTTCATAGTATAATTATAAAAATAGGTTAACTTTTGTGTGTCCTGAAAGAGTCTTGGGAATTCCAAATTATACACAGACCACAATTTGCTATAAAACACAAATGGGTCGTCAGAAGATTAGAAGAACTACATGCTTTTATAGATTTGTTTATTTATTATAAAGCTGTATAGAGTGATTTGTAAGATTTTTATAGAATATTATATGAAAAAATGAATTAATAAATGTGAGGGGTCATATGTTACTCAGTTTATTGAAATATTAGCATTACCAAGTAGCAACCTTTGTACCTAGCTATATTACAAATGAATTCATATGGATTTAAGTGTAACTGAAGTTGAAAGGCCTGTGCATGTAGATTCAGAATAGCATGTACATGTTATTTTCTAGCTTTAAATGTTATATTCTCAACCTGTATGCTAGACCTTAACATACTGTGTTTCACTGAATAATTATTGCAGATTTTATGACAAATTTCTTTTTTTCACAAAAAATGGGCATGACCACAATGTAACTTAAAAATAAGTTGTTCCAGTATTACCTTAAAAAGGATATGATTATTATGTGGTGAAATTAGCCCTTATAAAAGACAATATAGCAATAAAAGATTCTAAGTTATATATTAGATATCCTCCAAATTTGCAATATAGAAAAGAAAACAAAGAAAATAAATATATGCAATTAACAAAAATTACAGCTGGTACTTATCTAGAGCAATTGAAAGAGGTTTCAAATCAAATTTTAGAGATGAAGATATATTTACCTTGAAAAGAAGATGGTATTTGGGATGAATTTGATGGATGGCAGAATTTTACAAAGTAGTAAATATTGTTATAGGTAGAAGGAATGGCATGAAAAAAGGCAGGGAGCCAGGAAATTGAGAGTAGTGTGTAGGAAACTATGAGAAATCTAGAGTGCTTGGGAATCATATACAAATGAATTTGATAAAATATGTTGGAGTCAGAATGTCTTTTGTCAAGTCTAAGAGTTTGTAAAACCTGGAATTCCTTGGAGCCATTGAAAAAGCTTTGAATGGGATTTGGGTGTGACAACTAGATGTTTCTGCTTTGTACCGTTCTTATATATTGAGCACTACCTTTTATTTATTTATTTTTTATTTTTTGTAGGACTACTGCTATTTATTCAGCCACTGATTAGCTGATTGAATTGGGCATTAACTCCACCTTAATTATTTATTTATTTATTTATTTATTTTTTCTTCTTATATTTATTTAATGAATCACTGTGGGAAAAGTTACTAAGCTTTCAGGTTTAAGTCTCAGTCAAATAAATGATCAAACACCTTTCCCTTCACCAGTACTCATTTTTCACCACCAAGAACCCCAGTATACCCCCCTCCCACTCCTCCAAATGCCTGTGAGGCAGATGATTTCTACTTAACGCTTCTCTACATTGATTGCATTCATTATTTCGATAAAAGATGCACCGTTATTGTTTAGAATTTCCCCCCAAACAATCAAAATTGCTGAAAAGGCTTTGTGAAATATTTTGTTTTCTATACCTGGTTATGAGAATCATATAATGTCATGTGGCCACAACTTTGGATTTCTGCAAAGAGCCAGATAATTACGAGATTGGTTTCTCTGTGTCTGGTGTTATGGCCGTGCCAGAGAGCTGCCCGTGGGGGGTAACTCGTAAACTTGGTAGGGTGTGAAGGACGTGCTGGTACCACCCCCCTTTCGATGAGACTGCAGTTGCCCCGTCACCTCCGGTTCATACCTGGCTTTCCTATAAGCTCTGAGGTGGTGGCCACCTTGCTGCCAGGGGGGAAAAAGGCAGAAGGGAGCAACACCCTTTCCTTCCCGTGGAGGCATGGCGCCGTAGTTTAATGCATGGTACATTTACTTTTCTGCCACAAGCTGCTGGGTTCTGGATTAAGTCCTTTTGCCAATGGAGCCATGGCCATGCCAGAGAGCTGCTTGTGGGGGGCAACTCGTGACCTTGGTAGGGCATGAAGGACAAGCCGGTACCGCCCCCCTTCCCATGTGACTGCAGTAGCCCCGTCACCGCCGGCTTATACCTGGCTTTCCAATAAGCTCTGAACTGGCGGCCACCTTGTATTCAGTCCAGATGCATTTATGCCAAAAGCCGCTAGGTTTCGAGATTTGTTTCTGAGTCTCTGGGGTCATGGCAGTTAATCAGCTTGATCAGGAGCCAGAGAGGCCATTTGTAGGTGGCTACTCAGGGTCTCGTTGGGATGGGGAGAAAGAGTCAGCTCTACCCCCATGTGGTGAGGCACTGTGTGTCTCGTCACTGCAGGCCCAATCCTGACTGTCCAGTGGCCTCTGGTGGATGGTGGTCACTAGGCCACCAGGGGGAACAGGCCAAGGCACGAAACCTATTCCCACCTGGAGTGGACCAGCTCCAGTTACCTACTGCAGGAACAGGACACATTTCTGCCAAAAGCCTTTGAGTTCCGAGATTCGTTTCTGAGACTCTGGGATCATGGCCATTAAGCGGTTCGATCAGAAACCAGAGAGGCCATGCCTCCAATTATATAGCTGAGCCGGAGGTGGTTTGTGGGTGTGTCTCCCACATACCTAACTTTTGACCATTTTCTTTCTTGGTAAACCTTGCCCCAAGTTTTTGGGGTCTGGCCAAAGGCACAGCAGCGATTTTGGGGTATCTGGAAGTCTGAAGGCACCATCAGGCTGCTGATGCACTTACCTCACAGGTACAGATTGACCTGCTGGCGGCACCATACCCCGTGATAGCTTAGTTTACCCCTTCCAAAAACTCTCTAGTTGTTCCATTATTTTCAACTTTTCTTATTTTGCAATTTCTTTGCTGATTCCCTCTCTGTAGATCTTTGAAAATGTTATTCTCATTTCTTGCTCATTTCTTTCTTCCCTCTTACTAAAATATTACAAAAAGCTTCTTTTTGAGTTTTTAAGAACATCTTATGATTTAGTAATCTATACTTGCAGTACTCTTTCTTAAGATAGTCCCATTTATCTATCTCTGTTTTCACTTGCTTGGCCAGTGGCGTGACATCTTTGAAGATACTATTAGCTTCAATATCATGGAGGGTTTTGCCAACTTTGTCTTCAATGTACCTTATGGATTCTGGTCTGATGTTGAGGTCTTTAATTCATTTTGATCTTACTTTTGTACATGGCATTAGACAGAGATCTGAGCCCACTTTTTTTGCATGTAGCCGTCCAGTTTTGCCAGCACAATTTGTTGAAGAGGCTTTCCTTGCTCCACTTCACTTTTCTTGCCCCCTTATCGAAGATTAGATGAGCATATGTTTGGGAGGACCATCTTTTTTATTTTTTTAAAAGTTTAAAATTTTTTTTATTAGTAAGTCACCATGAGGTACAGTTACAGACTTAGAACTCCTGGGAATATATCCCAAAGAGCCAAAAAAGTATTTTCTAAATGATATCTGCACTTGTATGTTCATTGCAGCACTTTTTACAATAGCCGGAATCTGGAAAAAACCTGAGTGTCCAAGAACAGATGACTGGTTAAAGAAACTTTGGTACATCTACACAATGGAATACTATGTAGCTGTAATCAGTCCATCTTAAATGTCACTATGCTGTCCTGTGAAATCGTGTACTTCTTTGACTTTGAAAATAAAAGCCGTAGTACTCTTAGTAGAGTTTAAAACAAATTTCCAAATATGCATATTAAAGTTCAGTTTTATTTTGGGGGGAGCATGTCTAGTGGTCCTAAGAGTTTACTTCTAGTTCTGTGTTCATGGATTATATATGTGGTGCCAGAGATCAAACCATATCCACAGCAACCAAGTGCCTTAACCCCTCTATTATCCTCTGCATACAAGTATCAATTTAAATGTCTTTGCCTCCAAAGATTTTCCTGAATCACTAAACTTAGTTAAATTATCATATCATAAATTCCTATAGCTCTCTTGGTAATGCATTTTTAATACTAAAATATTCATGTACTGACTGTTTAATGTTTGTGTTTGCTACATGACTCAAAGCTTCATTAGGGTAAGAGCAATATACTTCCAGGCTATTTAAGAATCACTTCAATTAAAATGCTGGTTTACTTAATTTAAATTACTTACATATTCATCCTTTTGGAATTTTCTCTCAAAAGTATGATGGTATCTAGGATGATGGTAGATTAAGATACTATTACATTAATGCCTTATTAGAACCTCTTATCTCAGAAACCATTAACTATGGCAGAGAAGTCAAATATGTCTCATTGATGCGAACAGTAATTGCTTAAGAGCAATAGAATTGTTAAGTCTCATCTGGAAACCTTAAGCAAGGAAGCATAATTATATCATTGAGTGAATGATTAAAATATTAGTCATCCAAATCCCAAAACAAAATAAAAAATAGAACTAAACCAATACATTTGTTTTATTCAGAAATGTTTATATTACCCTAAAGTTGGTAATCCTTCCCTAGCAATTGTTCTAGGCATGTTTCTTGATGAAGGCAATAAAGATTTGTGAAAGATTATTGAGGAATAGGATATTACCTTCTCCTTTGGTCTGCAAGACAACTGGAACATAAATGGAGTATATTTGTCATCAAGTGCACTACTGAAGAATATTTCATGACAAAAATCTAGTCTATTCCATCACCTATTATGATAGGTGTGCTTAGTTTTGTTTCTTTATATTTAGTAAATTCTTGAAAGTTTATGGTTTTATAAATTAATGTACAAAGTGAGGACATAATTTCCCTTTAATAATCAACTAGTAAACTGATATTTTGCTTTCTATTCCTTTATAAAATGCTGGTTGATTTTCATAATTGATTTTATGAGTTAATTAATAGCAAAACTCTGTCTTGTGAATTCATTTTTATACGCACACCATATATATTGAGTATGTAAATATATATATTATATCAAGAAAATAAATATTAAAGTTGCTCTTTTAAACCAATGCTAATTTTAATTTTGTTTCTCAATTATTGGTTGGACTAATAATATATAAAGTATACACTGTGCTGCAAGTCATATAAGTTAGTCCCCAATCCCATATGTAGCCTGGAGGTAGAATTCCCTTTTGCAGAGACTAATAATTCTACATATATTGCAGATGGAAATGCCTAACTCACTCAGAGACATCTAGAGTATCAACAGATATATTTTTTCTGGAAAAGTACTGAAGGGCAAAGAGAAGGACAGACGATAAGTTTCTTTAACTTATTTGCATAACAATTGTTTTTCTTTACTAAGCATGGCTCATAAATGTTATTATCCTAGTATAACTCAAGTATCATGGGGCAGAACCTAGTGAAGTTGTATTTTGTTAACCAATTTCCCCTCTACTTATTCTTTAAAGACATTGTATGCTCATGGACTTCAAAAGTAATCATGTGCAAGGTTGGAGAGATAGTACAGTGGGTGTGGTGCTTGTCTTGCATGTACCTCACGTGGGTTCAATACCCACTATCCAATATGGTCTCCCCAAGCACTGCCAGGAGTAATTCCTGAGTGCAGAGCCACTAGTAACCCATGAGATTGTCAGGTGTGGTCCCAATACAAAAGAAAAAGATTATATGCAAGAGCATCTTTTCCAAGTAGTCTGAAATGGGAAAAGAGATAGTATCATCATGTACTACACAATATTGGCTATATCCTCAAAGACTTGTTACATCAGAGAAAAGGAAAAAGCAAGTGGTTACAAAAACACAACTCAGGCAATGTCAAGATTAGAAGGTAAGTAGGACTAGTTCACTGGAGAGTTGATGGGAAAGCATCTTACACAGTTTTGTCAGAACATAGGAAAACTGTTGCTGTTTTCCAGGTTAATAGTTTAAACTCTAGACTCTAAAGAAACATTTTCCTTTTTTTTAAAGTTCAGTCATCTAAATTTTGACATTAATCTTGATTTTCATGAAAGAGATTTGAATTTGGCTTAATTATTATTTGGGATATAATGCAATACAACTGTTATTTCACAATGGGATTTTTAAATGGCAAGAGTTTGTTTTTGATTTTTGCATGATGACTATGTTCAAAGTTTAAAGAAACAGAGGTAGGGTTTTAAGATTAGACAAATAGAAGAGTATTAGAATAATATAAACATGTGCTTACTTAAAGCTATTATGTCCAGACTTATTTATTTATTTATTTGCTTTTTGGGTCACACCTGTCGATGCACTGGGGTTATTCCTGGCTCATGCACTCAGGAATTACTCCTGGTGGTACTCGGGGGGACCATATGGAATGCTGGGACTTGAACCCGGGTCGGCCATGTACAAGGAAAATGCTCTACCCTCTGTGCTATCGCTACAGCCCCCAATGTTCAGACCTTTTAATCACCTAACAAAACAGAGTTATATCCTCCTTCAGAACAAATGAGTGTGAAGTTCTGTGGGTGCAACTCCAGCACTGCTATTTCTTAGAATACATTGCAGAGTCCACAGAAAAATATCCTACAAACAATAAACCAATGTAACAAAGTAGCCAGATTCAAAGTCAATATAGAAAAATTGATGTCATTCTTATATAGAAATAATAAGTCAGGAAATCAAAGTAATTAGGAGTCCATCCCATTTAAAATACTTTCCAAAATCATCAAGTATTTATAAATCAATTTAACAAAAGTTGTAGGAGATAGTAACTATGTAAACTTCAACTCACTTAAAAAAGAAAAGATCTTAAGAAATGAAAAACATATTCAATACTCATGGACTGGAAGAACCAATATTTTAGAAATGACTATCTGACCTAAATTAATTTATAGACAACATAATTCCCATCCAAATTTTGACAACATTTCAAGGACCTAGAAAAGTCAGTTATAAAGCTTGTATGAAATCAGGAGCAATGCTAAATAGCCAAGGCCATAATGAAAAATAAGAAACTGAGCAGTATCTCACTATCTTATTTACAACCGTAGTCTAAAGCTATCAAAATAAAAAGAGCATAGTATTGGAATAAAGATAGCCTCTCTGATCAGTGGGTAAGAACTAATACACAAGGACAAAGATGAATGGATAGCTAATTAAAAAAACAGCTAAGAACATGAAATGGAATAAAGATAGCCTCTTTAACATATGGTGTTTGGAAAACTAGATAACCATGTATAAAAATATTAAAGCTGAATCTATATCTCACACCTTACACAAAAGTCAATTCAAAGCGGACCAAAGATCTTGAGATCTGACTAGAATTTATAGAGTACACTTAGAAAAATATATGCAGAATGCCCAATATTTGGCCCTTGAAGGGAATTTCAATGATATGAAGCCTCTGGCAAAGGCAAGAGAATAAAAAAATAAACAAATGGGACTGTATCATATCAAAAACTTTCTGCAAGGCAAGAGAAACACATGCTAACTTGATAGGAAAAACTATTTTCATTCAGCATATCAGGTAAAGGGTTGATATATAAGATATATAAAAAACAGGATATATTAACAACAAAAGCTACAACCCCTATCAAGTAATGGGACAAGGAAATGACTATACAGTTCATGGGGGAATACAGGCAAATTTTCAATAGGTACATGAAAAAAAAGTGCTCACCATCACTCATCATTAGGGAAATCCAAATCATCACAACAATGAAATATCATCTTACACACCACTGACAATGGCACTGTAGCACTGTCCTCCTATTGTTCATTGATTTGCTCTAGCGGGCACCAGTAACATCTTACAACAAATTGTGAGACTTGTTACTGTTTTTGGCATATCGAATATGTCACGGGGAGCTTGCCAGGCTTTGCCATGCAGGCAAGATACGCTCGGTAACTTGCCATGCTCTCTGAGAGACATATATCAAAAATAATAGGAACAATCTGTGTTGGTGGGGATATGGTAAAAAAGGAACTCTTATTCACTGGTGGGGATGCTGTCTGCTTCAACCTCCGTGAAAAATACTATAAAAGTTCTCAGTAAACTTAGAATCAAATTTCCATAGACCCAATAATCCCACTTTTGGTTATCTACCCCCGGGATAAAAAACATTCATTCAAAAGGACATGTGTATTTCATTATCCATTGAAGCTCTTAATACAATATCTAGACTATGGCATCAACCTAGGTGTTCAACAACAGATGAACAATGTGATGTATATACACAGTAGAATACTGGAAAATGCAAGGAATGATAAAATTCATGCAATTTTCTGCGACCTGGATTGAACTGTAAGATATTATGATGTATCAAGTAAAGCAGAAGAAGAAGAAAAAATACAGGATGATCTCACTTATCTGTGGTATATAGAGTAATTGGATAAGGGAATACAGCATAGTAAAGGGGGGATCTCTAGAGCACCCTTGATCCCAGAGTACAGTGAGAAAGACAGAAAAGGAAGGAAACTGCAGGGGTAATAATAATGAGTAAGGGAAATAACGGGAAACAGGTGTCAGGAGTCTCCGATACACTGGTAATGTGGAGGAGTGTTGGTAACTACCAAATTTTAAAATGTGTCTATAAAGTAGTTGGGTTGTTGGGGGAGTGGGAAAGAACTTGGGAACACTGGTGGAGAGAATTTGATACTGGTGGTGGGATTGGTACTTTGGCATTATATGTCAAAACTCAGCTATCAATAGCATTGTAAATCACAATTATTTAACTAAATCATTGAAATTAATAAAAAATCCTCATCAATATAGATTTATGTTTAAAAGTTAAATTTTGTCTTATAGACTATAAGAACTCATGTCAATTTTATCTTAGACAATTATTCAATCAGAACAGTATATGGAAACATCCTGCATGAATCTGAATTGAAGTAGCACTGTAGCGTTGTCCTGCGGTTGTTCATCTATTTGCTAGAGGTGGCAATAGTAACGTCTCCATTGTGAGACTCGTTACTGTTTTTGGCATATCAAATATGCCACAGGGAGCTTGCCAGGCTCTGCCGTGTTAATGGGATACTCTCTGTAGCTTGCCAGGCTCTCCGAAAGAGATGAGGAATCGAACCTGGGTTGGCCATGTGCAAGGCAAATGCCCTACCCGCTGTGCTACCATACAACCCTTACTCTATTGTGCGGGTGAGAGGAAGATAGGAAGAACTCACCATAGCAAAAAGTCCTCTGACACAAGTTAGGTTTTCTTTAGTTCAATTCAGTTCTAATACTATTGGCCTATAGATCATATTGGTATTACAGGGTAAAGCCTTTACTCTATAAGACCTTCCTTCAGATATCAGTAGCAAGTCCAAATGATCAACTGTTCTTTTACCTGTGCACTATAGATTAGTTTTCAGTTACTCCCTCCTTGGATTTGTTTCATTTGCTAGAGCTGCTCATAGAACTCAGGAAAACATTCTACTCACTAGAGCATCAGTTTACTATATAATATTATTTTTCAGGAACAGGCAGATGTAAGTGATCCACAGGAGAAAGTGCTTCTTAGGGTCATCTTTCTCCCAGTATCTCCATATGCTCACCTCTTTGAAAACTCAGAGTCTTCTCCTTTAGAATATTTTGTATGTTTCATTTTGTATGCCAATTAACTAAATAATTGGCAATTTAGAGCAGAGTCAACCTACAACTTCTTATCTCTCTCGGAAAATTGAGGGATAGAAATAAAAGTTCAGTGTTTTATTCATGGCTAGACCCTTGGTCCCAGCCCCCATCTGAGGTGCTTTCCAAAATGGTCTCATTAAAATAGATTGAGTTGTAGTGGATAGAGGGTTGGTGTAAATAAGAAAACAACTAATTCATCTTTGTGACTTATCAACTTATAGGAGCTGAGATAAAACCAAATATTGTGGCAAAATGCTCTTATGCTAAGAATTTCCAAGGATTTTGTTAACTGTGAACCAGTTACCGTGAATGAAATCCAATATATATTAAAAGGTATAAGCCCACAGGTATTAGGACATGAGCCAAAGACTTGTTTGGACATAGCAGTAGTAAGCTATTGCATGTTTGAGTTGACAAGCTATTGAGGAAGTAGAATTAATAGAATAACTTTATTGGAAAAGACTCATTTACTGTTTCTAACTTGCATGATTATATGGAGAGTTGTGCTGTACAAAATAGAAAAACATTATATGTTTGGTTCACTAGAGCTTGGAGACTAATGGAATGAATATATAAAATTATTTTTATGAGGTTGAGTTAGTAATGCCAAATGGTAATTACTGGTAGACTTATAATTCTATTGCCAAAGGCAGAATTCTAGACTGAAATATAGATTTGGGAGTCATTAAAACAATACAGGTTGAAGCTATAGAGATAAATTAAGTCAACTGGAGACACCATGAAGAGAACAGCAAGCACAACTATTGAGAAAAGTTATGGAAAAATATAAATCTTCAATGAAAGCAAAGTAGAAATGGTGAGAAGGAAAGGAACAAACGTAAAATGATCTCTCTTATATGTGGGCTGTAAAGAAATTTAGTGTGTAATGGATAGTTAATGATAAAATAATTAGAGATTTGGTTTACATTACTAGCTTACCAAGGATTGGGTTGGAGGGGTGACTGAAGGGAGTGGTCTTTTGGACTTTGATGTAGGGGAGCAGGCACTCTGATGGAGTGTGTGGTATCAGAACCTCGTATACATGAAACTCATAAAACATTGCAAATCACTATCAAAGGTAAAGGTAAGGTAAGGTAAAGGTAAAGGCCCTCCCGTTGATCGTCGATTTGCTCGAGCGGGCCCAGTAACATTATTTAGTAATGGCACTGGTCAGAGAGAGATATTGTCCGTTTTCTTGTTGGATATGTTCTATTTGAGATGCAATCATCATATTCAAGGAAGATAAACAGAACCGACTGGAAATATGGAAGTATGGCATGGTCATGGAATTTTAAGGATCACTGACCACAACGGTATTATTTATGCTAAGAAAATGGCAGATACGTTTTTAGTTTAGATAAAGTTGGTACATAAAGATGAAGAGGGAGAGAGCAGAAGAGAAATAAATAAAATATTAAGTGCTATAAAAATAAAATAAAGGTCACGAGAATATAGAAGCTTGAAAACAAGCAAAAAAGATTTCAAGTTATCAATAATAAATAAAAAGGACAAAGGCTTTTGATCTAAAAAAATAGGGGGGAAGAAATCAGTTGATGTTAGCAATTAGAAATATGGCTACTAAAATGAGAATGACTTCATTGGAATAGTATCTCTTAAAGTTAGTTGAAAAAATTAAATAGATCATGGATTTCAAAGGTGAGATAAGAAGATAATGTTTGAAAAGTTATCAATGAGAAAATGGAAAGAAATGATGCGTAACTTAATTAGATGCAACATCTGAACTTGTTAAAGATGGTAACGCAGAAAAGTGTTTTGACATGTAGAGCAACTGAAAGGTAAGGGATATTGAATATATACAGCAGGTATATTGGATTCATTGACATTTAAAAATAAGGAAACTGAAACTAAGGATATAGCAAAAGTATTTGAGTTGTGTAAAAGTTAAGAGGAAGTGGTTATCTATATTAAGTATTATTCCATATCATATTTTATTAAAATTAAGATGCATAGGTTTTTTAATGTTTCTAATACTGGAATAAAGTTTACAGCCAGTGAAAAAATAAATTTGATAATCTCAAAGACAAAAAAGAACTTTTGTACTGTTACCATTTTCTTTTATATGAAAACTTAATCATGTAAAAGTTATTTATTTCTATATTAATCCTATAGTTGGTTGCTTAGTAGCTACATGTAAGAGTGAATTGAATTTTATCTTCAGTAATAACTTTAATGGAAATTTAAAGGTTTTTAAATATATATATGTGTGTATATATAGAGATGTATATATATATGTATGTACATACATATATGGAGAGATCTATGTATGGACACATATTTGTAATATCCAAATGAATAGCATAGATAAAAGTTCCCCTGATATGTATCAGACAGTAACAATTGTCAAATCTCTCAGAATTGATCAAACTATTTTGTAATCTTTGAAAATATATAAAAATATAATAAATGTGGCCATCTTTGAAGCGTTCAGCATAAGAGAAAAAACACATGGAGGGTGCGGGATCCCGGAGGAAAAGAAAAAAAGAAAAAACAGGTTCCAAAAAGATCACCCGCAAGTTCCAGATGGAGTAGGTGCTGCATCCCACCTCCCCCAGATGGAACCCCGGTGACCAGAAGCCTCTACAAACACAGCTCGAGTATTCGGGAACGAGGACTTTTTCTCAAAACCGTGCGGCCGCTTACGCGGCCGCGCGACATCTATATACAAAGTGATCAATAAGAAGTAAACCACTCAATCTTTCTCCCTGAAAGTCAGAGTTAAGTTTGGAGCACAGCCACAGCCCCAGAAACACAAGGACTTAATGCAGAACCCAGCAGCTTAGAGCAGAAAAGTGAAAGGACTATGCGTTAATCCAGGCCATCAAGTCTGCCGGAGGGGAAAGGGTGTTGCCCCATTCGCCCTCTCTTCTCTGGAAAGAAGGATGGCGGCCGCATGGGAGCCTTGTGGACAGCAGGTATGAGCCAGGGGTGTGGGGGCGACTAAAACCTCATGGGAAGGGGGGCGTTCCGGTCCGTCCTTCACGCCCTACCGAGGTCACCAGCTGCCCCCCACGAGCGGCTCTCCAGCACGGCCACAGCCCCAGAAGCACAAGGGCTTAATGCAGAACCCAGCAGCTTGGAGCAGAAAAGTGAAAGGACTATGCGTTAATCCAGGCCATCAAGTCTGCCCAGAGGGGAAAGGGTGTTGCTCCCTTCCGCCCTCCTCCCTCTGGAAAGAAAGATGGCGGCCACATGGGAGCCTTGCGGACAGCAGGTATGAGCCGGGAGTGTGGGGGCGACTAAAACCTCATGGGAAGGGGGGCGTTCCGGTCCGTCCTTCACGCCCTACCGAGGTCACCAGTCACCCCCCACGAGCGGCTCTCCAGCACAGCCACGGCCCCAGAAGCACAAGGACTTAATGCAGAACCCAGCAGCTTGGAGCAGAAAAGTGAACGGACTATGCGTTGACCCAGGCCATCAAGTCTGCCGGAGGGGAAAGGGTGTTGCCCCATTCGCCCTCTCCTCTCTGGAAAGAAAGATGGCGGCCACATGGGAGCCTTGTGGACAGCAGGTATGAGCCGGGAGTGTGGGGGCGACTAAAACCTCATGGGAAGGGGGGCGTTCCGGTCCGTCCTTCACGCCCTACCGAGGTCACCAGTTGCCCCCCACGAGCGGCTCTCCAGCACGGCCACAGCCCCAGAAGCACAAGGGCTTAATGCAGAACCCAGCAGCTTGGAGCAGAAAAGTGAAAGGACTATGCGTTAATCCAGGCAATCATTTCTGCCCAGAGGGGAAAGGGTGTTGCTCCCTTCCGCCCTCCTCCCTCTGGAAAGAAAGATGGCGGCCACATGGGAGCCTTATGGACAGCAGGTATGAGCTGGGGGTGTGGGGGCGACTAAAACCTCATGGGAAGGGGGGCGTTCCGGTCCGTCCTTCACGCCCTACCGAGGTCACCAGTCACCCCCCACGAGCGACTCTCCAGCACAGCCACGGCCCCAGAAGCACAAGGACTTAATGCAGAACCCAGCAGCTTGGAGCAGAAAAGTGAACGGACTATGCGTTGACCCAGGCCATCAAGTCTGCCGGAGGGGAAAGGGTGTTGCCCCATTCGCCCTCTCCTCTCTGGAAAGAAAGATGGCGGCCACATGGGAGCCTTGTGGACAGCAGGTATGAGCCGGGAGTGTGGGGGCGACTAAAACCTCATGGGAAGGGGGGCGTTTCGCTCCGTCCTTCACGCCCTACCGAGGTCACAAGTCGTCCCCCGCGAGTGGCTCTCCAGCACGGCCATGGCCCCAGAAGCACAAGGACTTAATGCAGAACCCAGCAGCTTGGAGCAGAAAAGTGAACGGACTATGCGTTGATCCAGCCCATCAAGTCTGCCAGAGGGGAAAGGGTGTTGCCCCATTCGCCCTCTCCTCTCTGGAAAGAAAGATGGCGGCCACATGGGTGCCTTGTGGACAGCAGGTATGAGCCGGGAGTGTGGGGGCGACTAAAACCTCATGGGAAGGGGGGCGTTTCGCTCCGCCCTTCACGCCCTACCGAGGCCACCGGTTGCCCCCCGCGAGCGGCTCTCCAGCACGGCCACGACTCCAGAACACAGAAACCAGTTTCTTAACTATCTGACTTTCAGTAGAAATACTTCCAGGGTCAATAGGTAAAATAGCAGAAATCCAAAACCAACCTTTAATTCTTTAACCCAGCTGTAGAAAGCAAATCACTTCACAATGCTTTTTCAGCATGTCTGATTTTGGGGGGGGGGTAAACTCTAAATAATAGTTGTGAATCTTTTATTGAAACAATGAATCTAATCAAAGCAGATAGAGTGTTAACTAGAATTCATCTGCCTCACAGGGACGGGGAGGGGTGGGAGGTGGGGTTTTATTGGGGTTCTTCATGGTAAAAAATAAGTATTGGTAAAGGGAAATGTGTTTGATATTTGCATTACTGAGACATAAACCTGAAAGCTTTGTAACCTTTCCCACAGTGATTCAATAAATAAATAAATTAAAAAAAATATATAATAAATGTGAAGAAATTTGCTACTTGGTGTCTAAGAGCAATTGGTCACTAATATTCAGTTTATGCATGACCTTCACATTAGTAAAAGGTAAAGGTAAAGGCCCTCCCATTGATCGTCGATTTGCTCGAGCGGGCCCAGTAACGTCTCCATTGGAGACTTTGTTGTTACTGTGTCTGGCATATCGAATACTCTCGGTAGCTTGCCGGGCTCTCCGAGAGGGGCGGAAGAATCGAACTCGGGTCGGCCATGTTGGTCGCTTGTAAGGCAAACGCCCTAACCGCTGTGCTATCGCTCCAGCCCTATATATATATATATATATATATATATATATATATATATACATGTATATGTATATACATGTATATACATATATATATACATATGAATAGCCATTTGGATTTTAATTTTTATGGAGATTGGATTACATTTACTGAATTGAATAACGCTTCAAAAATAATGATCATTTTAAGAATTATAATTTTTTTAACTCCATGTACATGAAATGTTTTTCTACTTCCTTGTATCTTCTTTTATTTCTTTTAGTATGGTCCTTAAGTTTTTTTTTTAATCCGATACTTTTATTTATTTATTTATTCATTTGGTTTGGGACCACACCCAAAATGATCAGGAGTTACTCATTGCTTTGTATTCAGGAATTGCTCCTAGCTCTGCTTGGGGGACCATATAGGATGCCAGGGATTGAACTCAAATAAGTTCAATGCAAGACAAAGGCCCTACCTGCTGTATTATCACTTGTATCCAACTCTTTAAGTTTTTTTTTTAATATATACTTTTCACCTTATTAATTGATTCCTAGGTACTTATTGTTTTTGGATATAATTGTAAATGTGTTTCTATTGATTTTTTTCTTTTCTAGCTTTTTGTGTAGGGAAATGCAACTTATTTTGTATGTTGATTTTGTAGCTTGCTACTTTGCTACACTGGCTTATTGTTTCTACAAGCTATTTGGTAGTTTCTTACGGCTTTTCTATATGTAATTAAGTCATCTTCAAGTAGAAAATATTTAACTTTTGTAGTTCTGATTTGAACTCCTTTTATTTCTTTTTCTTGCTTAATTACTATGGTTAGAATTTATAAAGCTATACTGATTAGTAGTCATGAAAGTGAAAATTGTTTCTTTGGGTCTGATCTTAGAGGGAAGGTTTATATTCTTTTCCTTTGAGTATGATATCTGTGTGAATTTGTTGTATATGTAAATTCTTTGTGTCCCATTTTGTTGAGACTTTTATTATAAATATTTGTGAATCCTGTTAATACTATATTGAATAATAGTAATTAAATTAGATGGTGTTGTACCTGATATTAGAGGGAAGGTTTTTATGTTATTTTTTCCTTTGACTATGTTTGTTGTGGATTTGTTATATTTATGAATTCTTTTTTTTTCTTTTTGGGTCACACCTGGTGATGCACAGTGGTTACTCCTGGCTCTGCACACAGGAATTACCTCTGGCGGTGCTCGGAGGACTAAATGGGATGCTGGGAATCGAACCCGGGTTGGCCACGTGCAAGGCAAATGCCCTACCCTATCTGCTAGAACAGCTGTAAGGCATTTGCCTTGTGCACAGCCAGTCCAGCCAAGCTGGGTTCGATTCCTCCGCCCCTCTGGAAGAGCCCGGCAAGCTACCGAGAGTATATCGCCCACACAACAGAGCCTGGCAAGCTACCTGTGACGTGTTCAATATGCCAAACACAGTAACAACAAGTCTCAAAAAAATGGAGACGTTATTGGGCCCGCTCGAGCACATTGATGAACAACGGGAGGACAGTGCTTACAGTGCTATCTTTTGCAAGTACTGATGTGATCATATGAATTTTATCTTTCCTTTAATTGCTGCTTATCACAATAATTAACTTGCATATTATATTAACTCATTTTTGCATTCCTGGAATAAAACCCACTTGATAATGATGTTAGATCTTTTTAATATGTTGTTGAATTCAGTTCACTAAGATTTTATTGGGTATTTTTGCATTTACGGGTTATGGTTTCCTTGTAATGTCCCACTCTGATTCTGGTAGCAGCATCTTATCAAAATAACAAAATGCTCTTGGAAGTTTTTCTTTCTCTTCAGCTTTGGGAAAGAGGAGAGAGATTGAAAAGTTTAGGTAATACATCATCTTTGGAGTCAATTACTGTCTCAATTTTCTTGTAATTGGTCAGTATAAGCTTTCTATTTATTTATGAATAAATATTGGGAATTTGCTAGCCTCTAATGATTGTCCATTATTTTAGTTTCTTCAATTTAGTGGTTTAAATTTTGTTCTTGGTAGTCTCATGATCATTTGTATCTTTGTATTATCTGTTGTAGCTTCTTTTATTAATGGTTCTACTTATTAGGAAGTTTACTTTTTATCATAGTGAATTCAACTAAGGATTTATTAATTTTGATTATCTTAAAATAATTAATGATTGCTTGCTTGTCCTTTTAGTACTGTCTCTTTGAAGTCTTTTTTTTAAATTTCTGCTTCAAATGTCATTATTTCCTCTTTAAACTTACTTAGGCTTAATTTCTTTTTTTTTAAATAGTTACTTTACATGGAAATCTAGATAGGTATAATTAATTAAAGCCTTAGCTTCTGTATATAAATGCCTTAGTGAATCTTTGCCTAATTTGAGGAAATTAGCACAGCTTGATAGTAGTATTCATTCTCTAGGTTCATATTCATGAATACTGTTAGTGTATATTCTATGTAGTTGAATCACTTAACATATACCTTATCTTTGATTCAAAGATGAATCTTATGTTAAGGCCCAATATAAGAAAAAAATGATTGTATGTACAAATACTGCATTCTCTAGAAAAAATAGCACAGCGGGTAGGGCGTCTGCCTTGCACGCAGCCAACATGGCCGACCCGAGTTCGATTCCTCCACCCCTCTCGGAGAGCCCGGCAAGCTACCGAGAGTATTTGATATGCCAGACACAGTAACAACAAAGTCTCCAATGGAGACGTTATTGGGCCCGCTCGAGCAAATCGATGATCAATGGGAGGGACTAAATATTGATTTTATATAATCTCTTCTAGAAATCTCTTATTTTT
Organism: Sorex fumeus; assembly: GCF_029834395.1. Classification (NCBI taxonomy): domain Eukaryota; kingdom Metazoa; phylum Chordata; class Mammalia; order Eulipotyphla; family Soricidae; genus Sorex; species Sorex fumeus. The sequence goes on along the minus strand of NW_026606071.1, from coordinate 16,305,328 downwards.
CCATATTACCTCCAATAGTATACAACCTGCTTCTAAACACTTTGTTCTTCCTTTCCTATAGTTCTACAAAATTTTATACTCTTCTTTTCTGTTTCCTAGTTCTTTCAGAACTTGTTTGTGGCATTAGTGGAAAATAATTTCTCTAATTTTTATTTTATCCACTTATTTATTTATTTTTTTTTACTTTAAAAAACAAAGGCTGACATGAGAAGAATTGAAACTACAAATTGACAAGAACTGAGTATTTTAATCACAGTTTTAAGAAGAGAGAGAGAAGGGAGGAAAAATTGGGGGCAAAAAGTAGAGGAGATCTAATTTGGAGAAGAAAATTTTTAATATAAAATGATATAATCTTTAAATTGAATAATATATAGTGATCTCAACATTTTAAAATATCTTGGATGCATATATCTTGGTTAACTTTTTTTTCTTCCAAGAGTTAAAATCTGTTTTTATTTTCATAATTTAGGGCATGAAAATATAGAGAAGAAAAAATAGACCAGTATTTAAAAATTATTTCATACACACACACATACATTATATATACACATATGTATGTACATATACATATATACAAATATGCACATTATATATTCCTATGAGTATCCAGAAACATTCCCTTGGCCTGAAGATATGCTGGCAGCTTAGTGAATCATTTCTCTGTAGATGGTATTCTGGAAGCAATCTTCTTAAGAAGGACTAGCAGAAGCCAAGTGTTCCAGTTCTTGTATTCTTGCCATCCTGACCGCTGTGTCATGAGAAGGAACATTTTTTCTGGAGTTCCAGAGAAGCTGTCCCAAAGCAGCAGCGACATTTATAGTACAGATTTCCCTGACTTCGCTACTCTGCTCTCTCGGTGTGTCACAGATGAAGCTAGTGCTTTAATAAATAGTATTAGTTTAAAAACCCCAAAGATAACAATAATAAATAGAAGGAAAGTCCAAAGGAACAAGGAATCAAGAAAAAGAGCAAGAAATTTTGACCAGATAGTCTTTCTTTGAATTGAAATGGCAAATTGATATCAAGTATTAGAGTTGACACTAATCAAAAGTTCCCAGGGTTATCTGTGATTTGCTGTTAAAGAGCTAACGTTTCTGAACTTCAGTTTTCTCATGTCTAAAATAGAGGAATTTGACAGTGCCACTGCTGAAGTCTCTTTTCTGTAATACAATTTTTGATTGAAGCACATTGGATCAGGTGACTGAAAGTAAAAGAGCCATCATGTTGCCACTCTTTTTTAACTTGTTCAGTGGATCTTGGTTTATCCTATTTTTGCATTTTCTTATATGCTAAGCCGTTTATAACAAGATCTGATTTGACTTCCTTTCCAAACTCACTCTAATTTCCCCCCTCAAAGTCAAATATCCTTCTGAAATCATAGTTATGAAAAATAATATTAAATGCATCTGGAATCCTTATCTTAGAATTGTTTTCATAACTAAAGCCTACTGGAATTTGTATGTGTGTAGATGAGCATAATAAAGAGTTTGGAATTTACTGATGATTTTACTTTATTTGGTTTGCAAAATGCATCCTTAAGTAAGTCTGGAGCCTCATTTAATGTGGGATCCTGTTCTAAGTGAATGGAAAATGCAAGGGAAAAATTAAATAAAAGAACAATATAATCAGCTGAAACCAAAATAGATGGGAACTAGGGTTGAGACTGTGAGGGGTAAGCAAAAGAGTAAGGGTAAATAAGCACCCAAAGTATTTATGAGCCCACATTACTTTTATTTATTTTTCTACTCAATCTGTGTTACTCATGGGGTCATGAGTAATAAAAGAAATAAAATCAGCCATCCTTACTTCCAAGCAGCAATTTAACAGTGGCACAGTTAATATTAGGCAGCTTTGGTTGGCACAGAAAATAACGTAATGAGCTAGAAGGGCCCTTGAGAAGGGCTGCCCAAGATAGATCGAGACAAGAGACCAGAGGCCAACAGAGTTTACAGTCAGGCTCTCTGACTTAGTTCCAGTGTCACTTTTACCATTCTTCTTGAGAAGAAATAAAAATAATTATGCGCAAAATAATTAGTCTGAAGCAAACAATAAAATGCATACTAAAGGAAAGAGCCTAAAAGTAGACCAGTGAGAAAAAAAATTAGCTAATCTGACCTTTAATTTTGTCCTCAAGCTTCAGTTTTATAAGAAATTGAATTGATTTGGTCCTTACTGCTCCCCAAATCATTCCTCAAAAACATCATATTAAATCTCCTTGCCTCTGACCCAGAACAAATTTAGTCTTTGGCAGTTTTATATTTCCTACTGACTTAAAACTTTGCTCAGAGTAACCTAGAACATCCCACTCTTGCTCTGTGGTTTGATCATTTTTATGTGGCTTTTTGAGTCATGTGATAAAGGTAAAGGTAAAGGTAAAGGCCCTCCCGTTGATCGTCGATTTGCTCGAGCGGGCCCAGTAACGTCTCCATTGGAGACTTTGTTGTTACTGTGTCTGGCATATCAAATACTCTCGGTAGCTTGCCGGGCTCTCCGAGAGGGGCGGAGGAATCGAACTCGGGTCGGCCATGTTGGCCGCTTGTAAGGCGAACGCCCTACCCGCTGTGCTATCGCTCCAGCCATGTGATAGTCTTTTAAATATTTATGGTCTACTGAGCTTATGTGAGGTAGGGGGACATCCTTGAGGCACTGGTGGAACGAAGCAGTCACTCTAATAGCGGGTGTAGTGTTAGATGTTGTAACCATGAATCTCAGTTCCTCAATAAAAATTTTTAAAAAATATCTATACTCATCTTTAAAATAATGATATCTACTTTATAAATATTTTAATAGAAATTATGCTATGATAATACTGATAATAAACACAGTAAATGACAGCCACTGTTTGTTTATTAACAAATTCATTAATTTTTGTATCATTAATTGCCTATATTTGATTTACTTCACTTAGGTTATTTTCTATAATTTGTTTTTATTTGCTCATGTTGTAATTTGACAAAGGTCTTTGAACATTTTAACAATAAGCATAGCTTTTGTTATGGATCAGAACTAATTCCAATTCAGAAGCGTTCCAAATTTTTATTTTGTTCACTCTGTCCCAACTAATATTAAAAATCCCCTATTCATTTTACTTTACAATTGAAGTTTCCCAAATGTCCAAAGACCACTGGACAGTCCTTTCAATATTCTGCAAAAGTGCAACTTTACAGCTTTATCAATTTTGAATAGTGATATTTTTCTTTCTATGTTTTTGCTATGTCAATTTCTGGGGCAGAATATGTAATTAAAATATTCTCACTTTGCAGGGGCCAGAAAGATAGTAAAGAGGACAGCATTCAGCTGGCCCTCGTTCAATCTGCAGCACCCAATATGGTTCCCTGCACCCTGTCAGAAGTAATATCAAAAATAATAAAATAATATATTTTCCCTTTGGTTAACACCATGCATGCTTTAGCAATCCATTAACCATTTAAAGAGTGGATTATAGCATCTATTCTCTATAGTTTGCTAGCTACCTATCTACCTAGCCTTTATAATTTTTCATTAAAGATCATGGGAAAATATAGTACTACTTTTAATAATAAACTTTTAGAGTTAAATGAAGAATTTGTGTGTTGACTAGTTTTTAATAGAATGAATCTTTGTTAAAGCAATCCTTTCTGAAGTAAATGAAGTCTGAGAAGCAGCTAATTTCCTATTTTCTAAAAAAAAGTCTTTGTATCCATATATAAAAAATCATTTTGAGTGGGAATTTCATCTCTTAAAATCAGACCCAAGGTTAAAAAAATACCCTCCCCCCACAATTTGAAGCTAATGGCATACTTCTTATAGTTGCAGGTAAGTCAGATTTCATGTTTGAATATATCAAATGTTGTAATCAAGTTCGTTAACAATCTCTTCCCCTCATAGAGTTAAACTGTTACATTCCACAGAATTTTATTAAAACAGGAATCTGTGAGTCACATTTGAATTCATCTGTTTAGAATATTTGAAAGCCCTCTTAATTTTTTGACTGTATTCTTATAAAAAAATAAACCCTGGTCAGCCACTCACATAAGCAATTTTGTCCTTACTCTTATTTCTTAACAAACTTTTTCCCTCTGGCTGAGTCTTAGTCTTATAATTTACTGTCATTGCTGTAGTGCCTTCAGTCAAAGACAGCTCTGTGAAACTAATCATCACATTAAGCAGGTTTCAACAAGAATTCCTTTTTCGAGCAAAATTAAGTTCCATAATCCCACTAGCATATCCTTCTTTGGTGTTCTAACTTTTTTTCATTCTAAATGTTAGTTCCCATAAATCAATAGAATATTGCAAGTTAGGGACATAGAAGAAAATAGAATGACATTTTAACAAGCCAGAGGTACAAGAGAATTATTTTCCTTCATGTTTATATTGTGGTTAGCTAAAAATGCATCATAAATTATTACTGAATTTTTTGTAGGTATTTTAGATAAAAGGATTCAAGTTATTTGTGATTTATCTAGCTTCTTAAGTATATTTATATAATAAATCAAGCAACTGGTTCAAAGACTTAATATGGCTCAGCATGTTGGTTGACCACTGAAATTCCTTTAACCATAGCTGAATAACAGATTCCGGCTCAAGTAAATGGCTGCTCTTCAGAAACTTGGATTTGAGATAATTGCATTTTTGACTTTGTCCCCAAGGGCTGATATGATGATTCTTACTAAAAATTGGGCAGTTGGGGTATATTTGAGTTGAGATTTAATTAAATTAATTAATTAATTTTTTTATTTAATTTATGGCTTGGAGCCACACCAGGAGGTGTTTAAAGCTTATCCCTGTCTCTGTAATCCGTGATCACTCCTGACAGACTCAGGGGGAACATATGGTTACTGGTAATTGAACCCTGGATGGCCAAGTGCAAGGCAGTTTTCCTATCTGTTATTCTATCTGCTGTGCCCCAGTGTTTAACTTCTAAAGAAAACTGTTTTGTTGCTTGTGTTTAGTTTCTGGACTATACTTTGTGTTGCTCAGACTTAATCTTGGCTTTGTGTTGAGGGGTTATTCCTGGAGGTGCTCAGGGGAACACATGTGGTGTTAAGGTTTGAACTGGGGTTGGTCACACTGTAAGGCAAGTGTTTTACCTCCTGTACTATCTCTATTTTCCTTAAAGAGAGATTCTTGAAGGTCTGTAAACTAAGATTCAAGCCTGAGAGAGAGTTAAGTGTAAGTTTTTAAGTATTCAGGATGAAACAAATCCACACACATTATTAGGGGAAAATAATTTGAGTAGTGGGAAAAATGTCCTTATCTTGTCTGGACTCATACAGTTTTATTAGATTTACTGCTTGATTGGTCACATTATTAAGATGACATATAGTATAATAACTTATTGTTATTTTTCTAAAGATATCATTTATTTATTTGCTACTTCAATTCTACAATTCAGATATCTAGTAGAGGCATTTTCTCCTTCAACAATAAACTCCAATCTTGGTTTTCATCTTCCAGGGCATAAGACTTGGATTCCCCTGTATCAAAGTATGTGAGACCTTAGGGAACCAAAGGCTCCTGAGGACTTAGTGATTTAGTAAAGACTGAAGAGTTGATAGGTTCTAAAACTTTGCTTTTTGAGACACAGTCCTAGTGCTCAGTGGGAACTATATCCATTATGGTCCAAGGAGTCATTCTAGCTGATGGACATTCATTCTCTCACCCAAGTCTTCTGAACTATCTCCCCACTTCTTCTCAGGGCAAATTCTTAGGAGCTCCCATTACAATCTGTCTCTGTGTTTACTGCTCTTGCTCCCAATATTTGAGGTACAAGAAACAATGGCAAACTTGAAAGTTCACTTACACCTCTCTGAAGAAATACATTGTGTGAATATTTCCTCACAGTCTGTTGATTAATGATTGAGTTTATTAGTGGTGTCTTTCAGTGAGAAAGCTTTTACATTTGATTAAGACTCAATTATCATTAACTTTGTAAGTTGTGGCATGATTATTTACAATGCAACTAATGACATCATTGAATGCATTCAGTCTTGCAACATCACACCCTCCACCTGAATGTCCTCCTTCCCCCACTATTGTCTCAGTGTTTCCTGACTTCAAGCCTCCATGCCCACATTGCCAATTTAGTTCTGTAGACCAGTCCTTATATTTTGTTACTATTGGCCACTTGGAATCCCTTTATAATGTTTCCTTATCGTCCAGATATAAGCGAGATCACTGTGCTTCTGTCCCTCTTTAAACTAAGCTTTCAGCATGATACTCTCTGGATCCATCCACTTAACAGCAAACGAATTATTTTCTTTTCTTATAGCCACATAGTATTCCACTGTGGCTATATACCACAGTTTCTTTATCCAGTTATCTATTCTTGGACACTGAGTTATTTCCAGATTTTTAGCTATTATGAATAATGCTGCAATGAACATAAGTATGTAAATATCATCAGAATAGAGTTTTGGACTCATGTGGAAGATGCCAAGTAGTAGAATTACTAGGATAATAACTCATTTTATTTTATAGTTATTGCTTTAGCTGCCTAAGAATAGCTTTGCTTTACATTTATCCTTTAAGAGTTCTATTGGTTTGCCTTTTGTGTATAAATATTTATAAATCAAAAATTTATTTTGTGTATGATATAAAGTACAGATTTGAGCTGGATGATTTTTTTTATCCATAACCAATATTTCAGCATAATTTTCTAAAAATACATTTCTTTTCTTTGGTTTACGTTGTTACTTAAATTAAAAAGCATTTAACTGTAAAAATGTGGATCTATTTCTGGTCTTTTTCTTCTGCTCTAATCATTTATTTGTCTATCCTTCTGACAGGGCCACCTTGTCTTGATTATTGCATATTTTTATGAGATGTCTAGAAAAAAAAACAGGGAGTAAACTCCTAAGTTGTGTTTCTTATTTTAGTGTTATTTTGGGTAAGGTGTTTGCCTTGCAAGCAGCCAACATGGCTGACCCAAGTTTGATTCCTCTGCCCCTCTCAGAGAGCCCGGCAAGCTACCAAGAGTATCTCGCCCGCATGGCAAAGCCTGGCAAGCTACCCGTGATGTATTCGATATGCCAATCACAGTAACAATAAGTCTCATGATGGAGATGTTACTGGGCCCGCTCGAGCAAATTGATGAACAACAAGAGGACCATGACTGTGACCGTGATTTTGGATATTCAAATTCATTGTTCATCGACTTTTTCGAGCGGGCACCAGTGACATCTCCATTGTGAGACTTATTGTTACTGTTTTTGGCATATCAAAATATGTCACTGGTAGCTTGGCAAGCTTTGCCGTGTGGGCAGAATACTCTCGGTAGCTTGCTGGGCAGCAGCAGACCACTCCAGTGGAAGGGGTTGCCCCCGAGGAGAGGGTCATGGCTCTGTATGACTTCCAGGCTCACAGTTTCCGAGAGGTGACCATGAAGAAGGATGACATCCTGACCCTGCTCAGCTCTGTCAACAAGTTGACACCTCCACTGGTGCCCTGGATGCCGTCCTTCCTCCTGAGCCACTGCCAGGCAGAGGGCAGCCTCTTTGCTGCAGGAAGGAAAGAGCATGTTCTGTTCAAACAAGCCCTGGGAACTTGATAGCAAGCCCTGATGGCATCTGCTGTTGGTGGGAAACATGCCCTGTCCTTCTCTGTGCCCCTGCTCCCAGGGACAGAAGCCCGGTGGGGCAGCAGCCTGACAAACGGACAGCCACTGTGGCTCTGTGAGGTGGTGGGGGACAGGGGCAACAGGTTACTGTGTCAAATCCAGTTTTTTCCCACCTTATATTTGGGTCATGCTGGGTGATACTTCTGGCTCTTGCACTCAAATAACTTCTGGTGATGCTTAGGGGATCCTAGCGGGTGCTGGGGATTGAACAGGGTCAGTCGCATGCACGGCAAGCATCTTGCCTGCTGTACCATTGCTCTGGAACCCTCAAATCCAGTTTTATAGTTCAAGTAATTTTCATATCTAATATATTTTCAAATGGCTGAAGTGATAGCACAGGTAGGGCCTTTGCCTTGCACCCGGCCAGCCCGGGTTCGATTCCTCTATCCCTCTTGGAGAGCGTAGCAAGCTATCGAGAGTATCCCACTTGCAAGGAAGACACTGGCAAGCTCCCTGTGGTGTATGCAATATGCCAAAAGCAGTAACAACAAGTCTCACAATGGCGACGTTACTAGTGCCTGCTTAAGCAAATTGATGAACAATAGGAGGACAGTGCTACAGTGCTATTAAAGTTCATCTGCATTACATATACGTTTTAGAATTAGTTTCTTACTAAAGTTTCTACTGGTATTATAATTTCAGTGATGAAATCTGTACATTATTTTTGAGAAAATAGGCATTTTAAACTTCTTTATTTAAAAATACATTTAAATTTATTGAAAATTCACAAAAGATCAGTTTAAACTTATCAAGTTTGTCATGCCTGCAGAATATTATCATAAAATTCCAGGAATGCTTCCTGAACACTGAGTCAGGCAAAACCCCTGAGCAGAATGGGGTATGGCCCTCAACCCCCCCCCCAAAAAAAAAACAAATTAAAATACTGGTTTGTATCTTAAGAAAGAGTACTTCAAATATAGATAACTAAATTATAAAATGTTATTAAAAACTCAAAATGAAGCTTTATGTAATATTTTAGTAAGAGGGAAGAAAGAAATGAGTAAGAAATGAGAATAACATTTTCAAAGATCTACAGAGAGGGAATCAGCAAAGAAATTGCAAAAGAAGAAAAGTGTGAAAATAATGGAACAACTAGAGAGTTTTTGGAAGGGGTAAACTAAGCTATCACGGGGTATGGTGCCGCCAGCAGGTCAAACTGTACCTGTGAGGCAAGTGCATCAGCAGCCTGATGGTGCCTTCAGACTTCCAGACACCCCAAAATTGCTGCTGTGCCTTTGGCCAGACCCCAAAAACTTGGGGCAAAGTTTACCAAGAAAGTAAACGGCCAAAAGTTAGGTATGTGGGAGACACACCCACAAACCACCTCCGGCTCAGCTATATAATTGGAGGCATGGCCTCTCTGGTTCCTGATTGAACTGCTTAATGGCCATAATCCCAGAGACTCAGAAACAAAACTCGAAACCCAACGGCTTTTGGCAGAAATGCATCCAGACCCTGCAGTAGGTTACAGGTACTGGTCTACCACAGGTGGAAATAGGTTTCATGCCTTGGCAGCCCAGTGGCTGCCATCCTCCAGAGGCCACTGGATAGTCAGGATTGGGCCCACAGTGACAAGACAAGTGGGGCCTCACGGTGATGTCCATGGGCCCCACGGGTGACTTATGTGAAGCAGGGAGGAGAAAGATGGTCACTTTCTCCCCACACGCCTCTGCCACCCGGGACCCAGGGTTACTGGGTTCTTGTCTCGCCTCGCAGAAAGGAATTTCAGGAGTAGACAAGCAGTGAAACAAATAGATTTTATTTGGAGGATTTTTAGGTATGGAGGGGCAGTTTTTTGGTGGTGGAGAATGGGCACTGTTGAAGGTATGGTTGTTTCATTGTATGACCAAGACTTAAACTCGAAAGCTTTGTAACTACTCTCACGGTGATTCAATAAATAAAATTATAAAAAATGAAAAAAAAAGTAAGGTGGAGTTCATGCCAAATTCAATCAGCTAGTCAGTGTCTGAATAAGTAGCAGTACTCCTACATTAAAATAAATAAATAAATAAACATACTAAACTATCAACAGGTAAAATTAATTTACTTAGAATGCTACCAAAGGTATGCCCACTATGATTAATAATCTTATCATTGATTTGTTCTTATGAAAAGAACTATTTTAGATGAATGATAAAATTCAATTTAGATTTCTAAAAAAATTTTTACTTTTTCCACTTTTTAAATTGATTTACATATTGTGTCATAATGTAATTTTAGGGTATAACTTAATACTATCAAATATGTGTGTATGCTGTTCACTGTACCTATCAGCAAAGCTTGCCAGTGGCCGCAGTGCCATTCTACAGCAAACAACCCAAAACATTTCTCTTTGTACATTCCTTCTATTCCCTCTCCCTTCTGCTAACCATCATAGCTTGCATCATCAGATTCTAACATTTTATTGTTTGGGACCATATCCTGGGGTGCTTAGGCTTATTCTTGGCTCTGTGCTTAAGGATCGCTCTCTGAGGGGTTGGGGTTGGGCAGGAATCAAACCTGTGTTAGCTGCATGCAAGAAAATTGCCTTACCCACTGTACTATTTCTTTGGCCCCAACATTCTAACCTTTGATATTATTGTGAGAACAAACAGTATTAATGAATTTTCATAGAACTGATTAAAGAGTATGCAGTTTGATCAGAAACTGACATGTTTAAGATTCCATATCTAATAATAATAATGTAGTCTAACAAAGCAATTACTTCTCATTTGATGCCTCCTATGTGTCATTCATATTTTTGGACCTAGAAATTTGTAAGAAAAGATAAACCAAATCCTCTCAGCTCCTGGAGTGTGCTCGTAGATTGAAAACATACATTAATACTCATAACATCACTTTGAAATACTCAAAATGAAAATATTATTCCCAAAGTAGTAGAATGTAAGCATAGAAAAATAAGTAATGTTCTAAATAACAATAAGCAATACCTTGAAATTTGTCAACGCACTTACCTACATATACTAAAATAGTCATTTGAATGTTCCTAAAGGGATAAATGATTCTTTGGAATACAAAAATACTTTGAATATCTGATTAAGTCAAAAGGCAATAAAAATACTTTTTTAGTTATGTAGGATTCTTATACAAAACTAAGCTGGCATTACAAGTCCTAATTATCTACCCCAACAAACAGAATTATGGGGAGAAATCAACAAAATATCTTACTAAATTTTACCACTTCTAAAGTAGTACCACTAAGGTTACATTTCACGAACACTAAGTTTCAGAGGCAATGTCTCCTCAAGCAATGAAGCTCTGAAAAAACTTTCAAAATGTCCTTTTTATATAGTCTATATGTGGGGTGTGTGAGACAGGGGGGTGGATGGGATGAATGGAGTCTGGCAGTGCTCAGGGTGCCATTATGTGGTACTGGGAATAAAACTGGGGACTACTGTAGGTAAGGCAAATATCCTAATCCAGGTACTAACTCTGGCTTCGCAGATCAAATTTTGACATCAGTCACTTTATTTACATAACCTTAATTTGTGTCATTACACCTTGTTTATAATAGCTATATTTTAAGTAATTTTCTGTTATTCATTTTGAGATTCCATATCATCATAACAAGTGATTACTATGAAAACACATTTCTTATCAAAAACATACTTATTGCTAGGTGATATGGCCATTTGGGAGAATGAAATAAAAAGTCCACAAATATACCTCTATATAAACATTGAAAAGTCAATCACACACTGAAAAAACTCATACAGTTGTTAATTAATAAACTATAAGAATATGTGATTACTTGAAACAATATATAACATTGAGAGCTGGAGAAATAGTACAGTGGGTAGCATGTTTGCTTCGCACATGGCCGACCTGGGTTCAGTCTCCAGCATCCCATAGGGTCCCCCAAGCGCTGCTAGGAGTAATTACTAAGTGTAGAGACAGGAGTGACCCCTGAGCAACGCTGGATGTGACCCAAAAGGCAAAAAAAAACAAACAAAGAAAATATATATGAAAAACATTTAATTAGGACTCTTTTTAAAATCTGTTTTAATATAAAAACTTTAATGGATTAACACGGTTATATTTATACTGTTATTTTTAAAAAAAATTTATAAACCAGTAAAATGAGGCTATTTTAAAATTTTTTATTAGTCTCGTCCTTCACTCCCTACTGAGGTCATGAGTTGCCCCCCACAAGCGGCTCTCTGGCACGGCCATGGCTCCAGAGGCAAAAGGACTTAGTCCAGAGCCCAGCAGCCTGCAGAAGAAAAGTGAATGGACCATGCCTTAAACTATAGCGCCATGCCTCTCCAGGAGGGAAAGGGTGTTGCTCCCTTCTGCCTTTTTCCCCCTTGGCAGCAAGGCGGCCACTACCTCAGAGTTTATAGGAAAGCCAGGTACAAGCCGGCAGTGAGGAGGCAACTGCAGTCTCATGGAAAGGGGGGTGGTACTGGCATGTGCTTCACACCATACAGAAGTTATGAGTTGCCCCCAACGAGCGGCTCTCCGGCACGGTCATAACACCAGACATACAGAAACCAATCTCGTAATTATCTGGCTCTTTGCAGAAATCCAAAATAGTGGCTGCGTGACATTATATGATTCTCATAACCAGCTATAGAAAACAAGATATTTCACAATGCCTTTTCAGCAATTCTGATTGTTTTGGGGGGAAATTCTAAACAATAATGGTGCATCTTTTGTCGAAATAGTGAATGTAATCAATGTAGAGAAGAGTTAAGTAGAAATCATCTGCCTCACAGGCATTTGGAGGGATGGGAAGGGGGGTATACTGGGGTTCTTGGTGGTTAAAAATGAGTACTGGTGAAGGGAAAGGTGTTTGATCATTGTATGACAGAGACTTAGTCCTGAAAGCTTAGTAACTTTTCACACAGTGATTCAATAAATAAATATAGAAACAAAAAAAAAGAAAAAAAGAAGGTGGAGTTCATGCCCAATTCAATCAGCTAATCAGTGACTGAATAAATAACAGTACTCATACAAAAACTTTTTTTATTAGTGAAACACCATTAGGTACAGTTGTAGACTAACGAATTTTTGTGCTTGGGTTTCAGTTATACAATGATAGAATGCCCATCCCTCCACCAGTGCAGCTTCTCCACTACCATTGATCCCAGTATCCTTCCCACCCCCTATAGCCCCATCCCACCCTGCCACCGGGGCAAGGCATTCCCGTTTATTCTCTCTCTCCTTTTGGGTACTGTGGTTTGCAAAAGAGGAATTGAGTGGCAATCATGTTCGATCTATAGTCTACTCTCAGCACGCATCTCCCATCCTGGGAGGATCCCCCCAACACCCTTTATTTGGTGTTCCCTTCTCTATCTGAGCTGCCTTTTCCCCTAGCATGTGCTGCTGGCCCAAAAGTCATGGAGTAAACCTACTGGTACTTATCTCGGCTATTCTTTGTTGTTAGTCTCTTATTTTGTTACTTTATGTACTCCAGATGAATACAATCTTTCTATGTCTGTCCCTTTCTTTCTGACTCATTTCACTTAGCATGATACTTTCCATGTAGTACCACTTGTATGTAAATTTCATGACTTCATCCTTTCTAACAGCTACATAGTACTCCATTGTGTAGATGTACCAAAATTTCTTTAACCAGTCATCTGTTCTCAGGTTTTTTCCTGATTCTGGCTATTATAAACAGTGCTACAATGAACAAACAAGTGCAGATATCACTGTCACTTTGACTATACTTTTTTGCCTCTCTGGGATATACTCCCAGGAGTGATATTGCTGGGTCAAATGGGAGCTCAATTTCTAATTTTTTAAAAAAAATTTTTTCCCTTTATTTTATTATTTTTTTTTACAGTTGTAGATTTACAATTTTTTGTGCTTGGGTTTCAATTATACAATGATCAGATACCCATCCCTCCACCAGTGCCCATTTTCCACCACCATGGAAAATATCCCTCCCACCCCCATCCCCCCAGTCTCTGTGGCAGCGCAATCCCCTGTGTTCTCTCTCTCCTTTTGGGTGTTGTGGTCTGCAAAAGAGGCATTGAGTGGCAAACATGTTCATTCCATAGTCTACTTTCGACATGCATCTCCCCTCCTGGGAGGATCCTCCAAACATCCTTTATTTGGTGCTCCCTTCTCTATCTGAACTGCCCTTTCCTCTAGGATACCCGGCTGGCCTCTAAGTTATGGAGTAATCCTCCTGGTGCTGATCTCAGCTATTCTTGGGTATTAATCTCATACTTTGTTACTTTATATCCTCCCAGATGAATGCAATCTTTCTATGTCTATCCCTCTCTTTCTGACTCATTTCGCTTAGCATGATACTTTCCATGTTGTACCACTTGTATGTAAATTTCATGACTTCATCTTTTCTAACAGCTACATAGTACTCCATTGTGTAGATGTACCAAAGTTTCTGTAACCAGTCATCTGTTCTTGGGCATTCAGGTTTCTTCCAGTTTCTGGCTATTGTAAAGAGTGCTGCAATGAACAAACAAGTGAGATGTCACTTCGACTATACATTTTTGCCTCTCTGGGATATATTCCCAGGAGTGGTATTGCTAGGTCAAATGGGAGCTCAATTTCTAATTTTTTGAGAATCGTCCATACTGTTTTCCAGAAGGGCTGAACCAGTGGACATTCCCACCAACAGTGAAGGAGTGTCCCTTTCTCGCCACATCCACGCCAGCATCGGTTGCTTTTGCTCTTTTGAATGTGGGCCAGTCTCTGAGGTGTGAGATGGTATCTCATTGTGGTTTTGATCTGCATCTCCCTGATGATTAATGATGTAGAGCATTTTCTCATGTGCTTTTTTGCCATTCGGATTTCTTCTTTGAGAAAGTTTCTGTTCATTTCATTGCCCCATTTTTGGATGGGGTTGGATGTTTTCTTCTTGTGGAGTTTAACCAGTATTTTGTATATCCTGGATATCAACCCCTTGTCAGATGTGTATTCGGTGAATATCCTTTCCCATTCTGTAGACTGTCTTTGTATTTTGGTCACTGTTTCTTTGGAGGTGAAGAAGCTTCTTAGTTTAAGATAGTCCCATTTATCTATCTCTGTTTTCACTTGCTCGGCCAGTGGCGTGGCATCTTTGAAGATACCATTAGGTTCAATGTCATGGAGGGTTTTGCCAACCTTGTCTTCAATGTACCTTATGGATTCTGGTCTGATGTTGAGGTCTTTAATCCATTTTGACCTTACTTTTGTACCTGGTGTTAGGTTGAGATATGAGCCCACTTTTTTGCTTGTAACTGTCCAGTTTTGCCAGCATAATTTGTTAAAGAGGCTTTCCTTGCTCCACTTCACAATTCTTGCTCCCTTATCAAAGATTAGATGATCATATGTTTCGGGGGAGATGTCAGTATATTCAACCCTGTTCCATTGGTATGCAGCTCTGCCTTTTGTTCCAGTACCATGCTGTTTTAATTATTACTGCTTTGTAGTAGAGTTTGAAGTTAAGGAGATTGATTCCTCCCACTTTCTTTTTCCCAAGAAATGCTTAGCTATCCGTGGGGGGTTATTGTTCCATATAAAATTCAGGAGTGTTTACTCCATTTCTTTGAAGAATATGTGGGTATCCTTATAGGGATCACATTGAATTTGTACAATGCTTTGAGAAGTATTGCCATTTTGACAATGTTAATTCTCCAGATCCATGAGCAGGGGATATCTTTCCATTTTCTCGTGTCCTCTTTTATTTCATGAATTAGGGTTTGAATGTAGGAAAAGCCATGGACTTTTGAATGTAAAAAACTATTTGAATCACTATTTGAATGTAGGAAAGCCATGGACTTTTGGGTATTGATTTTATCGCCTGCAACTTGACTATACAAGTCTATTGTTTCTAGGAGTTTCTTGGCAGAGGTTTTAGGGTTCTGTAAGTATAGTATCATATTATCTGTAAATAGTGAGAGCTTGATTTATTCCTTTACTACCTGGGTGCCCTGAATATCTTTCTCTTGCCTAATCGCTATTGCAAGTACTTCCAGTATTATATTGAACAGCAGTGGAGAGAGTGGGTATCCATGTGTAATCCCTGATCTTAAGTGGAAGGCTCTTAGTTTTTCCCCACTGAGGATGATGCATGCTTGTGGGAGATGGCTTTAACTATACTGAGGGAATATTCCCATTTTGGCAAGGGTTTTCATCATAAACCAGTGCTGGATCTTTTCAAATGCTTTCTCTGCATCTCTTGATATGATCATATGGCTTTTATCTCTTCTTTTGTTGATACAATGGATTATGTTGATTTCCGAATGAATGTTAAACCATCCTTGGATCCCTGGGATGAATCCCACTTGGTCATGGTGTATGATCTTTTTGATGAGTCGCTGAATTCTATTTCCTAGTATTTTGTTGAGAATCTTTGCATCCTTTTTCATCAGGGATATCGGCCTGTAGTTTTCTTTTCTTGTGGTGTCTTTGTTTCCTTTTGGTATTAGAGAGATATGGGCTTCATAGAAACCATTTGGGAGAGTTTCTGTTACTTCAATTTCCTGGAAAAAGAATAGGTCCTCTTTAAATGTTTGGAAAAATTCGCTAGTGAATCCATTTGGACATGGGCTTTTGTTTTTGGGAAGACTTTTGATTACAGTTTCAATTTCCTTAATGTGTCTAGGTCTATTCAGGTACTCTAGATCTTCTTGATTCAGCCTTAGGAGATCATAGGAATCTAGGAATTCATCCATTTCTTCTAGGTTCTCTTGTTTTGTGGCATACAAACTTTCGAAGTAGTCTCTGATGATCTTTTGAATTTCTTTGGTTTCTGTTGTGATATCCCCCTTCTCATTTCTGATTCCGTTTATTAGGGTTCTCTCTCTTTGTGAGTGTTCCTAGTGGTTTATCTATCTTATTTTCTCAAAAACCAGCTCTTGGTTTCATTGAACTTTTGGAATGTTTATTTTTTTGGTTTTCATGTCGTTGATTTCTGCTCTAAGTTTTATGATCTCTTTCCTTCTGCCTGATTTAGGCTCCTTTTGTTGATCCTTCTCTAAGATCTTCAGCTGTGAAGTCAAGTTGTTTATGTGGGTCCTTTCTTTCTTCCTGAGAAATGCTTGCAGAGCTATATATTTTCCACTTTACATGGCTTTAGTTGCATCCCATAGGTTCTGTTAACTCGTGTCTTCATTCTCATTTGCTTTCTTCTTTCAATGCCAATGTTTCTTTGCTGAGTTTTGTTCTTGTTGATCTATCCAGAGGTGATAGGGCGATGTTGAAGTCTCCAACTACTATTGTGTTGCTAGCAATGTCCTCCTTAAAATCTGTTAGTTGTTGTTTTAAGTATTTAGCTGTTCCCTCATTAGGTGCATATACACTTAAGAGTGTGATTTCTTCCTGTTGTACGTATCCCTTGATGAAGAGAAAATTGCCTTTGCTGTCCCTTTTAATCTTTTTCAACCTGAAATTAATGTTTTCAGATACTAGTATGGCCACCCCAGCTTTTTTTGAGGGAGCTGTTTGCTTGCAGGATTGTTTTCTATCCTTTAACTTTGAGTCTGTGTTTGCTCTGACTGTTCAGATGAGTTTCTTGTAGGCAGAAGAATGTTGGATTCTGTCTCTGAATCCATTTTGCCACTTTGTGTCTCTTAATTGGTGAATTGAGACCACTGATGTTGAGAGAGATTATTGTTATGGGGTTTTGTGTCATCTTTCTGTAAGGGTCTGTTGTGGTTGTAGGGTTTGTCTTGTCTTATAATAGCGTCTTTAGCCCTTCTTTTAGGTTTGGTTTTGAATCTATGAAGTTCCTGAGCTGCTGTTTATCTACAAAATGGTGTATAGTTCCATTGAGTTTGAGTGAGAGTTTAGCCGGAGAGAGTATTTTTGGTGAAGCATTCATTTCAGTGAGGTTTTTCACTATATCCCACCATGGCCTTCGGGCTTGGAGGATTTCCTCTGATAGGTCAGTTGTGAATATAAGGGGTGCTCCCTTGTATGTGATTTCCTTCTTTGACCTTGCTGCTTGCAGTATTGTGTCTCTATTGGCAGCATCGATCATTCTATCTATGATATGTCTTGGAGTGTTTTTGTTAGGGTCTTTTTTAGTTGGCACCCTTCGGGCTCCTTGAATCTGAATGTCTGCATTGTCAAGCTCTGGGAATTTTTCAGCAATGATTTGTTTAATCGTGGCTTTTTCATTGGGATTGTTTCTCTGAGCTCCTGGTACTCCAATGATTCTAGTGTTTTTTTCTCTTGGAATCATCTCCTAGTACTCTGATTTGCTCTAGAGCTATTTTCAGGTATCTTGCCATTGTTTGTTGTTGCCTCTTGACTTGGTGCAGCTGATCTTCCAGCTCACTGATTCTTTCTTCAGCTGTGGCTGAAGGCTACTTTCTACTGCTGACTGCACATAACTGAGTTTTTTTTTTAAATTTCATCTACGAAATCTTTTATTTGTGACATTTCTGTGTGTTGCTTTCCAATTACTTCTCTCATTTCTTCCTGTTATTTCTCAATTGTTTCTATCATTTTGCTGGATATATGTCTGACTGATTCATTGAGTTGATTGAGCATCTTCATGACTTCATATCTGAATTCTTCTCAGAGAGTTTCCTTAGGTGAGTAGCACCTACTAAGGCTTCTGGACTCTTTTCATCATCTTCCCCATGTGGTGGGGATTCCCGTTTTTTCTTCATATAGGTTGTCAGTATGGAAACTGTGATGTTACATTAGATTTTTTGGTATTAGTAAACCACCTGTGGCCACTTAAGCAGCCACTTGCCCAGATTTAGGCCATGCTCACTTCTGCAGAAGCCACGCACACTTCTGAAGAGGCCACGCCCCATGGATTGGGGAGGATACCAGCTGGGAGGGAACAAAGACCAGCACAGCCTTGGGGACAGAGAGGAAGAAGCTCAGGGCTGCTTTTGTCCCAGGGTCCTAGAGGACGCCTGGGGCGCTTGCATGGAGAAAGCCAAGTCCCGGGTTCGAATACTTGAAGGTAAACTGACCTCGGAGGAGAAGAAGACTGGCACAGCATTGGGGACGAAGAGGGAAGAGGCTCTAATTAGGACTCTTAAGGTATATATCCCACTCCATGAAATTTTGTTTTATTAATGTGAAATAATAGCAACATGGTTTTTACAGTAAATGTTAATTTTTTATTGAGTCTATTGTTCTTATGTCAACCTTGCTACTCCTTAAACCATTGCATTTCAATAATTTGTAACAATCAGGATAGAAGTGATAGGTAATTTGATCATTGTAAATTCCTCTTAGGATATAAATATGAGGTAACTTTAAAAACATGTTCCTAAAATACATTTTTGACTGCTGCCATTATTTTAGATTGTAAATCAGTAAGATTATTGTATCTTGATTTTTCTTTTTTTAATTTTTTATATAGTCATAATATAGGAACACTACTATTTACTCAGCATTGATTAAGCTGATTCAATTGGGCATGAACTCCACATTACTTATTTAAAAATATTTTTAATTTTATAAGTTAGTTCACGGTGTTTGATTACATTCAATATTCAAACACCAATCCCACCACCATAACACCTTCCCACCACCAAATTTAGGATGTTTCCATCCCAGACCCCAATCCCTGTCCCTAAACACAACCAAAATAATTTATTTCATATTGTCTGTTATGGAGAACTGCCGAACATGCTTACAAAAAGTCTTCATATAGGAATCAGTGTGGAGGTTATTCTGTTTTGGCAGGAGCCATTAAGATATTTTATAGAATGTCACTAACATGTTGTTAAAGTTTGGGTGATGTGGACTTTGGTATATATATCTGAAAATATGTGTATATGCATATATATAAATTTCCCTCTATGATTTATTGCCTACTTTCTGAACTCCATCAAATGTGATGTAGTAATTTTGGAGAATGGGTAGGGAGTGTTTTATGATGTGTCCAGGAATATGTTTACTCATATGTGAGGCTCGGCCCAAGCATGTGGGAAGCAACCTTGAGTGTGACAGTCAGTTATGTTGTGAGGTTTTTGGCTGCTGGAGCTGGGTCCCTTGGGGTGAAGAGAGCTCTCCTGCCACTGGAAGGGGGTCAGGACATTCTGCGGTGCTCTCTTTTAGTCTCTGGGTCTTAGCCATTGATGAGATTACATGATGGGGGGGGGGCGAGATTTGTGTGTGTGATTGCCAAGCTACTGGAAAACTGGGGACCTGGAGGGAATAGGCCCAGTCCCGATCCAAGTGGGCCTGGAGCTTTCCAGTCATGGGTTCCCGCCTACCTCTGTGCTATAGGCCCTAACTGTGTCTTTTGATCTCTTTCAAGATTTATGGATCTCTGAAATAAAGCCAACAAATGATCTTATATAGCTAAGCCAGAGGTGGTTTGTGGGTGTGCCTCCCACATACCTAACATTTGGCAGTTTAGTTTCATGATAAACTTGGCCCCAAGTTGTTGGAGTCTGGCCAAAGGCACAGCAGCTATTTTGGGATATCTGAAAGTCTGAAGGCTCCATCAGGCTGCTGATGCACTCACCCCACAGGAACAGATTGACCTCCTGGTGGCATCATACCCCCTTCTCATTTGTTTTGATATTACTGTCTAACTAATTTTTAATTGAGTTGTCATGATTTATTAATATTAATATTTTAGGCTTACTGTGATACTATACCAAACCCATTTTATACATATTTATATATATGTCTGTATATAAAGATATATACATATAATTAAATTTCAAATTGATCTGGTTAATTGGTTAATAAATATGGTTCATATATGAGTAACAGAGAGCCTTTTCTATATTTATAGCTTAAGAATTAAATTGATTGGAATTGATTGATTTGGAATAATTGATTTGGAAAACTAAAAGGGCTGAGCATATGTTTTGCATATAGAAGGCTGGGGTTCATGGTCCCCCAAATATCTGGAGCTTCATGGTCCCCAAAACACTAGAGTGACACGTGAGAACAGAGGCAGCAATAGTCCCTAAGTACCACCGGCTATGCTTCCCTCCAAGAGAATAAAAATTATTAAATGTAAGTTATACACTGAAAGCAAGCTTAGATTGCTTAGAAATATACTTGGATTAAAGCTTAGGGGTTTTGTAGAACAATACACAAAAATATTTGGAGGAAAATAAAGTAGACTTTACATTTGTTAAGTTTATGGATAGACTGTTAAACATTTGAAACTTATGTATATCTCTAAAATAGCAAAATTATTAGAAAAAAGTTTAGTTTGTCTTACCATCCTGTATTTTTTTGATTATATGTAGTCTAGGAAGTTTTTTTTTAAGCTTGATATCTTGAAGAAAACTTGATGGTTTGTTATTAAATATACATGGGTATGCCCAGGGCTACCTGAAATTTTCTACTTGCTTCTCATTTTTATATGTGAAAGTTCTCAAAGGCACTTTCTTGTATTGTAAGCCATATTTTCTAAACCATTTCACTGTAACTTATAAATTCTCAGGAAAAATCCCTCTATTATAATAAAGTGAACTGATGTTACTTTTCCTATTTCATATCTATGATAAAAAGTCAGCAAGCTCATTTTTGGAGATTCTTTGGAAGACAAAGATTATCAACCAAGTTATACATGTGGTCAGTGTTATTGCCTGTCAACTTCATTTATCATTACTTTGTTATAGGCTTTCTTTGTCCTTAATCACATATCTGCAGCTTAATCTCACCAAGACAATGTTCATGAAAAATAAACTAATCCCTGATGTTCCATTTTCTCTCAACGGAACGAACATCTTTGAATGCAGCAGCTATGTGTACCTGAGTTGAGAACTCAACATGAGGAACGACTTGGTGCCAGAGCTGCACAGGAGGAAGAGAGCAGTGTGGAATGCCTTCAAGAACGTCGAAGAAGTTGTGTCTAATAAATTGTTAAGAGGACGAAGAAACTCTGGCTCGGGGCATATCTTTTTTATTCCCTCCCCCTTTTTTTTTATTAGTGAAACACCATGAGGTACAGTTGTATATTTACAAATTTTTGTGCTTGGGTTTCGATTATACAATGATCAAATACCCATCCCTCCACCAGTGCCCATTTTCCACCACCATGGATCCCAGTATCCCTCCCACACTCATCCCCCACATCCCACCCTGCCTCTATGGCAGGGCATTTCCTTTTGTTCTCTCTCTCCTTTTGGGTGTTCTGGTCTGCAAAGGAGGCATTGAGTGGCAATCATGTTCAGTCCATAGTCTACTTTCAACATTCATCTCCCCTCCTGGGAGGATCTTCCAAGCACCCTTTATTTGGTGTTCCCTTCTCTATCTGAGCTGCTCTTTCCTCTAGAATGCCCAGCTGGCCTCTAAGCTATGGAGTAATCCTCCTGGTACTGATCTCGGCTATTCTTGGGTATTAATCCCCTATTTTGTTACTTTATATCCCCCAGATGAATGCAATCTTTCTATGTCTATCCCTCTCTTTCTGACTCAGTTCGCTTAGCATGATACTTTCCATGTTGTACCACTTGTATGTAAATTTCATGACTTCATCTTTTCTAACAGCTACATAGTACTCCATTGTGTAGATGTACCAAAGTTTCTTTAACCAGTCATCTGTTCTTAGGCACTCGGGTTTTTTCCTGAGTTCTGGCTATTGTAAAGAATGCTGCAATGAACCAACAAGTGCAGATATCACTTCAACTATACATTTTTGCCTCTCTGGGATATATTCCCAGGAGTGGTATTGCTGGGTCAAATGGGAGCTCAATTTTTAATTTTTTGAGAATAGTCCATACTGTTTTCCAAAAGGGCTGAACTAGTCGGCATTCCCACCAACAGTGAAGGAGTGTCCCTTTCTCGCCACATCTGCGCCAGCATCGGTTGCTTTTGTTCTTTTGGATGTGGGCCAGTCTCTGAGGTGTGAGATGGTATCTCATTGTGGTTTTGATCTGCTTCTCCCTGATAATTAATGAAGTAGAGCATTTTCTCATGTACTTTTTCGCCATTCGGACTGTTCTTCCTGCACTAACATACGCCTCAGAGACCTGGGCCCTAAGAAAATAGGATAAGAACACTATTCAGGTCTCCCAAAGAGGAATTGAAAGAGCTATGATTGGAATAAATACGGAATTTCAACCTCCATTGACAATCAAGAATCAGTGATGCTGTCACGTTCGCCAAGGCATGGAAAATCAGATGGTCTGGACACGTAATGAGATTTAGAGATGACCGCTGGACTAGAACTGTTACCGACTGGATTCCATGGGATGCCAAAGGATGCGTGGCCACCCACCTACAAGATGGTCAGACTTCTTTGTCAAAATCCTGAACAAAGAAAAGGTTTGAGGCTCTTCATGTTCCTGGGGTGAACAGATGTCATTGGGCTACACTAGCACATGACAGGGACAAATGGAGACATTACTGGCATCTTCTCAAGCAAATCAAAGATCAACGGGATGACAAGTGACAAGTGACAATTACATATCCATATAGAATTCTAATCATGATGTGCAGATATTTACACTTCAATCAACTGAAATTTCACCCTGACTAAATTGTTTCCCTTTGTTTGATATAGATTCTGTTATATCTTCTTTGATTAGATTTCGAGTTTCATGTTAATTTTTTTTGTTTAACTATTATTTTTTTATTTTTTATTCGTGAATCCCCTTTATTTTTTAATTTTATTTTATTTTTATTTTTAATTGGTGAATCACCTCATGTTAATTTGTTTAAAGTAATTGTTTTCTACTTAGTCTGCAGCACTAATATTTGACTTCGGGGAATCAGATAACCTTTTTTTTTTTAACAAGAAACATGCTTTATATCACTTCTAGACATTTTCTACCATACTTGCTAACATAACAGAGAAACAAGGCCACACTGAGATTCACTCACAACTTAAATGACTCCTTCTTGCACAATAATCAAACAAGTGTACATTATTTAGGACAAAACAGTCTCAATGGGGTCTTAGGGTAATTCTATGATTACTGAATAAATATTTTAACAAACGAGACACTCATTTTTAACTAATTACAAACTCATTTCTTCTGAACATGTTTTAAGGGACTATTTTTTCTACCAACTACTCAGTTCATCCGATATACATATATATGAATATTTGTTTGTATATGCATTATAATTGCAACAATATAATAATATAAATAAGTTTTTTTCCTCTGAGATAAAGAATAGTATGCACTGATTAATAAAATTTCTTAGAAAACATCATATATCAATAAGTTATCCAGGGCAAGCAGAATAGGTATCACTTACTTACTATTCAGTATTTTTACAATAGCACAAGCTGTGTTCATAAGCACTTATAAAACTACTAGCGTCTCCCTAAATTCAGTATTGGAATTCTAATTATAATAATGAGAAAAATGAGACTTGAACTTAAGGAACTTGCTACGGTGACAGGTTTTAAAATTAAAATTCTTACCACTTGAGTCAAGGTTGTGAAGTAGCACTGTAGCACTGTCCTCCCATTGTTCATCGATTTTCTCGAGTACCAGTAACGTCTCCATTGTGAGACTTGTTGTTACTGTTTTTGGCATATCGAATACATCATGGGGAGCTTGCCAGGCTCTGCCGAGTAGGCAGGATATTCTCGGTAGCTTGCTGGGCTCTCCGAGAGGGACGGAAGAATGGAGCCTTGGTCAGGCAATTGCAAGGCAAAAGCCCTACCTGCTGTGCTATTGCTCCAGCCCTGGAGCAATATGAAATACTAAATTTATTTATTTATTTATTTATATAAATTATTAAATAAATTTATGTAATTTATTTATTTATAAACTATTATGTATTTATTTGTTCTGGTGAGGGGGCACATTCAGTAGTACTCCTGACTTTGGGCTCAGAAACATTCCATAAAAACTGTATGCTCCAGATCTCTGAACTATCTCCCTGGCCCTATGGCTAGCTTTATCAAAGAATGGAAAGTTGTTATCCATTAAGAATGAAAAAAAGATAAAACTTTTTAAATGGAATAAAAATACGTTTCTTTTTCTCTATGCATGGGGTTTCTAAAACTCTAAACGATATTAAAATATGTATTTTTTACCTTAATGTTAATTTATTTTTGTTTTGTCAATATCCTAATATGATTACCTTGATTTCTAACATACTTAGAAATTAATTTTAGAGTCAACATTAAAATTCTAATGTTACTCGAACAACTTATTTTATGCTTAAATGATAATTTTAAATAGTATTGTAATAAAGACACAATGCAACTTTTTATTATTTATGATGGCCTTTAAAATACAGTACTGCTATGTGACTATTGACTATGTGTCACTTGAACATAATTATTATAATATGATTAGGCTTTTCTTTTAATGGTTGTTTATATCCTTAATTTCCCACATACTGTACAAATCTTATTTTTATAAGGTTAATTAGAATTACTCTGTCTAGGAGACTAGCATTCTTGCTATTTAGGATTTTTAACCAGATTATAATGATCACTTCATATTATGCCTTTGAAATGACAGACAATCCTGTATGTCCTCCATTACCATATTTAAGGCCTTTAGCTTATAAGTAATACATTAAGAAATAATTAGATCATCAGATATCAAACTCAAGTATAATT
The DNA here is from genome assembly GCF_029834395.1 of Sorex fumeus. NCBI lineage: Eukaryota > Metazoa > Chordata > Mammalia > Eulipotyphla > Soricidae > Sorex > Sorex fumeus. The sequence continues at coordinate 16,280,306 of NW_026606071.1, read as the reverse complement.
CAGTAACTAGAATATGACACAATTAGTTTATTGTGTTTGTTACATGGAAACACATTTTAACGTTTTAGCTGGGTGTATTGTAAAAGAATAATCCGAAATGTCAGTGGGACAAAGGAGCTTATAAGGGAATTTTTTTTAATAAAATAAATAGTTATGTGTTATTTAAAAAAATAACTTTACATATATAAGCAGATACATTTCTTTGACATAACAAACCATAGAAATTTGTCAACAATATATTAACAATTAAAATGTGTAAGTTTTGTGTGAATTCACAGTATCTTTTATGGGATACTGAAATAATCCTATAAATGTTTTCTTACAAGATAACAATAAACTACATTCATTGCACATTACACAGGTCTAGTAATGTCCTAAATTAGAGTCCATAGTCCTACTCCCCACCAAGGTCAAAATTCTCTATAGTTTACAGTACCCTTTTAGGTAAACATTCCTTAACTTGCCATTCTAATGATGATATGGCAGAAACACAAGCTGTTTTTCTTGTTCTATCTCCTGTTGTTTTCTTACACAAATCCATACTGATTGAAAAATTACTTGATTTTTTTCACCATATACACATTTTACCTCTGTTCATGCTGCCACTTTACACCTTTACCTATAGAACTAAAATGTTATGAATTCCTGGTGTCAATATAAATAATGTGGTGCCATGGATAGAATCTGAGGTGGTAGCAGGCAAGCTAAATGCTCTACTATCTCTCTAGTGCCTTACTGACAATATTTATGTTATTCACTGTTCCTTCTATTGTCATATAATCTCCAGATAATGCACAAAATTCGAGTACTCTAATACTGCCTTTTAATATATATTTTAAACTATATACCTATCACCTACAAGCAGTGGTAATTTTCATGGTTTATTTGAGTCCTCAAATCTAGAGTCACAAACAATGAAGAAAAAAATGAAAATTGATTTATTTTGATTGTAAAAGTTTTAATTATTCTAACACATGTCAGTTTGAATTCAATTAGGATTCTATTGGGTTAATATAATTGAACTCACCTAAGAGTGACTTTTAAGAGGCTGTGTATATGATTCAGTGTTAGGGCACTTGAATTGCACTTATGAGGTCATGAGTGTGACTCCTATCACTGTAAAAAGAAAAAAATATAAGTTATATAAAAATGTCTTAAAAGAACTCATTAGCACATGCAACCAGAATTCAGATTGTGAGCAGGGTGTAGATTGATTTCATTCAGTGGTCAAACTTTACCATCAAAATACATTTCCATCTGTTTATTCTATTTTTCCTTCATGCTAAAAGTGTTTAACTTGCTGGCAAATAGGTGGCTGACCAGAGCCATCAGAGCTACTAGATGGATGGACTTTGAGAAAACAAGACCAGGAGAGCAAAAGTAACAGAGAAGTTCACAAGTTGGTTAGAACAAGGGATGAGTTTTTTTTCTAAATTTCCAACAACTCTTTCCTTATGTGTCATTGATCAAAAAAGTTATTTTCCTATTTCTAAACTAATCACTGGCTAGGTGATGTCAACCCCTGGAGAAGAGTGTGAGGCAGTTTCCATCAGGCAATTGGCTATGTAGAAGAGATTGCACAATGAAAAATCTGAAGTTCTATTTAGGGAGTCCCTGGTAATAGAAATTGTGTAAGCAGGTATAGTGTTCATTAGAGATGAACAATAAGACTGTCATACCAGGTTATTTCCAATGTTTTATCCTGGTCAACTCTGTATTTTTATTATTGGTTGTGACTTTTGGAAACAGATCTGTGATAATTCATTAGGATGTTAATATATTATGATGTGCCTTCCGTGATTATTGGCTGATTCACTGCCATCTGGTCAGGCAAGAGATAAATTATACAAAGCAAAAAAATAAGAAAATTAGATGATAGAATAAAAAATATATAAAATAAGATTTATAAATTGTAAGTTGGCTATTTTCTTTGGAGGGTATAATGAAAATTCTGTTTTATATACTTATAATAATACTGCATAAGAAGGGCTAAAATCTAAACATATTTTACATCATTTTTCCTTTTCAGAATCCTCAATTTTTTGTAATGATTATGTTGTTTCAATGGCTAAATAGGCTAAATTGACCTTTTCTCAATTTCTTTTAAAATTTTTGTTCTTTAATAGCTCACTAACACTTTATTATGTCAAAATTAAAAATGGGGATAATTCTTTTCCTATCCCTCAAATTGTTCAGCATACTAAATTTAAAAAAATTACATTAGAAATATAACATCTATGCACATGAAATGTATAAGAGCTATTATAGTATACTGTTATTTTGCTGCTTCTTTCTTTAAATGACTCAGAATATAGACTTTTCTGTTATGAAAATCACTAATCTTTTACAATGGGAAAAACTATTAAGGATGTAATATAATTATTCCTCTTTGCATACCATATCATATATATGTATATATCCCTGTCTTCTTTCCACCTTATTTCCTAGTAAGGTTGTGTTGTGAATTCAATTAGATTAGTAGTATTTATATTGTTACCTGTCAACTAAAGTAAGAGTTGAGTACTGTGTCATGGTATCTATAGAAAAATATGGATAGAAAAAAAACTATTAATGTTTTTTATATCAGAATATGAGTAGAACAGATATTCTAGTCCCGACTTATCTTTTCTCTGTTCAAAAACATATTATGCATTTGGATGTAATAATTGGTAAAGGTATGTCATTCACTTTCACAAAATTACAACTTTCATACTTTTTCACTTTGTGTACTATTTGACTTTAATAAGTCTTTGATATATTTCCCTTGTTCCCATCTCATCTTTTGGGTTTTATATGGCTTTATTTTCATTTGTTAATTTTATAGCTACTATTAAGACATTATGTTGCATTGTCTTTTAACACATTTGTACAATCACATCTTAAGTTTTTTTATGTTCTAAATGGCCAAATATAATTAATTCATTTAGTTGAACTTGTAGAATCTCTGTAAAGCATGCTCACTTGTTTTTTGTTCTCTTCCTATGTAGATCTTGAGGTCACTTTTAAAGTTCTTTTGAAGCAATGTAATGTTTGGTGGAAGAATTAAATATAATTTAGTTAGTCTCATGCAAGGGTAAGTCTATTATAACCATAGCCAAGCAGGTAGAGATCATTGTGTTGAGTGAAAAAAACAGAAACACTAAGATTAAGATTCCATGGATATAATCTATTGTAGGTGCAGAAACCATACCAAGATAACTCTTTTTCAAATAATAATAATAATAATAATTGTTATAATTGTATATTCAGGTAAGACAAAAATATTACAAATCACTTTGTATTCATTGCAAAAGTGACTCAACTAATGGCCTGCGAAAAGTCAATATTCCCAAATATAAAAGGGGAAGAATTAAAAACTTCTTCCCCTTCAGCAAAATAATTATGATTGGTTTATAACACTCCAAATTAACAACCATAACTGTCTTTTGCTGTATTTAATTGCATCCAATTTCTTAGAACTGTTGTGAGATAATATATGTGAAATGCTTCTAGAAACTACTCATCAACAAATGTTATGTTTTATTAGTAACTTTGCAAGTTTTTCTAATAAAAAGAGTGCATACCAGAGAACTGGCACCTAAAAAAAATCTTCTTTTTCATTTTAGAACTTCATTTAAATCTACAAACACAAACAAATTATCACTTTCTTTGTCTCCATACCATTTGAACCACAAAAACTCACCTATCTACTTACTTCATCTGCTAATATTTTGGTTTTATATCCTGAGTTAAAATGTGAGATCACTCTCCCCCAATTTAATTTTTTTGACAGTGAATATTTATACTAAATTTAAATTAAGTGTAAAAGAGCAGATTGATAAGAACACCAAAAACCTTGTAGATCAACCAATAACACCAGCTGTCCAAATTATTCTACAGCATTGCAAAGGTTCCTCTAAACTGCATATTTATTGCTGGATACATTCCATCCATATGACGTACAAATTTGAGATTTATACTTTTAAACATAATAAGATGGAGTTCTGCCATGCCTACTGGGTGATAAGTAAATGCATACACAACCAATTTGGTTTAAATCTCAGTCCATAATATTTTTGCATTAATCTTAGGCCATACGACTCTTTTTTAGATGAAGTACTTATAATTGTAAAATGTACAGTCTCTTTTCTATACTTCTCAAAGTTCATAAAAATTCAAGGAGCCTTAATCTGATAAGAAATATGACTATTATTTTTTCTTTTATGCACTGTAGCATCCTGATAAAACAAAGATATTTATTATAAATAAATAAATACAGTGACTCTAAGTAGTATTTGATTGCCAAGAATCAAGATAGTATGTAAAATGTACATTTAAAGTCTATTCTATTCCTCTTATAGTCAAGTTTTTTTTAAACAAACAAGAAAAATATGCAGAGTAATATCACAATGTAGTTATTGGTTACACTTTGAATAAGAGAAATCTAATTTTAAAATAGAAAATATTGCTAAGAATTGGTGGTAAGAAATCAGTTAAAGAATATTTTAACTAAATGAAATTTTATTTACTTTTTGATGCATGGTATAGCTCGATGTTTGTTGTTTTCATCAATAGATATACATGCTCATCAATATTCATCAATAGATATACATGCTCAATTAGTAAAAACAATATTCATCAATAGATATACATGCTCAATTAGTAAATATTATTAACTGTAAACAAAGGCTCTGCAAATGCTGTAGGGTATTCTGTTTCCTCTTTTAAACAATCCTTTATATAATTTTTATAATACCTAAGATAAAAGTAAAGAAGGTAAGTATTATTCTCAATGCCAGGTAGTCCCCAATTATTATGTTAAAAGACAATTTTAAGAATTTACACTTAAAGTAGTTTTACTATAATGACAAATAATCAGTTGCACTTGAGGTGATTACAGTGTTGAGAAAATCTAACTTTGAAATTTCTGTATTATTAGTGCTACTATTGTTTTAAAGTATACATATTATGCTCCTGAACTTGTTGAAGGTTAGACTTATCTGCTCTTCAGTAAGTCTTTGAAATTTAACTGCAAAGTTAATATGATTTTAGTAATACACCAGTTTCATTCTATTTATAGATTTATAATGCTATTCTACTTTTATTACCTTAAAATACACCCTCCTTTGGAATGTGCTGCTGAGTAATATATTCAAACTTCCTATTTTTTCCTGACTGTATCTTCAATCAATTTTTATTTCCACAAGGTATTTATGAAAGTAGAATGTCCCAAACTTAGGTTGTGACCAATAAAATAATTTTCAAAAAGAAAATATTAGAATCATTGCAATCTATAATTAGATGCAATTTTCAAAAATTTTTATCTTTTGTGTATGATTTTGATGACTAAAACACATTTATACAATACTAGATGTTTATAATTAGTAAATATGCAAGTTGAAGTCCACTGAGTAAATATTTGTTTTTTATACAAAGAGTTTAAACGTGATTAACCCAAAGATTCTTATAATCATTTAAGTTTTCACATTGTTTAACTTTGTCTATAAAAATGTATATATGTTAATATATACATATAAATGTTTAAATCATTCCCTTCTCTAAAAATTAATAAGATTTTTGTTTACCAAGCACATGGATTTGTCTTTTGCATTTAATTTAGTGGCCCAATATACTTTCTACTTTAGCAAAAATTGGATATTTTTCTTTTCAAATAAAGTACTATAACATTGAACTAAGCATATTTTTAAAAGCTTTTTTTCAACATGAGGCTGACTGATTTTCTTATCTGTGACTTGAAGTTCATTTTTCCAAATTATGAACCAGATTTTAATTTAATTTTGAGTGCTTTGAGAGCTGATGGAACTTGAAAGGCTACTATGATTCTATTGAATCAGCTAGTCCTCTAGACTTCCCACCCACCTTCATTCAATGAGTATGCACTGTTAATATAGTTGTAGACAATATTTGGTTCATATTATGGTTATTGTTGTTCCTGTTGATGTCATTTTTATTGCTATAGACTTTTGACTTATAATAATAATCACAAAATGAACAGAAGCCAGAGCTGTGTAACTAGAGACTTTTTCTTTTTAACAGCTGTTGTCAGCTCTGGTATGTAACGTGTAATGTTCAATCCTTTTCCCAAAATAACAATATAGATTGTTAGAGGTATAATTAGGTTCAAGAAAAGTTTTCCTCCATTTGTTGTTTGTAATATAATATTATTGTATTTGTTTAAAGTGGGGCAGTTAGTGAATGTGTTTGTATGTATCTGCTGTGTCAGAACTTTGTTTTTACCACGTTATAGGGCAGAGCCTAGCATAGTTTGCATTCAGTCCATAGCTAATAAATAAATAAACATACACATGAATTAAAAAATAAAAATCATATTTAAATTTTTTATAATGGGGACATTGGGGTGGTAAATGTTCACTGATGAAGAGATGTGTGTTGGAACATTGTATAACTAAAACCCAATCTTAAGCAAACTTGTAACTGAGTATTTCACGATGATGCAATTAAAAAATAAATATATTAACATAAATAAATAAATAAATAAAGTTGAAACCTGGTCTTGGTTTGACCTCCTGTGGGGGATAAATATTTTTTTCTCAAGGTTTTTTATTTTTTGTATTGAATGATTTTATTAAAATTTTTCATATTTACATAGGTCAAATCATATAGTAATCAAAAATTAGTTTGTACTGATTTTTTTAAAAACATATTGAACCAGTTACAGTTACAAAGCTTTCACGACTAGTTTCAGTGATGATGCAATGATCAAACACCCATCCCTCCACCAGTGTACATTTTCTACCACCGATGTCCCTAGTATCCCTCCTGCCACCTCCACCTCACTCCACATCCTGCCTCTATGGCAGGCATATTCCTTCTTACTCTCTCTCTACTTTGGGGCATTGTCTCAAGGTCTTTCAAATGATTTACTAATATAATGTTTGGTTACGACTGAGTCAGAAAAGTACTAAATTGAGTGCAAAGATGAGAAAATGTCTATATATGCTATTATATAAGAAATAATTTGCCAATCACAAATAGAAATATTTGTGATAAAACTACTAAAACATAATCACAAAGGATATAAATAAAAAATAGCTGTAACAAGATAACACATGCACACATTTTAAAAGCAGATGTATAGTTATTCAACCTTAGAAGTGACCAAGATTTTCATTGACTCTTGCCAAAAAAAAAACCTAAATTATTAAACAACTATCATATAGGTAGGGAAATTACTTTTCTTCAAGTATTAACATATTAATTATGATCAACCAATATATTTTTTTATATTTTCTTTTGGAGACCAACGGAATTGCCTTAACAGTATTAATTTTACTCTGTTCTATATGAAAGTATAGAACAGAGTTAAGTTTTATCTAAAAACCCCCCAAATGATTGTCTGTTCTCAGTGGCTTCATTCTCTAATCAATTTAGCAAATGTTCTGTATGTTGTATAAGTTTGAGCCAATGATAAATGGATAATTAAGGGATCATATCTAAAGTTTATGACTTGCATAACTTTTTCCTCCTTTAGATACTGATTTGATTATATAGCATTGCTTATCTTAATAGAGGTAATGAAGGTCAAAGCAATTTCTGAAAGTTTTAAGGGCTTAAATCATCATTATTTACTCACATTTTTTGCCTTGCTTTCAATTTATAAAAATTGTTCATTAGATTTGTTTAGATTCCTTAATTTTGTGCTTCAAGTACCTGTATTTTTATTAGTTTTCACTGTTGTTAGATCCGGAATATAAGCCTGTAAAGTTTTGGGGTTTATTCTGCAAAATATTATTAAGAAGAAGAAACTAAACATGAAACCTCAGAGTTTTTGACCACTTCTGTTGCATTTATTGTTTTTTTCCTTTGTTAACTGTGGTTTTATCTTTGTGTATTATTTTCTTAGTCTATGAGGATTAATCATAAATATTGTTACAAAGATTAGCAACTCAGGTTCCAAAGTGGGGCGCATGTCAGGATCACTCTGAAATGGGGCATCCTTTACCACAAAAAAGGACACAGAACCTTTAGAAATTATAGCATTTTACAATTGATGATTGAAAAATAGAAATGTTCCTTTGCAAAAATGACTTTTCTTTCATGAAGAAGGAACTCGCAAGTGCTCAAGACACTTAAGGCCCCTCTATTGATTCTCAGTCAACTGGACCAATGGCTCACTATGAAGGGCTGGACATGGTGTGCTACATAGGACATGAAGTGCCAGGAATTATCTAGCTACCTAGACTGCTTTGCTAGTAAGTACTGCACCCCAAAATTCTCAGAGATGCATGTGAAACAGAGTGGGTCACTTGCAAGACTTGCAGTTACCCATGTACTGTCTCTGGTACAGAGAATGACATTTCTGAACCTCTCGGAGAGCCTGGCAAGCTACCGAGAGTATCTCGCCCGCACGGCAGAGCCTGGCAAGCTTTCCGTGATGTATTCGATATGCCAGACACAGTAACAACAAAATCTCCAATGGAGACGTTACTGGGCCCGCTCGAGCAAATTGATGAACAACAGGAGGGCCTTTACCTTTACATTTCTGAACAACAAAAAATTGTACCATACGTAGGTACTTAAAAATTGGCCTGAGGAGGCTGGAGAGATATATCATACAACAGGTACAGTGCTTACTTTGCATACAGCCAACCCAGGTTTAATCCCCAACATTCCATATGGTTCCCTGAGCCCTGCCAGGAGTGATCCTTGAACACAGAACCCGGAGCCAGGTGCACACCCCTCTGCCACTGTTCCCCCCCCCAAAAAAAACAACCCAACTTAAAGGTCTTAGAATGTTTTTTTAACACATTGTCAATGATTAACAATATCTTCAGTAGGTTTATATATTAGGTTGCTTAATTTTATTAGGTTGCATATCAAAAAGCTCAAATACTGTTTTTCAACTATGCTATTTTTTGTGTTTGTACTCAACTTAGAAAGTAAAAGGTGAACTTGACAAAACGTTTCACTCCCCTTTAAATCTCACTTTATGCCATTTCCTAAAGAAGTAGAGCATGTTTAGAAAAGAAACGGTATGAGACACATACATTGAAACATGGTTTTGACATTTTTTAGTAAACAAAAATATAGATAAGTTAAATGGATAGTTATTTTCATAGGGTCAAAGATTAATTATGTTTATTTGAAAACTGCTTATATTACTTTGGTTGGATGTATGAAGCAACAAACAAACAAAAACAAAATTAGATTCTTTGTATGGATCTATTTTAGAAGAAATGTGTACTTCCCCAGTGTTTTTAAGTGTTTATAACTTGGACAGCTCCCAGTATTCACCATTTTCTTATTCCTGGAACATCAATCACTTTCCACACAGCACCTGGACTTGAAATGATGCTTCAAATTAATATGCTAAAAATTTAAAAAAATAATTTCAAAGAGTAACACAAATGCTTCTTACTTTGTAATGAGAGACAGGAAGAGAAAATTCCTTATGTGTCTATATGCTTTTTTCTGTAACTTGTCTAAGCCCTGCCAGGACTCCATTAAAACCTACATATCTATATAATTGGTGAGTTACTCTTTTTGGTGATGTTGTTGTATATCACTTCTTAACCCCTTTTCTGATAATAATTGTGATTTAATATTCCGAAGATTTTACTACTCAATAATGAGCCTAAACAAAAAATTAAAAACATGCTTTTAATTTCTAGTTTAATGAAACAGTTGTACAAGCAGTATTATTTATACTCACTACCCATCCATATTTTTATGTTAATAATTTTCCATAAGATCAGCTTTTTTTATTTACTAGTTTAAAGAATAATTCTATGCAATAAAATTCTGTTATATAAAATTAATCTATCTAATTTTCATATTTCTGTTAGAAAAAATCAGACATATTAAAATACTCATGCATTTCTTATCATTGAATCTTAGGTCATTTAAGTTGAATCCTGAGGAATAAATAATCAATGTTAAAGAAATCAATATTAAAGTTTAAATAAAGTAATTCATTAAGTTATTTTTATCATAAAGATGCTTTATATATTTAAAGGTTTACCTTTGAAATTAACCAAGCAAGTAATGTCTTTCTTTGCTCCAGAGGAAATGATAAAGCAGCTTAAAAATTTGTGTATGCCTTTAGAACTGACAAGTAAATATACTAAATAGAATCATTGTTATACATCAAGTACTCACCCTTTGGAAAATTCTTTTACATACGTTATTTTACTTAGATTTTTACAAAAATAGCTTTAGATTTAACATTAGCTTTTTTAACTTAGCCTATGCAGAAACTCAACCAGAGAGGATATTAATTTTCTAAATACTATAGCCAAGAAGCAGGAGGACAGAGATTTTAATGCTGAATTGTTTTATGTGTAGCCCCCTCATTGCTCTTTCCAGAACATCATGAGACTTAGGGATTTGATTTTGGAAATCATATGGCTTAAATGTTTCATGTTTACATGGAAAACATGTGTAAACATGGGAAAGCGTATTTACACATTGGTAAGGCACTGGTGGCTAATGTGCTTTCCTCAGGAGCTGGCACTCTAAGAACATGTTCCACTTCTCTTTCTGGTTGAAGAAGCAAACTCAGTGACTAAATAACTGAATAAATATGGAAGGACAGAAGATTGTGCTGGAAGCCACACAGCTGGTAGAGCACAGCAGCAGAGGACAGGAAATTGACCTCTTACCTGGTCTGTTCTGTCTTTTCTGACCCATTGACCTGGAACATGTATAATCTTTCTGCAGTTCTAGTTCTTTATTTTTTGTACTGTGAGCATAGTAAGCTTCATGTGTTAAAAGTTGTTGCAAAAAAAGTCAAACGAGGTAAATATTTAAGTATTATTTGCAAATTATGGATTGATTTATAGTGCAAATATTTTAAGATCTATTGAAACATACTTAAGGGCCCATAGTTCAAAGTACTCATAATGGGCAGTAACTTTTATAATAAAAGTCATTCAGGGAAATGATATGTGACATACCCGTTAGTCTTTACTGGATCAAAAATGTGTGGCTGGCTGTAGCTCAAGACAAGTCAGATTTGGTTACCACACAACAGAGGGTGATGAAGGGACTCTCTCTGGGTGGTTCAGGGCATTTATAGAAATTAAGATATCCAGCTCTGGTTTGACAACTCCCATTTTTTGTCTAAAACATTAGAATAAATTTCTGCTTTAAAGAGGACAATATGTATTCCTCTAGTTTACTCTAGATTCTGTGAATTTGTACAAATTAAGTAATGAAAAATGGCAGTTCATCTAATTGGTCTTAATGTGGATCATCAAAAAAGCAGTTAACTTCATTAACTTTTAATTTTTTATGATCTTTAAAATTCTGAAATATTTAAGATTCTAAAGATAGGATGTAATAAGAGCTCCAGTATAAAGCAGGCAGGGTTAAATGATTGACCAATGTTAAAAAATGAAACACAAACTAATATCTAGGAATGACTAGATAATTTAGCACTGTATAGTATATTAATTTTCAATTCAATAATTAGTGTATAAAATTTCTTTAGTGAATATTCAGATCCAAGCAGATATATTTTATAAAATTCCCATAAATTTGCGGTCAAAGAGATAGTAGTGTGAGTAGGGAGGGAGCTTGCTTTACACACAGTTAACCTGGCTTCGAACTCCAGCACTACATGTGGTCCCCTGAGCCCACCAGGAGTGATACCTGAGCACAGAGCAAGGAGTAAGCTGCTGAGAGCTTTGGCAGCTGTGGCTCTTCCCCCACAAAACTTCCCTGAGAATTTTTCTTGGACTCTGAAGACAATGTCTTATTTAGGAACAACTCTGCTTTTTGAATGGGTCATAATGCATCACTCTTACATTCTTCTTCAAGGCAGTTCTGGGAGGCAGACAAGGCAGGACTCACTATTGAGGACAGTAGGCTCAGAAAAGTTGTACAGACAAGGCAGAATTCAGCACAACAGTACACTGGGCTTAGATCGGTTGCACATTCTTTTCAATATTATAGAGATAGGAGGTATCATAGCTGGGGCATTTAGATTACTAGCTACTAATTATTCCATGCTGCTTCTTTAAGAAGAGTGGACTCTTTAAGAAGAGGAGCTCTTTTGCCTCTTTGACATAGGGGACCTTAAGAATAAATCTAGTAACCACTTCATGCAGAACAAGTGAAAGATTAGATATTTAAGTAACAAATAAAAATGGTTTGCCTGATATTTTTATTCTAGATTTAAATTCCTTTTGAAGCCAAAGAAAAATTTTAGTTTAAAGCTTAAAAATATGAAGTAAAGAGTCTAATACTTCTCAACTCAGATTGTAAATAATCTCTCTTCTAACCTAGTGCCTCTTCATACCCCCTCTTGTCTAGCAGGATTGTAGAGAGTGTTGTTTTTGAAGTTCCATCAATCTATTAAACATTAGACAGAAGGTTTTAGGAAACAGGCCATGTGTATTGTGACGTACAGTCCTGGAAAGAAAAATGATCAATCTGTGTATTTGCCTTTTAACTAGTTGTAGACAAGTTGGCCACATCCTTGGCACATTAATGAATTCTGTCATATCTCATCTCCACTGCTCTCTTATTATATGAATTCAGATCTCTGTTTGGCAATAAAAATAAAGACACTGATTTAAGTTTCTACTTCTAAGCTATGGCTCCTGGTCCCTAATAATCAAGAGACTGGCTACCATAAGGAAAGAAAAAAGTTTTGCAATGTGATTTGTAATATAAAACTTGAACTAGAATTTAAACGGATTTTTCTGTAAGTCTATTTGCAAGTTTTTTTTTCAAATGTTTTCTTTCAGCTAAGTATGTGAGTCTACATCTCTCTTGAACTACTTTTTTATCTTCAAAAAAAAGGCTTCCAGATATATGCGAGATTTTTGGATGCTAGTGATAATATAGGGACTTTCTCATTATTTCATGGATAGATTTAAATATAAATTACTTAAATCTCCACCAACGTCAAATGTGTGTGATTCATTTGATTTTTCCCGATTTGCCAGAAAGTGATTGAAAATATGGCTCATAAGACACAACTCTGTTTCCCTTACAGTGTGTCTCCATTGAAGAGGCCTTTCTGGAAAATAGGGCTACTTTTCTTAGCATCTGGTCGCTTTTATCTGGCACATTGATTCCTGGCTCCTTTTTTATCTAGGACAGCCTATTTATAAATCAGGCACAGCCACTTAGATCTCTCAATTAGTAGCCCCCTTTCATATTTAAATTACTCTTTAAGTTATGTTCAAGCTCTTCCTAATGACGTGTGTTAAAAATTTAAAGGTTTATTTGTTTTAATTCTATCCACTGGATAATGTCAAAGAACAGTGAACAAAGCATTTACAGAATAAGATACTCTACACAATATCTTGAATAGACAAAAAATATGAATTCAGAAATATGTGTTTATTTTAGTAAAATGTTTCCTTACTCAAAAATCTATTTTTCTCTGAAATTTGAGTTATGTTTTTTAATTTAGCACTATAAACAAATAGTTAGAGAATTCCATCAATAATCAAATGGATTGGCTTCAGTTTTATTTTCAAGGATCGTTGGCTACAAAATATTTTGTCTTCTTAATGACTAAGGTTCAATCATTTTTGATCTTAGAGGTATTTGCCTTGGGACAATTAAATAATAGATCAATGTAAATGTTATATCTTATAATGCTGTTGTCATACCTCTTGTGCTGTTATAGTAGAAAAAGATTCTTACCTTCAAAAAATCATACACTTTAGCCCAGAAGAGTGAAAATTGACAAGTGAACCTCAACTATGTATTGTATTTAATTGATTTCAGGTTGTTCATGTTTTAAGATGTGTAGATACTTGAAATCAGGATACATTTTGTATTTGATCTCTGATAATCACTATTATCAAAAGCCCAGTCTCAAACTGCAGAATTGATGTCAGGTAATACAAAGAAGTTGCACAGAAGAGTGGAAGGTCTTTTAATTTTTAAAAACCAAGAAAAAAAGTTGTGAGCAGAGACTAGAAAGAGTTGGGGAGTGGAAAATCTTGTATTCATAGAGAAAGTTTAGTTTGCCTACCTACAAGGTCATATGCAAAACCTCCTTCATCCCTCTAACCAAACTTAAAGCAATAGGATAAAATAAATTTAAAATTATTATTTTAGTTAATCAATATTTCAAAAATGTTATTTCAAGAAATGGAACATCACCCTTTTAGGTTAAATGGAAGGCAGGAATCCTTCCTTGTTCACACTTCAGAATTAGTTTGTAAGTATTATGCAAAGAGAAATGTGTTTTTTAATAACATATACAGTCTTTTTTATAAGACTATATCAGAAATTTAGATAAAATTACAATTTAATAAAACATTTGAAAACAAGACATTATGATTTTACATAAGAAAGTTTGAAAAAGAGATTAGACTTTCTCCCATCACTGTTTTGGTTTGCAGATTATTCTAAAACTTTGCAAGTTAAATTACGTTACTCAATGTTAGAGAGCAAATTTACTTTCCTGAACCAATTTTCAGTCAATGTTATGAGTTATATGTCTATACAATTCTTGTGGATGCTCAAAAGTAATATAACTGAAAGCATATTTTCACATGTACTGGTTTAAGACAATACGTAGCCTAGATTTCAAAGTGAAGCTCAAAGTTATTTGATTTCCCTAATGTCTTTATGTCTTTATGAAGGGAAGATTAGCATGTTGCCCTTTTTTTTCCCCTCTCAAATTCTCTTTTAAACTGTATTGGAGGACTGAGGCAGCAAGCAAGCTTCCCCCTAGAGAAAACAAACTTTGCTACTCAAATCACTGATGATGGCTTATTTATTTCAGTCCTGGTGTGTAATCTTATTGGCACTTAAATAATGATCCTGTCTTCAAATGTGTAGCTTTCAAGTCCTTATTTTATGCATTAAAGTCACAGTTGTTGTTTTTATCCATGACATTGTCATTGATTTGGTAAAGAGAACTTTCAGTATTTTTTTAATAAAACAAACAAAACTCCACTTTTAGTAAATTCTGCTTGCTGTCTTGACTATATAATGACTTTATCAAATGACAAAACCCAGAACTTTCTAGAAAGTAGTACTTACCTTATTAAGATTAAAAAAATTAACATACACATGCAATAATACAGAAAAAGCCTTTAGTTATTACTTTATTAAGCATAGCATATAGCATCATATTATCATTTCCCTAATTATCTTGTTAACTCCTAGATAAATGTCAATGATAGTAGAAAGACTGTTATATGAAAGCTAAGATAAATTAGCAAATTTCAAGAGTATTCTTTTATGTATGTGCTTCTATGGGAGAAATGACTATATATAGTTCTAAAACTCAGGCCCTACCAGTGGAATTAATATAATCACGCAGAAGACCAACATGAGGAAGCAACTTAGTAACTTTTAGCAAAACTCAAACTAGAAATTTTTTTCTTATTTATTTATTTATTTATTTTATTAGTGAAACACCATGAGATACAGTTGTAGACTTACAAATTTTTGTGCTTGGATTTCAATTATACAATGATCAAATACCCATCCCTCCACCAGTGCCCATTTTCCACCACCACAGGTCCCAGTATCTCTCCCACCCCACATTCCACCCCCATCCCAACCTGCCTCTGTGGCAGGGCATTCCCTTTTGTTCTCTCTCTCCTTTTGGGTGTTGTGGTTTGCAAAAGAGGCATTGAGTGGCAATCATGTTTGATCTATAGTCTAATTTCAGCATTCAAACTAGAAATTTTTAAAGCCCTGTTCTGACTTTTCTACAAGCATGAAAACCCAACATAAATTTCACATTATACAAAATTCCTCTGTTAAGGTATTTGTTTATTTCATGGTTGTACAAGATGCTTTTTTTTCTTCTTATTTTGAGAAGATTTATTATATCACTGAAAAAAATGTGGACTTTGGAATCAGTAATATTTGTGTTTAAGTTTTGGCTGTATTACTACCATTCTCTCATAAAAATACTGTCTTGGGGCTGGAGCAATAGCACAGCGGGTCGGGTGTTTGCCTTGCACACGGCCAACTCGGGTTTGAGTCCCAGCATCCCATATGGTCCCCCGAGCACTGCCAGGAGTGATTCCTGAGTGCAAAGCCAGGAGTGACCCCTGTTCAACGCTGGCGTGACCCAAAAAGCAAAAAAAAAATACTAAGTCTTTAATATGGGATAAAATATGACATATTAGACAGCCTATAAGCAGATACTGAATAAATGTTTTCTTTCACTTTCTCTTATTTTTCTAATTAAATAAAATAAGCATTACAATCTCCATGAAAAATTAATTTTCCTCCCATTAATTGAAATAATTTAAGTAATGGAAACTGGTGGAATATGATAATTTAATTGAAAATTATGACATTAAGAGTGACAAAATAAGTACAAGCACATTTCAATGAAATAAAATGATTTTGGCATAATTATCCCAGTTATAGATTAATATCAGTGCCGAACCTTCTGATAGCTAGCAGCCACTGATAAATTTCTTTCCAAAGACTATTTAAGCACTTTGTATAGACACAGGAAAAACAAACAAACAAACAAACAAACACAACTTTGCGGAAACCTAGGACAGTAACTTTGGAGTGATTTTTACTCCCCTGGGGCCAACAATATTGGATGACAAGGCAGGAATTTACAAGAATATATTTTACTTGTGGGAGGGGCACACCCAGAAGCACACTAAGCTTCCTGATGGTTCTGTCAGGAATTATTCTTTGCAGGGTTGGGGGGAACCATATTGGGTATCAGGGATCAAATCTATGTGAATCACATGCAAGGCCCAAGCACTCTACCTGCAATACTATCACTCCAGCCACCTCAGAGCCTTTTGAAGCCATGCCCTGTAATTTGAGACATTAAAGAAAAACTTTCTACCACCCCTCCTTTTCATGCTCTCTGCCTCTTGTATAAGATACAATACATTGATATATGATTAAGAACAATATAATTGGCCAGTAATCTGAGACGATGTATGAATCATTGGTGCATTCACATGATGGAATGTTATTTGGCAATTGATTCCTATGAGACAGTTCTCGTCATTCTTAGGAGCCCAGTTTCTCCAGTTATAACTGGAAATGAATTTCTCCTTATTATTCACTGAATCAGGTAAAAAGTAAGTAAAGTAAAGGCCCCCCCGTCGTTCATCGATTTGCTCGAGCGGGTCCAGTAACGTCTTTCAATGGAGATTTTGTTGTTACTGTGTTTGGCATATCAAATACATCACGGGTGGCTTGCCAGGCTCTGCTGTGCTGGGCGAAATACTCTCAGTAGCTTGCCGGGCTCTCTGAGAGGGGTGGAGGAATCGAACTCGGGTTGGCCATGTTGGCTGCATGTAAGGCAAACGCCCTACCGCTGTGCTATTGCTCATGTTTGGTATATTGTTTTTATCCATGAAATAGAGATTAAAATAATATGATGTCATAGGTTTGTTTTAAAAATTAAATTATACGATGCATAAAAGTGTTTTTCTCAGATGCTGTCACAGACTAAGTTCTCCATATATTTTAACAATAGTTATTACTTTTGAAACTATAGGTAATTTTTATGGTATAGGAATAAAGAATTCATTTATCTGTGCCTGTATAAAATTACTGTCAAATATGAATGTAATAAGTATACATCAGAATTGTAACAGTACTTATTATGAGTCACTCTTCTGTATAATTTTGCATATTTCCAAAATTGTTAATCACTGTATTACTGTCATCCCGTTGTTCATTGAGTTGCTCAAGTGGGTGCGAGTATCGTCTCCATTCTTCCCAGCCCTGGAATTTTAGCAGCCTCTCCTTACTCGTCCTTCCTACTGGTGCCATATTGGAGGTTCTTTCAGGGTCTGGTGAATGAGACCCATCATTGTTACTGTTTTTGGCATATCGAATACACCATGGGGAGCTTGCCAGGCTCTGCTGTGTGAGACAAGTGATTATAAAATAAGTTAACATAAATATGTGATAAAGACTACAAAAGAAAACAAGAATATTATAGATTCTCTCAAAAGTATGTATTATTTACAATGTACACTTTTTGAAAAGAAAGCTTTAAATGGTACTCCCAAGGAGTAAAATATTTCATCAAAGATGAAAAAAGTTTCTTTAACAAAAGCAGATGGTATTGTTCTATCACGATCTTCTACAAGCTTATAAGCACTTGCCTATGTGAAATGTGATATTCATTTCATCTATATATTTACACACCAAGCACACACATTCAAAATGTAAGTTAGTGTTTTCATAGATAGCAGTTAGGACAATAGTGTCAAATAAAAGCCACCAAAACAAAATTTAGCTGCTTACAGTGGGAAAAAAATTTGTTAATTTCCTTTCCATTATGGGAATACACATAAAACAAACCTTCAAAATTTGCCCTGAGAGTTTGCTTACTGAATAAAAAAAAGAAAAGAATCATCAGGATAAGCTTTTAACAAAGTGACAGCTTACCTGATATGCCACTCTTGCTGGTGTTCAATAAAGCTACAGATGCTGCAGATGGGAGGGATACTGGGATCTGTGGTGGTGGGAAATGGGCACCGGTGGAGGGATGGGTATTTGATTATTGTATAACTGAAACCCAAGCACAAAATTGTGTAAGTCTGCAACTGTACCTCATGATGTCTCACTATTAAATTTTTTTTTAAATAAAAAAATAAATTTTAAAAATATATAAATTGTTTTAGAAACAGGAGAAACAAACTGGTACCTAAAACGTTTCAAAATATAGAAGATCCTACATAAAGTCTACCTAAATCAGAGTACACAATGAACAAATACTTGTAGAAGGAATGGGTGAGTGAATGAATGAGAGCTAGTTAAAAGTAATCATGTCAGAGAAATCATGATAAACACTCCCAAGGCATGACTTTAATCCAGAAAAATTCTCTGCTCTCAGTCTTTCAAATACCTATCTGAAACCAAGAAAAAAAAAATCCATAGTCCAAAAGTGGCTTTAAAGTTCTTTGTGACCTGGTTGAAAATCACAGCTGCTTTCTTCTTCCAACCCCTCTATCTTATTTTCCATGTGGTACAGCTTAGCTAAACTACCCAGCGCTTCCAAACACAAGGCACTGGTGTCACCTTGATTTCATTCTTTCTGTCACCCAGAGTCCCTTATATGGATCTAAAGTTTTGAGAAGCCGGTCAAAGAATTTCACTAAATCCAGAACAGAATTTTTTCCGTTCTTTTCTGTAATCCCATAGGAATATATTTTTATATTTTAAATATCACTTACTTAAAATTTAGTTATGATATTTTTCCCCAAAGCAGAAAACATGCCTTTCTTAACCCCTTGGGAAGAAGATGAAATATTTTACATTTTTTATGTATGATCTTGTCTTAATTGCTTCATTAAAAGCATATGCATGGTAAAAATTCCAAAGGTATAAATGAGATAAATGAGTGTATTTTAAATGGTTTATAAGTAAAATTAAATCTACCACAAACTCTGTATCCAAGACCAGAAGCAACTTTTTAACCAGGACTTTCATATTCTTCCAGAGCTAATCTATGCCTATAGGAGAACATGCATTTTTAAAAATGGAACATGAGTGGAACACAAATTAGAACACTTTCCCTGATCTGCTTTCACTTAGGTGTTTTAGATTTAACATTGTATCCAAAAGGTTTGGCCATCTCAGTGTACTTGTATTTTTATGACTGTATAGCATTTTGTTATGGTAACATTCTTCCCAAGTCAACTGACGTTTATCAATATTTAAACTTAAGCTTCTTTGCAATTTTAATGGTACAATAAATCTTTCTATATGTTGTTTCACACATATGAAAATATATCTGGAGGACCAATTCCTCAATGTGAAATTTTCACATGAATTTTCACGTGAATTTCAGGCTCAGCTTTCTTAGTGTTTCTTTCAAAATGACCATATTTCTGTTATTGAGTTAAGTAAAATTATGAATTAATTTAAGGGTAGTTGATTTCTGTATGATTTTACATCATCCTAAGTAAGAAGCATATACATAATCTACTTTGAAGTCAGAATTTATGTTTTATAACTCTTGTATACTCCCAATTATATTTTAATTTTTATACTAATTGCTATTTGTACAGACTTAAAGATTTAGAAATTAATTTTAGGCCCAATGGTGTACTAATTCTTGTATTATATCTTTTTGTTTTTTGCTTTTTAGGGTCACACCAGGCATTGCACAGGGGTTACTCCTGGTTCTGCACTCAGGAATTACTCCTGGTGGTACTCAGGGGACCATATAGAATGCTGGGAATCGAAGCCGGGTCAGCTATATGCAAGGCAAACGCCCTACCCACTGTGCTATCACTCCAGCCCCTTGTATTATATCTTAATTTATTTTTACCTGTATTTTGATTAACAATATCCTAGCTACAGTGTTTATTCTGCCTTTATATTAACTTATTTGTCAGCTTATATATTGAGAAAAATATTAAATTGTCTTAGTATAGTAAGTGTAAATGCTTCTCATATTCCCATTATAACATGTTAAGTAAATATATATTCACATTTTATTTTCTTCTGTAATCTTGTTATAAAGTGTTATTGAGCTGTAGTTGAGCATAATAAGTTACCTATATTTAAATTAAAATTAAATACTTTAAATATACCTGTGAACCATCATCTCAAACAAGGCTATCACCCACCCTGAATAGATTTATCATTTCATTTTAGTTATTTTCAATTCAAGGGTAGTAACTGATTTTTGATAATTTATTGAAAATATGATTCACATGATGTAGGGCTCACCACTCAGAGTTTACGTGGGAGCCGCAGTATGTATTCTCAGAGCTGTATACCTCATCACAGTTTACACTCCCACACAGCATTGTTTGAGACTTGTGATTTTTGTGTCTATGCCAACGTTTTCTGATTTTTTTGTATTCTAGTCTTTCTAGTAGATAGGGTATCTTACATGGCTTGGCATTTAATTCTATAATGGCTAATGGTACTGAGCATCATTTTATGGGGCTGATGGACCATTTCACTTTTTTTTTTTGTAGGAATGAGAGAATTAAGTAAAATTACTACTTTTATTTTTTTTTTACAACTAATAATTTTTTTTTATTTATTTATTGAATCACTGTGGGAAAGGTTACAAAGCTTTCAGGTTTATGTCTCAGTAATGCAAATATCAAACACATTTCCCTTTACCAATACTTATTTTTTACCATGAAGAACCCCAATAAAACCCCACCCCCCACCCCTCCCCATCCCTGTGAGGCAGATGAATTCTAGTTAACACTCTATCTGCTTTGATTAGATTCATTGTTTCAATAAAAGATTCACCACTATTATTTAGAGTTTACCCCCCCCCCCCCCCAAATCAGACATGCTGAAAAAGCATTGTGAAGTGATTTGCTTTCTACAGCTGGGTTAAAGAATTAAATGTTGGTTTTGGATTTCTGCTATTTTACCTATTGACCCTGGAAGTATTTCTACTGAAAGTCAGATAGTTAAGAAACTGGTTTCTGTGTTCTGGAGTCGTGGCCGTGCTGGAGAGCCGCTCGCGGGGGGCAACTGGTGGCCTCGGTAGGGCGTGAAGGGCGGAGCGAAACGCCCCCCTTCCCATGAGGTTTTAGTCGCCCCCACACTCCCGGCTCATACCTGCTGTCCACAAGGCTCCCATGTGGCCGCCATCTTTCTTTCCAGAGAGGAGAGGGCGAATGGGGCAACACCCTTTCCCCTCCAGCAGACTTGATGGGCTGGATCAACGCATAGTCCGTTCACTTTTCTGCTCCAAGCTGCTGGGTTCTGCATTAAGTCCTTGTGCTTCTGGGGCCATGGCCGTGCTGGAGAGCCGCTCGCGGGGGCGACTTGTGACCTCGGTAGGGCGTGAAGGACGGACCGGAACGCCCCCCGACCCATGAGGTTTTAGTCACCCCCACTCCCCCGGCTCATACCTGCTGTCCACAAGGCTCCCATGTGGCCGCCATCTTTCTTTCCAGAGAGGAGGGAGCGAATGGGGCAACACCCTTTCCCCTCCGGCAGACTTGATGGCCTGGGTCAACGCATAGTCCGTTCACTTTTCTGCTCCAAGCTGCTGGGTTCTGCATTAAGTCCTTGTGCTTCTGGGGCCGTGGCTGTGCTGGAGAGCCGCTCGTGGGGGGTGACTGGTGACCTCGGTAGGGCGTGAAGGACGGACCGGAACGCCCCCCTTCCCATGAGGTTTTAGTCGGCCCCACACCCCCGGCTCATACCTGCTGTCCACAAGGCTCCCATGTGGCCGCCATCTTTCTTTCCAGAGGGAGGAGGGCGGAAGGGAGCAACACCCTTTCCCCTCTGGGCAGAAATGATTGCCTGGGTCAACGCATAGTCCGTTCACTTTTCTGCTCCAAGCTGCTGGGTTCTGCATTAAGTCCTTGTGCTTCTGGGGCCATGGCCGTGCTGGAGAGCCGCTCGCGGGGGGCGACTTGTGACCTCGGTAGGGCGTGAAGGACGGACCGGAACGCCCCCCGACCCATGAGGTTTTAGTCACCCCCACTCCCCCGGCTCATACCTGCTGTCCACAAGGCTCCCATGTGGCCGCCATCTTTCTTTCCAGAGAGGAGGGAGCGAATGGGGCAACACCCTTTCCCCTCCGGCAGACTTGATGGCCTGGGTCAACGCATAGTCCGTTCACTTTTCTGCTCCAAGCTGCTGGGTTCTGCATTAAGTCCTTGTGCTTCTGGGGCCGTGGCTGTGCTGGAGAGCCGCTCGTGGGGGGTGACTGGTGACCTCGGTAGGGCGTGAAGGACGGACCGGAACGCCCCCCTTCCCATGAGGTTTTAGTCGCCCCCACACCCCCGGCTCATACCTGCTGTCCACAAGGCTCCCATGCGGCCGCCATCCTTCTTTCCAGAGAAGAGAGGGTGAATGGGGCAACACCCTTTCCCCTCCGGCAGACTTGATGGCCTGGATTAACGCATAGTCCTTTCACTTTTTGCTCTAAGCTGCTGGGTTCTGCATTAAGTCCTTGTGTTTCTGGGGCTGTGGCCATGCTCCAAACTTAACTCTGACTTTCAGGGAGAAAGATTGGGTGGTTTACTTCTCATTGATCACTTTGTATATAGAGAGATGTCGCGCGGTAAGCGGCCGCGCGGTTTTGAGAAAAAGTCCTCGTTCCCGCATACTCGAGCTGTGTTTGTAGAGGCTTCTGGTCACCGGGGTTCCATCTGGGGGAGGTGGGATGCGGCACCTACTCCATCTGGAACTTGCGGGTGATCTCGGCTCTTTTTGGAACCTGTTTTTTCTTTTTTTTTTTTTCCCTCCGGGATCCCGCACCCTCCATGTGTTTTTTCTCTTATCCATTTCACTTTTTGATGGGGAGTATCAAAATGGTGTTTGGGAGGCTGTAGGACCCCATGAGAGATTCTGGGCTCGCTGGGTTAGTGTAAAGGCCCAAGGATGCTGCTGGGTTCAAGAAAACCTGGACTCCCTCAAATGTTCCTATCCTCTGTTGGTGTTGCTGGTTGTTTCCTGGGTTGCTCAGCAAGCCCTGGATGGACCAGGTAGTGTTGGCAATCAAAGTGGCTCAGGTGCTTGCTGGCCTGATCCTGAACAACTGTACTATCTCATAGCCAATGACCATTTCAATTTTATAGAAAATCCATAATTTGTGTTTCATTTCATTTCATTTCATCATCCTGTTATTTGTCGATTGCCTCGAGCAGGCCCCAGTAACGTCTCTTTCATCCTAGCCCTGAGATTATATTCAAGGCTCTTTAGGAGAATGAGACCCATCATTGTTACTGGTATTTGGCATATTTGGTACGCCACGGGGAGTTTGCCAGACTCTGCCCTGGGGGCAGGCTACATTCGATAGCCTGCAAGTTTGTCCAAAGTAGGAATGAGACAATAAGATGTCATCAAAAAGTTCTGATAAGATGTCGCGCGGTCGCGAATGCGGCTGCGCGGTTCCAGGATCTGGATTTTATAGTCTCTGAGTCTTGGCCGCTGATGGAATTACACGGCGCCAGGGGGCCAGGTGGTGGGTGTGGCCCCGCCTACTGGAATTTGGAGGATCTGGGTGGAGGATGCTCGACTCCAATCCGAGTAGGCTTGGAGGTCTCGGTCCCGGAACCCGCGTGGCTTTGTCCCTCTGCCAGTACCTTCATGTGTGCGGAGAGTGGTCTCAGCATGGTGGTGGCTGGTCCTGGAGGTCTTCGGCTGCCGGAGCCCTGGTCGGGGCGGGGAGGAAAGCTCAACCCGCTCCCCTCCAAGGGGCTCCGGGAAGGAACACCCAGGCGCGGGGGCAGAAGACTGCACTGTGTTTAGGACCTTTTTTTCATTTTGTAATTGGAGCATTTTTCCTTTTATTATAACTTGTATGAGTTCACTATTTACTCCGACATGAGTCTGTTATCAAGTAAATGAATTTCAATTATTTTTTTCCATTCTATGGATAAAATTTTACTTTGTCAAGGGTGTGTTTTAACGTATATTTAAAACATTTGATGCAGTACAATTGATATTTTAAAAATATTTGTTGCTTTTAGTGTCATATCTAAGAATTCATCAACCCATCAAAAATAGCATTGACAATAACAACAGTAGTAACAACAAAAATAACAACCAAATTTTACAAGTGAATCCAGAAACATGATTTCAGAGAGTGGATGTACAAGGCCCTAAGTAGGATCTCCAGCATAGCAAAACTCCAATTTACCCTCCAATCCCAAGCTGCCAGTGTCCCCTAGTTTGCTGGCCCCAAACACCAGAGACTGGCCAGAGAACCTAACCACCAGACTTCATCTTAGCACCACAGGTGGAGGCTTCTATTAAATAAAATTAAAAGTGGGTGAAGATTTCACACAGAAATCTCTAAATAAAATAGAAAAATGACCATGTAATGAAGATGAATAGCATTAAGCTTTTCATTGTCGAGCACTGATTTCTGAAATAGTCCTCTTCAATAAACATGCTACCAGCTATAAGATGCAGTTCCTGTAAGATAAATAATAAATCTAGCCTTTTCCACTTATGAAGTTTCTCTTTTAGAGAACCACACAAGGGAACTTAAAACAGACCTTGTGTCTCCCCACCATACGTTTCCTCATTCCAGTCTCAGAACTCAGTAAAAGCAGAGCTCTAGCCCCTCAAACCCCTTTTCCTTCTTTTTCATTTTCTCCTCTTTTTTCTTTTAATCTCTCTTCTATCCCCTTAACCTCATTGTGTATCTTTTAGGACCTGTGAGTCATAACTCTTTTCTTTTCAAAGTTCTCTATGATTGTTGCTGGGGTAAATATTACACTCAAGTTAAGGGTCTGTGGTCTGGTTCAGCTTGATTAGAGTCAAGGAAATGCCTGTGAGGTCCTCCTTCCCCTCCTCCCCAACACACACATGCTGTAGGGCCACAGTATGTTCCTCAGGTACTGCTAGGCAATAGCATCGCTGTTATAGATTGACTAAGCAAATTAGAAGATGTTCAACATCATTAGAATTTATGTAAATACAAAACAAAGCTATGAACATCACACCTATGAGGCAGGCTGTAACTACAGAAGAAAAAAGAAAAATAAAACAAAACAAATGAGCAAGCTTTGGCAAAAAGTAGAGAAACTGGAACTTAATTGCTGCTGATGGGAACTCAAATGGTATAATCACTGTGGCAGATGGCTTGGTAACTTCACATAATATCAATCACAGAATTACCCTATGACCTTGAAATTTCACTTTAGGTAAATATTCCAAAGAACTGAGAACAAACACTAACAAAATAGCGATAATCCAAATTTCTATCAACTGATATATAACTAAATAGAATATAGTGACTTATCCTTTTGCTACTGAGTGTAATAATTCTTTATTTACTACAAAAGTAGTCTATTCTGAATTACATTATTTTCAATATTTCCACCCATTATTTGGGTTAAATTCTATGTCCTCAGTGGTGTTTTCCTAAAATGGAATAGCATTCACCTATAAAAATTCCCCTATGAGTATTTTTATTAATTAATTTTTATTTTATGTTTTAAATAAAAGGGTTTTAAATTTGGCATGTATTCAATGCAATCCTTTATGATTATAAAATATTGTACTACATATTCAAAGAACACATTCATAAGAGAAAAGTATTTTTAAAAACACTCAAGGGAATTTCATGTTTTTATAATAATTCCGTTTGCTCAACCTGAAATACTTTGATTCATAATAAATGTCCTGATGAACTAAAAAAATTAGAAATACCCCAATATCATCCCCAAGAAGTAACAACCTTTAGATATTAAGATATATTTCATTTGATTCTTAAGATGACAATAGACATATGACAACAAAATAATCCCAGAACTTAAGTTTTATTCCACTTCAAGCTCACTATATCCATTTAAGATACAGAGGTTAGGAGGCAGAAAGAGAGTACAGTGGATACAGTGCTTGCCTTGCATGTGATAAGTCTGAATTTCATCTCTACTATCCCATACTGTCCCTTAAGTCTTGCCTGCAATGTTTCCTGAGTAAAAAAACTAGTAGCAAGTGCTAAATACTACTTGACCCAAATAGCAAAATAATAAAAATAAGAATAAGAAGATACAGAAATCAGAGGAAGAGGAGGGGAGAAAAGGGAAGGTAAATAAGTCTGGAGTTCCTAAATTATTTTTTAACATTTACTTATCTGTGTTTATGACTGGTATTTTAAAACTTGCTACATACTAAATAATTCAAACATAGAAGGAGAGATATATGGTTCCAATTATTATCAGTTCACTAAAATAGGCAATCAGTAGAGATAGAAGGAATAGTACATACCAGGGCTGAGGGCTGAAGTTGATTATCCTTTAGTAATGCAGAGTTTTTTAAAGAATAATTAAATTTTTCAGATACAGGTAATGGTTGCCTGTTACTTTAAGATTTTTGTATGTTTTTCTATATAGAAGGACATGCTATTTTTAATGAAGTTTTTTAATTATTTACTTATTGGATGCTTTTCATTTCATTTCCTGACCTAATTATTCTGGATAGAACTTCCAGTAAAATGTTAAAAGACTGATAAAAGTAGACATTCTTGCCTACTCAGATTTTTGATCAGAGAGAGAAACCGCCCATTAAGTATGATATTAGCTATGGTTTTTCACATATGTTCTTTATAAAATTCGTTTTAATCCTAGCTTGTTGAGGATTTTTCCAGGAAATGTTGGATTTTATAAAATGATTTTTATACAGTTATTGAAATGATCATCTATTTTATATTTCTGTCACGTTTTTTACAGTGGATCATAATGCTTTTGAGATATTAAAGCATCACTTCAATTTTGTAATATTTTACATTTGGCAAAGGTATGTAACTTTTTTTTGCATGTTGTTGCATAAATCTTAATGGTATTTTGTTGAGTATTTATTTAGCTATTAAATTTTATAATTTGATATTTTATGACCTATGAAGATGTATAAACATCCATTTGGTAGTAATGAGTTATTTTATTCTTAGTTATAATTTGTCTACAAATATTTAAAATTTTGTATAAAATTAATAAATAAATGTTTTTTGTTTAGTATTTTAGTATTCATTCTTTTTATCACCTTTGTTAAAAATTAGAAACTTTAGTTTGTTTTTCTTGTTTTAGACCTTAATGAAACTTAAGTTGTTTTGAAATTTTCTGATTCTGATTTTAGTCGTAGGTTTCAGAGCCACATCCAGTGTTTCTTCATGACTAACTCCTGACTCTGCTGAAGAGTGACTTCTGTCATTGTTGGGGGGCTTATATTCAGTAGTAGGTATCTTACTAGAGTTGACCACATTCAAGGACAGTTTCTTTACCTCCATGCTATCTCTCTGGTCCTGATTCTTAAAAAAAAAAAAACATTGTTTCATTCACCTGTAATAATTTTGCCTCAGTCCTTTGAAGGTTTGGTAGAAGTGGCCAGAAAGAGATTGGTAATCTAAGCTTTTTGTGCATATTTATTTCTCATAAAGTACATTCAAATATAGCACTGTCCTCCCATTGTTCCCATTTGCTTGAGCAGGAACCCGTAATGTCTCCATTGTGAGACTTGATGTTACTATTTTGGGCATATCGAATACGCCATGGGGACCTTGCCAGGCTCTGCCATGCAGGTGGGATACTCTTGGTAGCTTGCCGGGCCTTCCAAGAAGGACAGAGGAATTGAACCCGGGTCGGCTGAGTGCAAGACAAATGCCCTAGCCTCTGTGCTATTGCTCCATCCTGCTGTGCTATTGCTCGGCAAATATAATATTTGTATAATCTATTTTATAGCCGCATACCCTGTGAAGATATCTTGCATTATTTTCTGCTACATTATAGAATTTTTAAAATCCTCTTTTTTTAATTTTCATTTGGTATTATTTAACTATATTCCAGTAGTTTTTGCCTTATTATTTGTTAATAGTGACAGTAACATGCAGCTCTTTAGTTCCAAGCTTGAATTTAGCATATATTAATAGGAACAACTACTACATTTCCAGGATATTGCCTTTCTCCTATTCACATGACCCCAACTTAAGCAAAAATTATTTTCACAATACACTAAGGATAAGCCACCTGGTTCTGGAAATTGTTCAGTAGTAATACAGAAAACCTATGTTGTTGTTCATGTATAAATTAAGTTGTTTTTAAATGTGGGCATGTATTAAGCAAAATGAATTAAGTACTAATGACAGATAATTTTAAATGACAAATAGAGGCATAACTGTTTCTTGTATTGAAAGTTAAATGAAGCTATATTGGAAGACCTAAGTATTCTTTTTTTATTAAATTTATTTATTTATTGAATCACTGTGGGAAAAGTTACAAAGCTTTCAGGTTTAGGTCTCGGTCATGCAAATATCAAACACATTTCCCTTTACCAATACTTATTTTTCACCACGAAGAACCCCAATAAACCCGCAGCCCCCACCCCTCCCAATTCCTGTGAGGCAGATGAATTCTAGTTAACACTCTATCTACTTTGACTAGATTCATTGTTTCGATAAAAGATGCACCATTATTATTTAGAGTTTACACCTCCAAATCAGACATGCTGAAAAAGCATTGTGAAATGGTTTGCTTTCTACAGCTGGGTTCAAGAATTAAATGATGTCGGTTTTGGATTTCTGCTATTTTACTTATTAACCCTGGAAGTATTTCTGCTGAGAGTCAGATAATTAAGAGATTGGTTTCTGTGCTTCTGGAGCCATGGCTGTGCCGGAGAGCCACTTGTGGGGGGGCAACTGGTGACCTCGGTAGGACGTGAAGGATGAGCCGGGAACGCCCCCCTTCCCATGAGGTTTTAGTCGCCCCATCTCCACCGGCTCATACCCGGCTTTCCACAAAGCTCCCAAGCGGCTGCCATCTTTCTTTCCAGAGGGCCTAAGTATTCTTTTAAAAAGATGATTTTGGACTGATGTCTGAGTCATTCTATCCTGAAGCACCTATTGCTCTTATTCCTATCAGGTTACAAAATACTGAACTTTATCAATCTAGCTAATTTTTTTTTATTAGTGAAACACTATGAGGTACAGTTATAGACTTACAAATTTTTGTGCTTGGGTTTCAGTTATACAATGATCAAGTATCCAAAGCTCCACCAGCGCCCATCCTCCACCACCACGGGTCCCATCATCCCTCCCACCCTCATCCCCCTTATCCCACCCTGCCTCATATCTTTAATTTGACATTTTTGTTGGTTCATGCCACCAATAATGGGTTGTACTCTACCACAATAGAACCCAAGAAGCACAATTTATTTCAGAAAGGAAGATTAAAATTCTGTAAATAGCTCAAATGAATTTGCTTGTATACAATAGTTTGTGGTACATTGAAACAGCTGCAAAAATCTAATATTATTACGTAACCTTTCAATAGTTTATGCTTCCATTGTTTTTCAGACGTTCTGATGTAGACTTCCAACAAGTTTTCCATCAAGTTTCCCTATAACTATAACAGAATTGTGAAGGAGTGACATCACTATAAAGACTGAAAAACAATTAAAAATATTATTCTAGAATAAGACAAATTTATAGAATCTTGGATATGAAAAGGATTTTGGCGACTGTGCAATTTAATCTAGCTACTTTTTAAAAAAAATTTTTTTTATTAGTGAAACACCATGAGGTACAGTTGTAGATTTACAATTTTTTGTGCTTGGGTTTGATTATACAATGATCAGATACCCATACCTCCACCAATGCCCATTTTCCACCACCATGGATAATATCCCCCCACCCCCATCCCCCCATCCCCCCATCCCCCCTGCGTCTGTGGCAGGGCAATCCCCTGTGTTCTCTCTCTCCTTTTGGGTGTTGTGGTCTGCAAAAGAGGCTTTGAGTGGCAAATATGTTCAGTCCATAGTCTACTTTCGACATGCATCTCCTCTCCTGGGAGGATCCTCTAAACACCCTTTATTTGGTGTTCCCTTCTCTATCTGAGCTGCCCTTTCCTCTAGAATGCCCGACTGGCCACTAAGCTGTGGAGTAATCCGCCTGGTGCTGATCTCAGCTATTCTTGAGTATTAATCTCATATTTTGTTACTTTATATCCCCCAGATGAATGCAATCTTTCTATGTCTATCCCTCTCTTTCTGACTCATTTCGCTTAGCATGATACTTTCCATGTTGTACCACTTGTATGTAAATTTCATGACTTCATCTTTTCTAACAGTAATCTAACTACTTTTAGTTACATACAACTTAAGTGAATAATTTTATGTGTGAATAATTATATGTGAATAATTATATGTGTGAATGTTTATATTTGCAGAAATGCACGTATATGCACAATCATTACACACATAGAATTAGCATTAATCATTCCTTTTATATTATGGGAAATAATGTATTTATAACTAGATTCTCATATGACATTGTTTTGCTCAGTTCATTGAGAAGTATTTTCTTTACCAACATTTTAAAGGAATGACATTGAACAAAGTAAGTTTGATTGGTGGGGGATATACTCACCTGTCCTCAGGGCTTACTATAGTTTTGTGCTCAGATGATGGTGGGACTCCTGTAGGGGCTCAGAGGACCATATATGGTGCCAGTGATCAAAGCCTGGTTGGTTGCATGCAAGACAACATTTTTACCTTTTTTACTATCTCTCTTGACTCAAAGTTACTTTTTTTGCGTGCCACACCCAGTGATCTTCAGGGGTTATTCTTGGATCTGCACTTAGAAGTCACTTCACATGGGTTTGGGGCATCATATGGGATGCCAGAGATTAAATCCAGGTCAGCTTGGGTTTATGCAAGGCATGTACCCTATCTATTGTACTATTGCTTGTGCCCTCAAAGTGACGTTTTTAGGACCTATACTACACATATGTATTAAAGAAACCTTGGTTTAAATTGCTCTGCTGAATTCTGTAGATGTGGGTGCTTCTAAAATATATTTAGTATTTTGTATTTGAAAAAAAGTCTGATTATTTGCTCAATATAGTCAACTGTATTTGTATGCAATTTGACCTATATAAATATGGTAAGGGGAAACTTAATTTCTCATTTCGTCTAACTTGATCAATAATTTTGAGTTGACTGAAGTGGGTACTCAGCTCTAAGTCATTCTTCACTGTGATCACATTTCCCTACATATTGGTTACTTTGTACTGATGCCTACAACCTAGATGGGACTGCAGAAAAAGTTTTTAATTATGTATCAACACACTGTGCTTGGAGTAACACTCTTCACTCAAATAAGAGAAAGAATCTGGAGTTCCGACCCTCCCTCGATGATCAAGAATCAAGGACCTGTCTCCTTTGCCAAGGCATCGGAAATCAGATGCACTGGACACATAATGAGATTTGGAGACGACTGCTGAACTAGAGCCGTTACCGACTGGATTCCACGAGACGTCAAAATATTGCGTGGCCACCCACCTACCAGATGGTCAGATTTCTTTGTCAAGACCCTGAATGATCAATTGGTTTGAGGCTCTTCGTTTTCCTATAACAAGTATATTCTATTGGGCTACACTAGCATGCCACAGGGACGAATGGAGACGTTACTGGTGCCCACTCGAGTAAATTAATGAATAACGGGATGTCAAGTGATCAAGTGATCAACACACATATTAAGAAATTAAGATAATTCAATAAAACATTAAATAAAACTAAAAAATTAAAAATAAAGATAAAAATTTAGTCACAGGGAACAGCACAATAGTACAGTGGGGTGGGGGTGGGGGGGCATTTGCCTTGCAGCCAACGGAGTTTGATTCCCAGCATCTTATATGTTCCCTCAAGCACTTCCAGGAGTTATTCCTCAGTGCAGAGACAGGGGTAATCCCTGAGCATTGCTGGGCATGGCCCCCAAACAAACAAATAAATAAAGGTCTCAATAAGGATAACTAAAAACTAATAAATATAACGCACCTAACAATTTATATGAGAAAACAAAAACTAAGAGATTTCATATTAGTCAGTACCAAAGGATGTACATGACTGCTACAATTCCAAAACTGTTCTTTTTTTCTCTCTGTCCTGGAGTATGGCAGCGACAACACTGGGTGGTCACACACTTTCCCCTTCTAAACACAGGAGAAGACCACATTCCCAAAGTTCCCCTGAAGTTGAGACAATATGACTGAGTGTGGCCAATGGGATGTGGGCAGAATTCATGCATACCACTTCCGAGGCCTGGCCATAAAATGTATTTGGGGACTCATTCTCTTTCCCTGTCACAGTAACCCTCTGAGCTCATGTGTTCTGGGTGGTCCAGATACAAAATGGCAAGACTTCAGTCAGGCAGAATCTTCCACTTCATACCAAACCTTAGTGGGCATCTAATGAGAGGGAAAAATATCACTGCCACCAACAGTCTGGAGTTATTTTGCAGCTGTGACATAATCTAGTCTATCCTGACAAAAACTTCCAGTTGAATATAGAGTTTTGCCTTTAGATCAGTTACAATGATATTAGTTAGGGAACAAATACCTAAATGCTGGCATAAATGAAAGACACATTGAGACTAACTAGCTTTTCAACATTGCATATACCATAAATTCTTTTTATCAAAACATATTGATTTATGAGGTAGTTATTTTTAGATATTTGAGAATACTTTTAAGAGGACAAACTGAATTGATGGTATCCATAAGGAAGTAATACTAACTCTAAATTCTAAACTTTGTTACTTTTTTCAGTCAAAGTAACAGTATTGTAATTGGATAAATGCCAGCTGCAAACTAAATTTCTAAGTACTTTCAAATGTGAAACACCTATAGAATTTTCAGAAAAACTGGCACATTCTTTGACATTTATTTATCGACAGCCATTAAATACATTGGTCAAATAGATTGCCCTACACAGTCCTACTTTGATCCAACATACTTTGTTTGACCTAGTGATCTTTGCATCCTCTAAAGTTATGTCAATTTTGTGACATGTCAAGGGAAAGAAATTCAAGTCTTTCCCACTGAGAAAATGACAGTCATTTTGCATAATAATACTTCTCTACATAAGAGATTTTATTTATTGTATTAACAGAAAACAGAAGAAAATTTTCATTTTGACTGCTATGGAGAACGATGCCAAAGTCATCAGTTGTTCTGAACAGCATATTGCACATTGCCACATGACAATTGAGACACATTCATTTATTACTCTCTGTGGTGGCAGCTCTTACCAGGATGGAGCAAACCTTATTCCAGGAAGAATGATGGGTGTATTATGACTCTAAATCAGAACCATTTTCTATTAATCGCAATTGGTTCATAAAATATCTTCATGTAAATTAAAAAAGACGTGTCAACTGAATGGATAAATTAGAAAGAAGGACTGCCTGATAGTGCACTTTTATGTTTTATGCAAACTTAATATAATAGCACATAGTAGCCCTGTGGTCAAATTTATTTAAATAAAGTCCTGATTGGAAATATATGATATTTGCTTACAGACTATTATGTGTTCATCAATTATAAGATGATCAGGATGCAATTACAAAAACTAGGTTTCCATTTTCTTTCTAAAATTTTATGGGAGGCATCCATTCTAATGATGTTTTGAACAGTTGCGTACCTCCTAAAAATGAATTAAGTCTAGTCTACTCTATATTCTAGATAGAAGAATCAAATCTTTGATCCGTTCTATAGTAGTTAGGAAGTCAGGATTTTTGGTTTGAGAAACAAGAGAGATTGAATGACTCCATAAAGCTTTTCAGCCTGAATACAATTGGCATTTGGGGAAGGATGGATGCTGTTTGCTTTTTGGTTGTTGTTGTTGCTGTTGTTTGTTTTGCTTTGAGGACAACATCAGGCTGTGCTTAGAGCTGCCTGGTGCTCTGCTCATGTATAATTCCTGACAGTGCTCAGAGATTATGTGCAGTGTTGAGAATGAAGCAAGATCAGCTGCACAAGTGCCTTAGCCCCTGTAATATCTATTTTGATTATATGTTGCATTTGATCTATTTGTTATCCATTTTGATTGTAAATTATATTTATTCAATGGTGATTTCAGGTCACGACTTCCCTGTGAGCACAAAAGTAGAAGTTTTTGAATAGGGATATGGAGAAGATGTGCTGGCTGCAGTAGCAAGTCAGACCCTGAGACCCTGTAGAAGGAAAAATAATAAAATGGGATATTTTATGGGCCATTTATTTTTCTTACTCCTGGATCTATGTTCTGGTATCACTCCTGGTAAGATTTGGGGACCACCAAGAAGGCTACCAGAGATGGAACCTGGGTCTGGAACATGCAAGACAAACACTACGCATTATATGGTCTTTCTGGGCCCTGAAATTAATATTAATTTGTAAGACATGTTAGTAAAATTTAAATGTCATATAACCAATTTTTAATTATTGTAAATTTAATCAAGAAAATGAATTGTGTTTTTCTCAAAGAAAATAACATGTGCAAAATATTCCTTTGAAATAGTGGATGAGTGCATGCCTCCCTTGCACTGCATAGTCCTGTGAGTACCATGACCTGGAGGAGGAAACTCCTCAGTTTAGAGCCAGGAGTAGCCTCTGAGCATTAGCAAGTCTGACCCCAAAATTGAAAAGAAAATAGGTAAACTACTCTTGCCTAAAAATATTACCCATATTTTAGCCATATTTTATCCAAAAACCTACAAAGATAAATATGTCCTCTAGATTCTATATTCCCCTTATGAAATTTATAAAACAAATTATTTTAAATCTAATAGAGGAAAAAAATTTGCTCCAACCACTGTGTATCAGATCTATGGTTAGAGTTCTGAGGGGTGAAAGTCGGCTAACCACACAGCTTCTCTATGGCTCTCTCAGCTAGGCTTTTGTTCATGCAGGCAAGATAAAGCATAAAAATCCTCCTGATTCCACTACATGATTTGTTAGTTTGGTTTTGAAGCCACACCTGGTATTGTTCAGGGCTTACTTGAGGCTCTGAATTAAGGGATCACTGCTGTTGGGACTCAAAGAACCACATGGGGTGCTGGAATCAAACCCAGGTCTACTGTTAGCAAGGTATTCACTTTATACACTATTATATCTCTCTATCCCTTTCCACTGCATATTTAGAGGTGTTTCTTCTGCAGTTATATGCAATAGTTTTTCTTCTAGTGGTAAAGTGTGAATAATTAGACCATGGCTTATTCCATGCTTCATAGACTGGGTGGTATTCTTTTGGTGGTTGCTCTTGTTATTGGACTAAGCCATCTGAAACATGTAGAGAACCCTTTCACTAAATGTCACTTTTAATCCAAATGATTTTGTCTTTAACCTCAGTCAAGTTCACTCCTACTTAAAATCCACACGATCTTCATTCACCAGAGGGTATCTCTTAACTAAAAAGTGGTGTCACCTCTAAGACAATTGATTCTAGAATAAAAACCTTGGGATCAATGATGATAATGACAGTTGCGATGCTTGCCCAATGTATGTTAGAAAACATCATGGTCACAAACAGATATTCTGTGTATCTGTATTCAACTGTGACATAAAAGTAGTTACAAAGACAAAATAAACTACTATTGAAACAATTGGTATTTCATTCTTGACTGTAATTTTTTTCATAATTTTATTGATTTATTTTTCTTCTTATATTTATTTATTGAATCACAGTGGGAAAAGTTACAAAGCTTTCAGGTTTAAGTCTTAGTCATAAAATGATCAAACACCTTTCCCTTCACCAGTACTTATTTTTCACCACCAAGAACGCCAATATATCCCCCTCTCACCCCTCTCAATGCCTGTGAGGCAGATGATTTCTACCTAATTCTTCTCTACATTGATTACATTCATTATTTTGACAAAAGATGACCATTATTGTTTAGAATTCCCCCCCCCCCCCCAACAATCAGAATTGCTGAAAAGGCATTGTAAAATACTTCGTTTTCTATGCTGGTATGTGAATCATATACTGTCATATAATGATTTTAGATTTCTGCAAAGAGCCAGATAATTACGAGATTGGTTTCTGTGTGTCTGGTGTTATGGCTGTGCTGGAGAGCCGCTTGTAGGCGGGAACTCGTGACCTCGGTAGGGCGTGAAGGATGAGCAGGTACTGCAGTTGCCCTGTCACTGCCGACTCATACTTGGCTTTCCTCTAAGTTCTGAGGCAGTGGCCACCTTGCTGCCAGGGGGCTGGGGGTAAGGCGGAAGGGAACAACACACTTTCCCTCCCAGGCAGGCATGGTGCTGTAGTTTAATGCATGTTCCATTCACTTTTCTGCCTCAAGTTTCCGGGCTCTGGACTAAGTCCTTTTGCCTCTGGAGCCATGACTGTGCTGGAGAGCCGCTTGTGGGGGGCAACTCGTGACATTGTTAGGGTGTGAAGGCAAGCTGGTACTGCCCCCCTTCCCATGAGACTGCAGTTGCTCCGTCACCGGCAGCTCATACCTGGCTTTCCAATAAGCTCTGAGGCGGCGGCCACCTTGTATGCGGTCCAGATGCATTTCTGCCAAAAGCTGCTGGGTTTCAAGATTTGTTTCTGAGTCTCTGGGAACATGACTGTTAATCTCCTTGATCAGGAGCCAGAGAGGCCATTTGTAGGCGGCAATTTGGGGTCTCGTTGGGATGGGAAGGAAAGGGCCAGTTCCACCCCCATCTGTTGAGGGTCCATGTGTCTCGTCACTGCAGGCCCAAACCTGACTGTTCAGTGGCCTCTGGAGGATGGTGGTCACCGGGCCACCAGGGGGAACAGGCCAAGGCACGAAACCTATTCCCACCTGGATTGGCCCAGCACCAGTAACCTACTTCAGAAACAGGACGCATTTCTGCCAAAAACCTTTGGGTTCTGAGATTCATTTCTGAGTCTCTGGGATCATGGCCGTTAAGCAGTTTGATCAGGAACCAGAGAGGCCATGCCTCCAATTATATAGTTGAGCAGGAGGTGGTTTGTGGGTGTGTCTCCCACATACCTAACATTTGGCCGATTACTTTTCTTGGTAAACTTTGCCTCAAGTTTTTGGGGTCTGGCCAAAGGTACTGCAGCAATTTTGGGGTTTCTGAAAGTCTAACGGTGCCATCAGGCTGCTTATGCACTCGCCTCACATGTACAGATTGACCTGCTGGTGGCACCATACCCTCTCTTGACTTTAATTTCAAAAGAATGAATATTTTCTTGATTCAGCCAATTAGATATTGACTTTATGAAACAGGTAGATTTTGCTTCTCATTACATAATTATTTTCTCAAAGAAAATGTATAGTTGATATTATTAAAGATGGTTTATTTTTATAGCCATAAAAATAACAGCATCAGAACACATACAGTAAGAATAAGAGTCATCTAAGACATCTTCTGGTAACCTAAAATTATATTTTCAAGAGATTATTTTCTTAATTTTTAATTCCTAATGGGTAAGTTTAAGGATAAGCATTTATAACCTAAAACTATCAGGAGGTTTTCTTCAAATTTGTATTCCCTAACGGGTCATTCTAAGCATATGGTTCAAGTTTTATTTTGCTTGATTTTTCAATTTAAGAAAATTAAACTTCTGTCCATAAATTTAGTTTGAAATAAGTAGGGAAATGGAAATGGAAAAGTTTGAAATGACTAGAAAAAAATGGAAAGCCTCCTGGAAAACTTGGATAAGAACTACCTTAAGGAGAATTAAGTCTTCACGCTTTTAGATTAATCCAAAATATAATTAGATATGACAATCTTAGTGTTGCTAATTGGAAATATATTCCCAGGGTCAGCCTTCAGCTCTTCCTCTTGGCAAAATGACACATCCAAAATGCATAGAAAATAACTGAACATGAAACAGCCCCTAGAAGTAAGATATGGGGAATGCATACACAGACGAGAATTAGTTTGCCTCTGGAGCCAGAAAAATGGAACAAAAGTCCTGAGTCTGCCCTTTATTAGCTCCACACTTGAGGCAAATTTCCCAAGATAACCTGTATCTCAGTTTGGTCATTTCTAAAATGAAAGTTGACAATAGTTACTTTTAAGTTTTATTTTGGAGTTAAAAATCAAGTGTGTGCTACTATCACAGTGCCTGACACATCATAGATTAGTGGTCAATGTAAAATATTATTATTATCATTATTATTCATAGCTGTTATATTGGAACAATTGATATATTCATTACCTTATCATCCTCTCTAGCCAATGATATTTTGATAAATTGAAACTTTCTATGTGCCATCTGTAAGTTGCAACCAATTTTTTAAAAAAGCAAAGTACACTGAAATGCAATGATTTTTTTTATAAAAAGAAATCTCAGAGCAATTTTCATTAGGACAATGCTGTGTGAGGTGTAGGAGGACAGGAGGAAGCAAAGGTAAATGCCAGGTTTCATTTTAACCTTGCTTTTCTCTTGAGAACAACAGGCAATTGTGGTGTTATTTGGTGCGTCTATGATGTGGCTTCTCTTCCTCCAGTGATCACGCTGAGGCTAGCAAACAACACTCAGATGTTAGCAATTTGGGGTCACATTTGAACTGGTGACTCAGGGGGCAAATGTTCTATGTCCCACCAGTTGCTTTAGTCAGCTCCTGAGTCACAACTTTCTTATTTTTTTATTTTCTTAAATAGAGGGAGCTTGCCTCATGGGAGTCATTTGAAATGAATAAAATATAGTGTTCTATATAGCAAACTCTAAATTAGCAAACATGGTCAGGCAGTTTTCTGTTTGGTCTAATCATTG
Source organism: Sorex fumeus (assembly GCF_029834395.1). NCBI lineage: Eukaryota > Metazoa > Chordata > Mammalia > Eulipotyphla > Soricidae > Sorex > Sorex fumeus. The sequence continues at coordinate 16,241,444 of NW_026606071.1, read as the reverse complement.
GGACAATTACTGACTCTAAGAGAAACTTTATAGAGACAAAAATATACTTGTCACTAAAATGAAACTAGACAGAATTTATTCTTAGATGCCAAAGTCTTCTCAGGATTTTTGAGGACCAAACTGATAACAAATGAAAATGCTTGGTTGAAGAAATGAGTGTGTTTTTCATCTTACCAGATGTCTGGTTTCTGTTGCATAACAAGTTTTAAGCTAGGTGTTTAATCATTTAAGCTTCAGGACAACCACTGAAGTGTATCTTACTCTAGCCAGACTTGAAGTTCAAATTGGCAGTGGCAAGCTTGCAGAAGTCCCCTAATGAATAAGCAATACATCTGTGAAGCCAGGGAGAAAGTTCAGATGTCTAGTATGGATCCCTAATATTATATGACCCAGAACTGAGACCAGGTGCCCAAGCTAGATGTCACTCCTATTAAAAGTAAATGTGTGGGGCTGGAGTGATAGCACATCGGGTAAGGCGTTTGCCTTGCACACAGCCGACCTGAGTTCGATTCCCAGCAACCCATATGGTTCCTTGAGTACCACCAGGAGTAATTCCTGAATGCAGAGCCAGGAATAACCCCTGTGTATTGCCAGGTGTGACAAAAAAAAAGTAAATGTGTGACAGTTCCCTTTCCCTGCAATTATCATTTATTTTTAGAAAAATAAGATGTACACTTTGACACAAATGATTTTATGATGGTAACAATAGTTTGAGATTTATAAATATAATTTTTCCAAATATTTTAGTTTCTCTCTACTGGCCTTTGTACCTTATCTGCCTAGGAAAATTGGATACATAGAGAGAAAGATATTTTTCAGTGCAAAAGAAATAAAATCTACTTAGTGCCTGACATTTAAAATGTTAAGTTGTGAGACAATAGCTGTGAAACCAAATTGTTAAATGGGAGGCTTTCATAGATTTATTTGCCTCCTCCCTTTGCAATTCTATGAGGATCATCTGTCTTCTCTAAGCCAAAAATTATATTTTTATATTTTAGGAAAAGATCTACTATAGAAAAAAATGTTGTTGGTACTACTGCCATGAATAAAATTTGCTTATCCACTATAGTGTAAAAGAGAGGATGACATTGTCAAATCATTTATTTTGATGTTGTGTCTTTTCACACTGATTAGTGCTATTGGAAGGATATGTGTCTTGCACACAGAAGGGAGAGGAAGCACAACACATTCGCCTACTTGGGAATCTTGAAGGGGAAGTGTCAAATCAGCACACATAAGGTCCATGCAGAAAGAGAAAAGGTTAGAATGGTTAGATTGGTTGTAACATAAGGAGAAGACCACTAAATCATAGTACCCAGGAAAAACTTAAGACTTACACCAGTATGCTGACCAGGAGCTGACTACACAAAGAAAAGATGGGCCTTGAGCGAAAGAATGAATGTATTCAAATTCACCAAACACAGATTTGAGCACTTAGGACTAGCATGATGGAGAGCTGGTCAAAACTCTACCCATCTCCGTATTCTTATCTTAGGGAAAGCACCAAAGGAACAGGAGTCTCTCTGAATGTAAGTATTTTTTATCCAATCTAAGGAACATTTTGGGTGTTTGAAAATTTCTAAGAATTAACCTTGAGAGTATAATTTACGTCTCCAGTTCTGCATCTATAGGTTCAGGTAACTTACCAGTTTACTTCTAGTTTTAAGAAAGGATCGTCAGAAATCTGTATATCAGTATGAGTTAAAATTTAGCACTGCAGCATGTGTAACTCATCTGAAAAACTGTTTACAGTATTTTATTTTGTGAGCTTGCTGTTATGTGATCTGTTGTTTCTTCGCCAGCACCCTTTTTTTTTCTATTTTTTTTTAATTAGTGAAACACCATGAGGTACAGTTGTAGATTTACAATTTTTTGTGCTTGGGTTTCGATTATACAATGATCAGATACCCATCCCTCCACCAGTGCCCATTTTCCACCACCATGGATAATATCCCCCCCACCCCCATCTCCCCATCCCCTCCTGCCTCTGTGGCAGGGCAATCCCCTGTGTTCTCTCTCTCCTTGTGGGTGTTGTGGTCTGCAAAAGAGTCATTGCACCAGCACCCTTTTACCAAGACAAATCACCTCTCTGCCACTTCCTGGGCATTCTAGGAAAGGGTCATCTCACCTGCACTTATAAAGCCTTATTGGCAATAAACCCTTATGCCAGCCCTCGTCTTCTGCTCTAGCATGCTGAGGTAAATGGTTACTCACTCTAATGGAATATTAGAGTGATCTACAGAATTTGAAAATAAGTGTGCACGGCGATGGCACCAGAGGCATATGGAACTAATCCAGAGCCCAGCAACTTGCGGCAGAAATGTGAATGGACTATGCGTTAAACTCTGGCGCCCTGCCCCCCCGAGAGGGAAAAAGAGTCTGTCTCTTCTGCCTTTTTCCCGGGCAGCACAGTGGCCGCAGTCTCAGAGCTTATTGGAAAGCCAGGTATGAGCCAACAGTGATGGGGCAACTGCAGCCTCATGGGAAGGGGGGTGGAACTGGCTCGTCCTTCACACCCAACCGAGGCCATGAATTGCCCCCCACAAGTGGCTCTCTTGCATGGCCATGGCACCAGATGCACAGAAACCAATCTTGTAATTATCCAGCTCTTGGCAGAAATCCCTCCAGATTTAATTAGTAAAATATCAGAAATCCAAAATCGAGTGGCCGCTATCATGGCTGTGCGACATCATATGGTTTTCATAACCAGCAATAAAAAACAAATTATTTCACAATGCTTTTTCAGCAGCTCTGATTGTTGGGGGGAAATTGCAAACAATAATGAAGCATCTTTTGTCAAAATAATGAATGTATTAAAGTAGAGAAAGAGTTAAAGTAGAAATCATCTGCCTCACAGGCTTTGGGAGGGGTGGGGTGGTATACTTGGGTTCTTGGTGGTGAAAAATAATTACTCGTTAGGGGAGAGGTGTTTCCTGAAAGCTTTTTAACTTTTCTCATGGTGATTAAAAAAAAAGTGCCCAATATGGTGGGGAGCGTCATTCTGGGTCAACTGGTCTGAATGAAGCCATAAGTATAAATATTTCTTCAGGTTGTGCAAGTAATTTTTCTATGCAACTCACTTTGAGAATCAATATATTAGTGTTCTGTGCTGAGAAATATGATTCCTAGGTAGTTGTATGAAGGTGCAGGATTACACAAACGTGTTTTTTCTAGGCACGACTGCCATTTCTGCCAAATTCTGCTCCTTCTGTTGATGCAGCCACCTTGATTTTGCTCTCTGCTGAAACTGTACTTCTGTCATGCAGATCTTTGAGGTCCCAAAATCATGTTTCATCCAGTAAGGGCTTGTACAGGATTCAACCCTTAACACTGTATCATTGACGATTTCTGTGGCAAGAAAATAAGTACAATACAAGAAAAGGGAAGTCTCAGAACAAGCTGCATTTTCAGTCAGTATAAAGATAGAAACCTGACTAATAGATTCGGAGAGAACCACTTGTCACTTGTCTATATTAATAATTCTCTCCTTATAAAATTATATCTGCAGAGGAAACAACAATATCCAGGACTGAACTAGACAACTATTATACTCTCCTGATATCTAGTAGAAGAACATTCATTCAATAAACTTCTTCTAATGACAGCTCTTGGGTTTAACACTCTAAACTAGAAGCTAAAAATAGAATTATGAGTAAGACACTCTCCCACCTTTAGGAAACTTGTGATTGTTTGTCCTGAATTTTGTGAAGCACTTTAAAATTATTTGGTCAACACTTCATTTGAAATATTTTTGAGTAGGAGCAATAATAGTGTGCATTTTCCAGTTTCCAAATAGATTTAAAATATATACCTTACTAACAAATATTCTCCAAAATAAGGACAATATGATATACCATGGTAAACTAAGGTGAACAGAGTAAGAGAGAAAAGGAAAGGAAATTTCATAAAACAAATGAGTGCTGCTAGCAAGTAGTATATTACTTGGCTATTTTCTTTTGAAAGTGCTGGAAGCAGGTTACTTGATTTAGTTCAGACTTCAAATAACTTTATAAAAGAGTCCAATTCACAAACTATTTACACATTTATTGAAGTAACTAAAACTTTTTTTATTTTATGAAATAGTAAGGACTCAGAGGGAAAAAGTATTACCAGTTAAAGGAATTGGAAAAAGTCAAGACATATTAAAGTACTTTGGTAAATTTTGCTCTCCTATAAAAATGAGTTTAAGATAACTTGATGGGTTCTTCACGAAAATAGGACATAGAGATCTGAGGATAATTAAACTCTAGTAATCAGTGCTATCTTGATGAATATCATAAAAACTATCCCAACTTGGTGAGTTAAAGAATCTCAAGTGGGAACAACTAATCCACTTTCAAGCTAGCCATGCCTCTAGCAATAGCTAAACTGATCTGAACTAAAATTTAGTCAGAGGGGTGGGACACCACCAAGGATAGGTTTTATAAGATGCCACATGTATCAGAAGCTTGGATATAAAAGTATTTAAGCTATTTATCTTCAAATTTTCCTGTTAATAGGTAACAAAGCAAATAGGAAAGTGATAGTAAAACATTTTTAACTGTGTCAAGAGAGCAATGAATTTTAAATTCGAGTCTGTTATTTTTCATATCTAAAAAATAAGGAAAAATAAGGAAAATGACAAAAATTATTTATCTATCTTGTTCAGTCCATAATCAAGTGTCAAGAATACTAATTCATCATACTGATCATAGCTATTCTTTTGATCCTCTATTTTGAATTTTTTTGTTTGAAAACAGTTTATAAGAACTCTTGTTATTTGGATAATTTTATGGAATAGTAACCAGTTATTTTTCAGACGATGAAAAGATTGAGATAAAATTTTATTGTGTTTATTTATTAATTTTTGAGTTTTGGGTGACACCCTGCTATAGCTTGAGGATTACTCCTGGCTCTGTGCTCAGGGATCACTTCTGACGGGTAGGGGGAGCATATAGAGTGCTGGAGATCAAACCCAGTACTCCATGTACAAGGTCAACATACCATCCACTGTACTATTCTCCTGCCTAACAAATACTGTATGACTGAAATCCAGTCATCAACATCTTTGTAAGTATCTCATAGTGATTCAATAAAAAAGTTAAAAAAATATTTTAAAGAAACTCCTGTTTAACTATTATTTGTACTGTATCATGAGTTGTCATTAAAATGTTAAGACAATAAATACTTAGATTTATAGAATCTAGTGTTAATTATTATTCTAAAATTTTTATCAAGACACAGTTGTTCATAATAGAATTGTTTCAGGAATACCATGTTCCAACACCAATCCCATTACCAATGTCTCCTTTCCTCCATCAATGTACCCAGATTCTCTCTCACCCCCAGAGTTGCCTTGGCAGGCATAAAACAAATTTATTTTTTATAGTATTTGCTCCAATAAACCTAAAAGGAATAGCAAAAAGAATTATCAAAAATAAATCAATAAAAGTCAACTTGTGATGGTTGATTACTATGTATATATTTTTTAGATTTTTATTAATGAAACACCATGAGGTAAAATTTGTAGATTTACAAATTTTTGTTCTTGGGTTTCAGTTATACAATGATCGAATACCCATCCCTCCACAGTGCCCATTCTCTACCACCACTGATCCCAGTATCCCTCCCATCCCCCGTCCTCCCCATCCCACCCTGTCTCTGTGGCAGGGCATTCCCCTTTGTTCTCTCTGCACACACTAGGGGAAAAGGCAGTTCAGACAGAGAAGGGAGGACTATGTATTTTTTTAAACCTGTCTAGATCTAACAGAAAACAACCATATGTACCATTGGTGAGTACCATACTCAATAACACATGTTGAAAAGATTTTCCTGTCCTTTAAAGATCTCTTTTAACACTTTTTGCAAAACTGGACTGAGGGTTATTGTATAATCTCTGGGGCAGCTAGGGAAGCCCCAGTTTGCCGCCTTGGTTCAGTGGGTCTTGGGCCACTAGCCCAGCTGGGGTGGCCCGTGTCATGGGGCAGATGAAGGAGGAAACGAGGGCCACGCCAGTTGATTGATCAGTTTCGGTTTATTCCATTCTCCCCACACCCCTGTTCCAATCTCTCTCTAAGGTCCCCATTCTAGTCTCATGCTGCCCCTCATTCCCATCTCCTTCTGTCTCTCCCACTTGTCTCTCTGCACTCCATCTCGCAGCCTGGGTTCTCGCTCTCTCTCCATGAGACTGCTCCTCATTTTCCCCCTATATTCTTCTCCCTCTGTCTCCCTTGCTAGTCTCTCTGTGCCCCATCTTGCTGCCCTGCTCTCTCTCTCTCTCATCTCTCTAACCCTTTCATCTCTCCAACTCTTTTGTCTCTCCAACTCCCTAGCACTGTGTGTAGACACCCAGTCAGGTAGCAAAATTAACATCAGAAGGCCCTTCCTGCCTGCCCATCAGGCTCAAGGATGGAAACACTACCTAGGGGTTTCCTCTTATCCTTAGTCCAATAATTTACTTAACATCTTAATGAACATCTTAATTCTACTTCTTAATATTAGTTATTTTTGTATGGGCATAGTAAGAGATACATTGAGGCTTGTAGGGCAGATTTCCTGAAACATCTTGCCACAGACTCAGACTACAGTGCTCAGGACAGATAATCTTTCCTAACCCTAGCAGGGTCTGAATCTAGTTATTACTTTTTGGATCATGACAGAATTTGTCCATGACCATGCTCTTAACTTATAGTTAAGCATCATGGCACTTTGGCCAGGCCCATTTCGATGCCAGGGTAGCACATAGTTCACCACTTGCCCTGGGTCCATCCAGTCCCTTGTTGGGACCCTGATTATAGGGTGCTAGGAAGTAAGGGCAACTGAGGCTTAAGTTGGGAGAACAGATGTCCAGGAGGTAAATATCATTTAGAGTCAATTAATTCCCACGTTATAAAAATAGCATTAACTGTCTTCTTGTGTCCATACAAAAAGTACATTGCTCTGAATTAACTATGCAAAGGACTTAAGGAGAAGAGTAAAACAATATTTACAAGTTAAAGCACAAAGAAAGAAGTTACAAATAAACACAGAGGAATGGGAGCACTGTGATGGGAGTCACCCAAAAAACTTAAGCTCCCTGTGGCAAGGCAGAAAGGACAAACTAATGTAATCCTACAGGTTATGACTTCCCTAAGCTGTTGTCTATCCATGAAACTCTGTATAGTTTCTTCAAATCTGAATGTTTATGTAACTGACATATTTGGGTTTCTTAACTCTATGTGTCTATAATCCTCAACTCTGGGAAATTATTTATTTATTTATTTTTTATTGAATCACTGTCAGACCCTTACAAAGCTGATTACATTTCAGTCATACAGTATTCCAACACCCATCCCTCCACCAGTGTACATTTTCTGGGAAATTCTTATCGGCCACTTCTTTAACTATTGTTTCTTCATCGCATTTGCCTTCCTGTTCTTCAGGGACTCCAATTATTTTTGTATTTTTCCTCTTGAACTCATCCATAGTTCTCCGGTATGCTGTCCATTTATTTTTAGACTATTTTCCACCTTCTGCTGTTTCCTAGTTGTGGCCTCTTTCTCATTTTTGAGTGCCTTGATCTTTCACTGAGCTGCTGTTACTCTGTTATTCAGAGCTTCTATTACTTTTTTTATACCACCCAACATGGTTTTTATTTCAGTCATTTTTTATTGCAGTAGTTTTTTTTTCTCATCTCTACTTATATTTTCTCATGTGTTGCTCACTATCTGTGAGTTAAGATGGCACTGATGCCGCCCAAACCCCTCGCGCTCTCCTAAACCCGGATCACAATCTCAAATTTGGACAGCACGAGGCTCAGTATCTTAGGCATGGAACTCTATTCACAATCCTGCTGGAACTCTGAGCATGGTTCCTGCTGGACATTGCTGGCTGATTTACAAGATTCAGACAGAGTGGCATTGGCGGGTATGGCATTACCACCTGCCCCAGCCAGGCTGAGTAGCAGCGCAGTGGGACATCGAGCCATGGTGGCAGTGCACACAGTGGTTCATCCACCCATCCACAGCAAGGTACTGTCCACCAACCACCAGGTGACCTAGGACTCGGTGTAGGTGTTCGACCTGGCACAGACCTTCCGTGATGAGGTCCTGCTCTACCAGCTGCTCAACAATATCCAGGTGCACTCCATCAACTCAAGAAGATCAACCTGAGGCCGCAGATGTCCCGGGTGCTGCTCAGAGACACAGGCAGGTGTGTGTTTGTCAGCGTGCAGATCATTACAACATGTCAGTTGACTAAAAGCTTGCATTCAGCAGACTGGGAACACCTGTGAAAGCGATTAGAGGCCACCCTAAAAGTCTCCATCCCTCTCGGAGAGTCTGACAAGGTACTGAGAGTATCCCGTCCACATGGCAGTGCCTGGCAAGCTACCCATGGTGTATTTGATATGCCAAAAACAGTAACAATATGGGACTTATTTCCCTGACCCTGAAGGAGCCCTCAGTACACCACTGGGCTATGCTAGCACAGACAGGGATGAATGGAGACGTTACTGGCATCTGCTCAAACAAATCGATGAACAATGGGATGACAAGTGATACAAGTGGCAAGTGATCTGTGCTATCATTTCTTTGAGCTCATTGATCACTCGCATCAGGATGTCATTAAAAACATTTTCTGAGGACTTACTGAGCTGGTAAGTGTTATGTCTTTGGTGATTATTTTTATTGCTCATTGAGCTAAGTGGTCTTCTACATGTTTTCCTCATTGGTTTTCTTAAGTTCTTACTGTGTTGAGGTGAGTCTTTATAGTTAACTCCTCTAGAAGATGCTGAGATATTAGGCTGAAGGTTGCTCTCTACTCTTTACACCCTCAGAACGACAGCAAACATAACTGTGAGTAGTGTGTAGTTTGTTGAATATGTCTTCAACAAGCACTTCAGGATTTATAGTATGGGCCCCTAATGGGTGCAGTTCAAGTCCAAGTATGAAGGACTATGCCTTTAGTTCCAGCATATGCTCAGCACGTCAGCAAGAGGCAAGACTTACCTGGGACAGCTGAGCAGCTATGAGTAGGTCCCTTAGCGTATATTATTGATAAACAGAGGAGATTAAAAGTACATACCACTGGGGTCTGAAAGATAGTACACTGGGTAGGGTTTTTGCCTTGCAATGACTGACCAAGGTTTGATTCCCAGCATGTCACATCATCACTTAGAGGCCCTGACAGAAGTTATCCTTGAGCACCCAGGTGTGCCTTCCCCCATTCCTGCCAAAAAAAAAAAAAAAGGTACACAACACTGAATTAGACCAAAAAGTCAAATGATCACATTGCTAATTATGATCATTTCTGATTGGGTCAGAAGTTTCCATGCACATTTTCTGTTGTTGTTGCATTAATGCTTACATAGGTGTGAGATTTTGTCCCTGTGTTTAAGAATATAAGCCTAAGTCACATACGCTACGATTAATTATAGCTATAGTTATAAAAATTGCAATGAAAATTTAGCTTATGAAATGAAATACTTGACCTTAATTAGCAATTAGGTGAGTTTAAAAATGTTATAGATTAATATAGTATTAACCAAATTTTACCTACTATCTGGAGATTAGGAAGCATATGATGGAATATGCAGCTGACAGTTTTGGTAAAATCAGTGGAATTTTGCATCTATTCACCAATATATCTTAAAAAAAATCTAGATTAAATAATAATTCACTTATTCAGGAATCAATTTAAGATTTGTGTGAGGTACTCTGTTTAGGTGTAAGATTTAGAGATGAATGAGTCAGAGCATCTTCAATAAATTTATCATTCTTTCAATGAACTATGGCTTGTAGTTAATTAACACTACATTTTATGTATAGTTATTTGGACAATAAATGCAATTGCATAGTGGAACAGAGGCAGAGACTGGAATACATTTATTACATCAAATTATAGACATACCACAATAGGGGAAGAAATCCTTTAGCAGATTTCTTTTGCCTCATATTTGATTTTTTTTTTACTATTGTGCCCTCATTCCCTAGCTTTTGAAAATCAAGTGAAGGAATATTATTTACTCATATTGTATTCTGGGATTCTCTAGTACTAGTTTTTTATTGCTTTTAATATAAGTTCTATTTTACTTTCAAAAAAGTGTGATGTGGAGCCCTACAGACCTGACTCTTGATCCCCAGCACCCCAAATAGATCCCTAAATACTCCAGGAATGATCCCTGAGCGCAGTGCCAGGAATTAGCCCCAAGCGCAGCTGAAAGTGGTCTAATAACCAACAACAACAACAACAACAACAAATGACTAAAGGAGGAAGAGAAAGTGGCATGAAAACCTTTCTTAAAAATTATTTTAAACATTTTATTAATGTACTGTGATTTACAAAGTTATTTATAGTTGGGTTTTTGACATACAAAGTTTCAGCAGTGATTCTACCACCAGTGTCAACTTCCCTCTGCCAGTGTTCGATGCTTCCCTCAAATACCACTCCCTCCAGCCTCCAGCCTGACCTTCTTGACAAACACCTTTTAAAGTATGGTTGTTACCATGAAAACCTTTTAAGGACAGAAACCCGAAAAAAAAAGTATCAGTAGCAACGACTCTTAACTACTTTAACTTGTGGAACTGAAACCAACCGAAACCTCCAAACAAAATGATCATGATAACATCCCTTAAAGCAGTTAGTTCTCTGGCCATCAGTGCAGGATAGGTGAAGGTCCCAGCACAGCAGAGGAAACTGTGTTTCTCCAGATCCCGCACCTGTCAAGCAGCTCCAGGTCCTTGACTCTGCACAGCAGTAAAAGCATGAAAAGCCAGTACTTCCTCCCCAAACCCCACTTGAGCTTATCTGCTAAAAATGTTTTCCTCTCTGAAGAGCAGAATTTGATCTGTCTTTCCATGCACTATCCAAATTATTTATACAGCAAAGGGATTGCTCTTCAGAAGTGTAAAGCAGTGTCTTCTTTTAAGGAATAACAGATCTGAACTCTAGAGAATCAGCTTCCTGGGGCTGTTATTCCAGAGAAATCCCTGTGTTCTCCCAAATTAAGACTTCTTTGCAAACAAAGAGACCCATAAAAATAGAGTGGTTTGTGGAAATTCTCTGAAAAAGGCTTTTTAAAAAATTGTTTGAAACTTATTAGAAATAAGTGGCCTGTTCAATGCAAGGTTTTTTTACTCATACATAGTTATAAATCACAGAATTGATATTACTTAGGAAAATAGGAATAGATAGAGAAAAACTAGAATGTTTTGCTTATCAGCCAGTACTCGAACCCAGGACTTGGATTTCTCCCTGCAAGCCCCCAGGCGTCCTCTCGGATGCTGGGAGAAAAGCAGCTCTGAGCCTCTGCCTCTTTCTCTTCGTCTCCCAAGCTGTGCTGTTCTTCTCCGCCACCCAGTTCAGTTTATCCACTGGTACTTGAACCCGTGACTTGGATTTCTCCCTGCAAGCCCCCCAGGCATCCTCTTGGATGCTGGGAGAAAAGCAGCTCTAAGCCTCTGCCTCTTTCTCTTCGTCACCCAAGCTCTGTGCTGATCTTCTCCACCACCCAGTCTTTACCCACCCTCACACACAAGGTTTCCGTTGGGGAGTGGCCTCTTCAGAAGGGAGTATGGCTTCTGTAGAAGTGGGCGTGGCTTAATTATCAGTGGGCCAATACTTATGCAGCCACAGGTAATTTACCCATACCAAGAAACCTAGTCCTCATACCTACACACCAACATGAAGAAACAAAGCAAATCCCTACCACATGGGGAGGAAAACAAAAAGAATCCAGAAGCCTCTGTAGATACTGCTCATCTAAGGAACCTCTCTGACAAAGAATTCACATGAAGTCATGAAGATGTTCAATCAACTCAATGAAACAGTCAGACAGATATCCAGTAACATGACAAAAAAAATAGACGAATTACGGGAAGAAATGAGAGCAGAAAGGTCACGAATAAAAAATTCCATAGATGAAATGGAAAACTCCGTCTCTGCACTCAACAGTAGAATGACCGCAGCTGAAGAGAGAATCAGTGAGCTGGAAGATCAGCTGCACCAAGCCAACAGGCAACAACAAACAGTGACAAGGGACCTCAAAATAGCTCTACAGAGAATCAGAGTCCTAGGAGATGATTCCAAGAGGAACAACATTAGAATTATTAGACTACCAGAAGCTCAGGGAAACAATCCCCCCCCAAAAAACCATGCTGAAACAAATCATTGCTGAAAAATTCGCAGAGCTCGACAATGCAGCCATGCAGGTTCAAGGAGTCCGAAGGGTACCAGCTAAAAGAGACCCTAAAAAAACACTCCAAGACATATCATAGTTAGAATGATCGATGCTGCCAATAGAAATACAATACTGCAACCAGCAAGGTCAAAGAAGGAAATCACATACAAAGGAGCACCCATTAGATTCACAGCAGACCTATCAGAGGAAACCATCCAAGCCTGAAGGCAGTGGTGAGATATAGTGAAAAAAACTCACTGAAATGAATGCTTCACCAAGAATACTCTATCCTGCTAAACTCTCACTCAAAATCGAAGGAATGATACACTATATTCTAGACAAACTGCAGCTCAGGAACTTCATGGACTCAAAACCAAACCTAAAACAAGGGCTAAAGGGGCTACTATAAGACAAGACAAACCCTACAGCCACAACAGACACTTACAGAAATATGACACAAAACCCCATAAAAATAGTCTCTCTCAATGTCAACGATCTAAATTCACCAATTAAGAGACACAGAGTGGCAAAATGGATTCAGAGACAGAACCCAACATTCTGCTGCCTACAAGAAACTCATCTCAACAGTCAGAGCAAACACAGACTCAATGTATGGAAAACAATCCGGAAAGCAAACAGCTCCCTCAAAAAAAGCTGGGGTGGCCATACTAGTATACAACAACATTAATTTCACATTGAAAAACATTAGAAGGGACAGTAAAGGCTATTTTATCTTCATAAAGGATACGTAGAACAGGAAGAAATCATACTCTTAGGTGTATATGCATCTAATGAGGGAACAGCTAAATACTTAAAACAACTGCTAATAGATTTTAAGGAGGACATTTCTAGCAACACAATAGTAGATGGAGATTTCAAAGTCGCCTTATCACCTCTGGATAGATCAACAAGAACCAAACTCAGCAAGGAAACATTGGCTTTGAAAGAAGAAATACAAGAGAAAGGGCTTATAGACCTATACAGGGCTTTACCTCCCAAAAAAGAAGGAATACACATTCTTTTCCAGTGTGGACGGAACATTTTCCAAAATAGACCATATGCTTGGCCACAAAACATACCTCAATAGAATTAGGAAGATAGAAGTATTATCAACAATCTTTTTAGACCATGATGCACTGAGTATAGAAGTAAATAACAGACACAGACACAGAGAAACAAATCAAACACCTGGAAATTAAACAATTCAATGCTGAACACCGAGTTGATCAGGAAGGAAGTCAAGGATGAAATCAAAAGATACTTGAAAACAAATGAGAATGAAGACACAAGCTACCAGAACTTATGGGATGCAGCTGAAGCTGTATTAAGGGGGAAAATTTGTTGCTCTGCAAGCATATCACAGGACGGAAGAAAGGGCCCACATAAACAAGTTGACTTCACAGCTCAAGGTCTTAGAAAAGAATTAACAAAAGGAGCCCAAATTAGGCAGAAGAAAAGAGATCTTAAAACTTAGAGCAGAAATCAATGACATGGAAACCAAAGAAACAATCCGAAAGATCAATGAAACCAAGAGCTGGTTCTTTGAGAAAATAATCAAGATAGACAAACCACTAGCAACACTCACAAAGAAACAGAGAGAGAGAACCCTAATAAATCGAATCAGAAATAAGAATGAGGATATCAAAACAGAAACCAAAGAAATTTAAAGGAACATCAGAGACTACTTTTAAAGTCTGTATGCCACGAAACAAGAGAACCTAGAAGAAATGGATAAATTCCTGAATTCCTATAATCTCCCAAAGCTGAATCAAGAAGACATAGAGTACCTGAATAGACCTATTAACACCAAGAAAATTGAAACTGTAATCAAAAGTCTTCCCCCAAACAAAACGCCAGGTCCAGATGGATTCACTAGCGAATTTTTCCAAACATTTAAAGAGGACCTGTTGCCGGTCCTTCTCAAGCTTTTCCAGGAAATTGAAAAAGGAGAAACTCTCCCAAACAGTTAATATGAAGCCCATATCTCCCTAATACCAAAAAGGAAAAAAAGATACCACAAGAAAAGAAAAATACAGGCCGATATCCCTGATGAACACGGATATGAAGATACTCAACAAAATACTAGCAAATAGAATTCAACAAATCATCAAAAAGATCATACACCTAGACAAAGTGGGATTCATCCTGGGGATGCAAGGATGGTTTATCAGTCAGAAATCAATCAACATAATCCATAATATCAACAAACGAAAAGATAAAAATCATATGATCATATCAATAGATGCAGAGAAAGGATTTGATAATATCCAGCACCCATTTATGATGAAAAGCATCACCAAAATGGGGATAGAGGAGACTTTCCTCAATATAGATAAAGCTATCTACCACCAGCCTACAGCAAGCATTATCCTCACTTAATCACTTAATCACTTAACTTCCCGTTAGTCGTCAATTTGCTCGAGTGGGCGCCAGTAACGTCGCCATTTGTTCCTGTCGCGTGCTAGTGTAGCCCAATGGTATGAAGAGCCTCAAACCAATCGTTCATGATCTTGACGAAGAAGTCTGACCATCTGGTAGGTGGGCGGCCATGCGGTCTTTTGACATCCTGTGGAATCCAGTCAGTAACAGCTCTAGTCCAGCGGTCGTCTTTAAATCTCATTACGTGACCAGCCCATCTGGTTTTTGACACCTTGGCAAATGAGACAGCGTCCCTGATTCTTGATCGTCGACGGATGTCAAAACTCTGGATTCTTTCTCTCATTTGAGTGAAACGTGATATTCCAAGCATAGCTCTTTCTATTCTTCTTTGGGAGACATGAATAGCGTTCTCATCTTGTTTGCATAGGGCCCAGGTCTCTGAGACGTATGTTAATGCAGGAAGAACAGTAGAATCGAAGAGATGTGCCCGGAGCTGGAGGTTCTTCGTCCTCTTAGCTATTTCTTCGACGTTCTTGAAGGCGTTCCAAGCCGCTCTCTTCCACCTGCGCAGCTTGGGTGCCAGGTCATTTGTCATGTTGACTTCTCGACCTAGGTACACATAGCTGTGGCATTCGGAGATGGTCGTTTCGTTGAGAGCGAATGGGGCATCAGGAACGAGGCTGTTTCTCATGAACATTGTCTTCTTAAGATTCAGCTGTAGTCCTACTTTCCACACTCACGGTCAAAGTCGGCCATTATTTGTGCCACTTGGCTGATGTTTGGTGTTATTAGAACAATGTCATCAGCAAAGCGGAGGTGGTGTAGTTGCCGATCATCTATCTTCACTCCCATTCCTTCCCATTCCAGTCGTCGCATGATGTTCTCGAGGGTGGCAATGAAGAGTTTCAGTGAAATGGTATCATCCTGGCGCACCCCTCTCTTGACATCAACGATCATTTCTTTGTAGAATGGTGAGATCCTGGTAGTGAATCTGCAATACAGCTCACGGAGGATCCTGATGTATTGGGCTTGAATGCCCTGATTGGCTAGGGCTTCAATGACCGCTTCCGTCTCAACAGAACCAAAGGACTTCTTTAAATCAATGAACGTTAAACAGAGCGGCATCTTGAACTCCCGAGAAACCGGAATGAGCTTGGTTATCGTGTGGATATGGTTGATGGTGCTGAATCCTTTGCGGAACCCTGCTTGCTCGCATGGTTGTCCTTCATCTAGTGTTCTGCCAATCCTATTTAGGATGACTAGAGTGAACAACTTGTAGATGACAGACAATAGGCAGATGGGGCGATAGTTGCCAATGTCATGGATGTCTCCCTTCTTGAACAGTAGTACGGTCCTGCTGGTTTTCCATTGGGACAGAACCTTGCATTCAGACAGGTAGCAAGTGATGAGCCGAGCCAGTGTATTGATGTGTACTGACGGCAGGTTCTTCAGGTGTTCAGGTCTGACCTTGTCTGGGCCGGGTGCTGTTTGTTTCTTTACCGACGAAATAGCGTGTCTGATTTCGGAAGGGAGAATGTTGGGAACGACATATCCATCCTGTGGAATTTTGTATGTCGGCAAGTGGACATGGCTAACGAAGAGATTTGAGTAGAATTCATGGATAATCTTCTCCATTGCCGTTCTGGAGGATGTGATGGATTCATCAGGACATCGGAGGGCAGTCATCTTGGTCTTGTAGTTGGCGAAGGACAGGTGGGCGTTACGAATACTTTTCTTGGTTTCTGCCGCATCTACCAGTACTTCTGCTCTTCTCTCTTTGAGGTCTTCCTTGATCGCAACTCTGCACTGCTTTGCGAGCTCGGACGTTAGCTTGCGGTTGCCTGCAGCATGCGCCAAACCTCGCTGGTGAATTAGCTCAAGAGTTTTCAAAGATAGGCGATTTTTTGTGGCTATCTCTCTCTTGGCGTTCCTCGCACATTCATGGAGGTGCTGAACCAGTCAATCGTATTCCTTGTCAATGTTGTCAACAATGGCATCTTCCCATGTTGCCGCAATAGTGCCAAAGAGTTCCCAGTTGGTGGTCGTTCTGGGAGTTCTCTTTTTGAACTTTCAGCCCTTTCTCCCTGCTCTGTTAAGTAGAATTTTGCACGAAGGAGACAGTGGTTCGATCCCATTCAAAATTTTGTTACAACAGCGACATCGGTCAGGCAAAACTGTCGATTGAATATGATGTGGTCTATTTCGTTGTGGAATCATCCACTGGGAGACTCCCATGTCCATCGTTTAGATTCTGCCTTCTGGAACTGTGAGTTACCATGGATGGTCTTGGTCGACATGATGAACTCAGACAGTCTCTCACCCTGTTCGTTCCATTCTAGGCCATGGGTCCCGATGTGAAGTTCTTCAGCTGATCTTCTCGGTCCTATCTTGGCATTAAAATCACCCACAATGATCTTGTAGAACGTGTGGTCTTCTTTATAGAACTTCTCCAGCTCCATGTTGAACTTCTCAATTTCTCCTTCATCATAATTGGATGTTGGTGCGTAGACAACGAAGATAGAAACTGCAGGCAGTGAGGCACATCTCCCTCCACTACACAGACGTCGCCACACTCCAGGACACTTTCTGGACACATCATAAGACACTAAATACCCATCTTCCGGAATTGTCGCACCATATTTGATAGGGTTCAAATATGGTAACACCTACAAGGGTGATTAGAGGTTGCCCCAAAAGCCTCTATCCCTTTCGAAAAGACTGGCAAGCTACCGAGAGTATTCTGCCCGCACGGAAGAGCCTGGTAAGCTATCCGTTGTGTATTCGATATGCCAAAACCAGTAACTACAACTGGTCTCATTCACCTGACCCTGAAGGCTTCACTGACATGGCGGCACTGAGAAGGATGAGAAAGGAGAGGCCGACAAAATCTCAAGGCCGACCTAGGCTGCCACAACGAAGGAAGACAAAAATGATCATCTGTACTTTCAATTCACGTACGCTAGCATCAGATGCATCCATTGAGGACCTGATGGTACAAGCGTGAATGATCAAGTACAACATCATTGGTCTGACCGAGACAAGAAGGCACGAATCTCACCATGCCGTTTTCGACACTGGAGAAGAATTGTTCCTTGGAACATGTGATAAAAGAGGTGTTTGAGGCGTCAGTGTCTTTGTCAACACAAACTTGGCCAAGAGCATTGATTCATTAGAATGCCTAACAACAGGAATCGGACGTTTACATTTGAATAGAAGCATTATCCTCAATGGGAAAAAAATGAGAGCCTTCCCCCTAAGATCAGGAATGAGGAAAGAATGCCCACTTTCTCCACTACTGTTTATTATAGTACTGGAAATACTTGCAATAGCAATTAGGCCAGAAAAAGATATTAAGGGCATCCAAGTAGGAAAGAAAGAAATCAAAGCCTCACTATTCACTGATGATATTATACTATACTTACAGAACCCTAAAACCTCTAACCAAGAAACTCCTAGAAACAATAGACTTGTATAGTAAAGTTGCAGGCTGTAAAATTAATACCAAAAGTCCATGGATTTCCTATACACAAGTAGTGAAAGAGAAGAACATGAAGAAAACAATCCTGTTCACAATTGTGCCCCTAGAAAATCAAGTATCTAGGAATGAACTTAACTAAGGATGTAAAGGACCTGTACAAAGAAAACTACAAAATGCTACTTCAGGAAATAAAAGAGGACACGAGGAAATGGAAAAATATCCCCTGTTCATGGATCGGGAGAATTCACATTGTCAAAATGAAAATACTTCCCAAAGCACTGTACAAATTCAATGTTATCCCTATTACGATACCCATGACATTCTTCAAAGAAATTGCGCAAACAGTCCTGAAATTTTTATGGAACTAAAAGCCTCCATGAATAGCTAAAGCAATCCTTGAGAAAAAGAAAATGGGAGGAATCAATCTCCCTAACTTCAAACTCTACTACAAAGCAGTAATCATTAAAACGACATGGTATTGAAACAAAGACAGAGCTGTTGATCAATGGAATAGGGTTGAATATACTCACATCTCCTCTCAAGCATATGATCATCTAATCTTCGATAAGGGGACAAGAAAAGTGAAGTGGGGCAAGGAAAGTCTCTTTAACAAATGGTGCTGGGATAATTGGACAGCTACATGCAAAAAAGTGGGCTCAGATCTCTGCCTAAGGCCATGTCCAAAAGTAAGATCAAAATGGATTAAAGACCTCAACATCACACCAGAATCCATAAGGTACATTGAAGACAAAGTTCTCAAAACCCTTCATGATATTGAAGATAATGGTATCTTCAAAGATGCCACGCCACTGACTGAGCAAGTGAAAACAGAGATAGACGAATGGGACTATCTTAAACTAAGAAGCTTCTGCACCTCCAAAGAAACAGTGACCAAAATACAAAGACAGTCTACAGAATTGGAAAGGATATTCACTGAATACACATCTGACAAGGGGTTGATACCAAGGATATACAAAGTACTGGTTGAACTCCATAAGAAGAAAACATCCAATCCCATAAAATATGGGGCGATGAAATGAACAGAAACTTTCTCAAAGAAGAAATCTGAATGGCTAAAATGCACATGAGAAATTGCTCTACATCACTAATCATCAGGGAGATGCAGATCAAAACAACAATGAGATATCATTTCACACCACAGAGACTGGCCTACATCCAAAAGCACAAAAGCAATTGGTGCTGGCATGAATGTGGTGAGAAAGGACCCTACTTCACTGCTGGTGGGAATGCCGACTGGTCCAACCCTTTTGGAAAACAGTATGGACGATTCTCAAAAAATTAGAATTTGAACTCCCATTTGACCCAGGAATACCATTCCTAGGGAATATATCCCAGAGAGGCAAAAATGTATAGTCAAAGTGACATCTGCACTTGTTTGTTCATTGTAGCACTCTTTACAATAGCCAAAATCAGGAAAAAATCTGAGTGCCCTAGAACAGATGACTGGTTAAAGAAACTTTGGTACATCTACACAATGGAGTCCTATGTAGCTGTTAGAAAAGATGAAATCATGAAATTTACATACAAGTGGCACTACATGGAAAGTATCATGTTAAGCGAAATGAGTCAGCAAGAGAGGCATAGACATACAAAGATTACATTAAACTGGGGAACATAAAGTAACATAATAGGAGACTAACACCCAAGAGTTGCCGAGATCAGTACCAGGAATTTTGCTCCATGGCTTGAAGGCCAGCCACACATTCTAGGGGAAAAGGGAGCTCAGATAGAGAAAGGAGTACCAAATAAAGGGTGTTGGGAGGATCCTCCCAGGATGGGAGAAGCATGCCGCAGGTAGACTATAGACCAAACATGATGGCCACTCAATGTCTCTTTTGCAAACCACAATACCCAAAAGGAGAGAGAGAACAAAAGGGAATACCCTGCCACAGAGGCAGAATGGGATGGGGGGTGGGGGTGGGAGGGATTCTGGGACCCGTGTGGTGGAAAATGGGCACTGGTGGAGAAATGGGTATTTGATCATTGTACAATTGAAACCCAAGCACAAAAATTTGTAAATCTACACCTGTACCTCATGGTGTTTCACTAACAAAAATTTTTAAAAAATGTAAATGATGGAGAACAGGCACTGGTGGTTGAATGGGTACTGGATCATTGTATAACTGAAACACATGCACAAAAATTTGTAAGTCTACAACTCTACCTCATGGTATTTCACTAATAAAACTTTTAAAAAAAGAAAAACTAGAATTTTGTAGCTTTATAATATCTTAATTTTTAACAGTTATTGTAGAAGAACTTTTAAAAACTAAGGGTATATTGGAGTATTGCACCACAAAAGCAGTGCTCAGGCTTAGTTCTGATTCTGTGTCAACGGATCACTGCTGAAAGTGTTGGCATTGGTAGAGGATGTGGTGCTGAGAATGGAACCTTGGTCCTGCATAGGCAACATAAGCACCTTAACCCCTGTATACTATCTCTCCAGCACCTGTAACTTCCAATGATTTTTATTGATGTGAATTTTTATTGATGAGAATTGATGAGTATTCTGCTGGTTTGCAGAAAATACTAAAGGAAGATCCAAGATACATTAATATTTTTCATTTTATAACCTTATATGATCATTTAAATATGGTCATCCCAAAGCATTCTTTAGTGTACACACTTAATCTAGTTTTACTATTTTTTCTTTTTAATACTGAATATTGAATAGCAGTCATATATAAGTCAGATACCATTGTTTATGAGGTTAATTCTCATTCAGTTTCACAGATAATGATAAACATACTGTAAATACACAATAAGTTTTTAAAATATAATTTAAAATAGTAATGAGGCCCCTAATTTTAATTTTTTGTGCCTACATTCCTTAAACAATTATACCAATTTTAAATTGAGGAAGCTTAAAATTATCAGAATACAATTTTAATTCACTTAATTAAAAAACCCACATATTTGAATACGTCCATATGTATCTTTCCAATGTTTACTTTTAAAAAAGGGGAAACTTTAAAGAAAAGGAAGTAAATTTATATTGAATCTATATTTTTTGTCTTTATGAAGTTGACTTTATTACTCCTCTTTTGCAGAGGGAGAACTTCAGTTTAATAACAAATTCATGCAACTTACTTAGGATTATTAGGTAAATGCTAGAACAAAGACACACTCTGCAGAGAATCTAACAGAATTTTCTATTGCATCTACTTCCCAAATTCTCATTAGACAGCCCAACACAAAAAGGCAGATTCTTTGCTTCTGTTTATATCTTTCTTTGATGGAAGGACAAGAACTTAGAGTGATGTTGATGTTCTGGGTTCACTGTACTGCATAATAAGTTCATTTCTTTTCTCTTTACATATTTATTTGCTTAAAAATATATACATATTTATTTGTAGATAAGGGAGGAGTTGGGAGGGAGCCAGCTATTGTACATAAGTGAAAAAAGGAAGGGGGTTAACTATTGTAGATAAGTGAGGAGTAGGAAGGTCCACCAACCTTGATGGTTCACCGCCTCATCGTGGCAAAGGGGCAGCAATGGTGCCAACAGACGAAGAGCAAACCAACAGGTGCTGCCCAGAAATGCAGGCAGGTGCAGGGCTGGACACCTTGCATGAACTGTGTCGACCTGGCAAGTACTTTCTATATGTGAGCAGCACATCCATGCACAAGGTTTGTGGCGTGCTCATCAGCATGCAGATTGTTACAACATGCCACCCTCACAGAAGAGCCTGGAAAGCTAACCGTGGCATATTTAAACGCTAAAAACAGTAACAAAAATGGGCCTCATCCCCCTGACCCAGGAACAGCCCCCAATATGGCAGCGTTGAGTAGGATGAACAAGGAGAGACTGCTAAAATCTCAGGGCTAAATTAGGCTGCCAAAATTAAGAAGGACTAAAATGACTATTTGCACCTTTAATGCATGTACACTGGCATTGGAAGCAGCTATCGAGGACTTGATGGTACAAACACAGAAGATCAAGTACGATGTCATTCGATTGAGATGAAAAGGCATCAACCACATCAAACCACTTTTGACACTGGAGAAGAACTGTTCCTTGGAATGTGTGACAATAGAGGCATCGGTGGTGTTGGTGTCCTCGTCAACACAAACTTGGCCATGAGCATTGATTCATTCGAATGCCTAACTTCCCGAATTCAATGCTTACACTTGAATAGATGTGGCTCACTGCCGGCAGTTTCTATCTTCACACACCAACATCCAACTATGTAAAGTAAAGTAAAGTAAAGGCCCTCCCGTTGTTCATCGATTTGCTCGAGCATCCAACTATGATGAAGAAGAAATTGAGAAGTTCTTCATGGAGCTGGAGAAGTTCTATAAAGAAGACCACACCTTGTACAAAGTCAATGTTGGTGATTTTAATGCCCAGATAGGACCGCGAAGGTCACCCAATGAACTCCACATTGGGACCCACAGCCTAGAATTGAATGAACAGGGTGAGAGACTGTCTGAGTTCATCATGTTAACCAAGACCTTCTATGGTAACTTGCACTTCCAGAAGGCCAAATCTAAACGTTGGACATGAGAGTCTCCCGGTGGACAGTTCCACAATGAAATTGACTACATCATGTTCAATTGATGGTTTTGTCTGACTGCAGTTGCTGTTGTCCCAAAATTCCAAACACAATCAGACCACCATCTCTTTGTGCAAAATTCTACTTCACAGATCACGGAGAAAGGGCTGCAAAGTTTAAGAAGTAAACTCCCAGAACAACCATCAACTGGAAGCTCTTTGTCACTATTGTGGCAATATGGGAAGATGCCGATGTTGACAACATTGACGAGAAATACGATTGACTGGTTCAGCACCTCCATGACTGCTCGAGGAATGTCAAGAGTGGGAAAGTCACAAGCAGACTCCTGTCTTCAGAAACTCTTGAGCTCATTCATCAACATGGTTTTGCACGAGCCTCTGGCAGTCACAAACTAATGCTCAAGCTTGAAAATATGTGCAAAATATGTGCAGAGAAGCTATAAAGGAAGACCTCAAAGAGAGAAGGGCAGCAGTGTTGGTTGATGCGGCAGAAGCCAGAAAAAGTATTTGCAATGTCCACCTGTCCTTTGCCAACAACAAGAACAAGATGACTGCCCTCTGATGTCCTGATGGATATATCATATCTTCCAGAAGTTCAATGGAAAAGGTTATTCACAACTTCTACTCAGATTTCTTGAATAGCCATGTCCATCTGCTCACATACCAAATTCCACAGGATGGATATGTTGTTCCCTGCATTCTCCCTTCCGAAATCCAACATGCTATTTCATTGGTAAAGAAGTGTACAGCATCTGTTCCAGACAAGGTCAGACCAAACACCTGATGAGTCTGCTGCCAGTACTCATCAATACATGACTTGGCTCTTCACACGCTGCCTATCTGAATGCAAAGATCTGTCCCAGTGGAAAACCAGCAGGATCGTTTTGTTGTACAAGAAGGGAGATATCCATGACTATCACCCAATCTACCTGTTGTCCATTGTCTACAAGTTATTCACTTGAGTCATCCTGAATAGGATCGGCAGAACACTAGACAAGGGACAAACATGCGAGCAAGCTGGGTTCTGAAAAGGATTCAGCACAATTGACCATATCCACATGGTGACCAAGCTAACTGAGGTTTCACGAAAGTTCAAGATGCCAGTCTAACATTCATTGATTTAAAGAAGGCCTTTGATTCTGTTGAAACTGAAGTGGTCATCAAAGCCCTAGCCAAACAGGGCATTCAAACTCAATACATCAGTATCCTCCGTGAGCTGTATTATGGATTCACTACCAGGATCTCACCATTCTACAAGAAACTGATCATCAAATAAAGACAGGGGTTCGACAGGGCAATACCATTTCACTGAAACTCTTCAGTGCCACCCTTGAAAACGTCATGCAATGACTGGAATGGGAAGGAATGGGAGTGAAGATAGATGGTCAGCAACTACACCACCTCTGCTTTGCTAATGACATCATTTTAATGACACCAAATATTAGCCAAGCGGCATGAATGCTGGCCAACTTTGACCGTGTGTGGAAAAGTCAGACTGCAGCTGAATCTCATGAAGACAATTTTCATGAGAAACAGACTAGTTCCTGACATTCCATTTGCTCTCAATGGAATGAACATCTCTGAATGCAGCAGTTATGTGTACCTAGGTTGAGAACTCAACATGATGAACTACCTGGCACCTGAACTGCGCAGGAAGAAGAGAGCAGTGTGGAACACCTTCAAGAGCATCGAAAAAGTGGTTAAGGAGATGAAGATGAAGATGGCTCTGGGCACATTATTCACTCAAGTGAGAGAATGAACCTGGAGTTCCAACTTCCATTGACAGTTAAGAATCAGGGATGCTGTCTCGTTTGCCAAGACATCAAAACTCAGATGGGCCAGAACACGTAACCTGATTTAGAGAGGACCACTGGTCTAGAGCTGTTACCGACTGGATTCCATGGGACGTCAAAAGAACATGTGGCCACCCACCTACAAGTTGGTCAGACTACTTCGTCAAAACCCTAAACAAACAGTTTAAGGCTCTTCGTGTTTTTGGAGCGAACAGACGCCATTGGGCTACACTAGCATGCAGCAGGAACAAATGAAGATGTTACTGGTGCCCGCTAGAGCTAATAGATGAACAATGGGATGACAAGTGATACAAGTGATATTTGTTAGTTTTGTTTTGGGGTCACATGCAGTGATGGTCAACGGTTACTCCTGGTTCTTCTCTCAGGAATCGTTTATGATAGGGTTGGGGGCCTGTATGGGATGCCTGGGATTGAGCTCTGATAGGTTGCATGTAAGGCAAGAAACTTACCTGCTGTACTATCTCTTCAGCCCATTTCCATTTTCTTTCTTACTTATCATGGGAATTCTCAGAAATATGAGAAAGGAAATCCTGTCTTCTGTTATTTTTCCAATAACAATAATTAGAAATAACTTTTATTTAGTTGGTATCATGAATTACTTAAATTGTTTAAGACTCTTATTTTTTCACTAAATATAATATTTAACAACTAGAATCAGAAAAGTTACAACTAACTTCAAAACTAGTGCTTTATACTCTTGTAATGTGATTTACATAGTAGTTTTTATTGGCTTAGTGGGAAGACTGCCATCTACTGAATCAACAATACTTTTCATCTACTATCTGAATCACTGTGTAAATGTTAAAAACAATACTGTATAACAGTTAAAATATGTATACTTGTACAGAGATACTGAGAAATATGTTTTTTTACTACATATGCATGAAAAATATGATACTTTTTGTCTATTTACCTGTGACTTGTTATTAGACCTCAAATAAGTAGAAAATGCATTCTTTAGCAAATCAGGCATTCAACTAAAATCTAATTTACATATAACTTTATTTCTTTGCTGTAATGAAAATCTGTATGGTAGTCTAACTGTTCCACGGCTTCTTTTCAAAGCTAGTCTTCATGGTGTGTTTGATGGTTTAAAACCTATTTGTTTTCCTTTACTCACTCTCTTATGTTTCTACTCCTACATCAAAATGCTCTCAGAAAAACAGAAATTACAAGTAAAATTTTTATTAATTTATATATTTTTATAATTATTTTCTTTTCAAAATGAATAGAGGTCTTATTGTATAAGAAGTTATGTGCTGCTTAGTTAATATCAAAATTTAAAAAAAACATTCAGGATAAATTTTGTCCTTCAAACTCATGATCATTCAGTCAAATGTTAACTTTATTTTTTAAGATCAATTATAATTGGTAAAAAAATGTTGACGTGATTTATTTGTTGGCTCCACATGCTGCTTTCTTAAACTAAGCCACCCATTTCTTTTTTCCTTCTGCTTAGTGAGAAGTCATTCTTGGAGTTAGCAGGAAAACAGCATATTCACTTCTACTGAATCTTTTTTATATTTGTTTGGAATTTCTGGAATATGTCACTTTTTCAGGAGATGAAAGTTTGCCCCAGTTTCACTCATTCAAAGGAGGGCTGTTTGCAGTTTTTTTTTCTTTCCTTTAATTTAGAACTCCAAGGTGAATGCAAGTTGACTCAGTTTGAGAAAACTTTTTATCTCTTTGATTATGTGGATATTAACTTTCTCTCAATTTGGATCACTAGCACAATGCCATAAAGTTAAAGAAAATAAACAACTGTTGAGGAGCATTGAAAAACATTGATTTTTTTAGTTTCTTATAAGATTCAAAGCATTTTCTTTCTAATTAATTTGCATATATGTCTATAATATATGATAATTTATAATGTGGGTATAATATAAAATATGCTAATTACTACATAATATATGCAACCAAATTGATTATTTATCTTCATGGGTAATTTCATAGACAATTTTGCATAAATATTGCAGATAGAAGTCTATGTTAAATGTCCCTGAAAAGGTTTTGTGTCTATAAGAGAGTTTCAGGGTCTTGGATATGGGTCAGCAATAGATTAGTGCATATGCCTGAGGACTTAGAGTCAGTCCCTGGTATGTATCACACATAAAAAGAGCTTTACTAAGGTCGTTATTCATTTAGCTTTAATTACAAACGTTATGTATTCTGTAGCTTCCTACAAACATCCAAACTTTTTCATATATATCTTCATTTTTAGAATATAACTTCCCATGGAAAGTTTGAAGTGGAAGAAAAAAATGCTTTCATGAATTCAATTTTCCAGATTTATTGGAAGCCAAGATTTTTAAATGGGCAAGATAAAACTTATTGTAATATGCATTTTTTTGTGGAGGATTTTTGTTTTCTGTAGAATGCTAGCAGAAAATATAAATCTAATATAATTGAAAGAAATATTCTAAAATTTCTAAATTTTTAAATGTGTGTCTGTTAAATACCCTGCCCCAGCTGAGTATTTTAACATTTAATATCTCTGCTTTATCTAGGTTTAATCACACAAAAATATATCAGAGACTCCAGAACTTAAACATGTAATCTAAGATAGTTCAGTTAAAAATATCTGTTCCTTAGTTGTTAGTGGTCCTATTTGTCTTTCATCTAAGAAATTTGAGACTTTGAGGATTTGGTCTCGAAGGTTATGCACAGATCTCTGATGCTATACTTCTATGCAAAGTCTTCAAATCATCATCTCGAGACACTTCTTTCTTATGGTGTATCTACCAACAATTGTAACTAAAATATTCACTGTTCCTCTACTGTCTTCTTTATCCTAGGGCAGTTTTCTGTTAGGTAGAAAACCAGTGAGTGTTGAAGCGTAGAATATTGAAAAATGGTTAAAATGCTTAAAACAAAACAATAACAACAACAAAAACTGATAAATTATAAAATGCAATGAATTCTAGTTTAATATCAGAAGAAGATATTTCTCTTTCTGAAAGAATCTTTTTTCCTTTGATCTGCAACTTTCACCTAACATCCTCAAACTCTTCAGATTTTCTCAAGGGTTTTATTTGCTTTGTTCTTTTCCAAATGCCTTTGTTAGTTCTCTGTTTACTACCCTTTCAGAGCAAGATGATTAGGTTTGTGATTATTTTAGTTCCTCCAATATACATCTCACTTAACATTATTACTAAACCTTTAATTAGGGTCATCTCTGTGTACCTATAAGCTAGTTCTGTTGTCTTGAAGAGACAATTAGGAAACCAACATATGGGAAGGTATAGAGCTTCAACTTTCTTGTGATTTGAGAATAGTACTAGAGATTAAGATACTTCCTTTTTAAATCTGGTCTGCCAGATAAATATTTTTTTCATATGGAGTTTTAGAGTTTATGCAAATATTAATTTTTTTCATTTTAAACAACTATGAATATTCTGCTAACATACCTTGGTCAATGATAATGATAGCTTATGCCCTAAATTCATCAGGTTTCTTTAATGCCTCCTAAATTTCATCTAAGGACAAAGGTTACAATGAAAAGTGACTTGGAAAAAAAGCTCTGGTCAGAGTTGATTTCAATTATTCTATTTTAAATTATGTAAATGTAACTCTTGGGTATTGCTTTTCCAGTGGGATCTGTGCTATAACAATAAGTTATTCAAGCCTGATTAAATCTAGTCCCAGTAACCATATTAACTAAGAAGACATATTTAAACAAATTGCCTGTGTCCTAACAAGGCTTCATAATAATGATATGCTTCAAATAAAAAGAAAACACACTCCTTTTGTTTGTTTGACCTGCCACCAAAATTTATTTTAAGTATGATGGAAATATCGATGATTTCAGCTTTATGAACCTAATTCACAGCAGTGTTTGGAGGAGAATTGAAAATGTTCATTGTCTAAGTGGTGGACAAAAATAGGAACTTTTAAATTATGAATTGGGTTAACATCTGTTGGGAAACTCTTTGCTTCGCTTTATTTTAACATTGCATTCTCCTCACAATCCTCCATCTCTCACACATCTGGGAATGTGGTAAGAGCACCACTGGCAATTATAAAGCCAGAGTCTAGTTAAGGACTCTGAATTTTCCACTTTTAGACTCTGGTACAATGTAAGGATGTCCCAAGAGTACCCTGTTTAGACACCACAGGAAGAAAGGTCTTGATTTAAAGGATAAAGAAAGTAAAAGTTGCAATAAAACAAAAGAGGAACTTTGGAAAAACCCTTTGACACAAATAAAACTCAAACGTTTATAATATATCAAATACACTGAAATACTTTTATTCTATCATTAAAAAGAAATATTTAATAATTATGATATTTAACTAAACATTTCAATAGAAATTGGTTGAGAGAGGCTTAGAATATTAAAATTGTCTGTGAGTAGATTCTTTGGTGTAAAATAGTTCTGGGTTACTATCCTAGTTATTTTACTTCTTAATATTGCCTGGCAGAACATCCTATGAGGTTTTTCATTTAGAAACTTGTGATGATGATGAGAATTTGTACATCATAGAGACTGAGGGAAAACCATTTTACTTTTTGTTGTTATTATTTGTGGTTTTGGACCACATCTGGAGGTGGTAGGGCCTACTGTTAGGTTTGTCCTTGGGGGTCACTCCTGGAGGTACTCAGGGGATCATGCAGTGTCCAAGACCAAGCTAAGTTCCCCCACATGTAAGTGATGTGCTTAGCCCTTTGACCTAGCACTCCCTCTCAGGATAACCACGTAACCATATTTTATCAGTGTATAATATTATAAGCACATGCTTACTGCAGTGCCTGGCACGTGACAAACAACATGAATATTACTATTTCCTGGCTGTCATAATGAGATATTTTAATAAGGAATAGAATTAATTATGATATGTGTACACATCAAATTAAGAAATGAATAAATCATGGCTGAAGCAATAGCACAGTGGGTAGAGTGTTTATCTTGCACACGGTTGACCTGGGTTCGATTTCCATCATCCCATATGGTCCCCTGAGCGCCGCCAGGGATAATTCCTGAGTTCAGAGCCAGGAGTAACCCCTGTGCATTGCCGGGTGTGACCCAAAAAGAAAAACAAAAGAAAAGAAACTAATAAATCGCAACAGTGAAACTGGCAGATGTAAAACAAATTAGTTTGGTAGATATTATATGATGGAAACTGTGCAGTAGAAAATATCATTTACTCTGTGCTAGAAGAATCACAGTTCTACTGATTTTTCCATAATCCTGTCAACTGGATGAGAAATTAAAATTATTACAACATAGTAGGATAGTAGTTCAAGTTTTCTTGAAGACCTTAAACAGTGCTACTTTATTAAAAATTTAGACCTCAAGAGACATCTATAATGAGATTTCAAAGTCAAAATACCTATTATTCCTCTCTATTCATTACAATCTAAACTTTTTAAAATCGTTTATTGGGTACCAGATGTTGTTTCAGTTAGTTAGTGAGTTTAATGCAAAAGTTCTTGACACTCACCTCCTTAGAAGTCCAGTGCAGTCAGTGTAAATTCCAAGGCATCCTACAGTTTCTCTGGAATTCCCTTTATTGTTCTATCTCACAAGGAGTCACTACCCTGAGTACCTTAGCCTTAGTACAAGCAGCATCATGCCTTGGCTTCAAGGATTCCTTTGTTTCTATTAATGACATCATTTCCTCCTCTTTGAATACCACCTCAGGTGTTTTGACTGGCTTATTTCTTTTAAGAATTGACCCAGCTATATTTCTTTTTGTGGAAAAAGTTTTTTCTCCTTGCTCCATACAATTTAATAGTTAGGAGAGTTCCCTTGGTGGTGTATTTTTTCCCTATAAAATTAAAGTGCAGTGCAATTTCACATATTTAAATATCTATAATACTCCCTATCCTCACAACCCCCCTAAAAATCCCAACACCACACAAACTAGATTATAAATTTTCAAGGCCAAAAATAATGTTAACTTGTTTATATTATAATCCCAATAAATATCAAAGCAAGGGCAACAGATCCAGAGCAATAATCTAGGGGATAGGGTGCTTGCCTTACAAGTGCCCAATCAGGTTGGATCTCTAGTACCCAAAGTGATTCCCCTGACCTACCAGGATTGATCCCTGAGTACAAAGCCAGGAACAAACCCTGAGCATGGTTGGATATGGCCCCCAAACAAACAAAAAAATTATGATTGTTCTTTAAAACTCTCCTACACTTATATTTGGATTATTAAAGTGAATGAATAGCCATAGTTTCTGGTTTTATATTCCTTTGTGGAACCAGTCTGTTCATCAAAGATACAAATTCATTAGTCTTAATTCAGGAAAATGAGTATTGAGAAAACTAAAATAAGCAGTACCTGCAATGTATACCATACCACTTGGCAAGAGTGAAATATGCCTTATTTAATTGCAGATTCAAGGATAATTCTTAACAAAGACCTCATGTATTATAT
Source organism: Sorex fumeus (assembly GCF_029834395.1). NCBI lineage: Eukaryota > Metazoa > Chordata > Mammalia > Eulipotyphla > Soricidae > Sorex > Sorex fumeus. The sequence continues at coordinate 16,210,716 of NW_026606071.1, read as the reverse complement.
TTGAAAAGAATATTAACTTGATTCTTACTCCAATCTCAGTGTTAGAGGTCTGGGTTTGCCTTTAAATTAAAAACAACATGTAGAATTTATCAAGACTAGTTGATGTTTTATTCATAATAAAGTATGCCATAGGCATTTGATAAATATTAAATAATGATAACAGTGAGGCTAATTCGTTCGAAATGTGACTGCTTTCAACGGAAAACTTAGGTCGCTACTTCTACATTGGCATCTGATTACGTATCTTCACTGGTCTTGGTTGGAGTCTTACTATATGTGACTAAAGTACGGATTTTTACATAACAGGATTACATAGTTTGTACACGACTTCCTTAAATTTCCTCACAAACATCCACAATCACTAATATGACAGGTTTGGCTGCCATTTCATTGTTTAAATGAGTTGTTAATTTCCAAATAATATTTTTAAGTGTTTTATTTGTACTGACTTAGGATGTTATTTTCATCTTTCAAAATTGTGTTATAAGTATAAATATATTAAAATTTTAAGTCTTTTGAAAGAAAAGTGAATGCAAATTTGGCAGAACATTTAAATATATGTATGTAGATATCTAAATTATGAGAGTAAAGGGAGTGATTGGAAGAAACCATAATCCAAGATAGTATATACTTTGTTGAGAGAGCAACTGCATATTCAGGGAGAATGGTTTATTGCCATCAAACTGATGTTAAAATGTTTTTCACATTGTCTGTATAATTTGTAACCCTCTTCTTGTGTAAAACTTATACATAGAAGAATCATGTTTAATTTATAAGAATATAACTATACCCAACAACATACTTTAATAGGAAAATAGCCATAGACATTAAATGAGTCAAAACATTCAATTATTGCTCACTTTCCTTTGAAGTAAAATGGTATTTTGAGTGTTCAATCGAAAACACAGTAGCTTATCTGTTCAGAATAAAATTGTGACCTATCAGAAAGCCATTCATTGCCTGGGAAATCTCATTTTCCTCCAATTATGCTACTCAATGTGTCTAATCATTAGCTTGAGAAGGAGAAATTCAGTTAAGTAAAAGGGAGGAATCATAAGTCTTCATTGTTATTACTAAATTGTATATTAGCATAAAGTAAATATTGACTAACAAAGAAAATGAAATCTCATTCATTTTAGGGTATAAAAGTACATTCTTTGGGAAAAAAAGTAGAAGCTTAAGATATTCTCTGATAATTCATGTCAAATCCCAAATATTTATTTAAAATAGTAGAAAAGGCTCGACTAAAGAGCAGATTGAAGTTTCAAATTTAAAATAAAGGCTTATCATTCGTTAACTTATTCATTATTTCTTTCAATGAGAAGTAATTCAGTTTTGAAAACCACATTATTATTAGTTAAAATAGTCCTTTTTACATTTTTTAATTTCAATTTTTATATTATAGTTTAGGTAATGAAGCTACAATAGTGTTCAAGTTTCTGGTCTTAATGTTCTTTAGTGCACCTTACAAATATTATTACAATAAATTATGTTAATAATAAATAAAATTTTTATTCAAGCTACCTGATGCAGATAGTAATCTTATAATATTTATTTATTTTTTTCTTATAAATATTTTAAATGGTTAATTTTATACTAAAGATAAGCATAAATCTCTTATATTTAGCTTCCAAAACACTTGTGCCAAATTTCGGTTACATTTTGTATAAAGGAAAATCATACCTCTCAGTCAATACAGTTTAGATAAAAATTTGTCATGTTTTTTTCTCACAAGGGCCCTAAAGATAGTAGTAATAATAATAATAATAATAGAAAGAGCCCTAGAGACAAGAATTCTAAGATATAGTTTATTCTGTCACCCTGGGCCTGAGGAGGAACATCGATACACACACTCACCTGGATATAGATTAAACCTTCTTTTCAAATAAATTTTTTGACATCTCCTGTGAAGATCTAAGTCCAATATTAACAAGAATATCCAAAGTAGTAAGTAACTCAAAGTAGTAACTCATCCCCTCACTTGAATTCAGTTCATGAAGGGGCACAGATATCTATACAAATTTAGAAGAAGGACATTGTAAAAAACACACTTAAGAGTAAAAACTCAAGGCTAACTTCTATGTGCTCTTTTAATTACTTCTTTTCCACAAGCAAAATTTCCTTTGGCTTTTCTTGTATAAATAGTGAAACAAATGGTAAATCCTGCTTGTCCTTGTAGGCAGGCTGGTGAGAGCTCTCTAAGAGGTTATGTATCAGTGTCTTTAGGTTTCCTTTTGAAGCAGGGTTTAAAGAAAAAGAAGCTAGACCATATATAGATACTACAAATGTTTGGGAGTAACAGAATACTCCTTTTCATATTTTCCATTTTTTATTGTTCCTGCCTTCTTCCCTTCTGAATAGTTGCCTATTATATGATATTTTTATATACCTATATATGGAGAAGATAGGCCTGAAAGCATTTATGAAGCATAATTAAAAGATATCACAAAAGCCACAGAAGAAACAGCTTTAAACAAAGAAAAAGGTGAAATTAAATCTTCATATTTCACATACAGTAATTCAAACACCTCCTTATGATGAAATGAATAGTTAGAAACAGGTGAAAATACAGAGAAAATAGGGCTTTCAAAGTATAGGACTTCTTGGGAATTGTAAATGCTAATTATGGCTAGATTTATTAATTGACTTATTATATATTTGGTTTTAGGACTACACTCAGCCATGCCCTGAGGACCATGAAGCACAGGGATTAGAACCCAGCATGCAAAATACATCCTAGCTAGTCAAAGGCTCCATCTCTGAGTCACAGCCCTGGCCCCAAGATCAAATTGTCAAGAAAAGAATTTAAAATCATAGATATGTTCTATGTGTGGAAATGACTATGCAAAATTTACAGTCAGTTACTTTTTATTGAATGTGATTTAGAGCAATCCTTACTTTAGAACTATTCTAATAACTCTAACTTGTATTCTAAGAACTGAGGTTCTGAGACACTGTCTCAAAGAAGGGATCAGTGTGGGCTTACAAACCATCCCTTCCAAAGCTGCCCCTTTTGAACTTTATTTGGAAGGGATTGAGAGTGAGTATGTGCGGAAGGGGAGTGGATATAAATGTGTTTTTCTAAGCAATTTCCCTTTAATTAAAAATGTGTTTTGGATTTATATTTATTTACACTTGAATTATCAAAATGTTCCTTTGGAAGCATTTTTTCCCTTTGAGGCATCTTAACTCACCCTTCCGGAAGCCACATTTTGCCATAAGTAGAAAAACTCTACACCAAGAAATTGGAGTTTTGTTCCACACTCTAACCCTACAATTTTGTGTGGGTTTTAAACTTGGCAAAATGCATGATCCCTTCCCTAATCACAATCCATAATAGTAGCGTGAGACAGTGGGGACAGAAGAAGGACTCTCCCAAAATATACCAATAAATCCTCCAGGGACTATGTTTGGGTTTTATTGTCCCCCCCTGTCCCCTATTTGCAGGGAGTTTCCAAACCAAAACTTTCCTTCTCCCCAAGATGTTAGCTAAATAGGCATCTGGATACCAATGAATAATTCTCCTTATTCGTTTAAATTACTGATCTTACTACAGAGACGTTCATCCCATTAACTGCTCAGCATTTGTTTTAAATACCCAACTCACATGTTCTGTTAGGATTCTTAAAACCTCAACAAAGTCTTGCTCGCCTATTCCCACACCACTCTCTGTGTGACCCATTGGGATCTGGTTTCATGAGACGGTGTGGTTTGCAAATTTTCATTTCCCAAAGTTAGGTGTAAAATAAATCCAAATAGGTAATATATACCCTGTCCCCTCTACATTTGCACAATTTTAGTTATCTCTTTATTAGAGAAATAAAAACCTTGTTTTCCTGTCTTAATAACTGAGCCAGAACTTTATTTTCTTCCATGGGGGTTTAAGTGGAGGTGTGGCTAATCTCAGCACTCTCTTTGTTTATTTTGCTTCCTGTAAAAGTGTCCTGGTCTTAAAGACAACGTACTCTATGCCCTCAATGATGGACTTCTGTACTGAGGGCATCCACTTGATTGCTACTCACAACCTCCAAACTATGGGTCAAAGTCTGGGTCTTTAAAACTGCTTCTAATGGCATATGTGAAGAGTGCAAAAGCATCAAAACAATGAAAGTAATAAGAGCATCTTTAAAAGGTATTTGTTAGTACTCACCCCATGGACTTAACTATTATTTAAGGGAAACATTATAATTGTGGTGAAATTACAGATTACCATTTTTCTCAGACTTCCTACAGTTAACCTCTACCCATTATGCTCCTAAATTTGGAATAGTCCACTGAGATACTTGGAGGAGGGCCATTAGCTCAGTGCTTTAACTGGAGTTATACGAGAAAAAAAAAAATAAAAGGTTTATGATAACTCTTATTTCATAAAGTGTCAAGCTATTTATAGAAAAATGAGACAGCAAAGTGTGCTTTCTTTCAAATCTGGCTTCTTCTGCACCCTGTAATTTATGGTAATATAATAAGTGATTTGAAAATGAAGATTCAAGACAACATCTCAGCATTAGTGTTTTTAAGACAAAACAAACATTTAAAATAAAACCTAAACCACCAAAGAGAACTCTATCATTAAAAGCCTACTTTTTGCTAAATTTATAGTTATGGCAGCTCAAAATCTCAAACTCTTCAATTGTGACCTCTTGCAAAGTAAAAATAATTATATTATTTTCTGTGACACAGGGGCATTATGGCTCATTATATTTTTCATCACCAAAGTCCAAGTGGATTTGCATCAGCTGTTACTAAATGGGATTAATGAACTTAGAGGAATTTAAATAACAATATGAGATTTCAGAGATGAAAAACTGCTTATAGTATTTCAGGCTCTTGATTCTGAATTATTTCAGCTTTGTTTCATCAAGATTCATTGAATTGTATTTCACTGAACATTTCTAAATCTGTGTGAACTTTTTAGCTTGTATAAAATAAATTCAGATATCTCTTCCTATTCATGGTATATAATCTACTAACATACTATGGAGTCAAAAATACATGTGAGAAATATTATAAATTTAAAATGCCAGACAGTAAAATGGAGATCTTTTACAGTGTGAAACAACTCTCTCACCTTTATTCATTGTCCCTCCTGTCATTTCAGAAGAGAAAAGTGCATGTTTAGGCCCATAGATTGGGAAAAAAATGATGCAGAGGAGAAATCCCTATAGTTATACACACATACTAGACTCCCTTTCACTCCTTCACTATCTTTCTCCTTTCCCGACTTGTTATCTGGGTATGTTGCTCTAACACTTTACTCTGGACTGGAGAAATAGTACCAGGGTAAGGTACTAGCCTTGCCTGCTATCCACTCCATTTCAGTCCCCGGTACTACTTATGGCTCCCTGATATTTTTAGTGGTGACTTCAAAACATAGAACCAGGGATAGACCAATAGGTATGTCCCCTAGACCCCAAGTATCTACATAAAATTATTTATTCTTATTTTACTATTGCATGCTGAAGCTGGTCATTCTTTTTGTCAGCTTTCTAGACAATCAATCATATCAGAATGTCCATCCATAGTCCAAGAACCTTTACTATTAGGGAAAAAGAGACTCTGAATCTTATTACTTTTTTGGTGGTAAAAATATTTCCTCTATGTATTTAATGAAAACTTAAAAAGACCAAATTTGATAACACATTTAAATTTTTAGGTTCTGTATGAAGAGGTTCATAGCACAGCAGTAGGGCGTTTGCCTTGCACGCAGCCAACATGGCCGACCCGAGTTCGATTCCTCCCTCTCGGAGAGCCCGGCAAGCTTCTGAGAGTATCTTGCCCGCACGGCAAAGCCTGGCAAGCTATCCGTGACGTATTCGATATGCCAAACACAGTAACAACAAAGTCTCCAATGGAGACATTACTGGGCCCACTCGAGCAAATCAACGAACAATGGGAGGGCCTTATCAAGTCCAACGCAATTGTAGCACCATCTTGAATTGAGTTCATACCAATGATCAAATTTCTCTAATATGCTTTTCATCTGGGGCAAAAGTTCTTGTTATGAAGTGTATTGGAATTATCTGATAAATTTATTTAAAATGGAATATTTTAGTAAATATATTTACCAGAAACACCTGAAAGACTTATTAGAACTCAAATTTCTGGTCTGAACTCCTCAAAAAGGTGTGGAGACTGAGATTTCACATTTTTAATGAAATCATAGATTTTCTTTCATGGACCAAACAGACCTTGTTTAAATAGATTCTAAGAATTCTTTATTGTTTGCTTACATATATTGAAATTTTCAAAATTCATTCATGTGATATGAATTAAAGGGAGCATTTTGTCATTTAATAGTAAATGACTCTTAAAAATACTTGAGAATATATCATTAGGAATCAAATATATTTTATTCACTATTTTATCACTTCAATAAACTAATTCTGGAGAGGCAGTGCTTTCTACAGTAAAAACGAAACAAACACTTCACACGTTCTACCAGTTTAATGAATTTGCTTAATTCTAGAGTTCTTTTCATGCAATTACCTTGCCTTTCTTTTTACAGAAATGTTTAATAAAGCTTTTGTATAACCTAGATAATAATATATATTCTACCATTTAAGGTATTATACAAGTTTGTATGATGTTTCTCTCAATATGCTTTGTCTAGCAAACTTTAAAGATGCTATTTCAATGTTAAGGACTTTACTCAAAAAATAAATGCTGGATGTGAACTGACCCTGGATTCCTTGGGATTCAGCTAAGCTGTAGAAAATTGAGTTCTTTGTTGCTAATAACTTCTAAATTATTTAAATTTACATCTATGGGTTACCCTGTGTATGCTACTGACCACTAATCTGATAACAATTACCAGAGCTAAATGAGAACATGTGGCCCAGCACCTCTACAAAAATTATGACTAAGACTGTAAAATGTACTTTCTGAAGAAACCCCAGTATTTGAGTTAACCCTCTTTATATCACCGGTGTACAAGATAATTAACTTTTCCTGAAACACTTTTAGAATTCACAGGTTTTATTGTCATTCTGTGGGATCCTAAAATGGAAAATTTTTTCAGTGGTTAGGTCATCTTTCTTTTTCAGTTCAGATGTCTGAGATATCTAGTATTTGTTCAAAACATTGACTCAATGGTTGAAATCTCCAGGTGTCTCTTGAAAATATCTATAAACAGTATCTACCCAATAATTGACATCAGGTGGTAATGGAAAAGCCAAACCTTATCATGAACTCAGGAAAGGAGCCACAAGCAAATCTTGTGTCACACATAAATTAGTATCCTAATATATAAGAATTTATAAGAAACTTGTGACGCCAAGGACTGAGGATGTCGTTCATAGATGTATCTAACATCACATGGTCAACTCATCAAATCTTACTGATTCTTCACCTCTTCAGGTGAAGAATTCTGGCACTTCAGGCCCTGCCCGATAGGGTCATGTAGTGGATTCCAGGGCTCTGATCTCTTTTTACTGCTGTGGAGTACTTGGTCCTTCGAGGAGTCTCTGGATTTAGGAGTGGAAGCAGGCAAAGAGACAGCTGTTGGAAAGAATCGAAGATTTTTCTCTGCAGCCATGCACATTCTCTCATGCCAGTACTGTGTTTCAGGATCTCCTGAGAGCAGGCCTCTCTGCCACTGGAGGCCTTGGGACCCACTTGTCTCTCTAAAGGTAAAGGTAAAGGTAAAGGCCCTCCCGTTGATCGTCGATTTGCTCGAGCGGGCCCAGTAACATCTCCATTGGAGACTTTGTTGTTACTGTGTCTGGCATATCGAATACTCTCGGTAGCTTGCCGGGCTCTCCGAGAGGGGCGGAGGAATCGAACTCGGGTCGGCCATGTTGGCCGCTTGTAAGGCGAACGCCCTACTGCTGTGCTATCGCTCTATTATCTGATATTCTGCTTGTCTATGGCTTTCATGGCTTCTCCATAGCACTGGAGTCTCTCAGGGGACTGAGGCAGCAGCATCCTCCTCTGTCCTCTCTGTTTCCAGGGGCAGCTCCTAGCCAAGGCAGCATCACTCAGTTAATTGCACTCCACAATGCTTATTCTCTTAAGGGCCCCTGAAGTCTTGGGAAATCTCTTTCCTAGGGAAACAGGACAAAGTCATATCTGTGCCAAAACCTAGATACATACACAAGTAATCAAGGTCCCACTGCTTTCCCTGAGTCTCATTGCCAAAATCCTGCTGTTTTGCTTAAACTAAGGATTCATTCCTGATCTCCCAAAACATACTATCAGAAACTGAGTTCCTTCAGGCCAAAGGGATAACTATGCTTAGTATGGAAGAAAAGTCATTATTCTACCAAAAGCCACACACGATGTTATACCTCAAATCATTTTCTTATTTGCCTCACAATTAAATAGACAGTTCAAAATGGCCACACAATAATGACTCTGAGTGGTTTTCTAAAATCTTGCCACACAGAGTGTGGTATATAGGATTCCAGTATCTGCATTGCCTGGGAGTTGATCAGAAATGGAGCTACTACAAACCAGAATCTGCATTTCAATAATATCCCCAGTAATCCATATGCATAGTCAAAACTTGAGAAGCATGTTCTAAGGTGTTTATTCTGAAGAGGTGGGCTACAGACCACCCTACCAGCACCATCTGGATTGCTTCTTAAACATTCCTGTTTTGTTCACCATCTGGGTCCCATTTAGATCTCTGTCACCAGAATTTATAAGGTTGATGCCCAAGAATTTGCATCCAAACAAGTTCTGCAGGTCCTGGATGCTCCAAATGTGGTCCAAAGACTGACAGGATCAGCATCACCTGGGAGCATCACCTGGGAGCTGGTTAGAAATTCAGACTCTCAGGTCCCACCTGCAATCCTCTGAATCAGTACCAGCATTTTAACAAGGTGCCAGGTGATGTGTTTCTAGGCTAAACTTTGAAAATCATGGCTTCATGAGATTTTTTTTATTTCATCCCTTTCTTTTGTAATGACAAGGAATGAGTCCTAGTGCTTATACACATCTAGCACAATCTTGGCTATAGTGCTTGACCAGCTTTCACTTTAGGGGCTTTCTGGGGTCATAAACTTCAACACACCTAGCTTGAATACACCTAGATATGCATCATAGATCACATATTTTGCCATGGTCAGTAGTCCAGACAGAATCATTGAGACTGTGCCCAGCACATGTGAATGGCAGAAGGGATTGAACTCATGGCTTCACATATGCAAACCAAGAACTTTCAGACTCTGAGTCAAGCTCCTCCAAGTGATTTTTATACATAATAAACTTTTCAAAATAACAATGTTATAATGTTCTTGTTTTTATATTAAAAATGGTTTAGTTATTTAACTTAAACCTGTAACTTCTAATGGTACAAAACAAGGTCAATACTTCTGTTTTTTTAATTACAGGCCTATTCCTAACAGCTGCAAGGCCTGAGATAATCTGACAATTGAGGTTCATATAGAATATAATAAAATTTTAAGAGAATTAAAGCAAATGTAAACACCAAAAATAATAAATTTTCTATCCTTCTCATTGAAAACATGGTGCTCCAGTTTAAAAAATTTTTTAGTGAATTTTTGTTCAAAAAAGTTACAGATCAATACAAGCTCATTTTTACCAGCCTTATACCAGAGACTTATAAATAAATCTCGAAAGAGATCAAGTAACTCCAGAGACTTCTCAGACACCTGTATCTGGCTGAGACAACTAAGGCACTCTTGGAGCGGGGCAGGTCAGAACCCACCCAAACGAAGCCCCAGTGCTCTATGGCTGAAAGCTCCACCACACTGACAATTCACCAGTAGCACAGCAGATTGGAAGAAATATAATGTAGAAGCCAACTAATCTCAACTAACAAAAACTTTAACACAGAAACTTAACTTGTAACAATATTTTAGTAATCTCTCAGACAAGAGCTTAATATTCTCCTGGTGAAATACAACAGTTTTCACTAATTTTCTTATAAAGAGATTTTTTTAATCATTGTGCTAGCTATTTATGGGTAACAAGCAACATAAAATAAATTATTGTTGACCCACCATAGGGGCAGGCCTAAGGTGTGGTTAGGAAAACGTAGACAAGAGTAGAGGGAAGGTGACAGTGGTGGTGGGATTGGTGTTATATTGAATGCCTGTAAACTGGTGTTTTAATAAAGTGGGTGGGTGGGGGATTTACAGAGTACAGAGAGGGTCCAACCCCAACCCTGGTTTGGGATTTGGAGTCCATTCACATTTCCTCCGAGCTCTATCTTATATGGTGAGGTTCAAAAACGTACCTTATTGTCCAGAAAGACTGGATTAATGAGCATTTCCACCAACAGTCAAAGAGCATCCCTTTTTCCTCACATCCATGCCAGCACTGGTTGCTTTTGGTCTTTTGAATGTGTTCCAGTCTCTGTGGTGTGACATATTTCACTGTTGCTTTGATTTGCATCTCCCTGATGGCTAGTGATGTGGAGCATTTTTCAAGTGCCTTTTGTCCATTTGTATTTCTTTTTTGAGAAAACTTCTATTCATTTCTTCTCCCCATTTTTTGATGGGATTGGAGGGGCTTTTTTTTGTACAATTCTACTAGTGTTTTGTATATCCTGGATATTAATCCCTTATCAGATGGGTATTGGGTAAATATTCTTTCCCATTCTGTGGGCTCTTTCTGTAATTTGGTCACTGTTTCTTTTGAAGTGAAGAAGCTTCTTAGTTTGTTGTAGTCCTATTTGTTTATGTTTGCTTCCACTTGCACTCATTTGTGGAGTATAAAACAACATAATATGAAGCTGACACCTAAGGATAGTAGATACACGAGACAGGATGATTACTCCATAGCTGGAAGCTTGCCTCATGAGCAGAGGGGAGAAGGCAGCTGGAATAGAGAAGGGATCACTAAGAAAATGATGGTTTGAGGAACTGGTTGGGATGGGAGATGTGTGCTGAAAGTAGTTAAAGGGCCAAGCATGATAATCTCTCAGTGTCTGTATTGTAAACCATGAAATGCCCAAAAGTCGAGAGAGAGTGTGGGGAATATTGTCTGCCATGGAGGCAGGGCGAGGGTGGGAAAGGGGGGATATACTGGGGACATTGGTGGTGGGAAATGTGCACTGGTGGAGGGATGCGTGTCTGATCATTGTATGATTGTAATCCAAGCATGAAAACTTGTAACTATTTCACAGTGATTCAATAAAATTTAAAAAAACACACCTTAATGGGATATTTCAACCATTGCTTACCCTGGCAACACCTGGGTATAAATCAAGATATGCTGTATGACCCTATGGTCCTTGCTCAGCAGAATACTCCCAACAAAGAGACCTATGAAGACCCTAGAGTACAGAACAATCCCTTTTGGAAAGTCAGTTACAGTTTTAGGTGCTCTGTATATAGTAGGAGGAGAGGGCATGTGCTTTTGATGGCATGTCCCTTTCCATTGTTCATGAGCCTTACTCGTGCAGAAGGGTTAGAATAGATGGGTCCAGGAAGAGATGCTTCCTCATTTGGTCTAAGGGTATACTGCTGACAAACTATAGAAAAGTCACAATACAGTGTGACTTTCTGAACACACTGTATCAGAAGGCCTGGTAAAATCTGGCTTAGAACACAAAGTTTTATCTCCCTAGATGCAGGCCTTATTAAAATCATAATGTATCCTATGTATTATTTTGAACAAGTTATTACCTTTCATTTTTGTTGTTAGTAAATAAAATAATAAAGAAAATACATTTATTTAATTATTGTAAAAATTAAATAAAAATATGTACTTAAAGCATTTAGTTCAATGCCTGAATTAAAGACCCTCTGATAAATGCTGAGTATTATCATATGATTATTTTCTCACCATTTAGGGTGTATTGACAAAAGCATTTAACATATGTAAATCCCCACAAGTGATTGATAATCTTCATTCATAAATAATGGGGCATCAAAAGATTTTTAGGTAGGAAAGAAGCCTCAGGACTGAGGAAAATGAATGGAGGTGTAAGGTACCTGCCTTATCTGGATCAATCTGGGTTCAATACCCTGCACTGAATATGGTCCACCTGAACACCACTAGGAGTAATTGCTCAGTGCTGCAAGGTGTGGGTCAAAACCATGGGGGCAGGGAGAGGTTGGGAAAGAGGGGGTGTACCAGGGATATTGGTGGTGAGGAATGTGCACTGGTGGAGGAATGGGACTTTGATCATTGTGCGATTGTAACCCAAACATGGAAGCTTGTAACTATCTCACGGTGATTCAGTAAAATTAAAAACAAAAACAAAAAGAACCAAGACTGAAAATTAGAGGTCTTATTTTTTGAAGGACAACACTTATAATTGACATGAGCATAAACTAGTATCAGGAATGCAAAAGATGCTGAAAAAAATGAGATATAGAGTTAATCACTGGGGCAGGAAATAGACGGTTCAACCCAGTTGTGCAGCTGAGAAGAATAGTAACAAGGCTTTATAGGAGGAGACCTCCAGAAGAAAGAACCTGGGAACTGGAGGGTAGAGAAAGAAGAGAATTTTGAGAAGATATTATTTTGATATTGGGGTTGTACACAATGAGTAATAAAAACTACCTTTTTTCCCCCACTCAGAAATCACTCCTGGAAGGAATCAGGGGTACATATGAGGTGCAGGGGATCAAAACCAGGTCAGCAGCATGTGAGGCAAATGCCCTACCCACTGTCTACCACTCAGGCTCAACAACAAACTTTTAAGCTTAAAAGAAGACAGTCATTTGTAGTGTTACCACAAGCCCTTGCTGTGAAGTTAAAAATGGGGTGATGAAATGAACAGAAATTTTCCCAAAGAAGAAATCCGTATGGCTAAAAGGCACATGAGAAAATGCTCTGAATCACTAATCATCAGGGATATACAGATAAAAACAACAATGAGATATCATATCACACCACAGAGACTGGCCCACATCCAAAAGAACAAAAACAAGTGGTGTTGGCATGGATGTGGTGAGAAAGGGACTCTCCTTCACTGCTGGTGAAAATGCCAACTGGTTCAGCCCTTTTGGAAAACAGCTTTGGACGATTATCAAAAAATTAGAAATTGAGCTCCCATTTTACCCAGCAATACTACTCCTGGGAATATATCCCGGGAAGGCAAAAAAGTACAGTTGAAATTACATCTGCACTTTTATTTTCGTTGCTGCACTATTCACAATAGCCAAATTCTGGAAAAAACCCAAGTGCTAGAGAACAGATGGCTGGTTAAAGAAACTTTGGTACATCTACACAATGGAGTACTATGCAGCTGTTAGAAAAGATGAAGTCATGTAATTTACATACAAGTGGTACTACATCGAAAGTATCATGCTAAGTGAAATGAGTCAGAAAGAGAGGGACATACATAGAAAGATTGCATTCATCTGGGGAACACAAACTAACAAAATAGGAGACTAACACCCAAGAATAGCCGAGATAAGTACCAGGAGGTTCACTCCATGACTTGGAGGCCAGCTGCACATGCTAGGGGAAAAGGCAGCTCAGATAGAGAAGGGAGCACCAAGTAAAGGGTGTTGGGAGGGTCCTCCCAGGATGAAAGATGCATGCTGAAAGTAGACTATAGACTGAACATGATTGGCACTCAATGCCTCTTTTGCAAACCACAGCACCCAAAAGGAGAGAGAAAACAGAAGGAAATTCACCTCCACAGGGGTGAGGTGGGATAGGGGGGTTGGGGGGGGGTGAGAGAGATAATGGAAGCATTGGTGGTGGAGAATGGGCACTGGTGAAGGGATGGGTATTCATTCATTGTACAACTAAAACCCAAGCACAAAAATTTGTAAGTATTGGAAAGTATCATGCTAAGCGAAATGAGTCAGAAAGAGAGGGATAGACATAGAAAGATTGCATTCATCTGGGGGACATAAAGTAACAAAATAGGAAATTAATACCCAAGAATAACTGAGATCAATACCAAGAGAATTACTCCATGGTTTAGAGGCCAGCCAGGCATTCTAGGGGAAAGGGCAGCTCAGATAGAGAAGAGAGCACCAAATAAAGGGTGTTGGAGGATCCTCCCAGGATGGGAGATGCATGTTGAAAGTAGACTATTGACCGAACATAATTGTCACTCAATGGCTCTTTTGCAGACCACAACACCCAAAAGAAGAGAGAGAACATAAGGGAATGTCCTGCCACAGAGGCAGGGTGGGAGTGGGGGAGATGGGGGTGGGAGGGATACTGGGATCCATGGTGGTGGAAAATGGGCACGGGTGAAGGGATGGGTATTTGATCATTGTATAATTGAAGTCCAAGCACAAAAATTTGTAAGTCTACAACTGTACCTCATGGTATTTCACTAATAAAAATTAAAAAGAAAAAAGAAAGCAAGAAAAGAAAAGACTCTGGAGTTGAAACTTCATTTGCTATTAACCTGATGCTGAGAGTAGAGGGAAAGACCAAGACAAATGGCATCTTTATTAGAGAACAGAGTAAAGAGAAGATAGTCACTGTCTTTTACTTAGTTTTAACACATCCTCTGACACAGTTGTAGAAACAACACTTATATCTACTTTGATGTTATCAAATACTGAGAAATTTGAGACAATTTTGGGGAAATTCAGAAGAAAGGGATAAAAAATAAAATATATGGTCAAGTGATGTCCCAGAAAATGAGTGTCACTCTATTGTGTTAGTAATATTATGAGGCCCATCAGGCTGTTGTACCCCAATTAGCATTTGTTTCAAGGAATGAAGCAAATCATTTTCTGAGCGAAAGTTGGGTAGCAATCTAGCCAGGAGCCTTTCAGGTTCTTCTTTAGAACACGTAGGTATATGTATATGAAATTAACCTAACAGGTAAATATGAGTTTTGGGCTTGGTTATTGGGCTATTACTGAGTGGGCAGACTTCTTTGTGACATTGATTATGTACGTAATTGCCTCACATTTCCACTGTCTGGGCAGATACTTCTTGTGGATTTTAGATGTTTCCCTAGAGCTATGAAATGTCACCATAGTTCATGCCTTACAATAGAAACCAAACAAGGCTTTTTGGAAAGAGAAAAGAAATGTTTTGCATCAAACTTCATGACGTGCCATGCTGCTAATGCGTTTTGAATTCCACACTCCAAAACATCTGGCAAGGCTCCCATGATTCATACATCCATTGAGAGCTTGGTGCTTCAAATTTAGTTAAATAAATTGTTAAGAATATGCTTTTGGTATATAAACTTGAGCTCCAAATAAATACAAATAGTCTTGGAAATTTCAAACATAAATTCCATAAACAATCCTAGATTTAGACAGGAAGAGTTTAAGGGCTAACAGATTATTTAACACTGATTTTCATACAAAGAACATCAGAATTTTTGTTTTGTCTTTTACCATTATGAATATTACTTGCTGACAAGAAATTTCAGTAATCAATAATTTATATTTAACATGGCTCTTTCTGCTCCACAAAGAAATATGTATACACTCAAAATATTTTGCTGTGTTTTGGGTACATTTTAAACCTTGAGACTGTTGGCACTGTGCCTAGAGTAATTGTTTCCCAGTGAAACATTTTTCCATAACAATAATTAAATTTGAATTTATGAAAGTGTTAAGGACATTTTGCATTAAAACGATAATTAACTACAAGAAAGCTAATTTTAAACTTACTGAGAATACTTTTATTTATACATTATTTTGAAGTATTTTTCCCCAGTACCTAAAACAATGCTTCTGAAATTTCAATATTCACGAAACTTCCCTTGAAGCTTCTCATAAGGTGCACAAGACTCAGGTCTAGGGAGGAACCTTTGGCTACGCTTCCAGCACACTTCTTATGAGGCTGATGCCCCTGGTGTGAAGGCCACATTTTGAGCAGAAAAGATTTAGCTTCTTTCAGTAAGTACAACCTACAGAGTTCAGAGAAGTTCAGAGAAGGGGTTAAGGTCTACCCTATACTCAAATGAAATAATAAAGATGGATAGTTCTCTGGTTTAGACTTGTTCTTGTGTTATATTTTGCATATATATTCAAAAATAAATATATTTGTTGTAATAAATTATTAATACAAATAATTTTTGATATATATTATTTTATTAATATATGTGCTTTGCACTTGTGCTTTCTTACTTTATTTAGAATGGTCTCAGAAGGGTTACAGCGTACAAACACTTCATTCTCACCACTGTAAGATTGTCGTTTGTCTAATTGAATTATAGAATGAAAGGAATCTAAATTTACAGATAAAATCTGAGAACAAGGGAAGCTTACTTGTTAGCAATTCTTAGCTTGTTAGTATACTAGGGGGACTAGCAGTTACACCCCTTGACTCACAAACCGTTCTTATTTTTTACAAACATTTTTATGTTTTCATTTACAATATGAACAAAAAGGGAAACTTTATCCAATTTCCGGTCTAACTGAACGTTGAACTACACAACCATAAATTACATTAACAATGAATGGTTGTCCATTGTTTATTTGTGGCTTTAAACTATCAAACAAGACATCAGCTCATTCCTGAGTATGTCTTTTTGAATCACCCCAGACTTGGTACCATTTGACTCTGTTTATTCCCATCAATCACAGACTCCTATATACTTATCTATATTGTGGTCTATCCAAAGTTAACTGTCCCCTTTATTCATTGTTGGTGGCTGAATTATGTATATTTCTTACAATTCCAAATTTTTTCTAAAATGCTTTTTATGAAGAGCCAGAGAGATGATATCTACAATCCCCTCTATAAATTCACATATTAAAGACAATAAATATTATTCATTGACTATGACACAAGAAAAACAAAGATCAAAAGGTATAATTTTGATCTTTTGCCAAATAGAATTTACCACATAGGATGTATTTATTTTTCACGCCATTTTTTCTCTAAGAGAGTTTTTACGTCTGAAATTTATATTCTCTACCAATGATTTAATTCATGACTCACTTCAGCATCCTGCAAAACTCTGTCTCCCCAGTATAAAGTAAAATGAGAAATCAGGCAGTAAAGTCTATTGGTATCAATGGTTAATTCTGAAAATAGTAATTCAAAAGTTTCCACGATGCTGATAAGGGAAACACACATGAGTTCCACATATGAACGCCTTTAAGGAATTTGCCAGTGCTTCATATGTCACTCCATGACAACCTAATATTAATAAATACATGTCTGGAAGGGGGATTCTGAATTAAGTGATGGCTTTTATTAATTTTTCAAACTGCTTTGGCCTAGTGAACTGTGGACTTTGACTACAGAAGGTGGAGAGCATGGGCTCTGGCCCAAATGCTGTCAGAAGATAAGAAATGGCTCCGACAGACATCAATCTGTTACTGTTCACAGGTCTGTCTCTTCCCCTCCTTCTCCTTCCAGTTATTAAGCAACAGTGTCAGTCATGGGCCCGTTCCTCTTTTCTCTTTTTATTAATGATTTAACATGGATATGTCATTACTGCTCTATACATCTTTATGCAGATGGCACGACTGTGCATTTTAATGGCAAATCTGTTTCTCACTTAACTACTGAACTGCAAAAAGACTTTGGCAGACTGGTTCCAGGAAAACAAACTGGTTTTAAAAGCAGCAAAAACTAAAACAATAGTTTTTGGCTCCACTGCTCATCGGAGCTTGAATAGTGATTATTTAAAAAATCAGAACGGCTTGAAAAATTGGCTTTTGAGAGGCATTTTAAAAATATTAGGTTAAATTAGTGTATGAAATATATTCTTTTTGAAAAGTTAGATGACTGGACAATAGAAATACTTTCCTTAGACAAGTTACAGAGGTTATTTTCTTAAATGTGTATAATATTTCTTATTTTGTAATTAATATCTAAGGTAATTTTTCTTCTATGTAGTCTTCTATGATACACTGCTAAAAATCAAATTACATATAAACACTAAGATTTTCAAGTCTAATTTCATACATATAATTTTACATGTACTCAATAAATATAAACTATAACTTATAAAATAAAATTTAAGAATAAATTGTAGCTAAAATATAAGTTGCACTCAATTTTGCAACATTAACATGCCTTAATTTACATTTTTGTCTGTATAAAATAATTTAAAATTCTATATTTTCAAAATCAACTCATAACTTTTAATTATATCTCTGTCCTTTTTACCACCTTTCTATTGAATATATTCAATATGTAGCAAATATATACTTAGTATTAATGCACATTCTTAACTGATATATTGCCTATGTTAATTTAAAATTATTAACATTTAGATATTGGCAATGTATAAAAGTACTCTTTGTATTATAAATTAAAAATCTTGATCATTTCAGCACCCAGAGTGCTTTGATTTGTTTACTGCTTGAGCAATCCAAAAATGGAAAGATGCTCTAAAATGTACCATAAAAGTAAGAACCTTGATGATCATCTGTTCCAGAGATTTTCAAACCTATATTAAGTTTTGGATTTTTTTACTATCCAAAACTTTAATAACTAAAAAAATCAAAGAGAACCTGCTTTAGTGAAAACAAAAAACTTGTCATATCTTCTTACCTCTTTACTTTTACCTTCATCTCTCATCTGCAGAAGAACAATTGGTAATCCACTTTCTAGTATCATTCCCTCATTTGACAAACAAGAAAACCTCTTTCCAGAATTCTTACTGACTTGTCTAGTATCACACAAGAAATTAAAAGTAGCATGTAAATCAAAGCATTAGATTAAGACATTCCTATTCTCAAAGCACCCACAATAGTATGGAGTACCATTAATTGTCATAGTAGAAAAAGGAGTACAACTTAAGAAAGAAAAGGAAATATTGGACACCCAAAAGAAAAATATTTAACTCCACTCAATTGATTTAATTTGAAAAGTAATAGTTCAGCTCAGTGTCTGAATTTAGATAAGGCACAGGCTAAAAACCACTCAATACGGTTACTATATTATCCCAATCTTTATCTAAATTTCAGTGGGTAAAATTAGTGTTTGTGAGGTCAGTTTATTGTAATTGTCAGTTACAATAGAAGTTAGTGACCATATGATGACTTTGGAAATATTTGTCCTCCTTGTAGTGACAGTATAAATCCAAAGCATTAAAAATTGCGAAGAATATTCATTCTTTACCCCCCCTTTATTTTTGTGAATATTTGTAGGTAATGTCTAAGTCAAAATAATAATAATAATTCCAAATAAAATTTCTATTAAGGCATTATGCATGAGTATGCATGAACACACATACACACTCTAATGGAAATTAAATTGCTGGTATTAAATCATTGCTAATGCAAGACATACATGCTCTATAAAGTCAAAATACTGTCTGACTAAAAGTATTTGATTTTAAACAATAGAAAATAAAGTGAACAAAAACAAAATATAGATTTCCCACAAAGAAAAAACTTCTGGTAGCACATAAAATTGAAATATTTTAGATCAAATAAATATCAGGCATCAGCAATCAGCATTTTATTCCATTTTTATGCCTGTTCTAATATTGTCTTTAAAGATTAAAATGTTGGTGCTAGATTATAAAAAACTTGGGAGTCAGGAAGTTATTATGATCTTAATAGTTAAATAGGAAATACATCAATTCTTTTTCACATGGTGGCTGACCACACTTCTTTTTATATCAAGTACTGTCACATGTGCAATGCAGCATTGATAATCATAAATCAGAAAGGAGTTGTTTCAAGAACAGTGTATATATTTTTAAAAGCATCACTTAAAGTATTCATTCATGACAAAGTGTACTGTCATTTTTGTTTTATCATAAATAAAGGGAATGTAGAATAAATTTTTGGCACAATGTTACCTGCCAAAAGTAAATGTTGTTTGAATTTATCATCTGTGATTGATTACCATTATTATGATTCTCTAATGCTCCAAGTTCGTTGGTCTCATCTTTTTATAGGCTACATTGACTTCCTTTTCTCTATTCTCCTCAACCTCTGCTATGGAAATGTTCTACGTAGCAAAATAAATGTAAGAGGTGATAGTGTGAGGAAATGGAATTTGCAAAATGCTTCTTTTTTATTGCCACTTCTATATTGTTCCTCTCTGAGAGGAATGAAAATGATTGACAAGATCACTGTCCTAAATATGAAGACAAACTTTCTTTTTATAAGTTCAGTAATTCATCACATGTATTGCAGTCTGTTTATTTGCACCTACTGTGTGCCAGGAATTGTGAACACTGGAAACCAAGCAACAAACAAAATAGATTACGCCCTAGTCCTTACTAAGATCACCTTTGAGTGAAGACAGTGACAGGGGAACAAATAAACACTTGCAAATATATATAAAAGATACCAGATGGTGAATGCTATTTTTTTTAAAAGAGGATAAGAGCAAAGAGAGTGAGTCATGGTGGGTCAAGTATTGTTTTTCGTAATCTGGTTAGATGGGTTAGATTTCTGAAATAGATGACAGTCAAAGCAAATTCAAGGAAAGTCAATCACTAATGAAATTGAAAATAAAACAACATAAGAGGAACAATATAATCAGAATGCTTTCTAAGGAAGTACACTTTTGTTGCAATCAAATTTTTAATGTGTGCTCTAACTTTCCAGTTTATAGTCATAAAGGATTCACATTCAGACTTTATTTTAATGCTGAAGTAGCTAACATGTTGGAACAAAGAAATAACAAGAGTATTAAGAATGCAGTTCAAAAGACAGAGCTAATGTACTAATTAAAGGGTTTCTTGTTCCTCAATTTTGAAAATCTTCCCAGGTGGCAATAATGCCTTTGGAAACCAAAAGGCTACCAGATTTTATGGCAGGAAAACTTCTATTCTGAAAAGACCTCTCCGAGGAGTCACCCCTAAACTTTTCCTGTCCATAAGAAAGAGTTGTACTGAATTACATTTTTAAAAGTTTTGCTTGCATAACTTGGGCTGGAGCAATAGCACAGCGGGTAGGGCGTTCGCCTTACAAGCGGCCAACATGGCCGACCCGAGTTCGATTCCTCCGCCCCTCTCGGAGAGCCCGGCAAGCTACTGAGAGTATTCGATATGCCAGACACAGTAACAACAAAGTCTCCAATGGAGACGTTACTGGGCCCGCTCGAGCAAATCGACGATCAACGGGAGGGCCTTTACCTTTACCTTTACCTTGCTTGCATAGTATTTAACCCTAATTTCTTAAACTAAGTGTCAATTTTTAAAAAGAACTGGACAACACTCTGTGAGAATATGTTCAGAAAAGGTGAACAGATTACCACTGAAAAAATTAATATTTTCCCTATGAGTCTAATAATAGCAACATATTTTGCATAGCAATTATATAACATGGATATATATAGATAAAAGTAGATATGCATGTTATTCTTTGCATATTTTCTCCATTGATTGAGAAACTGCTATATATAAAAGTTAAATTTATCTTAGAATATAGAAAAAGAATTAATTTTAATTTTTCAATTTTATTTTATCTACATATTAATCTAAATTCATGTACATTTTAAGTGACATAAATTGCATGCACACTTGGTTTTACTCAACTGATAATTTGTTTTAACTAGGGCTGGTACCGTACATACCATTAACATCTATTGAAATCATCTTTAAAAGATCTGGATTTATTATATCTGTAGAGTGAGAGTCACACTGGCCAACATCCAATCAAGTCATTAAAATTTAGAGACAGATCTTCCAAAATGAGAGAATAGAATCTTCTTTATGTATAAATTGTTTTATTAGATAATATGTTGATACTGCAATATTTCAATACAGGGAGCAGGCATTTTAATTAATATGTTCTTTAAAATACCTATAAATTTAAATGAAGATAAAATCCACATTGTGCATAATGTGTCTTAGAAAGGAGACAAATGGAATAAATCCTTGAATTAATTCTTGTATCAGGACTCAGAAAGATAAACTGAAGACTTCTTATAAGTAATGTATTTGAAAAAAAAAATTCAAACCTCTTGTAATCTTAACAAAATGAAATAAAATTTGGTGTATATCTAAAGTTAAGACTGTAGAGCACACAGCTGCAGAGAAGAAAGGCCGCTGGGCGGCTCCACAGCTCCCGGAGAATGCACCACGTCCCAAAAAGAGGCAAGATCACCAGGAAGTCCCAGATGGGGTAGGTGCCGCATCCCGCCTCCTCCAGATGGAACCTCGGTGACCATGAGCCTCTACAAGCATAGCTCAGGTATGCGGGAACCAGGACTTGGACTCTTACTCCAAACTGCCGGGACTGCCCCTGCTCCCAGATAACCTCTGATTCGGGAAGTCATGCCCACAACCCACACCCCAGACTCATCTTTACAGCACACAGCTGCAGAGAAGAAAGGCCGCTGGGCGGCTCCACAGCTCCCGGAGAATGCACCAGGTCCCAAAAAGAGCCGAGATCACTGGGAAGTCCCAGATGGGGTAGGTACCACATCCTGCATCCTCTAGATGGAACCCCGGTGACCATGAGCCTCTACAAGCATAGCTCGAGTATGCAGGAACCAGGACTTTTACTCCAAATCACGACCATGCGACATCTCCCTATATACAAAGTGATCAATGGAAAGTAAATCATCCAACATTTCTCCCTGAAAATCAGGCTTAACTCTTATACAAACCACAACACCCAATAGGAGAGAGAGAACAAAAGGGAATGCCCTGCCACAGAGACAGGGTGGGATGGGGAGGTAGTGGGATGGGGTGGGAGGGATACTGGGATCCGTGGTGGTGGGAAATGGTCACTGGTGGAGGAATGGGTATTCAAAATGAATAAATAAATTAATAATAAAATAAAATAAAGTTAAGACTGTAGCACTGTAGCACTGTCCTCCCATTGTTCATTGATTTGCTTGAGTGGGCACCAGTAATGTCTCACAACAAATTGTGAGACTTGTTATTACTGTGTTTGGCATATTGAATATGTCACAGATATCTTGCCAGGCTTTGCCATGCAGGTGAGATACTCTCGGTAGCTTGTCAGTTTCTCCAAGAGGGACAAAGGAATCGAACCCTGGTTGACCATGTCGGCCGCATGCAAGGCAAACACCTTACTCCTGTGCTATATTAAAAAAAAATAATTAAGGAATCAGCCCAGAGTGATGGGTCACCAGGTCGAGTACAAGCACTCCATATAGGAAATGCCCACATTCCAGACCCAGTCACAGGGGTCCCCCAAGCACAGAGCCAGATGAATCCCTAGCACGCCTGCGGCCAACCCGGGTTTTATGCTTAGCGTCCCATATGGTCCCTGAGCACTACCAGGAGGGACTCCTAACACCTGAATATCGCCAGGTGTGGCCCCAAAACAAAAAAAACCTGAAAATAAAGGAAGCTGCAAGTTGTTGAATAACTGAGCCTGTCCTTCATTTGGTTTCTATGACAACAGTGGTCCAGCCGGGGCCCCACCAGGAGCCTGCCTGTCATGGAGCACCACGCCTTCTAGCAGGTGAGTGGCGCTGCAATGTGCAAACTTTTTTTTTTTTAAGACACCCTCAGAGAACAAACATGCTTTTTCAAAAGATTCCTTCAGAGAAACATAGACTGAAGGTGTCAGTGTGGAGAGAAAATGGCATGTGTGATACTCAGAAATAGGAATGTCTGGGCAATCATTCATGAGTGGAAAACAACTGAGATTTTTGTTCGTGGGGGGAGGGGACACACACCTAATCAACCAAATTTTAAATAGCAGTTTATTTGGATAAATCTATTTCTAAGAAGATTAGATTATATATATGCAGCTAACCAAACACGCCCTGATGTCTCACACTCAAGTCCTACTTTTTCCTATTTAAGTTTTGGGCCTTACCTCTGCTGCTCGGGATACCATATGCTGAGTATTGAACCTAAGGCAGCCATATGCAAGGCAAGCACTTACCTGCTGTACTGTCTCTCCAATACCAAGTCTCACCACAATTTTGGAGTTGGACTTTCTATGTCTTCTCACAATAAAGCAGAATGAAAAGTACAAATTCTCAGAAATTTTTGATAAAGTGAGAAGTATGTTATGCACATTCCAAGAATCAGAGCAGTTTTGAAAATGAGATACTTTGCCCAAACTTCTGCAACGGAAAGGATATGTTCTTGTATTGCTCAGGTATGCCCCCAAAACAAAACTAAAAACAAAAATAGAAGAATCATATTTTTTTTTAATTCATACATTTTATTAAAGGGCTGGAGCGATAGCACAGCGGTAGGGCATTTGCTTTGCACGCAGCGAACATGGCCGACCCGAGCTCCATTCGTCCGCCCCTCTCGGAGAGCCCGGCAAGCTACCGAGAGTATCTCGCTCACACGGCAGAGCCCGGCAAGCTCCCTGTGACGTATTCAATATGCCAAACACAGTAACAACAAAGTCTCCAATGGAGACGTTACTGGGCCCGCTCGAGCAAATCGATGATCAACGGGAGGGCCTTTACTTTACTTTACTTACTTTCTTTTCTTAAACACCATGCTTTATAAAGTTGTTCTTAATAAAGTTGTTCAAGTATTCAATGATTCAACACCAATCCCACCATCAGTGTGACCTTCCCCTGACCAAAGTCTCCAGTTTCCCACCCACCCACCAAACCTGCCCCTTGAGGGCATAAACTAATATATATATATATATATATATATATATATATTTATTAGTGAAACACCATGAGGTACAGTTGTAGATTTACAATTTTTTGTGCTTGGGTTTCGATTATACAATGATCAGATACCCATCCCTCCACCAGTGCCCATTTTCCACCACCATGGATAATATCCCCCCCACCCCATCCCCCCATCCCCCCCTGCCTCTGTGGCAGGGCAATCCCCTATGTTCTCTCTCTCCTTTTGGGTGTTGTGGTCTCTAAAAGAGGCATTGAGTGGCAAACATGTTCAGTCCATAGTCTACTTTCGACCTGCATCTCCCCTCCTGGGAGGATCCTCCAAACATCCTTTATTTGGTGCTCCCTTCTCTATCTGAACTGCCCTTTCCTCTAGGATACCCGGCTGGCCTCTAAGTTATGGAGTAATCCTCCTGGTGCTGATCTCAGCTATTCTTGGGTATTAATCTCATACTTTGTTACTTTATATCCCCCAGATGAATGCAATCTTTCTATATCTATCCCTCTCTTTCTGACTCATTTCGCTTAGCATGATACTTTCCATATTGTACCACTTGTATGTAAATTTCATGACTTCATCTTTTCTAACAGCTACATAGTACTCCATTGTGTAGATGTACCAAAGTTTCTTTAACCAGTCATCTGTACTTGGGCACTCAGGTTTTTTCCAGATTCTGGCTATTGTAAAGAGTGCTGCAATGAACAAACAAGTGCAGATGTCACTTCGACTATACATTTTTGCCTCTCTGGGATATATTCCCAGGAGTGGTATTGCTGGGTCAAATGGGAGCTCAATTTCTAATTTTTTGAGAATCGTCCATACTGTTTTCCGGAAGGGCTGAACCAGTCGACATTCCCACCAACAGTGAAGGAGTGTCCCTTTCTCGCCACATCCACGCCAGCATCGGTTGCTTTTGCTCTTTTGAATGTGGGCCAGTCTCTGAGGTGTGAGATGGTATCTCATTGTGGTTTTGATCTGCATCTCCCTGATGATTAATGATGTAGAGCATTTTCTCATGTGCTTTTTTCCCAACCGGATTTCTTCTTTGAGAAAGTTTCTGTTCATTTCATTGCCCCATTTTTGGATGGGGTTGGATGTTTTCTTCTTGTGGAGTTTAACCAGTATTTTGTATATCCTGGATATCAACCCCTTGTCAGATGTGTATTCGGCGAATATCCTTTCCCATTCTGTAGACTGTCTTTGTATTTTGGTCACTGTTTCTTTGGAGGTGCAGAAGCTTCTTAGTTTAAGATAGTCCCATTTATCTAAGAAGAATCATATTTTAAAAGACCACTTTCTAGACGCTCAGGCTGAGCCTCAGGAATGAATGAAGTCCCACAGAAACCAGACAATGCGAAATTTTGTGACCTTGGACTCTGGACTCAATGGGACCTGGAACAGAGATCCTCTGCCTGCTTCCCCCAGTCTCCATGATTCAGGAATCACACCAATAAGCCACACCCTGCAGGTACCAGATAATCTCCTCATCAGCCACCCTCCAGACCTCATGTATGCTCCTCCCAGAGGGGAGTATAAAAGGAGGCCCCCAGAATCATGCCATCAGACTCCGCTCCTGGCTGTGGGATGGGTGAGAGCCCTCCCCACCCCAAGGGATCCAGCCCCAGCAGCCATCCTCCACTGCCCAACTACTGCCACACTCCAGGCCACTTTCTGAACACATTATTAGACACTTCCTATCCATTTATGCCTCTTGGAGAGCCTGGCAAGCTACCGAGAGTATCCTGCCTGCACGGGCAGAGACTGGCAAGCTCCCTGTGGCGTATTCGATATGCCAAATACAGTAACAACAATAGGTCTCATTTCCCTGACCCTGAAAGAGCCTCCAATCACTGGAAAAAGACAAGTAAGAAGAGGCTGCTAAAATCTCAGGGCTGGGCGGAATAAAGATATTACTGGCACCTGCTTGAGTAATTCGATGATCAACGGGATGACAGTGATAATATTTTTAAAAACAGCATCAATTACTGCATAAATGAGTTACTAGGGGACCCATATATAGGACAGACCATTTTTTTAATGTGGAGATAAGGCATGACGGGTGTTACAAAGGTCAAGTTCATGTAGTCCTCAATTGATTGGTGTCAGAAATTGTTTCAATTAAGTGAAGTCCACTTTCCAGATGCTCCAGTGGCCTATTTTTTACAAAAAAATAGGAATAAATGTCATCTTAAGATAAACCTTAGTACTAATTAATTTATTAGGCAAACACACTTAGTATTTTAATCTAGGATAACCATTTACTTTAAAAGCATACCATATAAGGTAAATTATGTGTCCTTTAATACAGTTTGCTTTGTCTTTCAAAATGGTTTGTTCATAGTTTTTCCTCCCTCATCCACTACTACAATCCTAGGAGTTACCTTTAAATTTTGAGATAAAGTTCCTTTGTTCATGAAGTGGTCTTGAAATCTTTTACTATTCATTGCTTTTCATTTCTGTCTAATGTTTGAGACTGCCTTGAACATCTAATACAAAGTAAAAAAACCTCCACTACTTACTTATTTGAGTCAGGCAAGTTATGGATGTAAGTGGAGCAGGCCATTCTATTAAAACTTAGTGTAGAGATAATCATGACCTACCAGACTGTGCACATTGCACTGAAATGTCTGATTTTCCAAAGATAAATGAAAAAAAATTGAACTTTTCTACATGATGTGGGCCTATGTTTAAAACAATGTGAGACAAAACAAAATATGCCTGCATGTTCAGTGGCTGAATTTTTCTATATGACCATCATTCTGTTCAAGGAAATCTCAATACTCAGTCAATCTCAGTGCTCAAATTTCCAGTGAATACCAGAGAGTGCTTAGAAGTACGTGGTATCGGGGACCGAACATGGAGCGATAGCACAGTGGTAGGGCGTTTGCCTTGCACGCAGCCAATATGGCCGACCCGAGTTCGATTCCTCCACCCTCTCAGAGAGCCCAGCAAGCTACCAAGAGTATCTCACCCGCACGGCAGAGCCTGGCAAGCTACCCGTGACGTATTCAATATACCAAACACAGTAACAACAAGTCTCACGATGGAGATGTTACTGGGCCCGCTCGAGCAAATCAATGAACAACGGGAGGACCGAGACCGTGACCGAGACCATCATTCTGTGGTTCCTACACCTAGCAGACATACAGATCTGATATTATTGTTTTTGCGGGGCTAGAACAACAGCAAAACAGGTATAGCATCTGCCTTGCACGTGACTGACCCAAGTTGGACCTCCAGCACCACACATGGTTCCTTCAGCACCTCCAGGAGTGATCTCTGAGCATAGAGCCAGGAGTAATCCCTGAACACTTCTGGTGTGGCTCTCAAACAAAACAAAACAAAAAATATTTTAAAAGAATTAAAGAGACCTTATTTTCTGTATAAACTTTGTGAACATTACTTTATTCTTAAAATAGATACTTAAATGTAAACTGTGCAGGCAAAATAATCAAGTATGTTAATGAGCCATCACACATATTTGAATATTGCACTACTTCCATTTTGAATAGCTACTGCATTGTTTTATGCAATAGAAATATCTTTGAGGGCAGTGAGATCATAGATGTTTATTGATAGAAAAATCACATTAGCCCACATATTCAAATCTTGCCTAGATTTATTACTATTTATACTTAGTTTAATTCATTTGTATCTGTCATCATATGTCAGATTTGTCATATCTATTTATATGATTTTGATGATATTTGCATCATGTATCTTAGAAGTTCACTCCCCAGCATAATTTTGTTTCCACTTTTGTAAGACTGAGTGTTGGGCAAGCATGTTAGAATTAAGCAACTACAAGATAAGGCAGCCTCTGTTAATTCAATCTAAATAATGGTATACCAATTTAGTAATGCAGTATCTACTAATTTTATTAATCTATGAACAAGGTAAATCTTTTTTTTTCTTTTTGGGTCACACCCAGCGATACACAGCAGTTACTCCTGGGTCATGCACTCAGAAATTACTCCTGGAGGTGCTCGGGGAACCATATGGGATGCTGGCAATTGAACCCGGGTTGACCGCGTGCAAGGCAAACACCTGCTGTGCTACCGCTTCAGCCCCCAAACAAGGTAAATCTTAAATTGGGTATATATCTACCCCAATCCTATTGCCTAGAGGTTTAGTTAATCAGCATCACATCAAGAAGTTTCACTTAAAAGGATGCTGCTTCATCTCTTTATTGGGAAGGAGTTAGTAAACATGGGTCTCTATGAGAAAAAGATCAAATTATTTAGAAAACATGACTGTCCACGGGTACATTGATGTACAGAGATAACAAGACAATTATATAAGGTCAACAAGTCATCAAACGCCTAGGATTTAGAAAGAACATAATTGAGGGCTAGTACCGACTCAGAAACTGAGACTGAGGCAAGAAAATGCAACATTTATATTGGGCTAAAAAGGGTCTAGTTGAATTCTAAAGCCTCTCTGTGACTATGGAAGGAGGGGCACTAGGGCTACTGGGGTTGCATAGAATTCTCCCAGTTTACAGCATAATCTAGATCCTGGGGTTTGTAGTGGGCTTGGTTTTGCTTTTTTAAAAAAATTCTTTTTATTTAGGCTCCATAATTTATAAAGCTGTCCATGATAGAGCTCCTGGCATACAATGTTCCATCACCAATACAGTGTGAATTTCCCTCCACCAGTGTCCCCGGGTTCTGTCTCATGCCCCAACCCACCTCCTTACCAGACATATTTGTAAATTTAAATATTAGTTTGGGTTCCGCACTGACAAAAGCTTTGGCTCAGTGTTTGCATTTATAGTGCATTATCAGTGTCTGCTTCTGATTCCCTGCTTTTGGCTCTGCTCCAGGGAATGGGCAATCCCTTGCCCTTAAAGGAGGATCACCATATCAGACAATTCAAGAGGCTGCATTCTAGGACCTCTAAGTATCAGCTGTGAAAGACAAACTCTATGCATCTTCACAAACCCTTGGAGAGTGGAAGAAAGGAAACCCTCCAGGTCTGCTTGTCATCTTAATCTGAGTGATGTGGTGAATGGTCCTTGAGGTGGCCAATGGGCTCAGCAAACTGAATGCTTTTGGTGGGCAGTGCTGAATGGGACACCTGGACAAATTCCTCCAGTTTGCTCTGTTCCTCATGACAGGTTCCCAGGTTCTGAAGCACAGGTGACCTCTGCTTCCCCTTTCAAATTCCTTTGCGATGAGGATGGTTTCTGCATTATCTATTGTGGATATTCCTTATGTCCTGATTCCATCAGGAATTTACCTTTTGATCCTCAAGAATTTCTTTTCTCTTTCCTTCTCTACCAATATATATTTTGACTTTTTTTACACAGCCTCCACAATACCCATTGTGGAAGTCAAAGAGTAAATAAAGCATATGTTGTTTTGTCACACAAAAAAACTGAAGGTTCCTAAAAGGATTTGATCCTTCTAACTGAAATAGGAGAGAATCTACACATGAATGTGTAGAAAATCAAAGTAGGTTCATCAATTTTGTGATCTTACTGGTGTTCCTGACCACTGTTCTCTTTCCTTTTCAGATGGTAAACATCGTGTCCTATCTTTGGAGCCTCAATCATGGTGCAGTTTTGCATGTGCACAGGTTTTACTTATTTTTGCTTTAGTGAATTGATAGAATGAGAAAATTTTATGAAGGCATATCCATTCGAGCTGTATGTACAAGACTCATTATAGACTTCCTCTGAGTTCTGTCCAGAGAGAGATCTAAAGCAACTGTGTCCTGACTTTCCCTCTCTTGCCCCAAGGCTCCAGTCAGCTCATTCAATTCTCTTTAATTCTTCTCTTCAAAGACACAGTCTTGCTTGTAAATGAATGTGAATGATGCTAAGAGCCTATAGTTAGCCTTGCAAAAATGGTTTTAAAAAGTAACTCTGTTCACTCCTACCATTCCCTGTTATTTTCTGGGAAAGACTTGCTGGGTGTGTGCCTTTAAAGCGGTCTCTAACCTCCACGAACTTCCTCTGGGTCCCTCTATCCCACCAAGTGGTAATACCTCCTATAATCAAGGCTGAATTTAAGTGGCAAAAGAGGGGGTCTTTTCTGGAATTGCAATAAACTTTACAGCTAAAAAAGCGCAAAAGAAAGCTTTTTAATATAGGCACTAGAGATGAGGGAGCATTAAAATGTATTGCAAGACTTCTGATTTCATTTTAGTGATTCTTTCGTAGACTAGACCCCCACAGGAGATCTACATCTTTTTCTTAACCGAAGGAGTGCTGTGAGGTGGAGAATTTTTGCCTGGATCTGAGAGATAGGGTCAGGAAGAAAGGGACAGAGGGATGAACAACTGTGGGCACAGCTAGATGTATACACACATTCTAGTGTCTAACAAGCATCTTAGACATATTCAGATCACTGCTTTGTGGTATTTGGTCAAGTTTCTGAAGATTTTCAAGCTCCGATTGATTTCTTCACTGAATAGTAACACCCCTCACATAGTTGTTGGGAGAAGAAATAAATCTATACCAAGTGCCTGTGCATAATTGAATCCTCTTACTGGCAAGTGCTCCTACTAGACGATTTGCCTATAGAAAAGCTGAATGTTCTCCCAATTCAGAACTCTTGGCTGGCTACTGCTCCTTTGTCTAGCTTTTGTTTTTCTAGTCTCACATAGTTTACTTTTAAGGTAAGGAAATGTTGACAGCTTTATGGAAAAATCTGGGCATGAATTTTAATATTTATTTTCAAAATGAGTTAAAGGAAAGGAGTTTTTGTGGAAAAGGCTACCATTATTTTAGTGGATCACTTTGTCTAGGTAGCATTAACAGCAATGACAACTGATACTTTAAATTTTTGTTTATGTGATTTGAATATTGCAGACTTAAATTTGACAGTCACTGTCTTAAAGTGGTCTATCTTTTGGTAACTAAAATAAGGAAATCTTCAAAGAAATGACTTTCATATTTATTAAAATGTTTTAATTATCAGAGTCAAATGCTCATGCGAAATAGATTTTGCCTATTACAAATATGATATGAATGAAAAATAAAGCAGCACTGAATAAAAAATTATCTTTAATAATTAAAAAATTATTTACTTATATATTTGTTTATTGTTTGGGGAACAGATCCAATGGTGTTCAGGAGTTTCCCTGACAGTGCTTAGAGGATCATATGTGGAGCCATAGATTCAAACCAGGGTCAATCACATATAAGGCAAGTGCCATATCTCCTGCACGATCTTTAGAGCCTTTTTTATTTTTGATGCTGTAGTCTTAAAAAATGTATGTTAAACACTGAAATCACCACACCCAATCTTTAATAACCAAATTTAAAAGGTTCCTGTCAAGATGACAGTCTCTGGCTGGTGTGGAGGGTCACAAAGGGAACCTGGAACATTGGTGAAGTGAAGTTGACAGTGGTGACAGACGTTGGTGCTGAAACATTGTATGTCAAAAACCCAACTATGAATAGTTTTGTGCTATAATAAATTCACAGTGCTCTAGTAAAGTAAAATTTGAGGGGGAAAGTATTAAAAATTTTAAGATAAATAAAAATAGTGGGAGAAGAAAAAATAAACATATATTACTCACTAAAGCACTGAATTTTAAATACAGAAAGAAGGAAAGAATCAGCATTGTGTTTGTGATATATAAACTACAGAAGCTTTTAGAGGCCAGCCGGGTATTCTAGGGGAAAGGGCAGTTCAGATAGAGAAGGGAACACCAAATAAAGGGTGTTTGGAGGATCCTCCCAGGAGGGGAAATGCATGTTGAAAGTAGACTATGGACTGAACATGATTGCCACTCAATGCCTCTTTTGCAGACCACAACACCCAAAAGGAGAGAGAGAACAAAGGGGAATGCCCTGCCACAGAGGCAGGGTGGGAGGGGGGGTGGGGGGAAATGGCCACTGGTGGAGGGATGGGTATTTGATCATTGTATGACCGAAACCCAAGCACAAAGATTTGTAAATCTACAACTGTACCTCATGGTGCTTCACTAATAAAAAAAAAAAAAACTACAGAAGCTTTATAAAATAAAACTATAAAAATCTTCCTTGGTTAATTCATAAAGGTTTAAATGAAAATGAACATGAAAATACAAATCTACAAATGTAATGTGGAGGCACTATCATATTTGACAAAATAGAAGTAACAACCCCACAGTTTTAACTCTAAAATACTAATTACACAAACTATTACATATACATATGACAGACTATCATACACAACCAGAAATTACTTTATAAAATATTAAGAATAGTAAAAATTTATATGACTTATAACTTCTTTAAAACTTTGTAGAAATTCCTCCATATCTCAGAACTTTAACAATGATGTAATCAGCCAAAGATCACCGTTGTACAGTTTCAGAACTCTGGTGTCAAATTATCAGAGTCAATTTGCTCTCCTTGATTCCCACTTGATATGTTATTGAGTCCTGCAAGTTCATTTATATTTGTTGATTACATTTAGCTTCTGCTACCCAAAGACCTGTCTAGATACTAGGCTCTGACACATTGGCCTTATAGATATCTGTAGCCATCTGGAAACAATTATATATAGGTTTCCACTGGCTACATCACTGCTCCTCCAGCTTTGAAGGTGGGGGCTCGAGAGCTGGAGTACTGACCTCCCTGGAACATCTCTATAAGTCCTATAAGATGCAGAATGTGTAGAAGTCATTTTCCTAAACACAAATATGATGGCCACTTGCTAAAGACCTGAGCAGCGTACTAAATCCATTTATTTTATGGTTATCCTTGGTGTGGGTATATATCATTTGATCAATTTCGGTGGATTCTTAAAATGTTTGGTTAGAAGCCTTATCACTGTCATTCCATTGTTCATTGATTTACTCGAGCAGGCACCAGTAACGTCTCCATTCGTCCCAGCCCTGAGATATTAGCAGCCTCTCCTTACTCGTCTTTCCCAATGCTGCCGTATTGGAGGCTCTTTCAGAGTCAGGGGAATGAGACCCATTATTGTTACTGTTTTTGAATATGCCATATTGAATATGCCACAGGTAGCTTGATAGGCTCTGCCATGAAAAGTCTTATAGACTGCATAAATCTCACATTTGTTAGGATCACAGGTCCTGTTCTTTAATATAAAAATAGCTTTAAATTTCAGTATACTAGTATGATAAAGTTATTAGCTTTAGTTTGGAGAAAATTGTCAGAGGATATGCTCCCATTTTCTGTTGGACTTCACTGTCATTTTTCCTTAATGGACTTCTTAGGATACCTGGCCTCCTTCAAGGCCTGCACCATCTATTGGATATGTTTTTACTAAGCTCAAACCGCAAAATGAGAGTGCTCACTGATTCAGTCTCTCTTCTTTCAACTTTTCTGGGGAATGGACAAGCAAAAGTGTCATAGCAGACTTTAATATAATATGTCCTAAATTTGTTTTTTCAATTTTATTTTTGACAGGATTTACTCATATGTGTGCATGAGGGCCTAGCAATACCTCAATAGGAGGAAAATAATTATCTTGTATAAAAAGCACAAGATTCATTCCTATCTTACCCACTTCTTCATCCTTATAACCCTCCAGCTGCAGAAGGACATAACTCAGTTTATATCAGGATAGACTTATAGATCAGGTGGCTTCATCCCTAAACTCATTCCACTTTAGAAATATTGCCATTTTAGGGGGGGATATAAAATAGAACTTATCTGTCTCTATATTCACTCTCTGTAAGACCAATATACAATTAAGAGTTTACTTTTATTATCCACATAAAATTGAGAACACTATTTGTATCTCTGTTCTAGATCAACACATTATGGTCATTTCTCAGTTCAAGTATTAGAAGATGAATATAGTATATGTTTCAACCATATTGGACCTTTGTGATAACATCTCAAAAATTGGGGTTACAATCATAGGAATATTCTTTAATTAATCCTCATGTTTCTATGTTATCAAAAACATTTAAAAATTCAAAAAAATACAGAAAAATTTAAAGGTTTTTATGTTTGCTGAATATTGAGATATTTTAAAAAATTATATTAATTACCTGCATGAGTGATCATGGAACTTGAAAAAGTTCTTTAAAAAACCTTTAACTTGTGGTTCTTAAAGAGAGTAGTGAGAAGAGGAAGGAAGGAAGGGAGAGAGAGAGAGAGAGAGAGAGAGAGAGACTGAGAGATGGAAGGGAAGGAGGGAAAGAGAGGGGGGGAAGGAAAGAAGAGAAAGAAAATAAAATGAAAAAGGGACAAGCAAAAAAGGGAAGGCAAAGAGGAAATGCAAATCAAGGAAAAGCTTTTTTTATTTAAAATTTTTGAAATCTGCAAAAGTCTCCATAAAACAAAAAACTCACAGAAAATATATACTTAAATTAGTATCATCCAGGTTTTGGTATTGAGAGTGATATTTCATAAATAATGTACTTAGCAAATCTGTGGTAACTCTTTTTCTAGAATCTATTTTTATTGACTTTATATCTTCACCAGCTAAATTTTAAAATTTGGCAAATTGGAAGTAAATTAAGTTAGAGTAACAATTTTTTTTCTCAGTATA
Organism: Sorex fumeus; assembly: GCF_029834395.1. Classification (NCBI taxonomy): domain Eukaryota; kingdom Metazoa; phylum Chordata; class Mammalia; order Eulipotyphla; family Soricidae; genus Sorex; species Sorex fumeus. Next base: position 16,175,889 of record NW_026606071.1, on the reverse strand, counting down.
AGTCTATGTTATACTAAAAGAATTTTGCTTTGAAAAGTTTTCCATTCTAGAATAACTCATAAAGAAATGTTAAAGTTTAAATACACTTCATGTGAAAAAGTTCCGGAAAGAATTTGGTGTGCTAAGCTTGATACAAATATTATATCTTTATTGAGTTAAAAATGGTAACAGATCTCAGGATGTCAAGAATGACCTCTCTGAGAAAAACTGTTAGAAAATACTTAGTCTAGTGAAATTTCAATTGGCAATTTTATAAAAATGTAAAAAGTTTGCATTTTGTTATTTTTCTAGAAGGCATTAATGGTTCTAGCCGGAGTGGGGGGATTCTACTGTGAACATATGTCCAAGACTAAAAACTATACTTAAATCGGCAATTCTTTAACCTAACAGTACTAGATTTAAATTTAAGAAAAAGAAATTTAGCTTTTGAGTACAATAAACAGTCTCTGAGCAAGACACCAATAGAATACAAGATAGAATAATGGAAAAAATGTAATGTTTAAATTTTTACATCATGTAATACCTTTGATTTTAATAACCTAGATATAAATTCAAATATTTCTATCTTATTGGTGGGTGACTCATTTATAGATTTTGAATGTTGTAAGTTAATAAATGTTATGTAATAAAACTGTAAATATTAATTATTTTCTCTAAATTTAAATGACTCCTTCTGCATTTTTCCTGCTTCAATTTAATTCCATTAATAAAAAAATAAAGTGAGAATTACAGGTAGGATATCATTTATTTACTTCAGAACTAAATATTTTAAGTTTTACCTTAATGTCATACAAAACATAAAATTGACATTAAAACATAATAAAATTGTTTGTTACAAGTAGAAAATTGTTTGTTTTTATAAATAAGTACCATAAGAATTCATCAACTATATGAACTGTGTAATGTTCATGTTCTTAACATTTAATTTTATCTAGATAGATTCTAGTTTTCTGTTTTGAAAGTAGATTTTTAGGAGCATGAATTTTAGAAGAATTTTATGGTAAAATTCACTGAAAAACTTTAATTCTTTGCTTGTTATATTTTTAATTAAAATGAAATTTCAATAGCCAGAGAGATAAAATGGCAAGCGTGGCACTTGCCTTGCATATTACAAACCCGGGTTCAATCCCTGGTATCCCATATGGTTACCAGAGACCTCCCTGAGTAAGCCTAGGGCACTATCGGGTGTGGCATCAAAAACAAAATAAAATATCTTTTTATACATTTACTGTATTTACATAATTTTTCAAGTTATATATTTAACACATGACTCATATTAATACAATTTAAAATATATTATTTCATATTAAATTATCTTACCAATTCTCTTTGAAAAAACTTAAAGAATTTGTGGGCACTTTTTTGCTAATCTTTCCATAAGAAAAGATATGGCTTTTTATCCTGCAAACTTTGTTATAATAATACATAGCATATATAATGTGTTGTTAAACAATGTTTCTTGGTGTAAAAAAGAAAAGAATTTATTATTTCAAAAGGGGAACAAGATAAATTTGAAAGCTCTAATATCAGCACTAGATTTAGAAAAGTTGTTATGTATTTAAATACATGAAAATATGATGGTTCTAATATCACTAGAAATTAAATAGTAGGAAGCAGATTTTCCCTCTTTTGTGTGCCAGCCAGAACTGTAATATATAAATCTTGCACTTATAAATATACATTATCTCATTGTGGATGAACCAGATGGTGGTAAAGTGAAACTCGTGTATAAAATTTTGGATACTGAGCTACTCAAGTTTTCCCTTCTCAAGGTGGAATGAAGAGTATGTTGCATCCCCTCCCACGAGACGAGTTGTGACACCAAGACAAGCAGGTTAATACAGTCACTTTCTAAGAACCCCAAATTGCCCGCTGTACAAACGCCAATGTCTTTACGATAAAAAGGAACAAACTATTCAAAGAAATATCCAGTGAAACTCTTACAAAGCAAAACTGAAGGAGAAGTACTACAAAACTCAAGAACAGACATTTATGCAGAGGATAGCAGTAACACATGGAAGATAAAGAAGTGGCAAAGGTCCTTGGGAGTTCATGCAAAGGGTAGATTGCCTGAAAGAATGTAAAACTTAACAAAAGTGGATAAAAGTTCTCTTCATTATAACAATACACCAGCAATTCTACTGATATTGATAATATCTGACATTGCTCTTGGAAGCTGCCCTTATCCACCTTTTTATACTATTTTCAGTGAACTGCCTTTTAAGCACAGAATGAACTTAAATGAAAAGCAAAATTTTAACTTTTATCAAGAATATTGTTTCCACTGTTTCTGGCATTGTCAGTTGGAAAATCAGAAATAAGTAGAGATATTATTTTAGGATTAAAAAGACATAGAAATACCCATAAAACTGAATAGTAAACATTAATATGCTTTTCTGAATATATTTCCAAGCTTGGTCCAGTACTGTGAGACAGTGTTTTATCACTATATATTTTAGCCACAGATTATTTCATTATTATCTATTAAAATAGTCTTAATTTGAATAAATTTCTAAGTTTATATCTGGAGCAGAGACATGTTGAGAATAGAACAGCTAGAGCATGAAAGCATAGATCTAATATGTATATTGTATATATGATATGTAAAGTCTTACATGTACAAACTATGGCTTCAAATTTCCTTAGAGAAAATTATTAAACATATTAGAATATCATTATTTTTAGAATAAATTTAAAACCTAGAAAGAATTCCTGTCCTTTTTTTGCTTTTCTCTGTTAGTTTTAATCTAGATAAAAGGGAAAACCATTTGGAAGGCTGCCATGAAGCCTTGAAGAACTGCATGGAGATGCAGAACTTACAGGATGATCTGTGAACTACTACTACCACACCACTAACCATATTCTCCTCTCTCATTGCCCCTAGCCCAGTCATGGATCAATATACATAGACAAATGTGATGAAAAACACCACAGAGAGAAAATAAAGGTTAAAATCATAGCAAAACAAAACAAAAAAGATGATTTTTGCATACATTTCTTCCCCCCCAAAAAAAGCTAAATTCCAAACATACTAAAGATTTGTGAAGGACAATGACTGTGGTCTGCTGAAACATAGGATCTTGGGGCATGTTTTTGCCTCATCTTGGGATTCTTAGCCATAAATTTATTAACGTCATGGTAATCAGTAATAAGACTGTATTATTATACTCACACCATTTTAAAGACATTGAAAACATGTTTGAAGAGCTCTTGGGGCACATTTGGGTGGCCCAGGTTCAGTCCCTGATACCACATTATCCCCTGAGTGCCACACTGAAAGGATCTCCAGAGCTCTGCTGGGTGTGGCTTAAGCAAAACTAACAAAAAATATCTTTGGGTACCTGTTCTGTTGCATATTGAATATGTAAAAATGCTTTAATTGCATATAAGTAAAACATCAAGTACACTTTTCTGTTTATTATTTTATTTTGATTTTCACACCTGGCACTGCTCATGACTTACTTCTGTCTCTGAACCAAGAGGTCACTCTTGGTGCACTCTCTAGTATGGTTCCCTTAACCATATGTGGTGCTGAGGTTGAACGCAGGGTTAGTCATAGGCAAGGAAAAGTACCCTACCAGCTTTACTATTGCTCTAGTCCTAAAATCACTTTTCAAAACTACTTTTGCTTTTTTCAAATTACTCAATGTGTGAATAAATTTTAATCATAGTGAATTTTTAGGATTCTTGTGAAAAGAGAAAATTGATCTTAAGTAAACTTCAAATTTAATGAGATTATAACTAACATTACACTTAAAAAATAAACAACTTTGGTAGATGTTATTTATGATACGAGATTGGTGCCTATGGTCTGTCATCTACAAGTTGTTCACTCAAGTCATCCTGAATAGGATTGGCAGAACACTACATGAAGGACAACCATGCAGGCAAGCCGGGTTCCACAAAGGATTCAGCACCATCGACCATATCCGCATGATAACCAAGCTCATTGAGGTTTCTCAGGAGTTCAAGATGCCTTTCTGTCTAACGTTCATTGATTTAAAGAAGGCCTTTGCTTCTGTTGAGACCAAAGCGGTCATTGAAGCCCTAGCCAATCAGGGCATTCAAACTCAATACAACAAAATCCTCCGTGAGCTGTAATACGGATTCACTACTAGGATCTCACCATTCTACAAAGAAGTAATCATCAATGTCAAGAGAGGGGTTTGGCAGGGTAATACCATTTCACCAAAACTCTTCAGTGCCATCTTCAAGAACATCATGCGATGACTGGAATGGGAAGGAATGGGAGTGAAGATAGATGGTCTGCAACTACACCACCTCCGCTTTGCTGATGACAATGTTTTAATAACACCAAACATTAGCCAAGGGGCACAAATGCTGGCCTACTTCGACCGTGAGTGTGGAAAGGTCAGACTACAGCTGAATCTTACGAAGACAATGTTTATGAGAAACAGCCTCATTCCTGATGCCCCATTCGCTCTCAACAGAACGACCATCTCTGAATGCAACAGCTATGTGTACCTAGGTCGAGAGGTCAACATGACAAATGACCTGGCACCCGAGCTGCGCAGGAGGAAGAGAGCGGCTTGGAACGCCTTCAAGAATGTCGAAGAAATAGCTAAGAGGATGAAGAACCTCTGGCTCCGGGCACATTTCTTTGATTCCACTGTTCTTCCTGCATTAACATACACCTCAGATACCTGGGCCCTAAGAAAACAGGATGAGAACGCTATTTGGGTTTCCCAAAGAGGAAATGAAAGAGCTATGCTTGGAATATCACGTTTCACTGAAATGAGTGAGAGAAAGAACCCAGAGTTCCGACTTCCCAGAGTTCCGACTTCCATCGACAATCAAGAATCAGGGACGCAGTCTCGTTTGCCAAGGTGTCAAAAATCAGATGGGCTGGTCACGTAATGAGATTTAGAGACGACCGCTGGACTAGAGCTGTTACCGACTGGATTCCACGGGATGTCAAAAGACCGTGTAGCCGCCCACCTACCAGATGGTCAGACTTCTTCATCAAGATCATGAACAATCAGTTTGAGGCTCTTCGTGTTCCTAGAGCGAAGAGACACCATTGGGCTACACTAGCACATGATAGGGACAAATGGAGACGTTACTGGTGCCGGCTCGAGCAAATCGACGATTAACAGGAAGTCAAGTGATCAAGTGATTATGATATGTTCAATAAATATTTAAGTTTAATTTTATATTACTTTAATATTTCATAACCAATATTATTATTTTAAGTTACAACATTTGAATGTATTAGTAGACTGCTATTTTCCAATGTGATTTTAAGCACACAAAAGTTAGATATTACATATTGTTATTGAGGATTGTAATACAGATAATATGAATTAACTTATGCTCTAAGCATGAAATATGTGCTTGATTTGAAACTTATCACAAAAATGTAAATGATCTTGTTAAAATATTTATACTTATCCCATGTAGGAATGATAATATCTTGGATATGTTGTCAATAATAATTAAAATTGATTAAACCTTACATAATATTTTAAATGTGCCTAATAGAAAATATAATATTACATATGTGGCTCATATATATTTCTAAATAGCATTAATCTATACATGGTTTCAACAAGCCTTAATGATTAAAATAATCTTAATAATAAACATGAGTTTGCACTATTTCAGTTACCTCTGTTTCCAGTCCAAAGAACTGCACATATTTTAGCATATGGTGAATTTCTCTCATCATAATGAAAAACCTTTAAAACTTTAAAGTTTTGATTAACTTATTGCTAGGTTTGAGTTCATAACTGGTAGTTTTTATAATATCTATAATTTAGATTACAATTTTCATAGGATCTGTAATTTAGAGAAAAACAAATACTTTGTCACTTATACACATTACTTTCAACTTACTCCTTCCTGCTCAGGTTTAGGGTATATCTAGTTCACTTAATCACTTAACTTCCCGTTAGTCGTCGATTTGCTCGAGCGGGCACCAGTAACGTCTCCATTCGTCCCTGTCGCGTGCCAGTGTAGCCCAATGGCATCTGTTCACTCTGGGAACATGAAGAGACTCAAACCGATCGTTCATGATCTTGATGAAGAAGTCTGACCATCTGGTAGGTGGGCAGCCACGCGGTGTTTTGACATCCCGTGGGATCCAGTCGGTAACAGCTATAGTCCAGCGGTCATCTTTAAATCTCATTACGTGACCAGCCCATCTGATTTTTGACACCTTGGCAAACAAGAGAGCGTCCCTGATTCTTGATCATCGACGGATGTCGGAACTCCATATTCTTTTTCTCATTTCAGTGAAATGTGATATTCCAAGCATAGCTCTTTCAATTCCTCTTTGGGAGACCTAAATAGCATTCTCATCCTGTTTACGTAGGGCCCAGGGCTCTGAGGCATATGTTAATGCAGGAAGAACAGTGGAATCAAAGAGATGTGCCCGGAGCCAGAGGTTCTTCATCCTCTTAGCTATTTCTTCGACATTCTTGAAGGCGTTCCAAGCCGCTCTCTTCCTCCTGCGCAGCTCGGGTGCCAGGTCATTTGTCATGTTGACTTCTCGACCTAGGTACACATAGCTGTGGCATTCGGAGATGGTCATTCCGTTGAGAGCGAATGGGGCATCAGGAATGAGGCTGTTTCTCATAAACATTGTCTTCATAAGATACAGCTGTAGTCCTACCTTTCCACACTCACGGTCAAAGTCGGCCAGCATTTGTGCCGCTTGGCTAATGTTTGGTGTTATTAAAACAATGTCATCAGCAAAGCGGAGGTGGTGTAGTTGCCGACCATCTATCTTCACTCCCATTCCTTCCCATTCTAGTCGTCGCATGATGTTCTCGAGTGTGGCAATGAAGAGTTTCAGTGAAATAGTATCACCCTGCTGAACCCCTCTCTTGACATCAATGATTACTTCTTTGTAGAATGGTGAGATCCTGGTAGTGAATCCGCAATACAGCTCACGGAGGATCTTGATGTACTGGGCTTGAATGCCCTGATTGGCTAGGGCTTCAATGACTGCTTCCGTCTCAACAGAATCAAAGGCCTTCTTTAAATCAATGAATGTTAAACAGAGTAGCATCTTGAACTCCCGAGAAACCTCAATGAGCTTGGTTATCGTGTGGATATGGTCGATGGTGCTGAATCCTTTGCGGAACCCGGCTTGCTCGCATGGTTGTCCTTCATCTAGTGTTCTGCCAATCCTATTTAGGATGACTCGAGTGAACAACGTGTAGATGACTGACAATAGGCAGATCGGCGATAGTTGCCAATGTCATCGATGTCTCCGTTCTTGAACAGTAGTACGATCCTGCTGGTTTTCCACTGGGACGGAACCTTGCATTCAGACAGGCAGTGTGTGAAGAGCAGAGCCAGTGTATTGATGAGTACTGACGGAAGGTTCTTCAGGTGTTCAGGTCTGACCTTGTCTGGGCCTGGTGCTGTTTGTTTCTTTACAGACGAAATGGCGTGTCGGATTTCAGAAGGGAGAATGTTGGGAACGACATATCCATCCTGTGGAATTTGGTATGTCGGCAGGTGAACATGGCTATCGAAGAGATTTGAGTAGAAGTCATGGATAATCTTCTCCATTGCCGTTCCGGAAGATGTGATGGATCCATCAGGACGTCGGAGGGCAGTCATCTTGGTCTTGTAGTTGAGAAAGGACAGGCAGGCATTACGAATACTTTTCCCAGCTTCTGCTGCATCTACCAGCACTTCTGCTCTTCTCTCTTTGAGGTCTTCCTTGATCACATCTCTGCACTGCTTTGCGAGCTCGGACATTAGCTTGCGGTTGCCTGAGGCATGCGCCAAATCACGTTGGCGAATAAGCTCAAGAGTTTTCGAAGACAGCCGTTTTTTTGTGGCTATCTCTCTCTTGGTGTTCCTCGCACAATCTTTGAGGTGCTGAACCAGTTGATCGTATTCCTCATCAATGTTGTTAACAATGGCATCTTCCCATGTTGCCTCAATAGTGCCAAAGAGCTCCCAGTTGGTGGTCGTTCTGGGAGTTCTCTTTTTAAACTTTGCAGCCCTTTCTACCGGCTCTGTGAAATAGAATTTTGCATGAAGGAGACGGTGGTCCCATCCCATTCAAAATTTTGGGACAACAGCGACATCAGTCAGGCAAAACCGTCAATTGAATATGATGTGGTCTATTTCATTGTGGAATCGTCCACCGGGAGACTCCCTGTCCAACGTTTAGATTCTGTCTTCTGGAACTGTGAGTTACCATGGATGGTCTTGGTCGACATGATGAATTCAGACAGTCTCTCACCCTATTCGTTCCATTCTAGGCCATGGGTCCCGATGTGAAGTTCTTCAGCTGATCTTCTCGGTCCTATCTTGGCATTAAAATCACCCACAATGATCTTGTAGAAGGTGTGGTCTTCTTTATAGAACTTCTCCAGCTCCAGGTAGATCTTCTCAATTTCTCCTTCATCATAATTGGATGTTGGTTCGTGGACAACGAAGATAGAAACTGCAGGCAGTGAGCCACTTCTATTCAAATGTAAATGTCCGATTGGGGTTGTTAGGAATTCGAATGAATCAATGCTCATGGCCAAGTTTGTGTTGACAAGGACACCCACGCCTCCAACACCTCTTTTATCACATGTTCCGAGGAACAATTCTTCTCCAGTGTCGAAAACGGCATGGTGAGATTCGTGCCTTCTTGTCTCGGTCAGACCAATGATGTTGTACTTGATCATTTGCGCTTGTACCATCAGGTCCTCGATGGATGCATCTGATGCTAGCGTACGTACGATGGATGCATCTGATGCTAGCGTACGTGCATTGAAAGTACAGATGATCATTTTTGTCTTCCTTCGTTGTGGCAGCCTAGTTCGGCCTTGAGATTTTATCGTCCTCTCCTTTCTCATCCTTCTCAGTGCTGCCATGTTGGTGAAGCCTTCAGGGTCAGGTGAATGAGACCAGTTATAATTACTGGTTTTGTCATATCGAATACACAACGGATAGCTTGCCAGGCTCTTCTGTGCAGGCGGAATACTCTCGGCAGCTTGCCAGTCTTTCCAAGAGGGATAGAGGCTTTTGGGGCGACCTCTACTCGCCCTCGTAGGTGTTACCATATTTGAACCCTATCAAATATGGTACGGCAATTCCGGAAGATGAGTATTTAGTGTCTTATGCGGCTGCGCGGGTCCAGAAAGCGTCCTGGAGTGTGGCGGCGGCTGGGTAGTGGAGGTAGTGTTGGTAGTGGAGTTCTTCCAGTGGGGTATTTATCTGGTCCTAGTAGGGGTAGGGTGGGTCTTCTGTGTGCAATCCTATCCCTGGGTCTCTAGTGGTTGGTAGGAGCAGACAGGGCAGGGTAGGGTGGGGCTCCTGATTAGAATCCCTTTGTCACCTGTGGTTGGTGGGAGCAAGGAGAGTATCTCTCTCCCTGGGTCCGTTGAGCCTGGATTCCAAAGTCTCAGAGAGTTCCGCTTATCTTGTTCTGTGGGTCTCCAGTCGTGTGTGAGTCTCGGCCGGAGCTGCCACTCGGGTCCCGAATGCGTCCTGGAGTGTGGCGGTGGCTGGGTAGTGGAGGTAGTGAGATATCTAGTTATCCAGAGTAAATATAATCATAAATGTTTTGCCTATCTTTCAACATTTAATGAATGTTTGTGATTTGTTCTCAGCACCTACTTATTCGTATTAATTCTTTAAATCCTAAAAACTATATGGTAGGCATAATTACCTTTCTCATTTTATAGAGAGAAAAATGGAACCATTAATAAATTAAGTTGTTTGCAAGTGGTCACATAATTAAAAATTAAATTGACCTAGGATTGAAATTCCTTCTGTCTCCAGAACTTCTGATTCTACCATGATGCAATACCATGTTTTTCTGCTTGATGATAGTTTTCACTTTGCAAAATGAATGATTTTAACAAATATTTGATAGTGATTATCACATGTGTAGGTTCGATAATGCACTGTCCTCCCGTTGATCATCGATTTGCTCAAGCAGGCACCAGTAACGTCTCCATCGTGGACTTGTTACTGTTTTTGGCATATTTAATATGCCACGGGGACCTTGCCAGGCTCTGTCGTGCATGTGGGATATTCTCAGTAGGTTTCTGGGCTCTCTGAGAGAGATGGAGGAATCAAACCCAGGTCAGCCTCGTGGAAGGTAAATGCCCTACCCGCTATGCTATCACTCAGCCCAGTTTCTATAATATTCTAGAGAATTTGGAGAATATGTCTTTCTCACTAACCTTATGATAACAATCTAGACATGTCTTTGAATATACTACAAAATCACAGTAATAACTCCTCAGAAATTATAAGACCTAATGGTTCATCAGACCTTGCATGCGACAAGCATTATAATGAAAGCAACCTGACTATGGCTAGGTCTCTTTTAAAATCTACTTTAACAACAACAACAAAATACATCTTGAGAAACAAGATACCAAATTTATGTGTCATTCTTTCCAGGATTATAATGGGTATACTGGCAAACTTGCCCCACATCAGATTTGGGTGGGTGGCACTACTGTCTATAGCTGCTGTCATGCCATATTTATGCAATAAAATTAAAATCTTGGTCAGAAATCATATAGAAGATTGGAATTTTTGATTCACTATTCTGTGTTATTTATTGCTTATCATCCTTAAAGACATATATTTTTTGGCAACTTAGAACAACGAATCTGGTTTATATTTCCTTAGGCTATATAAATACACCCTGTTTATATTAAAATGATAGACAAATATATTTAAGTTGGAAAACATGACCACGGAAAAAATTTTTTTACTCTCTTCACTAAGCACCCTGATATATTATCACTAAACATTTCCCCATGGCCAAAAACAAGCTTCTTCTCATTTAACATACTCAGAGATTCTTTTCATGTGGTCTGAATGTATTCTTTTGTAAGTGTTATTGTGGCTTTAAAATATCAAAGCACTGTTTTACAAACATACCAATACTCATGGGCCAGAGTGATAGCATAGCAGGTAGGGCGTTTGCCTTGCACGCAGCCAACCTGAGTTCGATTTCTCTGCCCCTCTCAGTGACCCTGGCAAGCTACAGAGAATATTCCGCCCACATGACAAAGTCTGGCAAGCTATCTGCGATGTATTCAATATACCAAAAATAGTAATAACAATTCTCACAGTGGAGACGTTACTGGTGCTCGCTCTAGCAAATTGATGAACAATGGAAGGACAATGCTACAGTGCTATCAACACTCATGTAGGTTCTAGTATTTGTAGACAATAGTTTTGTGGGGTGTTTTTTGTTGTTGTTGTTTGTTTGTTTTTTACAGTAACTTAAAGTGTTCTGTTTTGAAAAACTAGTAACCTTTTTTTGCTGTGTTTTTTTTTTTTGTAAGTGAGGGAGCACATTTTTTTCTCTCTCTGATTTTTTTTTATTTTTATTAGTGAAACACCATGAGGTACAGTTGTAGATTTACAAATTTTTGTGCTTGGGTTTCGATTATACAATGATGAAATACCCATCCCTCTATCAGTGCCCATTTTCCACCACCATGGATAATATCCCTCCCACCCCCATCACCCCCATCCCACCCTGCATCTGTGGCAGGGCATTCCCTTTTGTTCTCTCTCTCCTTTTGGGTGTTGTGGTCTGCAAAAGAGGCATTGAGTGGCAAACATGTTCAGTCCATAGTCTACTTTCAACATGCATCTCCCCTCCTGGGAGGATCCTCCAAACACCCTTTATTTGGTGCTCCCTTCTCTATCTGAGCTGCCCTTTCCCCTAGAATGCCCGGCTGGCCTCTAAGCTATGAAGTAATCCTCCTGGTGCTGATCTCAGCTATTCTTGGGTATTAATCTCATATTTTGTTACTTTATATCCCCCAGATGAATGCAATCTTTCTATGTCTATCCCTCTCTTTCTGACTGATTTCTCTTAGCATGATAGAGGGAGCACATTTGACTTTGTACTGACAGATCACTCATGACAGGGCTTAGGGAACTACATATGGTGTCAGGGATGGAACCCACATCAATGAGTACAAGGCAACCACCTTACCTGCTGTACTATCTCTCCAGCTCCAAACTAGTTATTTTTGTTTGGTAGGGAGGCCACACACAATAGTGCCCAAGGCTTACTCCTGACTTCTGCTTAGAGATCACTTTTGCAGGGACTAAATGTGGTACAGAATGGAACACAGGTTGGCCACATGCAAGGCAAGAGTTCTGTAAATCTCTCCAACTCACAGAACAACTAACTGTGAAGGCAGATAAACAAAGAAAAAAGGGAATCAAGAAGAGCGAAAATTGAGTTCAGTCTTTACCATTTATTACTGATTGCTCTGTGACTCTAGAAAAAAAATTGGATTGCCACCAGATCCAGTTTTTAAAAGTTAAATTTTTACATAAGTATGAAAGAGAAAGGGCCAGAGCAATAGCATAACGGGTAAGGTGCTTGCCTTGCATGCGACCTACCCAGGTTCTATTCTTCTGCCCCTCTCGGAGAGCCTGGCAAGCTCCCCATGATGTATTCAATATGCCCAAAACAGTAACAAAAAGTCTCACAATGGAGACGTTCCTGGAGCCCACTTGAGCAAATCGATGAACAACGGGAGTAGTGCTACTGTGAACATTACTATGTTTGATTTTGGGTTGGGGCGATAGCACAGTGGGTAAGGCATTTGCCTTGCATGCGAACCGCTGGGATTTGATTTTTCTGCCTCTCTCGGAGAGTCCAGCAAGCTACCGATAGTATTTCACCAGAACGGCAAAGCTTGGCAAGCTCCTTGTGGCGTGTTCAGTATGACAAAAACAGTAACAGCAAGTCTCACAATTTGTTGTGAGATGTTACTGGTGCCCATGCAAGCAAATCGATGAACAACAGGAAGAGAGTGCTACAGTGCTGAGAGAGAAAGAGTGATAGAGACAAGGGTAGTGTGTATGTTTGTGTGTGTGTGTGTGTTGTGTGTTAGGGGGAGACAGTCCTATAAATTAGATGTGGGTAACTCCATAACTAGTGCATCCTGATCCAGGTATTAAAATTAGATACTGAGTTAAATAAAAACTCTATCCCTAGATGTTCTAAAAGAAAGTGTGGGAACAAAACAGTTGAATAGATGGCATAGGGTGAGAGACAATTAGGTTCTGGATTGTTAGACACTCAAACATAAGCACGTAAAAGGATATTTTGAGCGTAGATGTGAGTGACAGTGTTCTAAGATGTGATAAATACATTCTTTTTGTTAGGTTGCATCAGTCAGTCAGGTTTTGGGAATAGTAGTTCAGGGTCATTTATCATAGGCATTTATGATAAAGTACCAGATTCATCAAATAAAACTCTAGCATAAAATTCATATAAACAAAAATACTTAGAGTATATCTCATATATTTAATGGGTTATACTTATATAATAAAAATTTACTGGGCTTATTATATTTTATCAGCTAACCCACATTTGGAGCCGGAAACTACTAATAATGTTCCCATGTAAAAGAGACTCAGATCAGAATCTCTGGAAACTTTAGAATAAAGGGTTCAAGGAAGACACAGATAATGCAATTTAGCTAGTTGACTAGAAAAAAAAAAGAAATTACTACTGGGTAGTTATTTTAAGAGCACATTTTCTAAGTTTGCCTGAAAATCAACTCCTTTTATATCCCTTCTTACTAGACTATGAATTTTTAAATATAGCAGAATGGGGCCAGAGAGCTAGGACAACCATTAGGGCTCTTTCCTTGCACAGGACTGACTCAGGTTCAATCCCCAGCACGGTAGATGGTCCCTGGAGGCCACCAAGAGTGATTCCCAAGTGCAGTCAGGAGTAATTCCTGAGCACCATTAGGTGTAGAACCAAAACAAAACAAACAAACAAAAAGAAGAGTAGTATAACAATTCTATATTTAGTTCACTTAATCAAAAGAGTTTCAGATATAATATTTGTGCACATATACATGTATTAATAAAAATGAAGTATATAATGCATTTACATACAAAATTAAAAATAAATGAATGCATAGAATATAACATTTTATACTAATATTTAGTGAAATAAAAATCTAGGCATAATAATAAATATAAATAATAAATAACAATAATTTTTTATTTTAAAGTTATTTAGAATAAGAAATTTTACTCTGGTAAATTTTACTCTAGTAAGTTATTTAATTTATAAAAGTTTTTGATTGCTACTTATTGTTAGTTAATCGTTTCTATCTTTGTTTCTATCTAAGAACCTTTATTATTAGGAAGGACTCATCCCTTGTTTCAGCAGGTGAGCTGTGCTCTCACTCCCTCAGGTTTCTGCCACCTATTGACCAGGTCTCAGTGCCCACCAAACCTAACCCTCCATAGGTACACTACAATCATTGCTGCTTACTTCCTCCAAGATTCCCATTTGACCCCTGCCTCTCTTCATCTATTGGTCCTATCGAGAATTATAACATAATGATGACTGGTCCAATCCTTTGGGAAAACAATATAAACACTTCTCAAAAAATTTAGGAAGCAAGCTTCTATCTGACTCAGCAATTCTACTTGGCATCTACCCCAAGTGTCAAAAAAATCTCTATTCAGAAAAGACATGTCATTGTCTCACTGTTTACAGTAGTAAACTACCAAAGTGCCTAAGAAGAGATGACTGGGTATGTATATACAACGGAATACAAATCTCAGCTACAAGAAAAAAGAAAATTATACAGTTTGCTGTTACGTAGATGGATCATGTTGAGTGAAGTTAGTCGGGAGAGGTAGACACAGAATAACTTCTCTCACACTTAAGATATAAAGAAAACAGAAATGCTCAAGGGCAACAGAAACTGAGAAGGGACTTTAATTTGGGAGGTATTTAGTTTATCATGGAAGGAGGTGGGAAGAATAGGAACCAGCAGTGGACACTGGGATAATGGTAGAAGGAAATTTACAGTCTGGTGGACGGTATAGTCCTGGAATGCTTTGTGCATTTAACCCCACCATTAACAGTATTGTAAACCACAGCAGATGCAATAAAATTAAAAAAAATTAAAAGTTGAGCTTCTAATCCACACTTTTGCAGGTGTGTTTTTGAGAGTTAATTTCTGCTCTGCCTTGTCCCGGATGCTGCTTGGTTAGAGTTTTGTACCTAGCACAGCCTTGCCAGTCCTGTAAATCACATGGCAGCTGTGACCAGAATTTACTAGTCTTGAGCACTAGTGTGATATTGAGGGTGGAAGATCTGATCCCATTCTGAATATCTGGAACTTGGAGCTCTACCCTTATTGCTTACAAATCACAAGGAATAATGAAAAACCAAAGGAATATAGTTGGTTAACAGTGTAGGTACAGGAAAGTCCATCAAGTACCTCAGAACTTCATACTCTGCCCAAGAATGACATCACAGCGACAAATCTTTTGATGTTCTCTGAACTAAAGTAATCACTGCAAAAGAGCTTCCATATACAGGGTTAATGATTGATAGAAAAAATTAAATAAATAGAAATGGAGCTAAAGAATACAGTAGGAAAACTCAGTGCAAAATGGAAGAAATAAAACATGAACATTCATTCCTAGAACGAAATCACTTGATCACTTGATCACTTGATCACTTGACTTCCCGTTAATCGTCGATTTGCTCGAGCCGGCACCAGTAACGTCTCCATTCGTCCCTGTCGCGTGCCAGTGTAGCCCAATGGCGTCTGTTCGCTCTAGGAACAGGAAGAGCCTCAAACCGATCGTTCATGATCTTGATAAAGAAGTATGACCATCTGGTAGGTGGGCGGCCACGCGGTCTTTTGACATTCCGTGGAATCCAGTCGGTAACAGTTCCAGTCCAGCGGTCGTCTTTAAATCTCATTACGTGACCAGCCCATCTGATTTTTGACACCTTGGCAAATGAGACAGCGTCCCTGATTCTTGATCGTCGACGGATGTTGGAACTCCGGATTCTTTCTCTCATTTGAGTGAAACGTGATATTCCAAGCATAGCTCTTTCAATTCCTCTTTGGGAGACCCGAATAGCATTTTCATCCTGTTTACATAGGGCCCAGGTCTCTGAGGCATATGTTAATGCAGGAAGAATAGTGGAATCAAAGAAATGTGCCCGGAGCCGGAGCTGGAGGTTCTTTGTCCTCTTAGCTATTTCTTCAATAGAATGAAATATCTATTTTAAAACAATTTCTGTAGTGTTCTTTCTGTTTTCCAAAATTACTAAATTAAATGTTTACAAATATTTTATTTCAATCTGTATAGATTTTATTCTGAATTTCTCTTTTTCTACGTGGAGAGTATTTATGGACTTGGAGAATTTTTTATTTCTTTTTTTAAACAGCCCATGATGTTATCTAAAGTCTACTGCAATTTTTTTCCAAATAATTAATCATTATTATTTCTCAAAGAACTTGAAGCTGTTATTTATCAATATTAATATTTTATTATTAATTGTGTGGATATTGTTAATAATTATTGATAATATTATGGATTAATGATATTAATTATTGATCAATATTTAATTCTAAAAACATTTGCTAGAAAGCACTCAGGGGTCCAATATGAGTCTCCAACATATAAAGAACGTGCTCTATCCCCTTCAGCTATCTCCGTGGTCCCTGAGTAATATTAGAAAAATAATGGCACAGGGGAGAGAGTTCAAAGGCAAAATGTCCAACTAATATTAAAGAAAAAGGAAAAAGGTGGAAATTGACACTACCTGACTTCAAAACCTAACTATGGATACTAATTTAGACAGTATAGAATTGCAAATAGATATATGAATAAAACAAACTAGAGAGCCTAGAAATAGTTCTGACTTGTATTTGAAATGGAAATAAAAACAATACAATAAAGAAAAGACTTTCTTTTCAATAGAATACTGGTGGGACAGTGAAGGACAAAGAAACCCTAAGTATAAACCAGAACATTGTAGTTAAAACTTAAAAATAGCCCCTCTTCTCTCCTCACACTGTGCTGATCTCGTCCCAAACTCAGGTCAGTTCATCTGCTGGTACTTGAACCCGAGGCTTGGCTCTCTCCCTGCAAGACCCCAGGCGTCCTCCCAGACACCTGTAGAAAAGTAGTTCTGAGCGTCTGCCTTCCCCTCTTCACTCCTCTCGCTGCCGCTTCTCTGATCTCCCAAACCCAGGTTTCCGTGGGGGGCGTGGCCTCTTCAAAAGTGGGAGTGGCTTCTGTAGAAGTGGGCGTGGCCTATTTTCAGTGGGCCAACGCTCAAGCGGCTGCAGGTAGTTTTGCCATACTAAGGAACCTAGTCCCCAAGGAACTTACTCCCCAACCAACACAGCAATATGAAGAAACAACGCAAATCGCCACCACAAGGGGAGGACAACGAAAAGAATCCAGAAGACTCTGTTGATACTGCTCACCTAAGGGATCTCTCTGACATAGAATTCAGATACAAAGTCATGAAGATGTTCAATCAACTCAATGAAACAGTCAGACAGAAATCCAGTAACATGACAGAAAAAATCGACAAATTATGCGAAAAAGTGAGAGCAGAATTGTCACGATTAAAAGGTTCCGTAGATGAAATGAAAAACCCAGTCTCTTCTCTCAAAAATAGAATGACTGCAGCTGAAGAGAGAATCAGTGAGCTGGAAGATCAGCTGCACCAAGCCAACAGGCAACAACAAACAGTGGCAAGGGATCTCAAAATAGCTCTACAGAAAATCAGAATCCTAGCAGATGATTCCAAGAGGAACAACATTAGAATCACTGGACTACCAGAAGCTCAGGGAAACAATCCCAACGCAAAAAACACGGTTAAATAAATCATTGCTGAAAAATTCCCAGAGCTCCACAATGCAGCCATTCAGGTTCAAGGAGCCCGAAGGGTACCAGCTAAAAGAGAACCTAACAAAAACACTCCAAGACATATCATAGTTAGAATGATTGATGCTGCCAATAGAGATACAATACTGCAACCAGCAAGGTCAAAGAAGGAAATCACATACAAAGGAGCACCCCTTAGATTCACAGCAGATCTATCAGAGGAAACCTTCAAGCCCGTAGGCAGTGATGAGATATAGTGAAAAAACTCACTGAAATGAATGCTTCACCAAGAATACTCAATCCTGCTAAACTCTCACTCAAAATCAAAGGAATGGTACACTATTTTCTAGACAAACTGCAGCTCAGGAACTTCATGGACTCAAAACCAAACCTAAAACAAGGGCTAATGGGGCTACTATAAGACAAGACAAACCCTATAACCACAACACACGCTTACTGAAAGATGACACAAAATCCCATAACAATAATCTCTCTCAGTGTTAATGGTCTAAATTCACCAATAAAGAGACACAGAGTGGCAAAATGGATGCAAAGACAGAACCCAATATTCTGCTGCCTACAAGAATCTCATCTCAACAGTCAGAACACAGACTCAAAATTAAAGGATGGAAAACAATCCTGCAATAAAACAGCTCCCTCAAAAAAGCTGGGGTGGCCATACTAATATCCAACAACATAAATTTCGCGTAGAAAAAGATTAGAAGGGACAGCAAAGGCTATTTTCTCTTCATCAAGGGATACATACAACAGGAAGAAATCACACTCTTAAATGTATATGCACCTAATGAGGGAACAGCTAAATATTTAAAAAAACTGCTAACAGATTTTAAGGAGGACATTGCTAGCAACACAATAGTAGATGGAGATTTCAACATTGCCTTATCACCTCTGGATAGATCAACAAGAACAAAACTCAGCAAGGAAACATTAGTTTTGAAAGAAGAAATAGAAGAGAAAGGGGTTATAGACCTATACAGGGCTTTACATCCAAAAAAAAGAATACACATTCTTCTCCAGTGTGCACGGAACATTTTCCAAAATATACCATGAGCCATGCCACAAAACATACCTCAATAGAATCAGGAAGATAGAAATAGTATCAACAATCTTTTCAGACCATGATTCACTGACAATAGAAGTAAATAACAGACACAGACACGGAGAAACAAATCAAACACCTGGAAATTAAACAACTCAATGCTTAACAATGAGTGGATCAGGAAGGAAGTCAAGGACGAAATCAAAAGATACTTGGAAACAAATGAGTATGAAGACACGAGCTACCAGAACTTATGGAATGCAGCAAAAGCCGTTTTAAGGGGGAAATTTATAGCTCTGCAAGCATATCTCAGGACAGAAAAAAGGATGCATATAAACAACTTGAATTCACAGCTCAAGATCTTAGAAAAAGATCAACAGAAAGAGCCCAAATTGGGCAGAAGGAAAGAGATCATAAAACTTAGAGCAGAAATCAACGACATGGAAACGAAAGAAACAATCCGAAAGATCAATGAAACCAAGAGCTGGTTCTTCGAGAAAATAAATAAGATAGATAAACCACTAGCAAAACTCACAAAGAAACAGAGAGAGAGAACCCTAATAAATCGAATCAGAAATAAGAATGGGTATATCACAACAGAAACCAAAGAAATTCAAAAGATCATCAGAGACTACTTTGAAAGTCTGTATGCCACGAAACAAGAGAACCTAGAAGAAATGGATAAATTCCTAGATTTCTATCCTCTCCCAAAGCTAAATCAAGAAGATATAGAGTACCTGAATAGACCTATCCACATCAAGGAAATTGAAACTGTAATCAAAAGTCTTCCCCAAAACAAAAGCCCAGGTCCAGATGGATTCACTAGCAAATTTTTCCAAACATTTAAAGAGGACCTATTGCCAGTTCTTCTCAAGCTTTTCCAGGAAATTAAAAAAACAGAAACTCTCCCAATAAGTTTCTATGAAGCCCATATCTCTCTAATACCAAAAGGAAAAAAAGACACCACAAGGAAAGAAAACTATAGGCCGATATCCCTGATGAACACGGATGTGAAGATTCTCAACAAAATACTAACAAATAGAATTCAACACGGTCACGGTCACAGTCCTCCGTTGTTCATCGATTTGCTCAAGTGGGCCCAGTAACATCTCCATCGTAAGACTTGTTACTGTGTTTGGCATATTGAATATGTAACGGGTAGCTTGCCAGGCTCTGCCGTGCAGGTGAGATACTCTCAGTAGCTTGGCGGGCTCTCCCAGAGGGGCAGAAGAATCGAACTCAGGTCGGCCATATTGGCTGCGTGCAAGGCAAACGCCCTACCGCTGTGCTATCGCTCCAGCTCAGAATTCAACAACTCATCAAAAAGATCATACATCATGACCAAGTGGGAATCATCCCGGGGATGCAAGGATGGTTGAACATTTGGAAATCAATCAACATTATTCATCATATCAATAAAGGAAAAGATAAAAATCATATTATCATATCAATAGATGCAGAGAAAGCATTTGACAAGATCCAGCACCCATTTATGATGAAAACCCTCAATAGAGGGGACTTTCCTCTATATAATTATAGCCATTTGCCACAAACCTACAGCAAACATCATCCTCAATGGGAAAAAACTGAGAGCCTTCCCCCTAAGATTAGGGACAAGACAAGATGCCCACTCTCTCCACTACTGTTCAATATAGCACTGAAAGTACTTGCAATAGCGATTAGGCAAGAAAAAGATATTTAAGGGCATCCAGGTAGGGAAGGAACAAATCAAGCTCTCACTATTCACAGATGATATGATACTATACTTAGAGAAACCTAAAACCTCCACCAAGAAACTCCTAGAAACAATAGACTTGTATAGTAAAGTGGCAGGCTATAAAATCAATACCCCAAATCCATGGCTTTCCTATGTGCAAATAGTGAAAGAGAAGAAAGTGACATGAAGAAAATAATCCCATTCACAATTGTGCCCCAGAAAATCAAGTACCTGGGAATCAGCTTAACTAAGGAAGTAAAGGACCTGTACAAAGAAAACTACAAAACGCTACTTCAGGAAATAAAAGAAGACACAAGGAAATGGAAAAATATCCCCTACTCATGGATGGGGAGAATTAACATTGTCAAAATGGCAATACTTCCCAAAGCACTGTACAAATTCAATGAGATCCCTATAAAGAATACCCATGGCATTCTTCAAAGAATTGGAGTAAACACTCCTGAAATTTATATGGAACAATATAATTTATGTGGAACAATATAACAAGCCCCCACGAATAGCTAAAGCAATTATTGGGAAAAAGAAAATGGGAGGAATCAACCTGCCCAACTTCAAACTCTACTACAAAGTAGTAATAATTAAAACGGCACAGTACTGGGAAAAAGGCAGAGCTGCAGACCAATGGAACAGAGTTGAATATACTGACATGTCCTCCCAAGCATACGATCATCTAATCTTTGATAAGGAGGCAAAAAAAGTGAAATGGAACAGGGAAATCCTCTTTAATAAATTGTGCTGGCAAAAGTGGATGGCTACATGCAAAAGAGTGGGCTCAGATCTCTGCCTAACAGCATGTACAAAAGTAAGATCAAAATGGATTTATGACCTCAACATCAGACCGGAATCCATAAAGTTCATTGAAGACAAAGTTGGCAAAACCCTCCATGATATTGAAGCTAATGGTATCCTCAAAGATGTCACGCTACTGGCCAAGATAATGAAAACAGAGATAGACAAATGGGACTATCTTAAACTAAGAAACTTCTGCACCTCAAAAGAAACAGTGACCAAAATACAAAGACAGTCTACAGAATGGGAAAGGATATTCGCCAGATACACATCCGACAAGGGGTTGATATCAAGGATGTACAAGGTACTGGTTGAACTCCACAAGAAGAAAACACCCAAACCCATCAAAAAATGGTGCAAGGAAATGAACAGAAACTTTCACAAAGAAGAAACCCGAATGGCTAAAAGGCACATGAGAAAACACTCTATATCACTAATCATCAGTTAGATGCAGATCAAAACAACAATGAGATATCATTTCACACCACCAAGACTGGCCCACATCCAAAAGAACAAAAGCAACTGGTGCTGACGCGGATATGGCGAGAAAGGGACTTAAAGGGACCCTCCTTCACTGCTGGTGGGAATGTCAACTGGTGCAACCCTTTTGGAAAACAGTATGGAGGATTCTAAAATAATTAGAATTTGATCCCCCATTTGACCCAGCAATACTACTCCTGGGAATATATCCCAGAAAGTTAAAAAAGTATAGTCGACGTGACATCTCACTTGTTTGTTCATTGCAGCAGTCTTTTCAATAGCCAGAATCTGGAAAAAACCTGAGTGCCCGAGAACAGATGACTGGTTAAAGAAACTTTGGTACATTTACACAATGGAGTACTATGTAGCTCTTAGAAAAGATGAAGTCATGAAATTCACATACAAGTGGTACTACATGGAAAGTATCATGTTAAGTGAAATGAGTTAGAAAGAGCGGGATAGACACAGAAAGATTGCATTCATCTGGGGAACATAAAGCAACAAAATAGGAGAATAACACCCAGGAGTGGCTGATATTAGTACCAGGAATTTTGCTCTATGGCTTGGAGGCCAGCCACACGTGCTAGGGGAAAATAAAGCTCAGATAGAGAAGAGAACACCAAACAAAGGGTGTTGGGCGGATCCTCCCAGGGTGGGAGAAGCATGCTGAAAGTAGACTATTTATCAAACATGGTTACCACTCAATGCCTGTCTTGCAAATGACATACCCCAAAAGGAGAGAGAGAGGGAAGAAAAGGGAATGCCCTGCCACAGAGGCGGATGGCATGGGGGGGATGGCAGGTGGGAGGGATGCTGTACCCGTGTTGGTGGAGGATGGGCGCTGGTGGAGGGATGGGTACTTGATCATCATATAACTGAAACTCAAGCACAAATATTTATAAGTCTATAACTTTACCTCATGATGTTTCACTAATAAAAAAACCCTTAACAATAGAAAATAAAAAATATATATATCATCACCAAATGCTGGTGAGAATATAAAACAATAAGGATTTTCATTCATTACTGATGGTAATGCAAAGTGCGATAATCATTTTGAAAGATGCTTTTCTAATTTCGTATTAAATTAAACTTACACTTACAATATAATATGGCAATTGTATCCTCAATATTTAATCAAGTAATTTGAAAGCTTATGACAATACAAAAATCTATACACAGATGTTGATAGCTGATTAATTCAGAATTTACAAAATTTGGAAGAAACCAAGATGTCTTTCATTGGATGGATTGATTAAAAACTATATTTCATTGGCAAAAAAATGAGAAAAAGTTAACAAATGGCACTAGATCAAACTGAAAAGTTTTTAAATGACAAGAGAAACTTGGTTTAAAATTAAAGTATACCCTACTGAATGGAGAGACTCAGATAAAGTGATAATATTCAAGATGTATAAAGCACTCAAAAAGCTCAGCAACACAACAAAAGAAAAACAAACACCCCCTGCAAAAAATGCAGATTCGTGAACAGAAACTTCCATGAAGATGATGTTGATGAATAACGGCATTTGAAATTGTGTTCTTCGTCACATGGGCTGAAGCAATAGCACAGTGGTAGGGCATTTGCCTTGCAAGTGGCCAACATAGCTGACCCGAGTTTGATTCCTCCACCTTTCTTGGAGAGCCCGGCAAGCTATCGAGACTATCTTGCCCGCATGGCAAAGCCTGGCAAGCTACCCGTGACGTATTCGATATACCAAACACAGTAACACTTGTCACAATGGAGACGTTACTGGGCCTGCTCGAGCAAATTGATGAACAATGGGAGGACAGTGACAGTTCTTTGTCACTTATTATTAGGGAAATGCAATTCATAACATCAATCAGACAGCTTTACCTGTGAGAATAGCATACATCAAAAAGACTGAAAACAACTATTGTTGGTGAGGATGTGGTGAAAATAGAACCCTAATTCTCTGTTGATAAAATCTTCTGAAAAATAGTATGGAGAATTCTGAAAAGAGTATGAGTAGATCTGCTATAGTATAACAATTATATTTCTGGGAAGCTATCACCAAACACAAAAAAAATTTGAAAAGTTTTATACACACCAGTGATCATTGCATTGCTTAGTACAATTTTAATAATTTGGAAATAACCCAAATGTCCAGCAACAGATAAATGAATTACAAGTTGTTATATACATGCGTACACAATGGAAAACTATGCAACCTTAAAAGAAAAATCAGGTTATCTCATCAAACTTATGTTCTCCCTTGAACACATATGTCACTTGGCTTGTCTCTGTTTCTTTGCTTACTTTTTTCCATTCTGGAGAAGGCTGTGCGCTCTCTCTCTCTCTCTCTCTCTCTCTCTCTCTCTCTCTCTCTCTCTCTCTCTGCTTTATATGGGTCACACCTGGCATTGCATTCGTACTCCTGGTTACTCAGGAATAGCTCCTGGCAGTGCTTGCGGGACCATATGGGATGCTGGGAATCGAACCCTGGTCAGTCACATGCAAGGCAACCACCCTACCCTCTGTGCTATTGCTCCAGCCCCTGTGCTCTCTCTTGAACACAATTTTTCCCTGTTTCTCACATCTTTCTGAACAAGTTTTGTCAATAAGAAGTATCTGGCTTCACAAAAGTGAGAGAGAAAGAACGAAAGAAAGAAAGAAAGAAAGAAAGAAAGAAAGGAAGGAAGGAAGGAAGGAAGGAAGGAAGGAAGGAGAAAGAAGAAAGAAAGGAAGAAAAGGGAAGAAAGGAAGAAAAAGAGAGGAAGGAAGGAAGGAAAAGAAGGAAGGAAGAGAGGAAGGGGGAGGAAGGGAGAAAGTGAAGAAAAAAGGAAGGAAGGGAGGAAGGAAGGAAGGAAGGAAGGAAGGAAGGAAGGAAGGAAGGATGGAAGGGATGGAAAGAGGGATAGAGGAAGGAAGAAAGAAAAGTAAGTAAAATACATGTTAATGTGACTTAAATGGAATAGAGAGGTATTATGTTAATTGAAGTAAGTTATAGGGAGAAAGACAAATACTAGGTGATCTCACTCATCTGTGCACGGTGGTATATAGAAAATCAAGAAAAGGAAATGGAAGTTTTCACATGACAAAATCTTTGCCCAGGATTACATATCTGAAAATGCCAAGTAAGGGGAGTGAATGATGAGGTAGACTGGATGTAACATAAGGTTATTGGTGAAGGGTATTGGGTACCTTGCTGTGGGTGAGTAGAGATAATTATTTATTAAAATCATTAACACTATTAAACATGTAACCTAAACTATAGTGATTAATTTTTTAATTTTAAAATTTAATTAAACAACAGTGATTTACAAAGTTATTGATAGTTGAGTTTTAGGCATATAATATTTCAGTACTGGTGGTGGGATTGGTGGTGAAATGTGGTGATTAAATTTTTTAAGTAAGCTACACAAAAGTTTAGAGTGTGGGGGATGAAAGCGGTTCTTGGCAGACTGTTGGAGGGATGCTGACACTGGTGGTGGATATGGAGTTGGAACATTGTTTGCCTGAATATCTATTATTAACAATATGCTTGAATATCTATTATTAGCAATATTATAAATCATAGTGCTCAAATAAATTTTTAAATTATTTTAAAAAGCAATTGTTTTATCTCTCTCTCCCACACACCAGTTTTATTGTGTTACTGTAATTTACAATGCTGTTAATTATAGTTTCTCATGAATCCATATTCAAACTCCACACCCACCACCATGTCATGAATAAAGACAATTTACAAATATAATAGTCCACTCTATTACCTTTTGAGGGAACAATACCTTTTTTCTTCATGGTTTTCAAGGATATTCTTTGGTATTTACAAAATTGGTATGACATTGTGAAGAATAACCCTTTATTTTTTGATCAGTGACATATCTCTCAAGCTCTCAGGTTTTCCTGTTCTAGATGTGAATTAGACGTATAATGTAATAAGGCACTAAACACAAAGATGAATTAAAACCAGACTACAGGGAAGCAGATAAATGAATGAATTGAAGAAGGGTCAGACATTATACTTTTTAAATTTCTAACTTTTTTAGTTTTTTTTCTGATAAAGAGAAAAATTTTATAACTGCATCTTGATGAAAAGAAAAAATCAATAAAAATGAGTATCTTTATTTTTAAATGTTAAGCTTTTCCTTTACATTTTCTAACATTAAAAATTGATTAATGTGATCACTTCAGAGAATAAAATTTTAATCCTTACAGAAAAATATAAGAACATATTCTTTATCCATAGGATCACTTCCTTGTCCCCCAGAAATTCAATGTTTCAGGTCGGCATATCTTTTAAAATTTGGTTTTAATCTGATATAAAACCTCTCAAAATAATTTTCCCAAATATGATCTATCTGGATTTGTTCAGGCTGCCTTTTAAAATCAGTTTTTTTTCTGTTAACCTCACTTCGGATATTGAATCAGTTCAATCATAATAGCGAATCCTGGATCAAAGTTAGAATAATATCTTAAATCCATCATTAGTGCTTCAAATAACAAAAGCTAACATTTTGTGCTCATTTGCAGTCAGCAGGAATTTGGCAGGAAGATAGCAAGTAGAGAGTTTCGGAAATGTTTCACAGAACTGATGGGATGTCTGTATGGTACACTCTCTGGTAAAAAGCAAACTTTTGTAACCAGTGTGAATAACAAGATTAAAGCTGTGTGCCTGTTCATACCATTCTTTTGCACCTAGACAAATGAAATTTCCAAGTTATCTTCTATGCAATTTATATGGAATACCTATGGTATTCATGTTCTTTGTTACTTTAATTTTTCAAAGCTTATATAAAGCAGGTGACTTAGCTTTTATTTGTTTGTTTTATTTTATAATAAAATTGTTTTATATAACATTTTATTTTATTTATAGTATATTATTTTTAATGTAAAGATAATCATAAAGACACACTTTCTGTTATATTCTAATTAGATTTCTCTTATCCTATTTTTAAAAGAGAAAATAAGTACACAAATAAAGTTTCTTATATTGAAAAGTAATTTACAAATGGTCAGGTCACCAAGGGAGATAATCTAATGTAAAAATTAATAGGTTGTCCATTTTTCTAAGGTCTTGTTTTTATGGAAAAAAAGGAGGAATTGTTGAGAAGACATGAAATAAAGAGAAAGTGTGACAGCTGGTGAGAAATAACTGAAAGAAGCATAAAGCTTAAGGTGGGAAAGGCATGGCAAAGAAGGGCTACAAAATGGTCTTGACTGTTTGGTAAGATGTCATGGGATGCAGAAGTCTTGTAGAACTCATAATAGCACTTAATAATAAAGTACATTATCGGAAAGTAAGCAAGCACATGAAAAGGTCATGTCATAGGAATTGTGCTGACTAATTTAAAAAATTGCCTATGTGACTTGAGCAGAGTGAGTTAAGCTATAAAGAGAAGACCAGGACAAAGATGTGGTGGACTGACAGATTATAGAGGGAACTGAAGGTAAAGCTATAGGTTTTAACCAAAAAATGATAAAAAAAAAATAACTTAATTGTAGTGGAAAGACATGATCTGATTTTTCATTTCAAAGTATTTCTTTATCTGTTGTAGGCAGCAGAGACCATAAGGACAAGTATATAAGCAAGCAGATAACAATCCCAAGAAATGGACTATGGCTTGACCAAGATGGGGTGGTAGAGAAAATTGGAATAAAAATCACTTTTAAAAAACCCAGAAAACAGAGTTATAAAACAGTGTATAAGGTGCTTACTTGCTAGTGACCAACACAGGTTTGATTCTCAGGACCTCATATAGTCCCCCAAGCATCATCAGCAGCGACCAGTGAATGCAGAGTCAGTAAATAACACAAATGTCCAGCAACAGATAAATGAATTACAAGTTGCTATATCCATGGGTACACAGAGGAAAATGTAGGCAGAACTCTTCACGATAATGAAGCAAAAAACATCTTTAAGGATGAAACAGCACTGACCATACAAGTGGAAGCAAACATAAACAAATGGAACTACATCAAACTAAGAAGTTTCTGCACTTCAAAAGAAACAGTGACCAAACTACAGAAAGCGCCCACAGAATGGAAAATAATATTTGCCCAATACCCATCTGAAAAGGGATTAATATCCAAGATATACAAGACATTAGTAGAATTGTCAAGAGAAAAAAACCTTCAATCCCATCAAATAATGGGGAGAAGAAATGAACAGAAGTTTCCTCAAAAAAAAAATACAAATGGCCAAAAGGCACATGAAAAATATGCTCCACATCACTAGTCATTAGGGAGATGAAAATCAAAACAACAATGAAATATCATTGCACACCACAGACACTGGCACACATTCAAAGGAACAAAAACAACCAGTGCTGGCATGGATGTGGGGAATAAGGGACGCCCTTTCACTGTTGGTGGGAATGCCCACTAATCCAGCCCTTCTGGAAGACAATATGGACAGTCCTTCAAAAACTAGAAATTGAGCTTCCATATGAGCCTGCAATACCACTTCTAGGAATATATTCTGAGGATGCAAAAAAGCACAGTAGAAATGATATCTGTGCCTATATGTTCATTACAGCACTGTTCACAATAGCCAAAATCTGGAAACAACCCAAGTACCCTAGAACAGATGACTGGTTAAAGAAACTTTGGTATATCTACACAATGGAATACTATGCAGCTGTTAGGAGAGATGAAGTCATGAAATTTGCTTAGATATGGGCTGGAGCGATAGCACAGCGGTAGGACGTTTGCCTTGCACGCAGCCAACATGGCCGACCCAAGTTCGATTCCTCCGCCCCTCTCGGAGAGCCCGGCAAGCTACCGAGAGTATCTGGCCCGCATGGCAGAGCCTGGCAAGCTCCCCGTGACGTATTGGATATGCCAGACACAGTAACAACAAAGTCTCCAATGGAGACGTTACTGGGCCTGCTCCAGGAAATCGATGATCAACGGGAGGGCCTTTACTTACTTACTTACTTACTTATGGATAGACACTGTGTAAACACACAAAAAATAAAAAGGCCGGCGGTCAGGCCATTTCCCCACTCCAGGGAGGTTGATGGCGATGGTCAGGAGAAGGAAGGAACGAAGCCAAGCTGGTTGGTCTTAGCAGCAGTTTATTACATGGAAGAGATGTATGTCATGGGGGCTCCAGGATCTCTCAAGCAAGTGCTCCTTTATTCTCTCAGCTTCTGTCCTCAGCCCCATCTTCCCAGGTTCTCTGATGCACGTGTCCCCCAGAGAGCCCTGAAATCTCCCTTATATAGATCATAGTACCTCTAAAGAGCGCAATATAGTGATGTCATCAAGAGGAGTTACAGAAAGAACATTGAGGCAAAACATACATAATTTCTTTATATCCACATTGTTTCTTTACATCCGCAGTCCAGTAATCCTGGCCTCACCTTTTACAAGCTACAAGCACTTGGATTTGCATCCCAAAGACCAGCCTGGCTAGAGCTGAGAATCTACATCCCAAAGATCAGGCCTGGCTAGCACCTGAGATCTGCATATCCAAGACCAGCTAGGTTTCTGTGAGAAAAGGGAAACTGCCTCAATATACTGAAATCATTTACTGAAGGCAGTTTGAAGGGGAGAAAGTTCAGTCTCATCCAAGCTAGTCAGGACACACAGGAAAACTGCTTCTAGGACAGATTCTCATTTAGCAGATCAACCTACTCTAGAACAGATTTCCCTGGATGTGTTTCTCCTCTCCTTGTCTGACCAACATATAAGCATACATAATATAAGTCATTTTGTATGGGCACAGTAAGAAATACTTTGAACTTATATAATTGCTCTCCCAGGGCCATCTCAATCTCAGACTGCAGTGCTCAGCCCAGATATCTTTCCTATTTCTAGCAGTAGGGTCCTAGTCTCGTCATTACTTTTGGATCATGACAGCATTTGCCTATGATCAAACTTTTCACTTATAGTTAAGAATCGTGGCATCTTGGCCTGGCCCATCTCGATTCCAGGGTAGCACATAACTTACCGGCTTGCTCTGGTTCCATCCAATCCCACGTCGGGACCCTGCCCTTGGGGTGCTAGGAAGTGGGGGCAACTGAGGCTTAAGTTGAGAAGGCAGATGCCCAGGAGTGAATAATATTCAAAGCCAATCAATTCCTAAGTTACAAAGCATATTAATTAATTGTCTTCCTGTATCTATACAAAAGGACATTGCATTAACGTAAACTGCTCAAAAGACATAAGGAGAGGAGAAAGGCTATATTAACTTACAGTACAGTTTCAGTGTCTAAGAAGGATGAGACCTTACCAATTGCTTGGGGAAAAGAGCACAGAAGTGGTTACGGACAAAGTAATGGGAGTGACTCGGGAGCACTGTGATGGGTGCAACCTGAAAACCTAAGCTCCTTGTACTCCAACAGACACGAAGAGTAGCGTGCTAAGTGAAATGATTCAGAAAGAGAGGGACAAACATAGAAGGGCTGCACTCATTTGTGGAGTATAAAATAACATAACATGAGGCTGACACCTAAGGATAGTAGATATATGGGACAGAGAGATTGCTCCATAACTGGAAGCCTGCCTCATGAGTGGAGGAGAGAAAGCAACTGGAATATTCCAGCTGAATATTCCAGAGAACGTATCACTAAGAAAATGATGTCTGGAGGAATCGGCTAGGATGGGAGAGATGTGCTGAAAGTAGATAAAGGACCAAACACGATAACCCCTTAGTATCTGTATTGCAAATCATAATGCCCCAAAGTAGAGAGAGAGTATGGGGAATATTGCCTGCCATGGAGGAAAGGGGAGGGTGGGAAAGGGGAGGTATACTGGGGATATTGGTGGTGGGGAATGTGGACTGGTGGAGGAATGGGTATTTGATCATTGTGTAATTGTAATCTAAACATGAAAGCTTGTAACTATCTCACAGTGACTCAATAAAATTAAAAAAAATTAGTGGCAGCATGTATTTATTCTTTGCAGAAAAAATAAGAAAAATAAAATTATAATTTTAATTAGTAATTATATTATAATTCAAAATGTATAACCAAGATTGATACCCTATGAGTTAATAAGGAATTAAGTAAGTGACAAATGTAAGGATTCACGAAGAAGAAATCCTTAGGAATAAAGTTTAAATTACCTACAAATATGTATGCAAAAAGATGTTTAATCTAATTAATAACTACGAATTTAAATTAAATTAACTATAACAATGATGTGAGACTGTTCTACCTACCACCTACACCCAAAAATTTTTAGTAAATCTAAATTATCAGTAATATAAAACAAAAATCTTGACCTCTGATAGGGGTATAAAGTGATACAGTCTATTTAAAAGCTCAAGATCAGAGAGAGAGAGTACAGTATATGGAAGTAAGGCACTTGACTTGCACATGGCTGTTCTGGGTTCAATCCCTGGAATCTCATGTGGTCCACTGAGCCTGAGCCCTTCAGGTGAGTTCCCAGAACACAGAGTCCAGAAGTCAAGCCCTGAGCACACCCCCCAGAGTGGCCCCCAAACAAACAAACAGCTAATTGACACTAATAAGCGAAGTTCAACTTGCAGAAATCTAATGATGTAGCATTTTATTTTTTCCTCAAGAACTGCATTCAAGAACATTATAGAACTTGCCTGGAAATATCTATATTAATTTTTAATTATAACCTAGGTCACATTGTTACAGTACTGTTCACATTTATGATACTGATGTGTATAATTACTTCACATATATGATAATATCTAAAAGAGCATTTTTGTAACATCAAAAAATAATAAGTAAAGGCCAGAGAGATAGTAAAGGGGATAAGACATTTCCTTGCATGTGACCACCCTACTTTGAGCCCTAGCACTGCAAGTGGTCCTCTAAACAATTCCTGGAATGATCACTGAGCACAGAGTCAGGAGTAAGCCCTGAGACAACTGGGTGTCCCCCTACCCTGCAAAAAAAAAAAATAAGTGGTAGAAAATATAAGGAAAGGTAAATTCATCACGCAATTTTACTAGCATTTAAGAGAAATACACTACTGTTACATATATCAACTGAAATAATCTTTAAAGATGTAATATTAAGTGAAAGAAGTCATAAGGATACATAAATACATATATATGTGTGTTATGATTCATAACACAAGAATTTTAAGAGGGAAAGAAATAAAATATTTACTGCACTGTAGCACTGTCCTCCTGTTGTTCATTGATTTGCTCAAGCAGGCACCAGTAACGTCTCCATTGTGAGACTTGTTATTACTGTGTTTGGCATATAGAATACGTCACAGGTAGCTTGCCAGGCTTTGCTGTGCGGGCGAGATACTCTCAGTAGCTTGCCGGGCTCTCAGACAGGAATCAAACCCAGCTCAGCCGGCTGGCTGCGTGCAAGCTAAATGCCCTACGGCTGTGCTATCTGCTCCAGCCCTTACATTTGTGGTTAAATATGTAAAGAGATGGAAGAGCTAATA
Source organism: Sorex fumeus (assembly GCF_029834395.1). Classification (NCBI taxonomy): domain Eukaryota; kingdom Metazoa; phylum Chordata; class Mammalia; order Eulipotyphla; family Soricidae; genus Sorex; species Sorex fumeus. The sequence goes on along the minus strand of NW_026606071.1, from coordinate 16,143,822 downwards.
AATGTGAAATTCTAGATAGAAGTTACTTCTTGTGGCAAGGAGAGATGAGAACTGAATTAGGTACAAATTTCTAATTTAGCTATGGCATTTACAATTTAATAATAATGTTTTATGTTATAACTTTGGTGGACATAATATAATGCCAATTTTAGTAAAAGTAAAGTAAAGGCCCTCCCGTTGATCATCAATTTGCTCGAGCGGGCCCAGTAACATCTCCATTGGAGACTTTGTTGTTACTGTGTCTGGCATATCCAATACGTCACGGGGAACTTGCCAGGCTCTGCCGTGCGGGTGAGATACTCTCGGTAGCTTGCCGGACTCTCCGAGAGGGGCGGAGGAATCGAACTCGGGTCGGCCATGTTGGCTGCGTGCAAGGCAAACGCCCTACCGCTGTGCTATCGCTCTGCTTTCTAAATTATAAAATGTTTTATATGTTGCTTTATTTATTTATCTATGCTCTTTCCACTTTATAATACCGTATTAATATGACAAAGTAAATAAATAGAAGGGAAAAAACTGTAGATTATTAAATGTAACTTCAGTAATCTAGGTAAACTATATTGGTAAGAATGGGAAAGAGGAGAAAAGTAGAAGAGAACAAAACACAATTGAAAGCCTAAAGCATTCAAACTTGTTGACCCTGGACAACAGTATAAGATAAGGGAGTGATATAATTGTGTATCCACGCTGTGGAGTCAAACTGATGTTGGAAGACAGCAGTATTAAGAAGAAAATGTCTTGATTAAACATTAGAATGGATCTTATTCAGGAGCAAGGTCAGAGATAGAAATTAATATTTGTGAGTCATCTGGATATTATGATAACTACAGACTAGTGAATACTTTCCTTGAGGAATTCCCTTAGGGAGAAGAAGGAAGTTAAATAAAGAAACCCTCCAACTTATTTTTCATATGGCTGCCAGAATAATATTTCTAAGTCACAAATGATCATGTCACTGCCACTGGCCAAAACCCTTAATAACTTCAGGATGATTTCCAAAGTCTGTGGCCTGCCAAAAAATGTTATTTATTTCCTGGTCATATTCCAGCCAGCTACATCTCCTGTGACTGTCACCAAGTCTATATGCCAACCTCCCCATAGGACCTGCCACCTTCTCCCACTACTGCATGACCTTGTCATTACTTTCCCTCCTGACTAAAAAAAGCCTCATTATCAACAGCTGGCCTAGAACCTCCTGCTGTTAACTATTCTTTCTCCTTTTCCTTCCTTCTTTGCCTTACCTCATTGATCTGAGATCCCTTTGTTCTACATTACAGAAATTCATTATTCTATCTTAAATTTTTCATTTCAGCTTTTATGTCTTGCTTTCAGACTGAGCTAACTCATTTCTACACTGGCATCCTCTTTGGATTGAGGTGGGTATGGATAGACCACACCTGACAGTGCTTAGGGCTTACTCTGGTTCTATGCTCAAATATCAATCTTGTGGTGCTCTTTGAAGGAATCATATGTGGAACCAGAATTGAATTAAGATGGCTGCATACATGAAACATCCTCAACTCTCAATATCCTCAATATCTCTCTGGCCCCTACCTTGGCAGTTCTTAGCTATAATTGGAGTAAATAGTTCTTTTTACAATGTTAGCTAAATAAATAACTATTTTAAGTTCATAATCGTACAGTATCAGAAAGGTAAATAATATATGAAGTTGCTAAAGAAGGTGTATCAGGACCAGATGAGATGGCACATGGATGCAACCCTTGATTTGCATATGTCTAACCAAGGTTCAATTCCCCAGACTGCATATGGCCCCCTGAGCCAACAGGAGTGATCCCAGAGCTCAAAGCCAGGAGAAAGACCCCTTGTACAGTGAGTACGGAAACTAAAGAAATGCACACAAAACAGGTATCAGAAAAAAATGTGTCAGGAGAGATTAAGGAAGAGAAATGAGCAAATAATAAAATATATCATTTTCACTTTAATGAGGATTGTTTCAACAAGTGATCAGAATCTACCAGAAGACTGGGACAATAAAAATTAATTTAAACATAGAATTTCATAATGAAAGTCCCATAATGAAAGACTCTGCAGCAAGGTTAATGCTAAACAAGAACTTTTTGAGAAGTGTGAAATTACACATGCAAAAGACCCACTATAGAGCAGTTTTCCCTGTAAACTAGAAAATGCGTTTTTGTCTATGATAACCAATAGGCAATTACTCAAGAGAAAAAGTGCAGCTATGATGGCAGAAAACAATTTTTAGTCGAAATGGAGAGGAATAGAAAGCAGTGAAAAACTAGGCCAGGAACAAAGTCCAAGAACATAAAGCAGTGAAAACCTCGTGCTCACAGCAAATAATGATAAATCACCAAGTTTCTCCTTGCATTTTATTTTCCAAATAATTCTTTTTTATTTAAGTGAAGAATCTTGATTTACAAAATTATTGGTAGTTTGGTTTTAGGCATATGAAGTTCTATACCAATCCCACCACCAATATCAGTCAACTTCATTCCATCAGTGTTGCTAACACCCCTCTCCCCAACACACACACCTGCTACCTTGACAGGCACCTTTCAAAGTTCTATGGTAAAACTAAGGCCCCTGACCTCTGTTCCTTCATTACTTTCTTTCTCTTCTTACTCTGCTCCCCTTGTTTCCTTTCCTTTTCTGCCCAACTCTGGGGTCAAGGCTAATCTAGTTGTCCCTCACTTTACTGTATTTCCTTTCACATTATTCTATATACCACTGATAAGTGAGATTATCTTGTGTTTGTCCTTCTTATGTCTTATTTCACTCACTATCATATCTTCCATTTCCTACTCGGTTGCAGCAAATTGCATGATTTTGTCTTTCCTTGCAGCTGCAAAGTATACCATGTACACACACTCCATCATCCTAATCTATTAACACTTGCTGAAGTTGATGTGTCTTCCAAATCTATTTGATAGAAGGTAATCAACATTTAATCCAAACATATTTCTTTGTTAAAATATTTGAAATTTTCTTGACTTATATCCTCTGACACAAAGAATAACATGTTCTTCACCTACCTTGTTCCAGTACCCACAGACATGTTATAATAAAATACTGTAATAACAGCAATCTGATCTGTTATTGTAATATTGAGAGATCAAATTTGAAGTCATTTTGATGTAGCACTATAGCACTGTCCTCCCGTTGTTTATTGATATGCTCGAGTGGGCACCAGTAACATCTCCATTGTGAGACTTGTTACTGTTTTTGGCATATTGAATATGCCATGGGGAGCTGCTATGCAGGCAGGATACTCTCGGTAACTTGCCAGGCTCTCTGAGAGGGATGGAGGAATCAAACCTGGGTAAGCTGCGTGCAAGGCAAATGCCCTATCTGCTGTGCTATTTCTCCAGCCCTCTTTTATATATAAAATCATGGCTTATATTTTTGTAACTGCTATTAAAGTAAATAAATGTTAGGTTCTTGTTATTTGTTTTGATAATAGCTGTAAAATATTTTTATGAATAATTTAGAAAACTGCCCTCAATTTTTCTCCATTTACATTCATAGTTTTATAATATCTACTTGTGATAAGAACAACTTGTTTGTTAAAACTAAATTAAATTGTATTAAGCATTTTTCCAAATGCATTCCTCTCCCTTGATATTTATATAATCTAATTTTGTGACATTGTAGTTAATCCTGGCAGCCAAGTGACTGTTTTACAATATTATTTTTGCAGTGTTATTTAAAATACTATTAGCTTATGAAGATAGTTACTGAAAAAAAGTTCAACACCTATTGAACTTTTTACATAAAAGTGTTCAACATGTATTGGTAGTAGGGCAATTATAATGCTATTAGGATTATAAAAAGAAAAGTTTTCTATTAATTTAAAAGATTTTGAAATGGTGTTAAAATAATAAACAATATATATCACTCAACTCATCCTCATCCTTTAATCTGGTAGAATAATTGGTTGTATGATGTGAGGCAGAGACAGTCAGTTTCTGACACATTAAAAAAATATGAAAATGACATATTCAAAATTTTTTAGGTGAATAATCCCATGTAGGTATTAAATCATTATCATTACCAAACTAATAGTGCAGAGCCTTCTTTTCAAATAAATTTGGTCTAAACACATTGAGGGCTGGAGCGATAGCACAGTGGGTAGGGCATTTGCCTTGCACACCACTGACCCGGGCTTGATTCCTCTGTCCCTCTCAGAGATCCTGGCAAGCTACCGAGAGTATCCTGCCTGCATGACAGAGCCTGGCAAGCTCCCCGTGGCATATTCGATATGCCAAAAACAGTAACAGTCTCACAATGAAAATATCACTGGTGCCCGCTCGAGCAAATTGATGAACAACGGGACGACAGTGCTATAGTGCTAAAAACATTGAAGGTATGAGCTGCTTTAATATCATTTTCTAAAGCAGTTGCCAAAGAATTGAATGCTCTGCAATTAGAATGACTGAGTTAGGAAAGAATAAACAAACTAAAAATTGTTAGCTGATTATAAAGAATGAAGCAGGTAGCCTGGAACTAGTTCTCTCTCTAATATTAAGTGACTCTCAGTTGCTGCTCCAGAAATCGTGACAATGTCTTTGAATTTGGTTTCTATAAAGAAACTGGGACTGATTAAACCCACCACAGCCCAGATTTCAGGACCATATTAGGAATTTGCAAAAGCCCAGTTCTATAGTACGTGATCTAACGGCTGCCAAAACGAATGGCAATGCTACTGTCTCAGGATATCATTAGTGGATAGCTTCTATGTATAGATTATTTTAAAAGGTTATTTAGCAAACTGTAATTTTGTTTCATGTGCCTGGTACTGAGAAAACAATAAAAATTTGAGTTGCCATCAAACTTTGTGGAGAGAACACAACATGTACAAAAGAATGAACAAAATGTAATTATTAAAATACAAGTGCATACAGAGATCAAGAAAACTGATTTTGAAATATACAAATGGGGTATAATTCCAACCCTATTAAAAAAATGGGGCAATGAAATGAACAGAAATTTTCTCAAAGAGGAAATCCAAATGGCAAAAAAGCACATGAGAAAATTCTCTATATCACTAATCATCAGGCAGATGCAGATCAAAACCACAATGAGATACCATCTCACACCTCAGAGGCTGGCCCACATCCAAAAGAACAAAAACAACCGATGCTGGCACGGATGTGGTGATAAAGGGACACTCCTTCACTGTTGGGGGGAATGCCGACTGGTTCAGCCCTTTTGGAAAACAGTATGGTCGATTCTCAAAAAATTAGAAATTGAGCTCCCATTTGACCCAGCAATACCAATCCTGGGAATATATCCCAGAGAGGCAAAAATGTATAGTCGAAGTGACATCTGCACTTGTTGTTCATTGCAGCACTCTTTACAATAGCCAGAATCTGGAAAAAACCTGAGTGCCCAATAACAGATGACTGGTTAAAGAAACTTTGGTACATCTACACAATGGAGTACTATGTAGCTGTTAGAAAAGATGAAGTCATGAAATTTACATACAAGTGGTACTACATCGAAAGTATCATGCTAAGCGAAATGAGTCAGAAAGAGAGGGATAAACATAAAAAGATTGCATTCATCTGGGGGACATAAAGGGACAAAATAGGAGATTAATACCCAAGAATAGCCGAGATCAGTACCAGGAGAATTACTCCATGGTTTAGAGACCAGCCGGGCATTCTAGGGGAAAGGGCAGCTCAGATAGAGAAAGGGGCACCAAATAAAGGGTGTTTGGAGTATCCTTCCAGGAGGGGATGTTGAAAGTGGACTATGGACTAAACATGATTGCCACTCAATGCCTCTTTTGCAGGCCACAACACCCAGAAGGAGAGACAGAACGAAAGGGAGTGCCCTGCCACAGAGGCAGGGTGGGATGGGGGAAATGGGTGTGGGAGGGATACTGGGATCCATGGTGGTGGAAAATGGGCACTGGTGGAGGTATGGGTATTTGATCATTGTATAATCGAAACCCAAGCACAAAAATTTGTAAATCTACAACTGTACCTCATGGTGTTTCACTTATAAAAAAAAAGAAATGGGGTATAATGAGCTAATAAATTGATTTGAGTTTACAATGAGATATAGCACAAAATCATGACATGTATCATGGTACATAAATATTATCTAAACAACTCTAAATGATTTTAAAACTTAGAAGTCCAATGACCTGTGTGTTCATTGCAGCACTGTTTACAAGAGCCAGAATCTGGAAAAAACCTGGAACAGATGACTGGTTAAAGAAACTCTGGTATATGTACACAATGGAGTACTATGTAGCTGTTAGAAAAGATAAAAGTCATGAAATTTACATACAAGTGGTACTACATGGAAAGTCACATGCTAAGCGGAATGATTCAGAAAGAAAGGGACAGACATAGAAAGATTGCATTCATCTGGGGAACACAAACTAACAAAATAGGAGACTAACACCCAAGAATAGCCGAGTTAAGTACCAGGAGGTTCACTCCATGACTTGGAGGCCAGCTGCACATGCTAGGGGAAAAGGCAACTCAGATAGAGAAGGGAGCACCAAATAAAGGGTGTTGGGAGGATCCTCCCAGGATGGGAGATGCATGCTGAAAGTAGACTATAGACCAAACATGATTGCTACTCAATGCCTCTTTTGCAAACCACAGCACCCAAAAGGAGAGAGAGAACAAAAGGGAATGCCCTGCCACATAGGCAGGGTGGGATGGGGGCAATGGGGGTGTGAGGGATACTGGGATCCATGGTGGTGTAGAATGGGCACTGGTGGAGGGATGGGTCCTCGATTATTGTATAATTGAAACCCATGCACAAAAATTTGTAAGTCTACAACTGTACCTCATGGTGCTTCATTAATAAAAATTAAAAAACATATATATCCTATGCTGCCAGTAGATGATACAATAAAATCGGGTTAAAAGAAGCTAAAAAAATTCTCTTCTTGATTTCAGAGAGCTCCAGACATGTTTTATTTTCCAATATGACAAACTGGTCTGTCATTTGATATTATTATCTTTGTGCTGAAAAGTAATATAGATACATCCTATTGTTACAGGACTTTGAGGCAGAATTTTAATGAATCACTTAAGCTCATATGATTAGAAAAATCCCTTTGAAAAATCCCTTCTGGAAATATAAATCATAACATAACTATGAACTCCCACTCTGTGTCAAACCCAGTCCTTGACATTAGCAGCAATGGATATAAACAAGACAGGCACGGCTGCTGCATCAAGGGCACCCACAGTCTACTGAGGAGGCTATCCAGAATGTAATGGACTGCCAGAGAAATAAGAATCTTACCAAAGGTGAGTACAGGACACAGTAGGATAATGTAGCAAAGTACTAACATATTTCTGGCAAATAAAAATAGGTCATATTTGCAGTTGATAAGTACCTTAACCTCCCCCTGCCCCCCTTTTTTACTAGTGCACTGTTCTCTTCATTACATTACACATAAATATTTCAAGTCTGTAAAATTTTAATACCCTATCACCTTCCCAAAATGATTTCAGGTAGCTAATATTTTACTTAATGAAAACACCCTTAAATATCTGTAAAGCAAATATTAACACTAAGTAAACTTAAAACTAGTTAAGTAAACCCAATCCTTACTGCTAAATTGAAACACAGTAGTACTTTCAGCTCCCAGAAAAGAGCAGTGAGTCATTGTGAAAGGTGCAGATCTGCGCTTTCTCACGTGCACTGCACTTTGGTTGAAGGTCTGTCTAGATGTCTGCTGTAGTAATAAATATTTTTCATTTTTCACATGACAAGCATTTAATTGACAATGTGAAAAAATGCTACTAACAAAAAAAAAACTCTGATTGGTCCTTTCCACCAGTTTTCTATCATCAATTATCTTCCCATTCAGAATACCATAAAATATTCAGATCACTATGTAATAAGAAGCTGGAGATGTATGCCATTGTGAGGGAGCATATGTTCAGCAGCAAATGCTCTGTGACCTAGGAAGTGCGTCTTCCTCTCCTAACACATGCCTTGGACAATCTTAACAGAAGTTCTGAAGTGGCAACCAAAACATACTTCCTTCCCGACAGATGATGCATCCTGTCATTTTTTAGAAAAGTGATTTAATCATTTCAATGAAATGTTCTTTGAAGCAAATTTAAATGTTAGCAGTTCACATACTTTATACCTGACTTTCCGCTTCTTTCATTCGCTAGTTTTGAAGACAATAAGAATCAACAGAAAGACGAGGGAAAACTAAGTTATACATCTTTATGAGAAATATTCTATATATACATATATGTAAGTGTTAAATTTTTTTATATTTCTTTTTTTTAATCTTAAGTTTTAGAAGAGTTAAGAACTCAGTGGTTCAATTTAAGAAAACAATTTCTTATAGAAAGAAATTCTGACTTTTGTCATGTAGCTTTAAAAATTAAAGCTAAAAGGAACTATAGGAAACATTGAATTGGTTGTCTCACTTTATTAATGAAAAACTGGAATCAAAAGCCTTAAAAAATTTGCCACAGGGTTCAAAACAAACTAGGTGCAGAATGGAGATCAGGTCCCCATAGTGACCAGACTAAATTCCTCCAACAGAGCTGGGTACTTACAAAGCTGTTTTCTATTCAAAAATATGATTGTTTTAAACAAATAGACAATAATTATGACTAATGTCATAAAGGGTATGTGGTACCAAAACACAAAGACTAGACTTTGAATCTGAAGCCTGGACTCATATTTAGACAAGCCAAATCACTTCTGGCCTATAGTAGCCCCTGTCTTTTCAACTGACATGTTAGAAGAGCAAGACCATTCCCTGGGGCTTTATAGAATTACAAGAAAGTGAAATGAATCTTTAAGGAAAATGGATATATAAATTTTAAAAATACTGGTAACAAAAGCAAGAAATAAGATTCAAAGCCATTTATATGTATAAAGTTCAGGACATAACTCATATTTTGGCTACCTTCAAATCTGTGTCCACATATCAACTTTTCTAGTTCAAACTGCCTTTCCTTTTTTTTCCATTTTGCCTCTACATGACTCACTTTTCTCATTTATTATATGGATTTAATAATATCCCATAAGTTATCTGTTAATACTACCAGGATTGTGCATATAGAAATGATTTACAACATGAATCAATTGAACTGTTTTTCCATAATTACCTTTCCTTCAACTGCGGTAGCTGTTCTGTTGGCATCACTATCACATTCCTTAGCTTTAAAGTCACTTTTTGGCTACATAATAGCATATATTTGTGGATAGCAGACGAGTATACTTAGCAGCATATAAAACTCATTCCTCAGTTTAAAACTTCAATCTCATAATCTTATTCAGAGACTAGGTATGAAGTGAAACATTTGTAAGCAAGAACAGAATATGATGTGGTTTTATATATTTTATGTATTTATTTCTTCCTTCAACTTTTCATTCTTACCCATTCAACTCCTAGTAACTTTCTGGGCATGTCTCTCACCACTGCTGTAGGGAAAGTCTCTTCTGCTCAGGTCATTTTCTGTGTTGAGGTGCGTGGAGAAGGCACCTGCCCTCACACTGCTTCCATCCTTTTGCTTTTTTGTACAATGCTAGGTGATTTTTTTCACCTATGTTGCTTCATACAGTGTTCAGGACATGTGTGTTCTTGAAACAGAGAAGTAAGGAGATTGTCATCTTCTCAGAGGCTCTTAATCAACCAACTTTTGCATGATTCACTCTTCTCTGCACTTCTCATTTATAGAAACCTTTCAGTTGTGTATAGATAGTTCCAGTGCTCAGGGCTATTAACCATGTTCTAGCTTTAGCAAATGATGTGTTTTTATGTCTACCTCTCTTGTACATGGCAGACATGCTTTGTTCTGGGCAATCCTATCACATGTCTGAGTCACCTTACCTTGGGTCCTTGCTACCTCATTCCTAGCCATTTCCTGGCCCATCCTTTCCCCTATATTTGCCTTTAGAGTCTAAACACCACAATGTCCTCCTTTGTAAAGTGTCTGCATTTGAGCTCACTCTTCACCTACCTTATCACTGACCAGACACAAGACAGCTAGAAACAGTTGTCTATAAATTAAAACAAAGACAGTGAAATTATTTGAACAAGCCAACTAAAACCAGATTGCCCTGCCTCAACTCTTTATTTCCATGGAAACTACAATAAAGATCTTTCCACGAGTGCTTCCTTTTTCTTCTTACAGGCCCTATGGCTCCTAGGGCATAGCATGACTCTTCCTCTTGGGAACTGTTAATTATAAACTGTCTTTGCAATGGCAATTTTCCCTAGCTCTGTTTATTGTCTTGTACCTCTATGTAAATTGTCACTGTATTTTTTTTTAAAAAAAAAACAGAGTATGTGTCAAATATCACATGTTGAGATATCTGGATCTGGGTCCTAAATATCTTCTCCTTTTATCATCTACTCCTTTAGCACAAATCCAAGACATAAAGAAATTTAGAAAGCATTTAACTAGACAGTGTTTCCTAAGTGGACAATACTTTCTCCCATGGGACACGAAGATCAAGCGTGGGTGTTAGCATCAGATGCAATTGTGAAGGGTGAAGGGTTTGGGGCAGGAGTGGGGTTATTTGCTAGCTTGAAGAAGGTAGGTTTCTAGGGAAAGAGACTGAGGGTTTGTTTATACTCTTCTAAAAAGGTGGAAGCAGATTAAGTAAGCGTGGGAACCTCTCAACTAAAAAACACTATGGCATGCTCTCTTTCTTAAATACATCCTTAACTGATCTTTAATAGGTACCTCCTCACCATTTAATTTTTAGTAGGATAAATATGTTTCATTCATTCCCATAGAAAGGTAATACAATAAACTTCAATGCAAATGATACAGTCTCACTGAGATCACAACCTTCAGATTCCACTGGAATAGCGGTGGGTAAGGTACCATCTGACTCGGAATTTTTTAGAAAATCCTCTGTTGCATACTGCCAGCAGGCAGCCCCTTAATCAGTGTAGCACTGTAGCACTGTCCTCCCGTTGTTCATCGATTTGCTTGAGCGGGCACCAGTAATGTCTCCATTGTGAGACTTGCGAATATGCTACAGGGATATTGCCAGGCTCTGTCATGTGGGCGGGATACTCTTGGTAGCTTTCCGTGCTCTCCAAGAGGGACTGAAGAATTGAACCCGGATTGGCCGCGTGCAAGGCAAACTCCTTACCTGCTGTGCTATCGCTCCAGCCCCTGTCCCTTAATCAGTAGAGCTTAATTCTTATGATATTTGCTATCAGGTGAAATATATTCATTTTCCTAATCAAAGATGATATAGAAGTGTGACAGATTGGACAGATTATTCTGAACCCAGAAACCATCCTTAGTCCTCCTGTGTCCGTGTGTTTTTATATAGAAAATGGAAAACTAAGACTACTGGATATAGAGTAATACTTGTGTAACTTAATTTCAGCTAAAAGTATTCAAGATCATTTATTTTATATTATTTGATGGAAGGCTAGTTAGATGATAGAATCATGGCTGACATTTCCCCCTCATCACACATCCACTTTGATTACTATAGATTTGGTATATAATAAATTTCCTCAAAAATATGTGGTGCTGGGGATTGAACTTGGGTTTGTCTCTTTGACTTTGTTTTGTTTTTCTTATTCATTTATGTGAATTGTACTTTTTGATAAATCATATTTAAAAATCCTTTACAATCTTCCAATGCTGTAAGTCTATACCTACATATAATGTCACATACTATGGTAGTTGTCCTTAAGAGTCAATTATTTGTTCATCAAATATACATTTACAATGGTTTAGTCATGGTATATTCTGTAATGTAATGTATGTATATTTCTTAGTTACAGTGGAATGCTTCAAAATGCATCTGGAGTTCTATATGTAGTTCAGATTTATAGAAAAGAAACTAAAATATTGATCAATGGTTTCTATCTTTTCCTAACATTTCACTTCAACATATAAAGACAACATATAAAGACAAATGCTTACAAAGCAAATCACTTGATCACTTGATATCTCGTTATTCATCAATTTGCTCTAGCGAGTGCCAGTAACATCTCCAGTCGTCCCTGCCACGTGCTAAATATAGTTCAAATATAGTTTGAACAATGGGAGCACCTACAAGGGTGAGTAGAGGCAGCCCCAAAAGCCTCTATCTCTCTCAGAGAGCCTGGCAAGCTACTGAGAGTATCCCACCTGCACGGCAGAGCCTGGCAAGCTATTCGTGGCATATTCTATATGCCAAAACCAGTAAATACAATGGGTCTCATTCCCCTGACCCTGAAGGAGCCAGTAAATATTTCATATTCAATTAAATAACAATAATGTATTAAATAAGAATGACATATTTGAGAAATCAATATAGTTCTTTAATTTTTGGCCGTAGCCAGTGGTTTTCAGGCTTACTCCTGACTCAGGGCTTAGGGATGGTAAACTTCTGGAGGGCTGGGGACCATATGCTTTTCCTGGGGCTCAAACCTGGGTTGGTCATGTGCAAAGTAAGTTCCCTACATGCTGTGCTATTTCTCTGGCTCAGAAACTTATAAAATTCTTTAGATTGAGTTCCAGCCTTTTATTCAAACTTATTACTAAACAAACAAAATGGCATTTGAAAGGAAAACAAGTAGAACCTTTATAACTATAAGAGAAATAATTGCATGACAGGAAGTACAAATTATTCAATAAACACATATATTCTTAGACAATTTATAAACTCTCTTTGGTATGGCACTTTTTTATACACTCTTTTTTGAAAGGTAATTTTTCTGTAGTTCTAAACATGAACTCCTAATCAGATAACATATGTGGAAAATGTTGCCTAATCCCCATTCAAAAGTAGTGTTATGGAGGTGATTTTAAAGATATAAAGGTGTGCTGGACAAGAACCGAGAGTTAAAAGTCAGTAAAGGGATATATCTGATAACCCTTCAGTATCTGCATTGCAAATCACAATGAAAGAGAGGAGAGAGAGAGAGAGAAAGAGACAGACAGACAGAGACAGAGATAGAGACAGAGACAGAGGAACAGAGACAAAGACAGAGAAAGGGAGAGGGAGAGAGAGAGAGAGAGAGAGAGAGAGAGAGAGAGAGAAGAAAAGAACCTGCCACTTGCTGTACCGGCAGGCTGGGGGGCGGTGGTGATGGGAGGGAAACTGGGGATACTGGTGCTGCGAAATGTACACTGGTGGTGGAAAACTGTATGACTGAAACCTAATCATGAACAGCTTGGTAAGGGTCTATCTCACAGTGTTTTAATAAAAAAACTCTTAAAATAAATAAGTAAATAAAAATATAAAGTCAAGTACACCACACACACACACACACACACACACACACACACACACACACACACACACACATACCCCATTACAACATTTCCTTTAGGATAAGGCCTTCATGATGGCCACTGGCTTGGCCTCTCCTCTCACATTTTCTCCTCTTCTGTGTCTTCTCTCCAGCTGCACTCACCCACTTTGCAAACACTTCTGCCTTGTCTATATCCCTGACACTGTTCCTTCTTTGTAGGGAACACCCAATCTGCCCTCTGTATCCTCTGCCCTGGCCCTAATGCACTGTGCCTTCACCATACCCATAGGCAAACAGTTCTTAAAACTTATCTTCAGAAGCTTTGCCTTAAAGGTTCTCCAGATTGTACTCTTCAGAATGCACTCCCTTCCCAAAATAGTTTGTTCTTCCATTATGCATTTTCACAGCTCACTATTGCTGTCCTTCAAAGCACTTTATCACAGTTGCAATTTTATATTCATTTTTGTGACCATTAGCTAATATCTGCCTCTCCCACAAAACTCTAATTTACGTGAAGGCAAGGACCATGTCTTCTTGCTCATTATTGTATCCCTAGGGCCTAACATAGTGCCTGGCACATGGTAGCCATTAAAAACTACATTAACTAAATGAATGAATTAATTTAAATAATAATTGCTGTTATTCTAGATTTTAGGACTCAGCCTACACTAAAATTAATGGTGTATTTGCACATTTCCACCCACTAAAGTTCTGTCTTCCTTCTCTTTTTTTTCCTGACATCTGAGAATTTTTCATGAGATCAGTATAGTAGGATTATCTTTTCTTTCCCCACTTGTTTTTTAATGGAGTCACAAAATTTAACTCACTCTTCAATCTGGATTTTAGGGGGGAGGGGATTTATTTTAATTCCTTCTAAATTTAATCTACTTTTCTCTTGCCAATTACTACCACCTTTTTTTTTTTTATAATTTCCCTCACATTGGTTAGCAAGAAAAATGTCAAACATGGACTGGTTTGGTCAGATCCAATTATCTCAATAGTCTATTAGAAATCAGTCTAGATCCAGGAATGTAACTCAGTGGTTGAGTATATATTAGCATGTATGAGGAATTGGGTTCAATTATAGTAACATAATCTAAAATAGTGGTTACCCCAGGCTGAGAGGCGGGAGAAAAGGGAACTCTTGGTCAAAGAATGAACTTTTAACTTTTGCAATTAGATGTCTGAGATCAATAAGTTCAAGGATCTAATTGCATCACATTGATTAAAATTAACAATACTGTATTCTGTGATTAAAAATTGCTAAGAAAGTAGATCTGAAATATTTTATTGTTACAAAATAAATTATAATTATGTGATATGATGGGAGTCAACATATGTAATTTTTTTATTATTAAATTATACAATGTTACATGTCAATGCTATCTCAGTATATATGAGAAAAGGCAAAGTAGACTATAATTTTATCACAAATTATGAAGAGGATGATATCTCACTATGAATATCTCATTTGTTCCAAGAGTTATTTGACCTAATACTTCATTTAAAAAAATCAGTCAGTAACCCCTATAAAAATCACCTTTAAGGAAACAAACTGAAAGCCCCTCCAACTCAACACTAGGCCATTGCTGCTCCACTGTATTATTCCAGCATCCTCTGAGTATGGTATTACTTTAGAAAACACTAACTATATACTCAGCAGTTGTTTACATACTCAAATGGAACCTCGCTAACTTTTATACATATTAATGTATAATGGGAAAATTCCTTTTAGTTATTTCCTGGTTTGGGGATATGTACATTGCTACATTTGTAATTTTATTTATAATGGAACCAAACTAATATTGGTTTGGGTATGAAATATATTTATAAAAATATTTTCAACCTGAGGAAAGCTGAGGTAACATAGAACTTTTTGGAAAGAAATTCAAAGGCTGTTACTTGAAAGTTTTATTTGAAGATGATAAAATTAAACTATTTTACTGAAGTTATTTATCATAGGTGTTGCAGCTATTGACACGTATCTATTCATTTCCAGATCTTTTGAACTTTTCTTTATTTCACAATTGTTGTAGGGTCAGATAAATTACAGAATACATTTTGAGCGCAGGCTGAGTTTTCACGTCAGAGATTTGCTATTCATGGTAGGAAAGTTTAGAATAGATGGATATAGATGCCCTATTCCTGACTTTTGACATTCAGTTCCCATTAGTTAGGGAAAGGAAGTGGAAACGTTCAACTGAAGATTAACTCCTAGTGACTCAAGAAATGAGTAAATAAGATCAATATGAAAATGGAGAAAAGAAAACAAGAATAATATTTGCAAGGATAAACAGTGGAAAGGGAAGAAGAAAAGAGAGCTGGAGATGAGAGAAAAGAGAAAAAAGAGAGGGGCGAACTAAAGAAGGAATGAAAAAAAGGAACGATATCAAACAACAATGTCCCAGATGAGATAGATCATTAAAACATATGAGTTATATGGTTAACAATACCATACAGTGGCTTGTATTTTCATTTACCCAAGTCAGAGAATTAGAAACTTGCAGGAAATGGACCTAAGCAAATGGACCCTTTCTAAGACTGTTGGTGTTCTTCTGGGTAGATGGTATTGAAATTGCAAGTAAAAGAGGGAACTTCTGCTTCCTTGAAACTCTTTAGATACTCTCAAGTATCCAAAGAGTTATCAGGAAGTCTGAAGGAGCACACTTCTACACATTTCATTTTGCAAATCAGTTTTATAGCATTTCAGGATTTATTGATGGAATGTAGTTTGTAAATGTCAGTTATTACTATTCTGTTCTACCCTGTGCTATAATTTAATTCAATGAACTAAAGGCTAGTAAATTTAGAACCAATAAAAGAAAATACTTCCTTTCATTGTACACTTCACCCCTCTGAGACCATTGCCAGGAGGTCATTGACACGGTGCCAGCTTTGAGCAGGAATTTGACAGACCTTGAGTAGATATATATCTAGCCAGTCAAAGGGAAGTTGATTTAGTAGTTGCAAAACCCTGTACTTTAGTGTATTATTTAAAGTCGGTGCAAGGGTCAAGAAGGTACCTCACCTTCTTTACACCATACAATCTAGGGTGGATTAATCACCACTGCTTTTAAGAATGAGGGAAAACCCAGTTCCCTGTCAGTCAGAGGGAAAAGCACTGAAGGTTGGGCCTTGTGCATCATGTGAATGAAAATTTCTCACTGAATCCAGGTAATCAGCTCTCAGAGGGGAATGAACTCATAAAAGGATCAGAGACCCATGGGTTTTATTCCCTCCAGTTTTATTAGAAGTCTTGAAAGTTTATCTGAAAGTTTATCTGAAAGTTAGGAGAGGAACATTGAGTTCAGAATGATCTCTTTCTCTACCACCTCAATTTTCTTTCCCATTTGAGAAATCCTTTTCAGGAAAAAGAAAAATCGTCACTGATTTCTATCACAGTTCTATCATTATGTCACAATACCTTTGGAAATAAAGGAATGGGGCAGAAAGCACTGAATAGTCCATTCTCATTTGTGCTCCAAGCAAGAGCTGATAAGAAATTACACTCTCGTATTCCCAGATCTATTTACTCCAGTGGATTAAGTAGACCTGCCTCTAGGTGCAGTTTAAAAATATAAAGGAATACACCTATCTTATTTAGTAGGCAATTCTGAGTATTTTCATAATGAAATATATTGGTTATTTACTGATCTTTAATTCTTCCCTGCATTTTATCAAGGACTTAATACCGATCCTTTTAAAGGTCTTCTATTCTATTGTTGTAGTGGGGGTAAAGGGGTGCCTAATAATTTAATGGGTCATTTTAAATCTTGCTGGTATAAAAGATAGCCAGTCAAAATAATAATGGAATGGATGGGTGTGGGACAAAGTAAAATAAAAGGAAGCACCCAGTTCAGCAACTCCTACTTTGATCCTATTCATGTGTCTCTACTAAGGACAGTCTCTATTTTTAACCATCACCTATGTTCAAGCAGAGTGCAGGACTGTAAGGCTCTCACCCATATGCGCATGGCCATGGCCTGAGAATTTTGAGAAACAAAGGGGACTGGAAGGCACTGAGCCACCGACCTTGGAGACTGTGCAGCTCCAGTGACTGCAAAGTAGTAGCAACAGACTAGGGGGGACCAGTGAGAGGCAAGTCTGGACTTTAAGGAATGGTGTATGCTCAACCAGCATTGAACCAGCAAGGGACCAGCATGGAAGGCACCACATGAAGCTGGGACATAGAACATCAGGTGATCCTAAACGACCTTCTTCAAATTACTAAATAAATAGCTAGAATGTTTTAAGCTCTTGGACATTTACATGCACATCTTTCAAACAATGATCAAGGACCCACGAACTCAGGAATATATCTATTTTATTTATCTCTTTTATGTTTGTTTTTGGGTCACACCAGACTATGCTCAGGGATCACTCCTGGCAGGGCATGAGACCAGGTGGGGTTTCAGCGATGGTCATGTGCAAGCGCCTTACCCACGTCATTATCTCTCCAGACTGAAATAAACCTGGTTTTGTGGTAACACTATCTTTGAATTTTAGTCTACAAAGGTAATAATTTTTGTTGAAAATGGGGAGCATTAGATCTTTGAATTTTAGACCATAGGTACAAGGCAAGGGTTTAAAATTTCACATATACCTGACTAAAATTTTTAAAGTGAGTAGTTTGTTTCCTGGTCCATATTAACTTATTACTTCAGTCTAATTGAGTGCTCATTACTAATCATTTCTTTTATGTTAAATATTCACTTCATTGACTTTATTGTCTTTTGCTACCTTTATCTTCAAATTCTGAAATTTCCATTTGTAAGAATTCTACTACTTTATTTGCCTTACAAAACAAAGGGCTGGAGCAATAGCACAGCGGGTAAGGCATTTGCCTTGCAAGAAACCAACATGGCCAACCCGAGATCTACACCTCACGCATGAAGGAACTGACAGAGGAACCCAGGTGTGCAGGACCCAGGGCGTAGATCTCCAAGCCTGCACGGATTGGGATTGGGCCTTCTTCACCCAGATCCCCCATCATCCAGTATGTAGGCATTACATCCACCAAGTGCCCCTGGAGGAGTGTAATCCCAACAAGGGCCAACACCCAGAGACTATAAAACCCAGCTCCCGGAAGAGAACAGCTCAGAGTCTTCTGCCTCCACTACTGGATGTCCTCACCGAGGCCCCTTGAAGGAGGGTGGATTGAGTTTCCCTCCCCACCCCGGCAGAGCCCCAGCAGCTGAAGACTTCTGGTTCCAGCCACAGCCATGCTTACGACCACTATCCACACTTTCGGACGAGCCTCACACATGAAAGAACCGGCAGAGGAACCCAGGTGTGTGGGACCCCGGGTGTAGATATCCAAGCCTGCTCGAATTGGGGCTGGGCCTCCTCCACCCAGATCCCCAATCTTCCAGTATGTTACACCCACCAAGTGCCCCCAGAGCCGTGTAATCCCATCAACGGCCAAGACCCAGAGACTATAAAACCCAGCTCCCTGAAGCGCAACATCCTATTATCTAGTTCTTATTCTGGAGAACCTGGTAGGCTACCAAAAGTATCCTGCCCACACGGCAGAGTCTGGCAAACTCCCCATGGCGTGTTCAATATGCCAAAAATCAATAACAATGATGGGTCTCATTCTCTTGACCCTGAAAAAGGCTCGAATGTGGCACTTTCGAAAATCTCAGGGCTAGGACGAAGGAGACCTTTTTTGTGCCTGCTTGAGGAAATCGATGAACAACAGGATGACAGTGATACAGTGATTCTTTGGAAATCAATTATATATATATTTTTAATTTTTATTAATGAAACACTATGAGGTACAGTTGTAGACTTACAAATTTTTGCACTTGGGTTTCAATTATACAATGATCGAATAACCATCCCTCCACCAGTGCCCATTCTCCACCACCACTGATCCCAGTATCCCTCCCACCCCCCACTCCCCCACCCCATCCTGCCTCTGTGGCAGGGCATTCCCATTTGTTCTCTCTCTCCTTTAGGGTGCTGTGGTTTGCAAAAGAGGCATTGACTGGCAATCATGTTCGGTCTATAGTCTACTCTCAGCACGCATCTGCCATCCTGGGAGGATCCTCCCAACACCCTTTATTCGGTGCTCCTTTCTCTGTCTGAGCTGCCTTTTCCCCTTGCATGTGTGGTTGGCCTCCAAGCCATGGAGTAAACCTCCTGGTACTTATCTCAGTTATCTCAGCTATTCTTGAGTATTAGTCTCCTATTTTGTTACTCTATGTTCCCCAGATGAATGCAATCTTTATATGTCTGTCCCTCTCTTTCTGACTCATTTCAATTATATATTATTTTTAATACTATCTATTCCTTACAGGATTTTGTCATTAAGAACTATAAAATTAACCTAAATTCAAGTTTAAAATACTGCCAGTTATTGAATAAACACTAGTACAATTGTTTATTATTTCAATTTGGTCCTAATTAGCAGGGTGAGATAAGCTTTTGATACAGCATGAAAGTGTTTATTTAATTCTCCTATTCACTACTCTCAAGGGTGAAAGCTTCTGCGTTAGTGCTTGGTCAAGCCTTAAACTTTATATGTTTTGGCACCACTTTGTAACAGAAGTGATCCTGTTTGAGGCTGCCAAGTGCACAGAGTATATATAAATTTTTATCAGTACAATAAGTGTTCATAATACAGACTGTCAGTGGAAGTCTATGGAATGATTTTATGATTCCAAGCATGAGAAGTATAGCAGGACTTGGGATTATCTGTGAGTCTTTCAAAACCAACCTAATGATGCTCAAAACCTCTACTATATTCATAAAGTAATGCTCATTAATTTGGATGGAATGAGTAAGGAACAAAGAGCTGAAAGACCAGCTGAATTCAAAATCCATGGCTACTAATTGTGAGCCATATAAAACTCCCAAAAGTCTTCTCTGTAAAATAAAATTATTACAGGTAGAAATAAATAATAGTGTTAATTATAATATAAAAGGTGAAGTTATTACTATGGTGTGTAGGAGACAGAAAATTAGGAAACATGAACATTATATCAAAGTTATAAGCTCACATCAACTTCAAAGGGATATTCAGAATTCATGTTGCCTATCTCATTTGCCTTCTAGGAATTTTTGTTTTATAAAGGTAACATACACACAAACTCCTTTTGCAAAATCTCTTGGCCTGTGGCATGTCTCTTAAGAGATGAAGTCATTCTCATTCTTAGGAGAAATTTCAGTGTATTTCAGAAACTAAGATTACAGAGAAGAACACACAGTCTGTAACATAATGCCTCCTAAAGAATTTTCAATTAATTCTGTCCTTGACTGATCCTGTTTGAAATTGGGTCTATGCTATCCATAGAACAGTGGAGCAGTCGGTACCACTTTGGCACTTTTCTATAAATATTAAATCCACTTACTACTTGAAAAAAGTGAATCATGCTCCACCTTCTTTGAATGTTACTAAATTAATTCTCAAATGTCAATGTTTTTGCAGCCCCCACAGACAGCTCACTTAAACTAGGATCATTCTTGGTCAGAGCAAAGATATAAGGTGGAATCAGAATGACATTTTCTATGGTAAGATGCTATTAAATTAAAATGTTATGCCTGCTCTGTGATTCCTGAAGCTCTGGTGAAATTTTAAACTCAATTATATATACTACCATGGATTTATATTTAATTATTTTGTGATTCTTTTACTTGATATTCCTCAACTAAAAAGGAGTAAAGACATCATATTTTACTTCTGCCCTATCCCCTATAACATTCAACACTGAGCTGCCATTCAGAATGATTTTAATACATATTTTGTAAGTTCTCCTAGGTAACATGAATAATTCAGTAACTCTTTGTTAAAATGATCCTTTCACTCATTCAATAGCACATGCTGTTTATCGTTTTATTTAGAAAAAAAAGTACTCCAAATCTTTAAGCTTACGGAGTCCAAAGGGCATTTTATGTCTGCTACGTTTAATTTCTGAGCTAAGTGAGTATCTCATTCTCCTTGCTTTTAACCTCTTACTACCTCCAAATCCAGTTTTATCATTCTATCCATAAAATACATCTCCAATCTACTTCTTCCTTTCTTTTTCTGTCAACTGCCCAAATACAGACCTTCATATATTTCACTAGGGCGGTTGTTAACACCTTCAACTTTATTTTTATTCATATGTACTGTTATTTAATAAATGCATATTTATTTATTGAGTACCAACTATATAACTGGTGCTTCCTAGGCACCTAAGATACAGTTATTTCTCTGCCTTTAGAGACTCTTATTTGAGGCTCTGAGACATACAAAAATCAAGAGAACAAATTAGATAATTGTAGGTGCCTTGAGTATTAACAAGATCATATGATAAAGTGATGTGATACTCTCTAATGGATACAAGGGAGGAAGACATTTTCAGAAAAGACATTCTGAGTTTGTAGCATTTAACTGAGTTTTAACAGATGAGAATGGGACAGCCATCTGAGAAACTAGAGAGAGAGTCTTCCAGATTAAGTAAGAATCCTTATGGAGCAGAGAGCAAACTAGCATAGATAGTGATTAGAAAAGGTTAAGGACTGAGATAGAGAGATGGGAGGGCAGAAGATTTGAAAGAACGCTTTTGAAAAGAGCCTGAATTTTATTCTAGGAACAATAAAATGATATTGGAGAGCTTTAAAAAGATAAGCATCATTCTATAGTTTAATTTTTAATAAAGGTAACATACACACAAACTATTCACTACTCACTCTTCAGAAATTGGACTGCATATTAGCAAATCCTGAATCAGAAAGACAAGTTAGGCATCAATCCACAGAAGAGAAAATGCTTGAAACCACTATGGTGATGGAAAAGAAAATTATTTCTAAAATATTTATAATGTAGTTTAGATATTGAAAATATCTGAAATATAGCACAGCGGGTAGGGCGTCTGCCTTGCACGCAGCCAACATGGCCGACCAGAGTTCGATTCCTCCGCCCCTCTTGGAGAGCCCGGCAAGCTACCGAGAGTATTCGATATGCCAGACACAGTAACAACAAAGTCTCCAATGGAGACGTTACTGGGCCCGCTCGAGCAAAATTGGGAATATTTAAAATATTTAGAATGTGGTTTAGATATTGGGAATTACATAGAGGAATAAATAAATAATGAAACCATGGTTTGTTAATTGAACATCTAGGTAATTGGATCATTTATTCATCTACTGATATGAGCATGACTATATTTCTAAAATTTGAGTCTTACTTTTTGTAGTTGTTTACATAATATATTTTATAACTGCCCCAATTTTATGGCATAAAACTAAGCCTTATATTAAACCCATGGTTTTGCCTGCGTCTAGTTTTCCTATCAAGACTCCTTCCCATAACAACTCTACAGGCATCTTGTGGTCACAGCATCATGAGTATGTCTTAGCACTGTAGCACTGTAGCACTGTCCTCCAGGTGTTCATCAATTTGCTTGAGTGGGCACCAGTAATGTCTCCATTGTAAGACTTGTTGTTTCTATTTTTGGCATATCAAATACATCATGGGGAGCTTACCATGCTTTGCTGTGCAGGCAGAATACTCTCAGTAGCTTGCCGGACTCTCTGAGAGGAGAGGAGGAATCGAACCCAGATGGCCGCATGGGAGGCAAACGCCCTACCCGCTATGCTATAGGAGCATAGAAGCATGTCTTAGGAGCAGTAAATATCCCCTTCTCTATGCCTCATACTTACTGCTTTTTTCTGTCAAATTTCCTCAAATCTTATGCTCTATGTTTCAATATTCAAGTTTTCTTTTGATAATCTTGTTGTTTTATTTATGTACCACATATGAGTTAAATCATATGTTCTTATTCTTTGTGACTTAATTTACTTAGCCTAATACCCTTTAGGTCCATTTTTATTGTTATAAATGGTAGGACTTCATTTTTTATTGTAGCAAAGTAGTGTATAGTTGTGTTATATATGTCCCATCTCTCTCTATCCAGTCATTTCTCAATGAACATGCAAGATGTTTTCAGCTCTTGGCTATTATTGTGAATCATGCTGGAATATATAGGGTAAGATAGATGCATCCACGCCACATGTTGTAGCTCTATACACAATTATGTTTGTCATTATTGGTGGTGTCAAATTGGTGTATTTATTTTCTTTGGGTAAATATCAGGACTAGGATAACCAAATCATTGGTAATTTCAATTTCTTAATTTCTTTGAGGAATTTCCATACTATTCTCTGTAGTGATTGCAGCCAGTGAATCTTTCAAATTCCAACCACTACCTTTTTGGCTTAGCAGAGTTAGGTATCCCCTTGTTAACATGTGCTCCACAGTCACCCCAGGTAATCCCATGGCACCAGAAGATGTCCTCTCACTGTCACCTTCCATCAATAGGGAGTCTCATTTAACCTTATAACCTCAGGGATATGGTTATTGATAAAAAATATGATCATTGATAAAACTCTGTTTTATAAAGGAATGAAAAAATGAGACATATTTTACACACACTAATTTCTGAAACAGCCATGACCTAATTAAAAATTTCTTGGGGCAGTAGGTTCCCAAGCTGTTCTCAGCAAGCTCTTGGACCACACCAGTGATTCTTCACCTGCAGTTCAATTCAAGGATCTGAGGATATGATGCTGTTTAGTCCCTCCTGTGCCTGGGATTCTCAGACCATCCCTGTCATGTTAGGAATACCTTGGCCACCTTGGAGGTTCTGGAAGCCTCTGGAGCCAGACCTTCTGTTGCTTGGAGGTTCCATAACTACACTCAGCTAAGATGGTTAATTCTGGTAGTGCCAGGAGACCAGTCTATGTGGTGTTGGATCTTGAATCAAGGTTGATTGCACACTAAGTTATTGCCTTACTTCTGTACTATTGCCTGGATCCCAATATAGATATTCTTAAACTATAGGTAACTGAACAGAGGGCACTTAGAAGTTCAAAATCTTAAGTATGTCATCCACTAAAAATCCTCTAGGACCTAGAATGAGATGCAACTCACTAACAAAATCAACTGTGGAGGAATAAACCCTTTGGTAAATATTCTATAACTATTTTATGAATTATTTTCAGCTCATTTTGCTCCCCAAAAAGCATAATCCAAAACTGGAAAGGACATTCCAACCTAGATATATATACATATTTTAAGAAAAAGCCATGTGAGTGTCTGAAATAGCAATAGAACTTGGCAGAATGGTCTACAGAATCTCTGGTTTAATAATACCACACAATAAAGTTCATTATAGCTTCCAGAATGGGTCAAGTTTATCTGTATTTCACCCCAATGTCCAAGATAACCTCTACCTCACCCCACTGACCACAGAATTTTCCTCTGATGGCTGTCTGCTTCTTGCATACATTGCATGAAGTCTACCACATACCATTCTTACACCATTTTGTTGATAAAATTTTTATCTGCTTTAGTGATTTTATCTTTAACTTTACTTCAGAGATGTCCAGAAAGATGAAAAATGATAGAAGAAAATGCCATCACGGTAATGATATAAGACCTGACACCCTGAGACTAGCCTCATTGCTTTGGGGTAAAATGTTTTCATCTCTCTTTCTTTTCGGTACCACAAATGATAGTTTGTAGGAGCTATTTCTGGCTCAGTGCTTTGTGGTTAGTTCTGGCAGTGCTAGAGTACCATACATGGTACTGGAGATTGAACCCAGGCCTTCTCTATGGTCCAGAGTTCATTGGTTTATCTCTACCACCGCAGCAAAATGTTCTCTTAATGATAACATCCTTTGCATTGTGTTATAGTCATCCGACTTCATATTCATCCATCCCTCCTTGTATATTATACTGTATTATACTAGCCTGGAAATGTTGCCAGTAGATATATATTCTAATAACTTGAGTTTTAATTAGTGAGAAACCAAGGCAATACTAGTTAAATGTCTCACAAAGCATTGCAGATGACTCTAAATGCCTTATGATATAAATACCTTTAGTTAAATGAAAACACAAGTAGTTTTGCATATATTTATATGTTTTGCCCTTTAAGTTTTGAGTTTAAAGGCTGAAGTCAGAGACAGTGGTAAAAGGAAGACAGTTTCTTCTGAATATCCATGCATTAATTTAGTTTAATTCAACTCAGTGCATATTTACCAGGTACCTACTATGTGCCAGGCATGTGCAAAACAAAGTGGGAACAGCAGAGACAAGAACATAAAAGATCTGTTGCCAAGTGATTCTTCAAAGTGACATATTCCCAAGGGAAACCATTTGTTTCTTTTAGTGGTCTCAAACCACAAGTCAGCCAGTAATGACCTGGAAGTTCTGGGATCTCAAGAAATTCACTGGAAATCACAAAAATCGAACTATAGTTGAAAGTAGAATAGCATTGCTTATTATAATTAATTTATGGAAAGTAAATAGCATTTATCCTAAGAGCTTAAGAGATTTTAAAGTGCAAAGTAGTTTTTCAGAAATTAAATTAAAATAATGTAAAACAAAATGGCTTACAGTTAAATTCATCTGAATAAACAAAAGAATTTATATCTGAACAAGAATAAAATTTGTGGTTCATTTGAGGTCTACATTAGAATAAAATTACTAGCCAAGCATAATCAAAAATATACTTTTCATTAGGTTCATAGGATTATGTGTTTCTTCCACTCTTACACTTGTAACCGAATTGGCATTCGAGACTGGAAGAGAGTTGACATTAGCATACTACCGTCATTCTAAGGCAATTTTTTTCCTTCATTGAAGAACTATAATCATATCCAGACTGATTCACTACCTTCCTAGCCTACTTATTACCCAGTCTTGTTATTGGGCAGAAACAGCAATACTGCAGGATTCTGTAGGTCCTAAGTCAAATGGTCAGCATTTCTAACGAGCAGTGAACACTTTAAATCAATATTGTTTATTTCTTATTTTTATCACTTCTCTATATGCTGAGTAGGTTCTTTTTTCCCTATATTTTTTCTTGGTATCTACATCCATTTGCTATGGCTGTCATAATAAAGTACCATAAGCTGGATGACTTTAAACAACATAAATTTATTCTCAAAACCTGGAGTCAAGTCATCTAAAATCAATGTGTTAACAGACTCACACTCCTGGAACTAGGTATAATTCCTTCTTGCCTCTCTTAGCTTTTCTTGATTATCTGCAGTACTTAACATTACTCAAGTCATAGATGGTTGAGTCCAATCTCTGCCCCTGTCTTCATACTCCTCTTTTTCTGCATATCTGAGTCTCCGTGACCCTCTTCTTACAGAAAGAACAGTCACTGGAGTAAGACCGAGGCTAATCTAGTTGACCTTATAACTTGATTATATCTGCAAGGACCATATTTCTAAATAAAATCACATGCATAAGTTTCAGGTGGATATTAATTTCAAGGGAGCATTACTCAATCTAGGACACTCTCCACCTCCTTAGCCTTATCCTTTCAAGTTCAGGGTTTGTTACTATTCAGGAGTATTACATTATTCTTTACTTATTTCTTGAACTTCTTACTATATTTTTAACTTCTTAAAGTTATCAGTAAGTCATCCTTATATTTTTAAATTATCAAACATGAATATGTCAACTGCAACCTTCTGAGATCGTCACTCAGGTACCTGTCCTAAGTACCTACTGCATTGTTTTAGATTTCTTTCACTTATCACTAAAGAAATGGTAAAAATAAAACATATTGAGACAGAAATAGTTTGGGAAGCTATCACCTGTGTAAGGAGAGTACATCCTGGTTGAATAAGTTTACGCTTTTTATGCCAACTAGAGTAAATACTTTAAAATGGATGACAATGATCAAAATAACTCCAGAACACGAAAAATTTTTTTAAAAAAAGGGTAAAAAAGAAGATGGCATTAGAATGCTATAAAAGAATTAACACAAATACTTTCACAAAGAACTGTTTACAAATATAAAAAGGCTGACCTCCTCTGCAGGTTTGGCAGGGAGCCAGGGAGCGCGTTCCTTTCCTGTGACCCTCTTTCGCGCCCCTTTCCCTGTAAGGGGGGGGGGGGTGGGGGGGGGTCGGGGGGGGGTCCTCATCGCAGGGCAGCCGGAGGAAACTTTGGTGAACACCTGCCGGAGTTCCCGGTACCACCAGTCCACCTTGCTGAAGCTGCAGCCCTCCTCTGCAGGTTCTAGATCAGCCCATCAGCCCGTCCTGGGACAGGCTGGGGGTGTGGCCTCCACGTAGAGGTGTGGTCTCCTCGAAGTGGGCGTGGTCTTCTGTGTGGCAGCTGGCTGCTGAGGCAGCAGCATTTACAGTTCCCACTCCCAGCACTCTGGACTCACATCCCAGCCTTTATCATCTAATTCTGTGGAAAAAGTCCTGGTAGCCTCAACTACAATACAACAATAATCCACCACTCTATTCCAATTCCAACAAAAGACCCTTACTCAAGAAGCTGTACAAGTCCAATATAAAAAGAACACCTCCTCCAACACGTTACTAGAGTCCCGTCATAAGCCACAGAATAATGCCTGAGAGGAAGGACAGATTCTAGAAAGGGAAAAGGGTAACCACCATCAACTGACCTTATTCAGAATTCTTTCCCACGATAAGAGGGAACAGTGCTAGTGAATTCCAAGATTTTACATCTAGACAACCACAACAGCATGAAGAAACATCGCAAATCTCCAATACGAGGAGAGGATGAAGAAAAGAGTCCCAAATCCTCAACAAGGGTTACCCACAAATATGCTCTCTCTGATAA
The DNA here is from genome assembly GCF_029834395.1 of Sorex fumeus. Lineage (NCBI taxonomy): Eukaryota > Metazoa > Chordata > Mammalia > Eulipotyphla > Soricidae > Sorex > Sorex fumeus. The sequence continues at coordinate 16,116,018 of NW_026606071.1, read as the reverse complement.
AGAATTTAGAGATGAAATGCAGAGTATGGTCAAGGAACTGCTCAAAGAATCAATGGAGGAAACATCCAGAAAATTAAAGGAAGAAATGAAAGAAACAGTGGAATGGATAGTTGAGAAAATACAGGAAGAAATGAGAGCAGAAATAAAAAAACTACAAAAGAAGTGTCACAAATAAAGTATTTGGTAGATGAAATTAAAACTCAGTGGGTGCCCTCAGCAGTAGAATGACTACAGGTGAAGAAAGGATCAGAGAGCTTGAAGTTGAGCAACAGAAATTGCATAGGAAACAACAAACAATGGGAAAAGATATCAAAATAGCTCTAAAGACACCTAGGGGATGACACCAAGGGGAACAACATTAGAATCATCGGAATACCAGAAGGACAGGGAGGCTACCCCAATGAAAAAGTCACAGTGAAAGAAATTGCTGAAAAGTTCCCAGAGTTAAAGAATGCAGACATCCAGATCCAAGGTGCCAGAAGAGTGCCAGCTAAAAGAAACCTGAATAAAAACACTCCAAGACATATCATTCTCAGAATAATGGATGCCATGGATAGAGACACAATACTGTAAACAGCAAGGTCAAAGAAGGAAAGCACATACAAAGGAGTGCCCCTTAGATATACAGCAGACCTATCAGAGGAAACCAAAAGACAATGGTGGGATATGGTGAAAAAAGTCAATGAATGCCTTGCCAAGAATACTTTATCCAGATAAACTCTCAATAAAACTTGATGGACCTATATACCATTTTGTAGATAAACAACAGCTCAGGAACTTCATAGACTCAAAACCAAATCTAAAAGAAGGATTAAAGGGGCTCCTGTAAGATAAGAAGTAAAACACTTATAAGCACAACCACCCCCTACAAAAGATGGCACAAACCCCATGACAATGATCTCTCTCAATGCCAATGGTCTAATTGCACCAATCAAGAGACACAGAGTGGCAAAATGGATTCAGAAACTGAAACCAACATACTGTTATCTACAAGAAACTCATCTGAACAGTCAGAGCAAACACAGACTCAAAGTTAAATGATAGAAAACAATCCTGCAAGCAAACAGCTCCCACAAAAAATCTGGGGTGGCCATACTAGTATCCTAAAACATAGAGTTCAGGTTGAAAAAGATTAGAAGGGACAGAGAAGGCCATTTTCTATTTATCAAGGGATACGTAAACAAGAAGAAATCACACTCTTAAATGTGTACCCACCTAATGAGAGACCAGCTAAATACTTAAAACATCTGCTAACAGATTTTAAGGAAGACATTGCTAACAACACAATAGTAGTTGTAAATTTCGACATTGCCCTATCACCTCTGGATAGATCAACAAGAACAAAACTCAGCTAGGAAATACTGGCTTTGAAGGAAGAAATATGAGAGGGCTATTATACACCACGACCATGTGGGATTTATCCCAGGGATGCAAGGATGGCTTAACATTCAGAAATAAATCAACATAATCCTTTATATCAACAAAAGTAGAGATAAATACCATATGATCATATCAATAGATGCAGAGAAAGCTTTTGACAAGATCCAGCACCCGTTGATGATGAAAACTCTCACCAAAATGGGTTTTGAAGGAACTTTCCTCAAGATAGTCAGAGCCATCTACGACAAAACCATGGCAAGCATCATCCTCAATGGGGAAAAACTAAGGGTCTTTCTTATAAGATCAAGGACAAGACACGGATGTCCACTATCACTATTTCTGTTCAATATAGTACTGGAAGTACTTGTAATAGCAATTAGGAAAGAAAAAGACATTAAAGGCATCCAGATAGGAAAGGAAGAAATCAAGCTCTCACTATTTGCAGATGATATGATACTATATCTCAAGAATCCTAAATCCTCTACCAAGAAACTCCTAGAAACAATGGACTTGTACAATAAAATCACAGGCTATAAAATTAATTCAAAAAATCCATGACCTTCCTATTCACAAATAATGAGACAGAGGAAAATGACATGAAAAAAACAATCCCATTCACAATCATGTCCCGGAAAATCAAATACCTCAGAATCAGCCTAACTACAGAAGTAAAGGACCTCTAAAATAAAAACTATGAAATGCTACTCCATGAAATAAAAGAAAACATGAGGAAATGGAAACATATCCCCTGCTCATGAGTAGGAAGAATTAACATTGTCAAAATGGCAATACTCCCCCAAAGCATTATACAGATACAATGCAATCCCTATAAGGATACCCATGAAATTCTTCAAAGAAATAGATCGAGCACTCCTGAAATTCATATGGAACAACAAACATCCACAAAGAGCTAACGCAATTATTCGGAAAAAGACATGGGGAGGCATTACCCTCACCAACATCAAACTCTACTACAAAGCATTAATAATTAAAACAGCATGGTAAGGGAACAAAGCCAGGGCCTCAGACCAATGGAACAGAGTGGAATATCTATATACACAACCCCAAATATATGAACATCTAATCTTTGATAAGGGAGCAAGAAATGTGAAGTGGAGCAAGAAAAGCCTCTTCAACAAATGGTGCTGGCATAACTGGACAACCACATGACAAAGAAATGGGCTTAGACCTCAACCTAACACCATGCACAAAAGTCAGATCAAAATGGATTAAAGATCTCAACATCATGCCAAAACCATAAAGTACATTGAAGATAAATTTGGCAAAACCCTCCACAATATTGAGGCTAACGGTATCTTCAAAGACAACACTCCACTGACCAACCAAGTGGAAACAGAGATAAACAAATGATACTGTCTTAAATTAAGAAGCTTCTGCACCTCAAAAGTTACAGTGACCAGAATACAAAGACAATCTACAGAATGGGAAAGGATATTCACCCAATACCCATCTGACAAGGGGTTGATATCAAGGATATACAAAGCACTGGTTGAACTCCAGAAGAAGAAAACCCATCAAAAATGGGATAATGAAATAAGCAGAAACTTTCTCAAAGAAGAAATCCGAATGGCTAAAAGGCACATGAGAAAATGCTCTACATCATTAATCATAAGGGAAATGAAGATCAAAACAACAATGAGATACCATCTCACACCAAAGAGACTGGCCCAAATACAAAAAAAAAGCAACAAGTGTTGGCACAGATGTGGCAAGAAAGCATTTCATTGCTGCTGGGAATGCAGACTGGTTCAGCCTTTTTGAAAAACTGAATGGACAATTCTCAAAAAATTAGAAATTGAGCTCCCATTTGACCCAGCAATACCACTCCTGAGAATATATCCCAGAGAGGCAAAAAAGTATAGTTGAAATGACATCTAAACTTCTATGTTCATTGCTGCACTGTTCACAATAACCAAAATCTGGGAAAAACCTGAGTGCCCAAGAACAGATGACTGGTTAAAGAAACTCTGGTACAGGTGGTATGGTGCTGCAAGCAGGTTAATCTGGACCTGTGAGGCAAGTGTATCAGCAGCCTGATGGCACCGTCAGACTTTCAGATACCCCAAAATTGCTGCTGTGCCTCTGGCCAGACTCCAAAAACTTGGGGCAAAGTTCACCAAGAAAGTAAATGGCCAAAAGTTAGGTATGTGGGAGACACACCCACAAACCACCTCCGGCTCAGCTATATAATTGGAAGCATGACCTCTCTGGTTCCTGATCAAACTGCTTAACAGTCATGATCCCAGAGACTCAGAAACGAATCTCGGAACCCAAAGGCTTTTGGCAGAAATGCGTCCTGTTACTGCAGTAGGTTACTGGGGCTGACCACTCCAGGTGGGAATAGATTTCGTGCCTTGGCTTCTTCCCCTTGGCAGCCCGGTGACCACCATCCTCCAGAGGCCACTGAACAGTCAGGTTTGGGCCTGTAGTGATGAGACACCAGATGGGGGTGGAACTGGCCCTTTCCACCCCATCCCAGCGAGACCCCTACTCACCACCTACAAACGTCCTCTCTGGCTCCTGATCAAGCTGATTAACAGCCATGATCCCAGGAACTCAGAAACAAATCTCGAAACCCAGCAGCTTTTGGCAGAAATGCATCTGGATCACATACAAGATGGCCGTCGTCTCAGAGCTTATTGGAAAGCCAGGTATGAGCCAGTGGTGACAGGGCAACTGCAATGTCATGGGAAGGGGGTGCGGTACCAGCTCGTCCTTCATGCCCTACTGAAGTCACGAGTTGCCCCCCACAAGTGGCTGTCCAGCATGGCCATGAATCCAGAGGCAAAAGGACTTAATCCAGAGCCCGGCATCTTGTGGCAGAAAAGTCAATGGACCATGCATTAAACTACGGTGCCAAGCCTCTCTGGGACGGAAAGGGTGTTGCTCCCTTCCACCTTTCTCCCTGCCCTCCTCCCCACAGCAAGGTGGTCACCACCTCAGAGCTTATTGGAAAGCCAGGTATGAGCCGGCAGTGGGCACCTGTAGTCTCATGGGAAGGGGGGCGGTACTGGCTCCTCCTTCATGCCCTACCGGTCACGAGTTGCCCCCCACGAGTGGCTCTCCGGCACAACCATAACACCAGATATAGGGAAAACAATTATTATCTGGCTCTTTGCAGAAATCCAAAATCATTATATGACATTATATGGTTCTCATAACCAACTATAGAAAACAAAGTATTTCACAATGTCTTTTCAGCAATTCTGATTGTTGGGGGGAAAATTCTAAACAATAATGGTGCATCTTTTGTCAAAATAATGAATGTAATCAATGTATAGAAGAGTTAAGTGGAAATCATCTGCCTCACAGGCATTGGGAGGGGTGGGAGGGGGGGTATATTGGGGTTCTTGGTGGTGAAAAATGAGTACTGGTGAAGGGAGAGGTATTTGATCATTGTATGACCGAGACTTAAACCTGAAAGCTAAGTTAAGTTTTTCCACAGTGATTCAATAAATAAATATAAGAAGAAAAATAAATAAATAAATAAAACTATGCAAAAAAAAGTAAGGTGGATTTAATGCCCAAATCGATCAGCTAATCAGTGGCTGAATAAATAGCAATACTCCTACATAAAAAAAAAGAAACTTGGTACTTCTACACAATGGAATACTATGCAGCTGTTAGAAAAGATGAAGTCATGAAATTTACATGCAAGTGGTTCTACATGGAAAATATTATGCTAAGTGAAATGAGTCAGAAAGAGTGGGACAGACATAGAAAAATTGCATGTATCTGGGGACTATAAAGTAATAAAATAGGAGACTACCATCAAGAATAATTGAGATAAGTACCAGGAGGTTCACTCCATGACTTGAAGGCCAGCTGCACATGTTAGGGGAAAAGGCAGCTCAGATAGAGAAGGGAACACCAAGTGAAGGGAGTTCGGAGAATCCTAGCAGGTTGAGAAATGCATGCTAAAAATAGATTATTGACTGAACACGATTGCCACTCAATGCCTCTTCCGCAAATCTCAGAACCCAAAAGGGAGAGAGAACAATAGCGAATGCCCTGCCACAGGGGCGGGAATGGGATGGGGGTTGGGGAGTTGGAGGGATACTGGAATCATTGTTGGTGAAGAATAGGCATTGGTGGAGGGATGGGTACTCGACCATTGTATAACTAAACCCAAGTACAAAAACTTGTAAGTCTACAACTTTACCTCATGGTATTTCACTAATAAAAATTTAAAAAATAAATAAAAACAAAAATAAATAAATAAATAAACAAATATAAAAAACCTCAGGGACAGAATATTAACAGATTCTGTTCTGTTGTTTACTTAAAGAAAGTAGATTCCTTATTGGCAAGTTTGGTGATCAATGAGCAGGGTTTGTTTGATTGTTTGTTTACGGTACAATTAAGTTTGGGAATCTCTGGTTTAGAGCAACATATGCAAGGGAGTTCTAATTCTTACATTTTCCTACCTGATTATATCTTCCTTTTCCCTAATGATAAAGTATTAATCATAATAAATATAGCAATACCATGCTCAATGCTCAATGTTATGTCATACTCTCTACACAACTTATTTTTTTTTAATCTTCAATAGTCATAGGAGAAAGATGTCCTTTCTCCACTTTGGAGTAAGAAAAGCAATATATATGTTGTAATAGTTCTATTTTTTCCTCTTATGTATAATATATAAAATATAAGCGCTCCCTGACTTCAATTAGATCTCAAGATTGCTTTGCTCAAAGCTGTATGGGCCCTTCAGCAGCCTACAATTCAAGTTGTCTAATCGGAGAAGCAAATCACTCCTTATGTCCCAAATTTGTGGATTTGTATCTCTTTCATTTTTCCTACACTATTTTGCAGAGATTTGTATATTAGTAGACAAAGATTTAATATATAATGAGTATTTATATGTTTTAAATTATTGCTATTGTTATAGATTTACGTCTAACTTGCTCATCATTTTTAGTTTCTTAAATTAATATTAGACACTTTATTTTAATACTTTCTTATTTAATGACACAAGTATTTTAAACTAAAAAAGTTTCCATGATTATAATTTCTAAGAAATCTTACACACTGAGATATGATGGTGTCCATATAAAATTTACATTTGAAGTTTATAATTTTATGACAAAATTATAGCAAAATGATTATTTCACAGATCTAACCAAATGCTTTTATTAACTATCATCATTCTTTTTTATATTTTTAAATTATTTTAGACAATAGATTTAAAAATCTAATGACTTAACTTTCACTCATTTGTTTTTCCAAATAGAAAATTATTTTGTAAAGAAAGTTCTTTTTACTTATTCATAATTTTTTTCTAGGCATTAGTATGATGGCGTTATTGCCCACTACACCAGTTCTCCCAAACTGCCTTGTCTGTCTCAGTTTCTCTTGCAACACCCACACTGGATACATCTTTACTTGGCTGAGTTCTGACTTTCCTCATAACGTGCCCTCTCTTCTAAATTCCATTTGCCAAAATTTCTCTGTCAAGTTTGAGAAACAGAATAAGAACATTTCTTCAGGAAAGCTTTATTTTTTCCTTCAAATTTGTCTTTATTACCTATAAATTATCTTGGTTAAATTATTCATGTAAGCCCTAAATTCCAGTTTACACATTTGCAAAACAGGTTGCTCTGTGAATTAATGACAAAGTGTTTCCACCAGTTGGAGAGTTTCTGGGTTGTATAAAGTCAATTTATAATTGTTTGTATTATGTGCTATAATTCCCTCAAATTGCTGTCCTATTTTCTCCCTCCCTTTAAACCAGATCTCATTTAGAGTAACCTATGCTCACAGACCCCACTATTTCAAAGTTTCCTAGTTGTCGTAATTTGACACCTGTCCCTGGTTCTACAGATCGATTTCCATTTTTGATGTTTCCTTTCCTTGTGTCCTCTTTTATTTCTTTAAGCAATGTTTTGTAATTTTCTCTTTATAGGTCTTTTACCTGTTTAGCTAAGCTGATTTCTAGGTACTGTGTTTAAGTTATTCCTTGAGTAACTTTTTAATTCAAGGAATTCGTTGTTTCTCACATTTTGTTGTGTGCATCTACTAGGTACCCTCTCCCCCACCTCTCTCTTTCTGACACTATTTTGATAGATTTTGAATAATGTACACCCTTTTCCCCACCCCTTGTCTATACTGTTGCTTGAATTATAATTCTAGAACAAAAATAATAGTGAGTTTTTTTTTCTTTTTGGGTCACACTCAGTGATGCACAGGGGTTACTCCTTGCTCTGCTCTCAGGAGTTACTACTGGCGGTGCTCAGGGAACCATATGGGATGCTGAGAATCGAAACCGGGTCGGCCGCGTGCAAGGCAAACGCCCTACCCACTGTGCTATCTCTCCAGCCCCAATAGTGAGTTTTAAAGTCCTTCACAGTTCACCTTTACATAGACTTCGTCATGCACACAAGGCTTTCAAAACATGCTTTCTTGGGGGCTGGAGTGACAGCACAGCGGGTAGGGCATGTGCCTTGCACGTGGCCGACCCAGGTTCGATTCCCAGCATCCCATATGGTCCCCTGAGCATCTCCAGGGGGTAATTCCTGAATGCAGAGGCAGGAGTAACCCCTGTGCATCACCGGGTGTAACCCAAAAAAAACTTGAGTCAACTGATAAAATTATTGCTAAATAATAAATGGGGAAGGCATGGAGAACAGCAGGTACAGGACTTGCATTGCACAAGGCAAACCTGAGTTTGATCCCTGGCATTACATATGGTCATCTGAGCACACCAAGAGTGATCCCTGAGTGCAGGACTAGAAGTAAGCCTCCAGCACTGCTGGGTGTGGCTACCCCCTTCAAAAAAGAATAAATGGGGTCAGAAAGGTAGTATAGCGGGTAGGGCATTGGTTTCCATGTGGCTGACCTTGGTTAAATCCCCCCCCCCAAAACAAAAAACAACAATAACGAAAACCATGTTTTTCTTAAAGCATGCATCAGTTATTTATATGTTGGCTTTTGGGCTAGTCATGATGGTGCTCATGTCTTACACCTGGCTCTGTGCTCAAAGATCACTCCTGGAGGGGCATGGGGAACCGTATGGGATGCTGAGGATTTAACCAAGGTTAGCTGTACCTGCTGTGCTCCATGCCCTCCCTATTTATTATTTAGCAATAATTTTATCAGTTGACTCAAGTTTGTAATAGAATTATATGTATCTAACTTCTTTAAAATTAGGGACTCTAAATTTTTTTTATAACTTCCAATGAACTTTTTATGTGCCCGGAAGATAATCATCTCTTTGAACTGTTATTAACCTGAATCTTGATGGCAACTGCTGTTGAATGCTTATTATGTGTCTTTTTACTATATTATGTGTTTGGCATGCATTTTCTTATTTATTTCTTCATAAAATAGAGACTAGTACTCAGAAAAGTAATCAAATTGAGATGAAATAAATTGCACAAAGACCCATAGAGAGTGAGCACAGAGTTAAGATTTGGAACAGGACAACATCAGATTTGCCTTTTAAGTATCTTATTATTTATATAGTAAAGGTAAAAGGTAAAGGCCCTCCCGTTGATCATCGATTTGCTCGAGCGGGCCCAGTAACGTCTCCATTGAAGACTTTGTTGTTATGTGTTTGGCATATCGAATATGTCACGGGGAGCTTGCCAAGCCCTGCTGTGTGGGCGAGATACTCTCGGTAGCTTGCCGGGCTCTCCGAGAGGGGCAGAGGAATCGAACTCGGGTTGGCCATGTTGGCTGCGTGCAAGGCAAAGGCCCTACCGCTGTGCTATCGTTCCAGCCCATTTATATAGTACAAAATATAATTTGGCAAAAAAGTGTGTAGAGGAGAAAATCATAAATATATTTTGCAAAAAACACATAAAGCAAATAGTGCAATGAGAATATTAATATTCATCAGTAAAATTAAAATAATATTTTATGAATTAGTAAGTGCTATAAGTGGACACTGCAAGGAATGTATGGTTCTTACTTTCCTTAAGTCAGCTTATTTTCAACACGGGTCAGCCTAAAAGACTTGGAATATTTAGTCATCAGACACGGGATTTTAAATTTCTCAAAGGTAAACCAGTCAAGGAGTTATACATTTATGAGTATTTACAAGGCCATTTTAATGCTACCAACAAAAAAGGAAGATTTTTATTTTGTGGGGGCACACCCAGTACTCAGAGATTACTCCTGGTTCTCCACTCAGGAATTGTTGTTGGTAGTGCTTGGGGGACCCTATGGAATGCCAGATATCAAACCTAGATGGATTAATGGATGGCAAGTTTCCTACCCACTGGACCATCTCTCCAACCCCCAAAAAGGAAAGTTTTTGCGATTAGAAGATCTTCAATCGTGTTTTTAGATCTCATGTGTTTTTCATTTCTCCATTGTTTAATACAGTATGTTCTGTTCTTTCTCAAACACAAGACTTTAGATGTAAATTGAGTATAACTGTTTAAAATTCATAGAAAAATCTTGCAAATAAAATAGCAAAGGGGTTACTATTATGGTTATTTATCTCCTCCCTCCACCCTTCCCCCAACTTTTCCTAATAATACATTATGGGAGACCTGATACATTTCTAAAGAATTTCCCTAAGACTTGTAAGAGTGACTAGAAGAATGAACTAACTCATCTCCACATGCTGATTCAAGGCTAAACTGAAATATGCATTTCTCAGATTTCCCTCTATGATGAACCAATTCTTATGAAGTATATACTTGCCTAAATACTTTTGATATTGAAACATATGAAATGAATGGCCTTTTATTGATTGCAGTATGTTAGGGAGTCAGAAAGTAACTTTAATAATCTGCATGACTGGCAGTGATTCATACTTGGGACTAAAGGGAACTTATGTAAAATAAAAATTTTGTCAAGTTGGATTTGTCTTATAAAATCACTGTACCTTGACAAGAATACAAAGCTCAGTCAAGATGTGTGTCTGACTCACACCATAAAATTATTGTTTCATTCTTCATTGACTGATAATTGTCTTTATCATATTTTTGTTTATTTTATGGGAACTGTTTCTCCTAGAATCAGTCTTTGAACATAGATACAATAAAAAATTTAGGAGAGAAAAACAGGGAAAAAATATTAATGTTATCTGTACAAAAGGGCCTATTGGAGTTCATTTGTGCATATTGTTGTATTTCAACAAAATATTCTAGAGATTTCTATAATTTTTATAGTAGTCATTTTTATGAAATACCAAAAGAAAATGTTTGTTCTTTGAATACATGGTTTGGAATATTATAATTTTTAGGGGTAGAATATTATAAATTTTAGATAGATTAATTTATTTGAGAGAATACATTTGCAAAGAAGTGCATTAAAATCATCACAGGACACTGATGGTATTCCAGATAAAAGTCATTATTTTGGCCCTTAGACAAAATCAGAGTCCTCCTTTTTAAAAATCTCATGTTCATCTGGAAATTGTTTATTAGTTTATCTTTTAAAATCTAGAGTTTCACTATTCGGATAAATAATTGTATTCTAATGAGAAAGGCACACATTATTAATTTTTAGCAAAAATGTAGTATTTCCCCCCAAGTATTCTTTTACCACTAACCTGGAGAAAGCAGATTCTTTCCATGTTTATAATCCATCTTAGTTTTGAATAAAGAGCTATCTCATTATCACTGTCTTCCTCTTTATTTATCTTTTGGGACAAAGAGGCAATCCAACAAAAGTTCCATAGTTTCTTGTGATGCAATGGGGACATGGGTAAAGAAACGGTAAAGTTTCTGTTAGGTGGTGCTAAGATACTAAATCAAGAAGAATCGTGCTTTTCCTTCTCATTCTTCTCCTGGTTTTTTAGGGATGTCAACAGCAATTCTAATAAAAATGTAATTCTGTGATGCATCTGTAATGCACTCTGATGAAAAAAATAGACAAGGAAATTTAACAATTGTCTCTATCTTGGTAAGTATTCTGATATACATTAATCAGTATTTTTTATTATATGATTAGAAAATCTAATTTTAATTTGCATATGCCATATATTTCTTTAAACTCATGCTCAAGGTTATGTATAGAAATAGAATGGTTTTCTATGCAATTAACGATACTCCAATATGGTATGTTGTGTTAATATGGTATGTTGTACTACACAAAAGTTCTTCTCACATACCTACTTTTTGGATATACAAGTTTTAATTTTAATAGAAAATTAATTCACAAGTACAGAAGGTATATGGATTGCAGTGTAGCATATAATTGCTTTATAATAACTGCAAATATATTGTAATGTGCCTAAATAGGGATGAAAAGTAGTGAGCTTAGGTAACGAAGCATTTACTATTTTTACTCTAACTCTCTAAATATGATAAACTATCAAAATTTCAACTTAACGATTAGATTGCCATCTGCTTAAAGATACTGTCACTTTCTTTCTCTCCTTAAAAATGTAAGATTTCTATTTGGTATTGTCTACGAAGCCTGAAACAGACTTTTGAAAGGTTACATATGTATTGTAGAATGTTCCCAATTCTTTCTAAGAGATCCCAAATGATATAATAAGATCTGGCTTTTATAACATAATGATAAAAAAGCAGTACTCAAACACTAAAAAATCCAAAGAACTTAAAATATGTTTTCATATGGTATGTTTGTTTTCTTATATTTTCCACATATCTGTTAACTGATAAACTCTAATGACTGAAATATGATTGTAGTTACATCTATATTTGCTTCTTCATAAAATCACTTGACATTTATTAAAATATGTAACAAAGTTTTCTTTGGCATAAAAAATTAGCACAATATTTTGAATAAAAGATACAATGTTTCATTGTTATTTCTTTCACATCAATAAATGAAAATATTTTAAAAGTTCTGTATACTGTATTATAGTAAAAGTAAAGAATGGAACAAAGGGCTGAAGGTAGTTTTGTTCTTTTGCAATTTTCTCTGTATTGGGGTAGAATATAAAATGACCAGCATTAGAAGAGTCAGTCTGTGTGTAGAGTAACTCACTGGAGATAAGGATCATTGTTAATTAATTAATGGCAACCAGTTAACTACAGGATTGTTGCTTTTTTGTCATTGGTTATGCTGAATTTCTCATTGTTCAAAAAGATGATAAATTGCAAACACCAGTATGTAGATATTTGGAATTCTACTCCACAAAGCAAAGAAAATGCTCCAGCTTTCTATGAAATCATTTCTGATACTCCTGTCATTGTTGAGAGCTAAGTTTGAGAGTGCGCTATTTGGAGTTCTGTTTCATTTCATAAGCCTTCGGTTCTGACTTTAATTTTCTTCAGCTTGCTTTGAGAGGCTGGAAACTACAAGATCTTGTTCACAAGCATGTTCAGAATCTTTCTTTTAAACCCACCCCAGCTTTATTTTCTTAAGTGACTTAATCAAAGGTAATTCGAGTTCACATTTTTTGTATCAATGGTTGTATTTAAAGAGGTCTTATCTGATTTCCATCACCAATTACAGGCTAGCATTTCTTGTTTATATCCATCTCGAAGCTGACAAGGGCCCGGTTTGGTTTTGATAGGAAGTCAAGCCTTCATCTCATGTCAAAAGTCCCTAAAGCACATTTGTTCTGGTAAAATTATATCTCGGGAATGATGGGTTCTAATACAAAATGAGGATGTGGTGGCATGGGGTGGTCCCTGCCACTTTGTTTGAAAAATAAATTGTGAAACCTCAGTAGTAAATATTTGCCTGAGAGAACACGGTGGGAGGGAAATTACAGTGCTGGGGAATATTGCCATTAAGAGGACTGAGGTCAGAGATTAACGTAACAGGAGTTGGTCTAGTCAAAAAGGTCAAAGCCAGTTGGCCCACTCAGTAGAGAGATCCTCAATGACTTTTAACTATTTTTGGCAAGATAAACATCGTATGTCCCTGCCTTTGGGAGCAAAGAACAAAGGTCGAAGACTCAAGGGGATTAACTCCTTAAAAAGAGATACAATATTTAACTTGGCTGCGCTTAAATGCCTGGGGTTTTCTGGCCTGCTTTTCTTAGCAATGGAATTCCAGGTTTTGTTTAAAACAAATAGAGTATCTTTCAGAAGTCAGGATTCTAGCACAGCAAACCTAATTCCACAAGAAACCATAGATTGGGAGTTCAGTTTTAAACTGGTAATTATTTGAGAACACGGAGGTCCTGTTTGTTGTCGGGTTGTGGGACACCGCCCCACCCTGGCCTCCAGCCTTCCTTGGTGCCACAGTCCTGGCCATCTCCAGCACCTGCTTTCGCTGCTGCGCACCGTACCTACCACACATCTGACTTACAGAGGACTGGGAATTTGCTCTCAGAATCTGACTTAGTAAAGTCACTTATTTCAGAGACTCACTCTTTCTCTTTCTTTCTTTCTTTCTTTCTTTCTTTCTTTCTTTCTTTCTTTCTTTCTTTCTTTCTTTCTTTCTTTCTTCTCTTTCTTTCTCTTTCTCTCTTTCTTTCTTTCTCTTTCTCTCTTTCTCTCTCTCTTTCTCTCTCTCTTTCTTTCTCTCTCTTTCTCTCTTTCTCTCTTTCTTTCTTTCTTTCTTTCTTTCTTTCTTTCTTTCTTTCTCTCTTTCTTTCTCTCTTTCTTTCTCTCTCTCTTTCTCCCTTCCTTCCTTCCTTCCTTCCTTCCTTCCTTCCTTCCTTCCTTCCTTCCTTCCTTCCTTCCTTCCTTCCTTCCTTCCTTCCTTCCTTGCACAGCAGGTAGGGCATTTGCCTTGCATGAGGCCAACTGGGCAACCCGAGTTTGAGTCCTCTACCCCTCTCAGAAAGCCCCAGGTCGCCCACAAGGCAAAGCCTGGCAGGCTCCCTGTGACGTATTTGATATGCCAAACACAGTAACGGCAAGTCTCACAATGTTACTGGGTCCGCTCGAGCAAATCGATGAACAACGGGAGGGCAGTGACAGTGTGACAGTGACAAGGTACCTGGAATCAAATGCAGGACTTCAGCGATAATAGGTATGTGTCCTAATCACTGGCCCTATTCCATAGAATTATTCTCAAACCTATTCCATAGAATTATTCTCAAACCTAAGTGGCTAGGCATAGTTTTTTTTTAGGTGGGAAAGATTGGACAAGTTATTTAACCACTGTGAGCGTCAGTTTCTCTGAACCAGGGTGACAAAAGTCATAGTAGCAACCTCATACGATGAATAAGGACCTAATTTTTATTCACAATGTTAAAACTCAAAATATGCTAAAGCTTAAAATTAGTTTTTAAATTTTTACAAACCTTTTAGTTCATCAAACTTGGCCTGAATTAATGTGAAGCTGTTTGTAGACTTATTTTCATTTTGTGTTAATATTCACATATTTGGTGGCAGAAAAGCAAATGGACATGGTTATTGGCCTGAGATGTTATATTATAAACTCTTAGAGTTTGGGGGTTAAGTTCATACTCTGCATGCAAGCAACCTGTGTTTAGTACCCTTCACTGCATAGTTCCCCTCCTCCCCAAGCGCTGCTATAAATGATACCTGAGCACAAACCAGATGCACCACTTGCTGGGGTCCAACAACAACATCAATACTTTTTAAGCATTGATTTGCTATTTTGTACTGTGGTCCCCCCAAAATATAAATTCAGATTCATATGTTGCTCCAAAAGTTTCACACTCAAATAAGAAGTTCAATAAAAGCCAAGTGCTATTTCTTTTAGAGAAAGATGATAATTGGTTTCATCTGTTTCTTTATAACAAAGCTTGGTGAGTTCAAGGTCTGGTTAAGAGGTGGCAGAATAAAAATTCCAAAACAGGTAGATTAACTCCAAAGTGTATGAATTCAACTAGTTCATACACTGCTAGTACTAAAACACTTCGCATTTGTAACTCCTATAATTAAGTACAGTGCTTCTGTAAATGGAATGTGGTTTGGTGTGCCCAATGATATTTTATTTTATTTGAAGATTTTGGAATTGAACCCAGGACTTCACACATGAAAGGCTTGTGCTCTACCACTAATCCACGTCCACAGCCCTTAGATGGCATTTTAAACTTTTGCTCTTTCTGTTACATTGTATACTGACACTCATACAATCATGGACATAAAAAATAAATGGTAACCATCAAAAAGGAAGATTGCTGGAAAATTATGTTTATATGTTTGTACATTTTAATCTGCTTATAATACCTAGTTTTGCTCTCAATTTAGCAACAGTTCAATTAATACATATTTAGATAACCAAAGAAAGCATATGCTGCACTTATTCTCTTTTCTTCACCTGCCTACCTACATCAGAAAAATAGCTTGTGAGTCACTTTTTGATCATCTGTTTTATTCAAAACTTTATGGAAAAGGTGGGGTCATTCACTAATTAATGGTAATTTTATTATATGAGTAGCACACCAATTCCTTATTTAAAAATTAAACATCAGTATACAGCTTTTGGGCCACACCTGGCAGTATTTAGAACTTACCCCTGCCTTTGTACTCAGGGATCATTCCTGGCAAGGCTTGGGAGACAATATGGAATGCCAGGAATCAAGTACAGGTTGGCATTGTGCAAGGCAAACACCCTACCCACTGTATTCTCTCCAGCCCCAATGATAAAAAAAGTGTTATTAGTAAAAATTAGAACCACTAGTTTAGGTGTGATTTCACTTTGGTGATGGGGTAGACCACACCTGGCTGTGTTTGGGGTATACTCCTGGCTCTATCCTTAGGGATCACTACTGCTGGTGCTCGGGTTACCATGTGTAGGCCAACAGTTCAACAAGGATGGGTATATTTAAGGCAAGTGCTTTAGCCCTTTACTGTCTTTCCAACCCCTTGCTCACTTTTTAATATATTAGCATTTATATCTTAATGATATATGCATCTTAATGATGGCATATGTGATTACGATTAGTCTATATACTTCTCTCTTTTATATTCTGAAATATAACTCCTACTTATAATTAAGGATATTAATGATAATGATATATTTCCTTTATTGTGATAGAGGGCTGGAGCGATAGCACAGTGGGTAAGGCAGTTGCCTTTCATGCAGCCGACCAAGCTGGCCCAGGTTTTATTCCTCTACCCCTCTTGCAAAGCCCGGCAAGCTACCAAGAGTATCTCACCCTTATAGCAAAGCTTGGCAAGCTACCCGTGATGTATTTGATATGCCAAACACAGTAACAACAAGTCTCACAATGGAGACGTTACTGGGCCCGCTTCATCAAATCGATGAACAACGAAAGGACAGTGCTACTATGCTATTGTCATAGAAATAGTTGAGGAAATTGATACCAGATGCAAGTTGCACCAGTTAATCAGTGTCTCAGATTGGAGTGACTGGATTAATGGTTCTAGTTTTTCATGACTCTCAGAATCGGCACACATTGTTCCTACGCAAATAAACTCCGAACTTAAATCATACTGCTGACTTTTGGTAGTAAATAAAGGAAAAATTAGTGCTAACTTAAAGTAGGTTAAAAAAAAAAGTGCTTTAGTACTTTAGTTGAGATACTATGGGATTTAAATATGAGTTGCATGCAGCCAACTCCAGTTAGATTCCCAGCACCACATTGTTCTGGAGAACTTCCAGGAGCAACCCCTGAGCAACACAACCCCCGGTATCACCAAGAAAAGAAAAAGTATTTTTCATTGTGTTTCATAAAACACACCACCCCCTCCCAGCTCAGATCAGCATTTTAAGTATATATCAAGGCTACCATATTCCGTGTATGGGAGAGACAGTTGTAAGAAAGGTTAGTCATTAAGGTCAGCACAGATCAGAAAGAAACTTGCCAAGTCACCAGATTATTGAAAATCCTTGAGCAACTCTACAAAGTCTAGCCAGAAAACAGATCTGTTAAGTCCAACCATAGGCTCATAAGAAATAATAAGCAGTTGCTGTTTTAAGTAACTATGTTTTGGAGTGGTTTGTATTACAGAAATAACTTTGAGAATTTTCTCTGTTCTGTCTCATTTCCTGTGTTCATTGGAATAAATGAGATTGAATTTCAGTCCAGTTTTGAAATGCTATGCTAATTCTTTGTATTAATTTTATGCGTTCAAAGAATTATAGTTTGCATTTCAATATTATTATTAGCAGCAATACAATCATCATGACCAACATTTATTGAACACACACGGCTTTAAATGAGGCTAAGCAAGATTTGTTAAAGAAATTTCCTCTAGAGCAGGATTTAGCAAAAATTTTTATGAAAGGTCATGTAATAAATGGTTTAAGTTTTGTGGGCCATATGTTCTCTGTCACTCCCATATAATGCTGCTGGAAATGTAGCATTAAAGTGACTATAGACAATACATAAACAAATGAGATGATGGAGTTCCAATAATACAATGTTTACAAATATAGATGGCAAGCTGCATTTGGTGTATGGACAGCAGTTTGCCAATCACTAGTCAAGAAATCAGTAAACCAGACAACCATGCCATTGTTCTCCTGGAAAAAAAATAAAAAGCAACAATCATGATAAGTTTTCATTATTTTTCTTTTGCTGTAGTAAAATAATAAAATATAAGCCATACACAATTAATTTAAAAATTAGGTATATAATTATTCTGTCAACTACATGCACATTTTCTACAGCAGAACTTTGGAGCTTTTGATGAATTTCTGAAGATTGATACTGCTAAACAACATCCTTTGTTACCTTCTCCCAGTTCCTTGCAATAGGATTCTACTTTCTGCTTCTTTGACTATAGTTAATTTAGGTATCTCATATAAGTGGAATATTGTAGTATTTGTTTATCCTTCGGTAACTCATTTATTTTAGCAAAATATCTTTAAGGTTCATTCATGTTGAAACATGACAATTTTCTTCTTTGAAAGGAGCACCAAATAAAGGGTGTTGGGAAGATCCACCCTGGATGGGAGATGCATGCTGAAAGTAGAGTGTAGACCGAACATGATTGCCACTCAATTCCTTTTTTGCAAACCACAGCTCCCAAAAGGAGAGAGAGAACAAAAGGGAATGCCCTGCCACAGAGGCAGGGTGGGATGCGGGGTTGGGAGGGACACTGGTGGAGAATGAGCACTGGTGGAGGGATGGGTACTCGATCATTGTATAACTGAAACCCAAGCACAAAACTTTGTAAGTCTACAACTATACCTCATGGTGTTTCACTAATAAAAATTAAATAAATAAATCGCCCGCACGGCAGAGCCTGGCAAGCTCCCCGTGACGTATTCGATATGCCAGACACAGTAACAACAAAGTCTCCAATGGAGACGTTACTGGGCCCGCTCGAGTAAATCGATGAACAACGGGAGGGCCTTTACCTTTGGGCTGGAGTGATAGCACAGCGGTAGGGCGTTTGCCTTACAAGCGGCCAACATGGCCGACCCGAGTTCGATTCCTCTGCCCCTCTCGGAGAGCCCGGCAAGCTACCGAGAGTATTCGATATGCCAAACACAGTAACAACAAAGTCTCCAATGGAGACGTTACTGGGCCCGCTCGAGCAAATCGACGATCAACGGGAGGGCCTTTACCTTTACCTTTACCTTATGTACAATTATATATAAAAATTCTATATATAACATATACATATATACACATACATATAAAAATTTCCTTACCAATATATCAAATGGACATTCAGATTGATTCTGTCTGTTGGATATTTGAAGAATATTACAGTAAACATGGAAATGCCATTGTCTCTACTTCGTTTCAATTATTTTGCATAAATAACCAAAAGTGTATTGCTAGTTCATATAATACCTGTATTCTTATTTTTTATATTTCCATTAAATGAGAAAATGTGTTTTTTTTCTGAAAATTGTTAACAGTATCTATTATTTTATAGCTGTCATAAAAAGTATAATTTGATAGCTTTCTGTATTTTTTCTTTAATTTTTCTGGCTATTAGTGATAGTAAGGAAGTTTTAATGTGCCCACTGATCATTTGTATGCCCTCCTTAAAATACAATTCTCTATTTTGTACCTCAGTTTATCTATTTAGATTTTAACCACTTCTGAGTTTACAAATATTTTCCCTTGTCATAGAATATTATTTTATTTTGTTATTGTTTCCTTCACCATGCAGACTTTTAGTTTGATGTAGTTGTATTTATTTTTTAATTTATATTTTTGTTATCTGAGTTTTGGGTATCACATCCCACAAATCATTTCTGAAGTTAACATCAAAGAACTTTCCCCAGATATTTTCGTCTAGGAATTGTATCAAGGTCCGTTTAAGTCTAATCTGTTTTAAATTGATTTTTTTTATGATGCAAGATAAATCTCTAATTTTACTCTTTATCATTTGGATATTTGGTTTTAACATAATTTATTGAAAATACTTCCTTCATGGGGTGGAGTGATAGCACAGAGGGTAGGGCATTTGCCTTGCAAGAGAGAAACATGGCCGACCTGAGTTTGATTCCTCCCCCCCTCTAGGAGAGCCCGGCAAGCTACCGAGGGTATCTCGCCCACACAGCAAAGCCTGGCAAGCTACCCGTGACATATTTGATATGCCAAACACAGTAACTACAAAGTCTCACAAGGGAGACGTTACTGGGCCTGCTCAAGCAAATCGATGAACAATAGGACAGTGACAGTGACTTTCCTTCATTAGTACTGTATATTTTGTATAGTTTCTGCTCCCTTTAAGTAAGTTAATTGATACAATATACATTGATCTCTGTACTTTCTATTCTGTTGTATTGGTCTTGTGAATGTCTTTATCCCAGTACAACACCTTGATTAAAAACTATGTGATATTATTTGAAGCTAGGTATGTCACTCCTCCAATTTGTTCCAATTACTTTCTTCCTTCTAAAGGTTACTTTAACATTTAGTCTTTGTGAATTTTAGGATTTTCTTGTAATTTTTTGAAAAACGAAAGTGGAATGCTATACAGATTATGTTTAATGTATATATCACTTTGGACAAGATGGACATTTAAAAGTACTTCCTTATTTATGTCTTCTTCTATTTCTAAATTAGTATTTCATGATTTTCAAGTGATCATCGATGTCAAGAGAGGGGTTCGGCAGGGTGATACGGTTTCACTGAAACTCTCCAGTGCCACCCTCGAGAACATCATGCGATTACTGTAATGGGAAGGAATGGAAGATAGATGGTCAGCAACTACACCACCTCCGCTTTACTGATGACATCATTCTAATAACACCAAACATTAGCCAAGCAGCACAAATGCTGGCCAACTTCGAACGTGAGTGTGGAAAGGTCGGACTACAGCTGAATCTCAAGAAGACAATGTTTATGAGAAACGCCTCTTTCCTGACGCTTCATTCACTCTCAATGGAATGACCATCTTTGAATGGAACAGTTATGTGTACCTACGTTGAGAAGTCAACATGACAAATGACCTGGCACCTGAGTTGCGCAGGAGGAAGAGAGCGACTTGGAACACCTTCAAGAGCATCGAAGAAATAGCTAAGAGGACGAAGAACCTCCTGCTCTGGGCACATCTCTTCGATTCCACTGTTCTTCCTGTATTAACATACTCCTCAGAGACCTGGGCCCTACAAAAACAGGATGAGAACGCTATTAGGGTCTCCCAAAGAGGAATCGGAAGAGCCATGCTTGGAGTATCACGTTTCACTCAAATGAGAGAAAGAATTCGGAGTTCTGATCACCGTCTATGATCAAGAATCAGGGACACTCTCTCGTTTGCCAAGGTGTCAGAAATCAGATGGGCTGGTCATGTAATGAGATTTGGGGACGACTGCTAGACTAGAGCCGTTACCGACTAGATTCCATGGGACGTCAAAAGACTGTGTGGCCACCCACCTACCAGAGGGTGAGACTTCATCAAGACCCTGAACAATCAGTTTGAGGCTCTTTGTGTTCCTAGAATGAACAGATGCCATTGGGCTACACTAGTCTGGGACAGGAAGAAATGAAGACGTTACTGGTGCCCGCTCAAGCAAATCAATGATAATGGGAAGGCAAGTGATCAAGTAATTTTCATTGTATAAATTAATTAATATGGTATATGACATTAAATGATTTTTATGTCAAATCATTTTTCTATCATAGTGATAAATACCTTTGATAATGACATCTGATCCTTTCAATATGCTGTTAAATTCAGTTAGTATTTTATTGAAGGATCTTGTAATTGTATTCATCAGACATGTTATAATTTTTTGTTTGGTGCATTTGATTTTTATAGTGTCAGATGAGTTTCCAAATGCTCTCTCATTTTTAGTCTTGGAAGAAGTTTCTTTTTCTTAAATGTCCAGTAGAATTCTCCAGTGAAGCCATTTTGTCCTTGAGTTTTCTATTTTGAAAGAATTTCTGTTACTTTTTCAGTTGCTTTACTAGATATAGTTCTTTTAAATTTTTCTTTTTATGTATAATTTACTTTAGCTTGTTGTTTATTCTTAGTTATCCACATTTATATAGTTGTTGGTATAGGATTATTCATAGAAATCTCCTGATGATTCCTTTTATTTCTGTGTCATCAGTCATAATATCTCCTCGTTAACATCTAATTTTTTTCCTATTGTTTCTTATTCTCCCTAAACATTTGCTATGTCATACATATTTTAAAAAATCATCAGTTTTCTTGATTTTTAAATTATTTTTCTCTATTCCCCATTTTCCTGTTTAATTCTTAATACTTCTTTTTGATAATCTTAAAATATTTTAAAACTTTTTCTAGTTCCTTAAGAAGTAAAATTAATGTATTTGACATCTTGTTTCTTAATATGCACATTTAGGATTAAAAACCTCTTTTTTCTTGTTGCTATTATTGTATCCCTTAAGTTTTTAATGTTATTTTTGTTTATCTAAAATATTTTTATATTTTTGGGGCTGGAGCAATACCACAGCGGGTAGGGCATTTGCCTTGCATGCGGCCAACCCAGGCTCGATTCCCAGCATCCCTTATGGTCCCCTGAGCACCGCCAGGGGCAATTCGTGAGTGCAGAGCCAGGAATGACCCCTGTGCATCGCAGGGTGTGACCCAGAAAGTCCAAAAAATAATTTTTTTATATTTTTTTACAAATTTTTCTTTATTATTTAACATTGATCCATTAGATTGATTGAGCATGTGTTTTTTGATTTCCACTTATTTGGAACTTTGCAATTTTCTTTCTATCCTTATTCTTATTACATTGTGGTTAAAAAATATATATGGTATGACTGCAGTCTTTAATTTATTGAAACTTGTTTGTGACTTAATAAGTAATCTATCCTGGAAATAATTTCAGGGGAGTTTGAAAATATCAGGTTGAAAATATTGAGTTTGAAAAACAACATACCATTATGTTGTTGAGTGTAATGTTCTATATATGTATATCGCTAGGTTCTTTAGTTTGAAACATCATTCAGTTCCTCTGTTTCCTTAATGACAGTTGTTTGGGTGTTCTATACATTACAAGTACAGAAATAAAGATTCCCGTGGTTATTATGTTTTCTATTTATCACTTTAGTAATGTCAATGTTTGCTACATATATGTTGGTGCTCGGATGTTGGGTGCATAGTAGTAAAAAGATGTTGGGTATATGGTAAAAATTGTTATATTTTCCTAGTAAATTGATCCCTTAATGTTATTAATGTGTTGTGTGGTTCTCAATTTTTTTGTTTCTGTGGGTTCTTTATTTAAAGCCTATCTTTTCTGAAATAGTATGCCTAGTTTAGTCTCTTTTGGTTACCACACATATTGACTACTTTTTCCATCCTTTCTCTTTGAGCCTTAGGAATAATTCCTAAGTATATAGTGATTCCCATATTAACAAAATAAATTAAATCTTGCATGTTTCTTTTTTGCTATTCATCCATCTATGTATTTATGTTGAAAAGTTTGATAGATAATTAAATAGATAATTAAAATAATTATTAAGGGGCAAGGATATAATTTAACAATTAGGGCATGAACTTAGAATACATCTAACCTGGGAACCACATGACTTCCCAAGCACTGCTAAATCTTCCCCCTTAAGCATCAGTGGGTGTGACCCTGTAGGCCCCAAGAAGTACTGGGAAGACCGGGTGTTTCCCAGATATGTAATGCTTAGTGGCAGAGTACCCTCACACTGTCACATTAAATGCCAGCCTGGTTGGCTGAATATCACCGGGAGAATCTCTTCAGCTCTCCTAAGTACCACAGAAAAGTTGCCCCTGAATTCACGGTCACGGTCCTCCTGTTGTTCATCGATTTGCTCGAGCGGGTCCAGTAACATTTCCATTGGAGACTTTTTGTTACTGTGTTTGGCATACGAATACATCACGGGTAGCTTGCCAGGCTCTGCCGTGCAGGAGAGATACGCTCGGTAGCTTGCCAGGCTCTCTGAGAGGGGTGGAGGAATCGAACTCGGGTTGGCCATGTTGGCTGCGTGCAAGGCAAACGCCCTACCACTGTGCTATCGCTCTAGCCCTGCCCCTCAATAACTTAAAATAATGTAAGGAATCATTTCAATTATATTTTTTCTTTATGCAGCTTCTTTGTCTCTTTTGTCCTCTCATTGTATTTTTTGCTTTTTAAAAAAGAGTTTTAATTGATAGTATAGCCTTGCCTTGCATTTGACTGACCGAGGTTCAATCCCTGGTACTCCATATAACCCCTGTGTTCATCAGGAGTGATCCTTGAGTGCAAAACCAGAAGTCCTGAGCACAATTGGATATAGCTCAAAATTTTAAAAGAAAACAATTTTTATTATAACATTTGAATTCTTTGTCATTTAGCTTTATATCCATTTTGTAAATATATATCTATTGTTGTATATCTTGTAACTTATTTAAAAGCTTATAATACAAAACTATATTCTTTTACTTCTCCATTTCACATTTTTGTCACTGATGTCATAACATCATTTTTATTTTGTGTGTCTGTTAACATATTTTTACCAATATTGTGTCTTTATGTTTTATGTCTTGTCTTTTATCTTCTATATTAGCACTCAAAGTGATTTATATGCTGTAATTAAAATACCCTCTTTGTTTATATACTTTCTGTCAGTGAATTTTATGCTATCATGTGTTTTGTGGTGTTGCTTCCATCCTCCAAATTTAATTTGAAGCACTCTCTTTTGCATTTCTTTGAAATTAGGTCTAATGTCAACTTTTACTATTGTTATTCTGGAGCAAACATTTTTTTTTTGCTTTTTGGGTCACACCTGGTGATGCACAGGGGTTACTCCTGGCTCTGCACTCAGGAATTACCCCTGGCGGTGCTCAGGGGACCATATGGGATGCTGGGAATCGAACCCAGGTTTGCCGGGTGCAAGGTAAAAGTCCTACCCGCTGTGCTATCGCTAGAGCCCCACTGGAGCAAACTTTTATTCTTTATTAATGAGAAGGAATTTTAATAAATATAGTTTTTTAAGAGCACTTTTTGCTTGCATGTTATGAATATATAATGTCCTTCCCTTCTTGAATATAAGGCCTGCGCTAAGACATAGGCAGATAATTTTATGAGGGTTCCCTTGTCTGTACCTTTTTCACTTCATCAAAATTATCTCTTTTTATTTAATTATTGACAATTTGATTATAACATTTCTCAGTGTCAACTTTTCTGCATTGATCCTATTTTGGTCCATTTTTAAAAATCTGGTATTTATTTTCTTTTTTAAATGTGACAGATTTGAATCACTAATTCTCTCTCATTCTCCCTCTCTCTTTCCCCTCACTTTTCCTACTGTGAAAAATGTGTTTTCATAATTTGATGACATCACATAAGAGCATTAAGCTTTCTTTACTCTTAATTATTTTTATTTCTTTAATTTTATTTTTGCTTTGTGCAATAAAATAGTAGGCTACAAAATTAATGTGCAAAAATCCATGACATTTTTATATACACACAATGAAGTAAAGTTAAGAGAAATTTTTTAAATCCCATGTACAATTGTATATTCATTTGCTTTTTTTTTTTTGGTTCACTATCTGGATAATTTTCAATGTCTTGTTCTGAGTTTCACTCATTCTTCTAATAAAGATTGCTCTGGATACTCTGTGGCATATTTTTAAAATTCAATTATCCACCTCTAAAATTTTTATTTATAATATTTTTGTATGCCAATGTTCCTGTTTTGTTCATGCACCATTTTTTGAAATGGCTGAACATCTGAAATTGATTATTTTGAATTTTTTTATCCAATAACTCATAACCTTAATTTTTTGTTCTTTGGAATTGGGAATCATAGCTTCTGTGTTCAGGGTTTATTACAAACTGCTCAGAAATCACTCCTTACAGTGCTTGAGGGAACCAAATGTGCTACTGAAGTTGGAACCAGGATTAGTCATGAACAAAGAGTCTTAATTTCAGTTCTAGCTTTCTGACAAATTTCTTGAATATATTTTTATGGTTACTTTTCATTCTGCTTATTGAATATATTTATATTTAGTTTATTGGACTATGCTTTTTCTTTCTTCTGTGTAAGTTTGTCTTAGGATGTGTACATTTGAAAAGAACGCAAACAACTAACTCTATCAGTGGTTACTGACTGACTTTGTACAGATAATGCCCTTCATTAATCAATTAGGTACAGATTACCTTTTTATTTTGGTCCTTTTTTTTTTTTGGCCACAACTAATGGTGCTCAGGGATTACTCCTGGCTCTGAGGTCAGGGATCACTCCTAGTGTGGCCCAGGGAACCATATGAGTTGCCAGGGATCAAACTCAGGTTGACTGCAAGATAAGCTCCCTAAGAATCCAGTGTTCTATAGCTCCAGCAGATTCTTATAGTTTCCGAAATTTCCTTATATTCTGGGCTATGGTATTTAATATCCAGTAGATATTAGTTTCACTTTTTAGGAGCCTCTTATTCTAGCTCCCTCTAGCTATCTCTATAATATTGTTAAGTTCTCTTCACTTGCCATTAACTATCAATTTATTCCTCACTGTGCTCAGGCATCTAGTGTATGCTGGAATTCTATCAATGTTCATAGACAAGGGAAACCTAAAACAGTCTCTCAGGAAGCTCCTTGCAATACTGGAATATTATATATAGGCTCCAGCTCTTTCCCTCTTTATGGAGAAGCTGAGAATTAAAGATTTTCTTCTACTCATTCAGTGCTGAGTCAAGGGAAGGAATAATGATGAGTAATGCTAATTCTGATTATTTTTACTTTTATTCTCAGCAACATCCAACTTGGTGCCCTTTTGCGTCAGTGTTTCTGTGAAAGCAAGAAATAAATTTGGTGTTTGGACATGTCAGTCTTCTCTTTCCATCTGAGAGAGAAGTCAGCAGCTAGGAGTTATCTCTCAAGTGTACTATGGCAAGCTAGGGGAAGGGACTAAGCTGTATGATATAAATTCTATTGATAGAATCAATGTGATGGCTGCATGTTAATCTAGAAAACAGGTCTTCTTAACTAGTTGTTGAACTTCTCACAGATATAATTGATCCATATATTGTTTCATCAATGTTTCTAGGATGAGGGGTAGAGTGACTGAGGTTTCTTTTGCTATGTTGCTGACATCACTTGCTCTGATGTTTACGAAGAC
Organism: Sorex fumeus; assembly: GCF_029834395.1. NCBI lineage: Eukaryota > Metazoa > Chordata > Mammalia > Eulipotyphla > Soricidae > Sorex > Sorex fumeus. The sequence goes on along the minus strand of NW_026606071.1, from coordinate 16,089,344 downwards.
TCTGCATCCCTGAGTTTCCACTGGAAATGAAAATGTTTTAAATAAAGTGAAAACCTTGTAACAGGAACAGGAATAATACTAGATTAAAGAGAAAAAGTAGTTGCCTGTAAAATCAATAAAAAATCACAAATATTTCTTCCTCCATTCTATATCATATGGCCTCCAATGAACTGATTGTTCTCATAATAATGTCAAAAACAAAGTGTTTTTTAAGTATAGGATCAATAAATATTCATGTAAATACTTTAATGAGTTTTACTTTTAAATTTTACAATACTCATGAATCATAGACTGTCAATCTGTAGTCGCATTTCACATCTTATCTATATATTCAATAAGCATAGTTTCTTTATGTTTTTGATAAATGATTGATAAATGGTGGAGTCCATCCCTCCATTAGAAGACTTATTAAAAAGCAACCCTCTTTCTATTCTCATTTTTTCCCTGAGCTCCTAAAGAGATCCTCTTCCAGCTGGAATATAGTCAATAAACTGACAAATTAGAACCACGACATGATATTCACTGACCGAGTCTGCCTTTGAGCTCTAGACTATTGTGAACAAAAAGCAGAACTGTTTGATTTAAGCCTGTCTCAAATAGTTACATTTATAATACCAGACCTTGACAGAAAATGAATTATACATATGTACATATTTATAAAATCAATAGCAATTAAAGTGTAATCTCTAGAAAATAAGATCATTCGTTGTAATAAAAATACAAATTACCAGGTCAAAGACACAGAGCAGAGGCAGTTAGAGCTCCTGATTCTGGGTGGATCCACAATCTCACAATGCCCCACCCTCAGAATTATTCACTGTAGTCCTGGAAGAGTTCCCACAAGCACCATTAAGGTGGCCCTCGTGGTCCCCAGCTCTGTTGGGCCTGAACAGTCCCACATTCTTGGACCATAGCACTCAAAGGTCCTGGTTGGAACTGAAGAAATAGCACAGGATTAGAGTACTCCTCTTGCATGTAACCAACCCTGATTCAATCTCTGGCATCAAATATAGTCTGAACACCCAACCCCTGAGCTCAGAACCAGATATACCCCATGAAAACCACCAGGTAGGCCCCTCAGAAAAAAAAAAGAAAAAAGAAAACCCCACTTTTAAAAATAGTTATTCCTGATTGGTTGAGAGAATTTCTGTAATTAGCCCCTAGATCCCCTGAGCACTATTTGAAGGAGGAAATAAAAAATGATCATAATATAAAATGTCATAATAAAATATCTGGAGCTAGACTTTTGAGTTTGAATTCTGGCTCCATTAGTTACTAGCTATGTGATCCTTGTTATCTTTTAAAATGAACATCATTAAGTCACTTGTTAAAGTTAATAATAATAAATTCATAGAGTTGCTGAATCAAATAATAGATACATGCTGTATAAGTTGGTAAGGAGCCTGGCAGAATAATTGCCATCATTGGATTAGTTCGTCTTTAATGTTGTAATTATTCACTTGATCACTTGATCCCCCGTTATTCATTGATTTACTCAAGTGGGTGCCAGTAATGTCTCCATTCATCCCTGTTGCGTGCTAGCATAGCCCAATGGCATCTGTTCGTTCTAGGAACATGCAGAGCCTCAAACCGATCATTCAGAGTCTTGACGAAGAAGTCTGACCATCTTGTAGGTGGGTGTCCACGCGATCTTTTGACGTCCCGTGGAATTATTAAATTAAAAAATTATATGGTAATGAAGGATAGATGTATAAAAGAGAAGAAAATTAAAAGAGGTTCCATAGTACAAATTAAATAAAATTTAAACTAAGATAAAAGTAATTTTATGTGATAGGATGTAGAAATAAATAAGTTTCTAAATTGAATAACTTAATGAACTCAATTTTAAATAAAACAAATTGAACTAGAGAAATAATGAAGGGACAAATGTGCTTAACTTGCATGTGGCTGACCTTGACACTATATATCATACCCAAACACCCACAAGAGTAATACTTGAGCACAGAGCCAGAAGTTAGCCTTTAACACCCCTGGGTATGTTTTAAAAGTATGTTTAAAAAGTAACCAAAAAAACAAAAGAAAAAGAAATAATTAAATTAACATAAACTTAATGCAATTTTAATAAAAAATTCTAATTATATTTTACTGGAATTGACCAGTTGATTGTTCATTTAGAAGTTCTAAGAATGTACATAGATGAAAGTTTTGAAAATAAAACAGTAATAATTATAATGATTTAATAGATATTAAAATCAACTCTAAAGCTATTTTGTTTTAAACTATGCTGCATTGATGCAAAAAATACAAATATTAATAAAGATAGAATAGAGAACAACAAATTATTGTGTGCATACATGGTATGTGACATAATAGGATTTTTAAACATCTGGAGAAATATAGACTAACAATAGTGTTTAAAATGCTTATAAGTGTGGGGAAAGGAAGGCAGATACTTGTTTCACAAACAAAAAGTTATATTTAAGATTTCAAAAACATATAATTCTGATTAATTTAAGAATTATCTATTAAAATTACCAAAAATAGAAAAACATTAATAAGTATTTTAAGAGAAGTCCAAACATTTTATATATTTTTTAATTAAAATATTTGCTTTATAATGATAGACAAAACTTTAAAAGCAAAGTCAGGGGCTGGAGTGAATGCACAGTGGGTAGGGCATTTGCCTTGCATGTGGCTGACCCGGGTTTGATTCCCTGCATCCCATATGGTCCCCTGAGCACTGCCAGGAGTAATTCCTGAGTGCATGAGCCAGGAGTATCCCCTGTGCATTGCTGGGTGTGACCCAAAACGCAAAAAAAAAAAAGAATATGATAGATGATAGATGTTTGTATAATCTAGAAAGTTCATAGACACATTAATAAAGTGAAGAGTAAGTTTGATTATAAAACGACATAATAGAGACACAAAATTAAGGTTTATTGTATAATAGGAAATAATTATAAGTGGGTTTTTTTTGGTGCCATACCCAGTGTTTCTCAAAGCTTTGTGCTCGCTCTGTGCTCAGGGATCACTTTTGGCAGTGCTCATGGGACTATATGTATTGCCAGGTTTCAGATATAGGTCAGCCATGTGTGAGGCCAGCACCTAAACCTAAACTTGCACAATCTCTCTGCTGCCAAAATCTTTAATATATATGATTTGTAGATGACAAAAAATCAGAACTTTAAAATGAAAATAAACATATTAACATCATGCAAATTTTAAGATTCTTCACAAAAATTCTTTCAATACTATTATTATTATGCATATTTTAAACATTAGGAAGCCAAAGCACAGAGAGACTAAACATCTTGTGAAAGACTGAAGATTTCCAACCTAAGCAGTCCAATTCCAGAATAGTAGATGGATATAAGATGATGTCTCCCAAAGAACAAAATAAAGGCAATCAATCTAATATGTATTTAAAGTCTAAAGCACACTGTGAATAAAAAAGTAAAAGTCTCAAAAATAAATTTAATGTATTAACAGAATTTGGTTGAAATATAAATGTGAAAAGGAGTAACATGTCTTTTTACTTAATATAGTTCTTTTGCTTGAAGTTTTGCATAAAATATATATTAACTCAAACATGTGTAATTTAAAATAAGTATTTAATTGAAGAAACATATAATAATTATTGCATATATACATTGATTTATTTAGTTTACTCTTCCTAAGGGTATATTGCTTATGACATCAAAGGGTGCTATCTAAAAATTGATCAATAATTAGTTGATATATCAATGTAGAAGATTATATAGTATTACGTATTTTAGAGCAAAATAACATATATGTCTAAATCCAATGTCCTAGTCACAACTTGAAAACCTCTGTTATTATATAGTTCATCTGTCTTTCTGCCATTTGTAGGGTCTCTTTCTTTATTTTAATAAATGACTGACTTCTACAATACAAAATTCGTGCATAATGGTAAAGTTCTTGGCAAGTCGTGTTCTGGCTTTTAAAACAATTATTTCTCTAAAATCTAGTTCTAATACAAGACACTAAGAGAAAACCTAGGTCTTTAGGCCTAAGACTGGAACAGACTTTCTGTAACTGAGTTTTTTCTTATCATATACAGAGTAATTTGAGAATTCTACCAGAGAAAACAATTGTTTATACATCACAGGTTTGCTATTTTAGAGACCCTTTGAAAACCATCTTAATAACAAAGGAGTCCCCTGCTTGCATTAGAAGAAGATGTTCTGATCTGAGTTTTACTGGATAATTACATTGGTCTGAATTTCATGCAGGAAGGATTTTCAATACAACAGACAACAAAGATTCTTTATGATACAGTGTGATACGTAGTGATTTTATGCAGGCAAAAATTTAAGACTAGCAAAATCCTAAAGCTTGATTGCTCATGGGATAATATTTCAAGCCTCCAATCATTCCGTTTTAAAATACCTCAAGTTTACAATGATGAATCTAAAAAGCACTAACAAATCCTACTCATTCAACTCTAGTTCTTGAAATGGCATCTGCCTTTGAGCTATAAAAATAACAGATGATTTTTTGATAGCTTATCAGTTAACAGACTGCTTAGTTAGGATAGCACATTTTTATGCTAATGACAGTAAGTAGAGAGGGAGAGAAAGAGTAAAGTAAAAATACAAAGTACCATGAGGGGGATAGAGAGACATTTGAAGACTTGCTTTAATTTTAGAAAATAAATCTGAATTTTCTTCTTTAGGTTTCTTCCTTCATAAAGTCACACAAGACTTATTTGTTTAAAATAGGTCCAAGGGTAGGTAGGGAAGATAGAGATGTAATTTAAATCCTGTAACATATGCCTTATAGTAGGCACAAAATGATTAGTAAATTCATGGATAAAGAATTCTGTGAAATTGCCAGTGAGTTAAGAGATGCATTTTTGAAATGTCAGTATGACACAGTAATCTTAAGAGTTCAGTTTTCAATGTTAATTCCAGGTATTCAAGTCTAGTCAATTGAGAAATATGGTTGATGTCTTAATATGTTGTCATATTAAGTGAAGGAAAATAGAACTGAGTTTAATTATAGGTTTTAAAAATAATTCAAAATAAACCATACCCCATAGTATCTTAGTTTAGAATAAAACTACACTTCTACTGATATAGACTGCTCACCAGAATTTGAATCGTAGCCTGAATAGTAATAAAAACAAAATTGAATCTAGAGACCCTGAAAGATAGTACAATGGGTAAGGCATTTGCCTTGCATTTGGTGGACCTGGGTTTAGATCCCTGGCACCCCACATGGTTACCTTATCTCGTGCCAGGAATAATCCCTGAAAGCAGAGCCAATAGTAAGCACTGAACACTGCTGGGTGTAGCTCAAAATTAAAAACAAAACAAGAAATAAATAAAATGACATCTATAAATAACATGTTTTATTTTTCATGTTTGTTAAGCATTTTCCAAACTACTAGATTTTAATCAGCTGGGAAAACAATGTTTAGTAAGAATAACAAAGAAGGGGTAAACTTTAATAGAAAAAAAGAGGTGAAGGATTCCAATAGATGAATCAAGATTTCAAATAAAGAAATTCTTAATTTTTGACTTTTATTTTAGTTTATTAGGAAAAAAATTAAAGAAACAGAACTTAGTTTCTTAAGAGCTGTCCTTAAATTACCCTTTATGGTAAATGTTATTGGACAAAGTGCTGAGGCAACATAAAGATAAGTAGCACTGTAGCACTGTACATGCCGATGTTCATCAATCTGCTCTAGCGGGGACCAGTAACATCTCCACTGTGAGACTTGTTGTTACTGTTTCTGGCATATCAAATACGCCGCTGGTAGCTTGCCAGGCTTTGCCGTGTGGGCGGGATACTCTCCATAGCTTGCTGGGCTCTGTGAGAGGGGCGGAGAAATTGAACCTGGGTCAGCAGCATGCAATGCAAATGCCCCACTGCTGTGCTATCATTCCAGTCCATAAAGATAAGTACTTTGTCTAATGTTATCAAGGTATTAAGTGACAGGCCTGATGTTTGAATCCAGATCTATTTGGCCAGACTCAGTATCTTTTTTCAAAATACACACAAGGAAACCGAAACGATGGCAATAATTATTTTCTCTCACTGAATAATATCAGAGTAATCATGGTCAGAACCTCTTGATCACTTGACTTCCTGTTAATTATTGATTTGCTCAAGCAGGTGCCAGTAACGTCTCCATTTGTCTCTGTCCCGTGCTAGTGTAGCCCAATGGCGTCTGTTCGTTCTAGGAACACAAAGAGCCTCAAAAGGATCGTTCAGGGTCTTGATGAAGAAGTCTGACCATCTGGTAGGTGGGTGGCCACGCAGTCTTTTGATGTCCTGTGGAATCCAGTCGGTAAAGGCTCTAGTCCAGCAGTTGTCTCCAAATCTCATTATGTGTCCAGCCCATCTGATTTTCGATGCCTTGGCAAACAACACAGCGTCTCTGATTCTTGATCATCGACAGAGGTCGGAATTCCGGATTCTTTCTCTCATTTGAGTGAAACGTGATACTCCAAGCATAGCTCTTTTGATTCCTCTTTGGGAGACCTGAATAGTGTTCTCATCCTGTTTTCGCAGGGCCCAGGTCTCTGAGGCATATGTTAATGCAGGAAGAACAGTGGAATCAAAGAGATGTGCCCGGAGCCGGAGGTTCTTCGTCCTCTTAGTTATTTCTTCGAAGTTCTTGAAGGCATTCCAAGCCGCTCTCTTCCTCCTGCGCAGCTCGGGTGCCAGGTCATTTGTCATGTTGACTTCTTGACCTAGGTACACATAGCTGTTGCATTCAGAGATGGTCGTTCCGTTGAGAGGGAATGGGGCGTCAGGAACGAGGCTGTTTCTCATAAACATTGTCTTCATGAGATTCAGCTGTAGTCTGACCTTTCCACACTCATGGTCCAAGTCGGTCAGCATTTGTGTTGCCTGGCTAATGTTTGGTGTTTTTAGAACGATGTCATCAGCAAAGCGGAGGTGGTGTAATTGCCGACCATCTATCTTCACTCCCATTCCTTCCCATTCCAGTCATCACATGATGTTCTCGAGGGTGGCACTGAATAGTTTAGGTGAAATGGTATCACCCTGCTGAACCCCTCTCTTGACATCGATGATTACTTTTTTGTAGAATGGTGAGATCCTGGTAGTGAATCCGTAATACAGCTCACGGAGGATCTTGATGTATTGAGTTTGAATGCCCTAATTGGCTAGGGCTTCAATGACCACTTCCATCTCAACAGAATCAAAGGCCTTCTTTAAATCAATTAAAGTTAGAGTGGCATCTTGAACTCCCGAGAAACCTCAATGAGCTTGGTTATCATGTGGATATGGTCGATGGTGCTGAATCCTTTTCGGAACCTGGCTTGCTTGCATGATTGTCCTTCATCTAGTGTTCTGCCAATCCTATTCAGGATGACTCGAGTGAACAGGTCAATGACAGACAATAGGCAGATTGGGCGATAGTTGTCAATGTCGTGGATGTCTCCCTTCTTGTACAGTAGTACAGTCCTGCTGGTTTTCCATTGGACGGAATGTTACATTCATACAGGTAGCGTGTGAAGAGTCGAGCCAGCGTATTGATGAGTACTGATGACAGGTTCTTCATGTGTTCAGGTCTGACCTTTTCTGGGCAGGGTGCTGTTCATTTCTTTACCAACGAAATGGCGTGTCAGATTTCGAAAGAGAGAACATTGGGAACGACATAGCCATCCTGAAGAATTTGGTATGTCAGCAGGTAGACATGGCTATCGAAGAGATCTGAGTAGAAGTCACGGATAATCTTCTCCATTGCCCTTCTGGAAGATGTGATAGATCCATCAGGACATTGGAGGGCAGTCATCTTGGTCTTGTAGTTGGCGAAGGACAGGCGGGCATTACGAATGCTTTTCCTGGCTTCTGCCTCATCTACCAGCACTTCTGCTCTTCTCTCTTTGTGGTCTTCCTGGGCAGAACCTAGACTCTCTAATTAATGATTAAATTCTGAATGGGTGTACTGCATATTTTAAGTGTCCACACATGACGCTTTAAAAGCAAACATTACAGAAGAAACTATAGCTCTGCCCATTCGTTCAGCATGTGTGTTAGAAGATAGTCTCAATGATAAAATTAAAATGGTCTTTATTTTATGAAGACAGACTATTTGAAAATATCTAAGACTTTGTAAATGATGGAAAAAATCAATTATATAGATTTTAACATAGTTTGGGGTTGGTAGGCAGAAGGTCAGGATTTAGGGAACTCTGCAGTGCGCTGCCTTTATGCTCCTGGTCACTCCTGGTAGTACTTGGGGATCCATTTATGGTACCAGGAACTAAAATCAAGCCTGCCCACATTCTGACAAGCATCTTAACTCTTGAACTATCTTTCCATCCCTAACCACTGTTTTATAATTCATTCGTTCCACAAATGAAATCTCCTTACAAATCTCCTCCCACAAATGCCTAAAATATCTCACATTGAAGTTATGTTCTTCAGATAGGTTTTTCAATATGCTAGACAAAATTAAAACTATTTGTTTCAGCAATTAGAACAATTTTAGGTTCAAATTCTTTTGTGTGCATGGGAGTGGGCTTGTAGAGAAACAGGAAAAAAAAATGAGTTGCCCAAGGTCATATCTTGATAAATTTTTTCAAGTATTTCTAAACCTTTTAAAAAAAATGGATCACATTGGTCACGTTGGCTATGCTTATGACTCTTGGATCTGTGCTCTGGGATCATTCCTGCTGGTACTCTAGGAATGATTTCTGCTGCTAGGGATTAAACAGAAATTCACTGAGTGTAAGAGAAGCATCTGAACCCGAATCCTTTACTGTTTCTCTGCTCACATCCCCACCAAAATTTGCTCACATCCCCACCAAAATTTTCCTTTGTGTGTGTGTTCCCCATCCCCCTTTCTGTAATCTCTATTCCTAATGTATAAAACATATACCTAAGGTGTATGCCTCATTCAAACCCAATTTTACTTCAATCCCCTGATAGAATTTAGAAGCGTGCCTAAGGTGTTTAAAGGTGTTAAAGCATATTAGAGGTGTTTACTAACATTTGATGAATGATACTTATTAGTCTATGGTTATTGCTACACTGAAACAAAATAAGAAAAAGTTGCTCTTCTCATGGTGGTTTACAAAAGGACACTCAAGTTGTACTTTGTGAGGTACAGTGCTTCATTCCACAAATTGGAACAAAGCAGCATGAGATAGTGATTGATTTTGATGATTTGTCTAAAACAAAACTTTCTATACATACACTGTAAGTGTACAAAATTCTTTAGTATTTAGCAAATATTTTGCAGTCGCTATCTCTATGATCTTTGCTAAATATTTGTTGACAAATATAATACCATTTCATTATTCTATGAACTCAAAAGACAAGTAGTTGTTGTTTCAATTGGACTAAATAGTTTAATTAGTTAGATATATTGAATGTCACATTAAAATAGATAGGAAAGACTTTCACTGGAATTGCACACATTTATAGTAGAAAGCTATCCTCTTGATCTTCAATTTTTTTATTAGGAAAAACAATTCACAAAAGGATTGGAGAGATAGTGCAATAGGTAGTTGCTTGCCTTGAACACTATGGCCTAGGTTTGATGCCCTGCACCTTACATGGACCCCCCAAGCTGCCAGGAGTGACCTACAGCGTAGAGGCATGAGTAAGCCCTGGATATCACTAGGTGTGGTCAAAACACAAATTCATAAAAAAGTCTCCTATTAACTCTATTATTCATGAGACTCCCTTCATATGCATTAATTACAACTTAAGTCCTTGAATTTAAATATTTAAAAGATAACACATGGAGCCAGAGCGATAGTAAAGTGTGTGTGTAAAATGGTGCTTGCCTTGCATATGACTGATTCTGTTTCAATCCCCAATATCCCATGTGGTCTTCCAGGACTGATCCCTAAGTACAAAGCCAAGAGTAAGTCCTGAGATGGTTGGTGTGTTCCAACAACAAAAAGATAAAAAGAAAAAATTATGATAAATAGGGTAAGGAGGAGGAGGAGGCATACTAGAGTGATAGCATAGTGGGTAGGGTGTTTGCCTTGCATGCGGCGGACCCGAGTTCTATTACTCCGTCCCTCTCAGAGAGCGTGACAAGCTACTGAGATTATCCCACCCACATGGCAGAGCCTGGCAAGCTCCCCGTGGCATATTCGATATGCCAAAAACAGCAACAACAAGTCTCACAATGGAGACATTACTGGTGCCTGCTTGAGCAAATCAATGAACAATGGGATGAGAGTGCTACAGGTTAAGGAGGAAACTAGGGTTCTTCTGATCAATGTCTGTGTAAAAGCCAACAAAAAGCTCTGCTTAGGTTATGTCCTAAATCACATTGACACTCCCCTTCTCTTCCCTATAGAAATTACAGATTTTCTTCCCAAGTACAATAAAATAAGATGAAAAACACCCTGAAGAGGGACCCTGTGCCTAAATCAGTACACAAAAGATGAAGTAAATGGGGAAGAAGCTGTATTTAAACTAAAGATATAAGATATAAAGATATAAGATATGAAATTTTAATACAGTTGTTTTCAAAGGTCTAGGTATAGAGGCATAATATTTGTGCACCTTTATTATTTTCGTGTGTACTTTAACTTTCAGTAAATTGGCATGTTTCAAATGAGACAGAAATCAAATATGGTTACTACAAATTTTAAGACTACAAGTATTAATTTTTAAAGGTGTATATTGCCATTTCATTTGAAAAAAGTTAAAATTTTATCTCAATGTTTTGTTTTTATTTCTACATCATAAATAGCCAATAAGATTAACTGTAGACATAGAGTTTTGCTTCATGAATTAGACCAAATTAATGCTATTTCAAAAAGATTATAAAATGATAATTTTAATTTTTGTCTCACCACAGGGTGGATCAGAAACACTTCTAATTCATAAGGTTTTGAATATGGGCCATTTGGGCTTGTGAATCAAGATTTTAATTTTTCATAGCAAAATTTATTAGTGCATCTGTTATAAAACCAATTAAAAAATTCAAGTAGTCTGAGCCTCAGGCATTTTCTAGTCCTGACAACATACACTATCACATAAATCCAATATATTCTGGGACAATTCTAAATATCCTTACTTCCTAGCAAGTGAAGTATATTTTAGTGTATCATTTTACTAACATGGAATAACTGACAATATTTGTATCTAGCATTGTATCCAGTGAAATTTATAATTTTTTTGAAATATGCAATTTACTGAAAGTAAATACACACACAAAAATAATAAAGGTACACAAATATTATGCCTCTATTCCTTGACCTTTGAAAAAAATTATATATGTATTAACCATTGTATGAAAACACATTTTAAAATGGGTTTGTAATTTAAGCTTTGCATTTGCAAATAAGGGGACAAAATGGGACTTTTATATTATCCACCATAATAAAACTATGGTTCCCTTAGTTTGATAAGTTCACCAAGCACATACAAATTTGGATATGTGGCAAACAAATGTTTCATGCATAGCTGATGTGTACTTTGAAATAGTGGGGGCTCTTTTCCATGTTCATATGAGTAACAGTCACTGAAAAAAGTAACCAGATATACAGTGAAGTAAATGTGGTTCTTAAATGGAGTGTGTTACTCCTTCCCACTCTACTGAATGAACTGTTAAAAGACCAAGAAGGCTGTCATAGAGATATCACAGGAAATAGAGAACTCCAAGCCAAGGGTGTGTCCAATGGGGTTGGCATGGAATGACAGACCGCCCTCCCCACATGGAAAATCTCGTCACCCATCTGAGATATCACATAACGGTGGCAGCACTCCAGAGACAGAATGAGCTCCACCTGTTTGCAATGTGTTTAGCTATTAATATTTATGTAGTAATTCAAGGGAGTAAAAATGACAAAATGAACCAAGTTGTATCACTGTTGGTGCTTTCAACCAAGATTTCACAGAAAAAAAAAAGTAACAGCATGAATCTGTCCTTCGCTGTAGGAAGAAATTGTGTGACATCCTTAGGATGCCAAGGATTGTAGAAGAGAAGGCAGTAGCCATGTCTTTGGCATACCCAGAACGCTTACTCTACCATGACTTAATAAGACAAATTTTTGCTGTTTGTAGTGGTGCTTCTGACTCATGCAAAAGCGAAATAAGTCAGAAAAGACATGTTCTAAGGGCTCTACAGATACTAGTGGTCCAGAATATTAAAGTTAAAAGAGACAAAAATAGAAAAATATCAGAAAATAATATTCCATTTATCAATATTCCCAAGGATGTTTTGTATAAGTTTATGACCATTTCCCATGACAGCATCAAAAGTTGAACAGGATTCCATTGAGAGTGTGTACTTGGTGTGTATGTTCTACTGGCTTAGTGAAACTTTGAACACTTCAGTTAAACTAAGTTCCATCTTGAGAAAATGAATTCCTCAAGCAAGTGGTAAAAAAAAAATCTATTTATCTGTAAATGGTCTCTTTCAAGAACTGATTTTATATATGGTTTTCAGCATGATAGCAAAACCCAAAAATGGATCCAAGCATACCTAGCCCCAGTTCCTCTTCTGAGAAAGAAAATAAAATAATCGTGAGCAATCGAATGAATCTGACCTCTCATCTCATATGTACCTTAAACCAGCTGACTTTATAAATGTATTGGAATTTTTTAACCATGACTTATTTCTAATTAAACAGAGAAAATGTCACAGAATTTTTGTGAGAGCAGAATGTGACCATGCAGAATAAGTTACCATGAACAAGTCTGAATGTCCATGCTATTATGTTCTTAGCTAGGATATATCCAACTTTACTGATATATTTTGTGTATATCACTGGATCAGAGAACATATAGAAAGAAAATTATTTATACTAGAGGCTTAGTAATTCTGTACTGGAACATGGCATGTAAAAACGTGTATATTGATAGTTCATAAATACGTAAACTATGCATAGGATAGCATATAGTCTATGTATTTATATATGCATATATACATATGCAAGATATAAAGACCATTCTTATGTCTATGTTGTCCTTCAGTGTAAAATTGCCATAATTTGAGTAACACTTAATCCAAGGATAAAAGAGTTCTGCATGTTTGAGCTAAAGACATAATTTCTGAAATAATAGCATGTAAGACTGAGATACCCTTCCCTTCAACACTGCAAATGTGACAGAATATGAACAATCTGGAGTGGGCTAGAAAAGGAATCACACCAAAATAAGACATAAGGTTCTAATCCCCAGTTTTTAAATATTACCTTCTAAGGCTAAGGTTTTATTTATTTTTATTTTTTATTTTTTTATTTTATTGAATCACCATGAGATACAGTTACAAAGATTTCATGTTTCAGTTTCAGTCATACAATGATCTAACACCCATCCTTCCACCAGCGTACATTCTCCACCATCAGTGTCCCCAGCATACCTCCCCCTTTCCAAACCTCCCCCTGCCTCTATGGCAGGCAATTTCTCCCATACTATCTCTCTACTTTTGGGCATTATGGTTTGCAATATAGATACTGAGAGGCTATCATGTTTGGTCCTTTATCTAATTTCAGCACACGTCTCCCATCCCAAACAATTCCTCCAACCATCATTGAGTTTTGATCCCTTCTCTATTCCAGCTGTCTTCTCCACCAGCTCATAAGAGAGGCTTCCACCTAGGGAGCTATATTTCTGGCCCTTGTGTCTACTGTTATGGGGTGTCAGTTTCATATTATGTCATTTTATATTCCACAGCAGCTCGTGACATGAGCGATAGCACAGTGAGTAGGGCGTTTGCCTTGAACGTGGCCAACCCGAGTTCGATTTCTCCACCCTCTGTCGGAGAGCCTGGTAAGCAATCGAGAGTATCTCGCCCTCATGGCAAAGCCTGGCAAGTTACCCGTGACGTGTTCGATATGCCAAACCCAGTAACAAGTCTCACAATATTACTGGGCCCACTAGAGCAAATCAATGAACAACAGAGGACAGTGACAGTGACAGTGATAGTCCACAAATGAGTGCAGTCATTCTATATCTGTCCCTCTCTTTCTGACTCATTTCACTTAGCATGATACTCTTCATGACCATCCACTTACAAGCAAATTTTACAACTTCATTTTTCCTAGCAGCTGAATAGTATTCCATTGTGTAGATATACCAAAGTTTCTCTGACCAGTTGTCTGTTCTCGGCCACTCAGATAGTTTCTAGATTCTGGCTATTCTGAACAATGCTGCAATGAACATACAGGTGAAGATATCATTTCTACAGTGCTTTTTTTTTGTACCCTCAGGATACATTCCTAGAAGTGGTATTGCGGGGTCATATGGAAGCTTAATTTCTAGTTTTTAAAGGAATGCCCATATTGTTTCCCAGAAAGGCATTCTGGTGGGCATTCCCACCAACAGTGAAAGAGCATCCCCTTCTCCCCACATCCATGCCAACACTGGTTGCTTTTGTTCTTTTGTTGTGTGCCATCTCTGTGGTGTGAGATATCTCATTGTTTTGATCTGCATCTCCCTGATGATTAGGGATGTAGAGCATTTTTTCATTGCCTTTTGGCCATTTGTATTTATTTTTTGAGGAAACTTCTGTTCATTTCTTATCCCCATTTTTTAAAAGCATCTCTAAGGATAAAACACCACTGATCAAGCAAGTGGAAACAAACATAAACAAATGGAACTACATTAAACTAATAAACTTCTGCACTTCAAAAGAAACAATGACCAAAATACAGAGAGAGCCCATGGAATGGAAAAGAATATTTACCCATTACCCAGATGATAAAGGATTAATATCTAGGGTATCCAAGACACTAGTAGAATTGTACAAGGAAAAAAATCTCCAACCCCATCAAACTTTGGGTAAGTTTTAACGATGTAATTAAGCTAAGAAATCTGAAATAGGAAGGTTACACTACATATTCAGAATAACCTCTAAGTGTTGTCACATTTAGGGCTGGAGCGACAGCACAGTGGGCAGGGCGTTAGCCTTGCTTGCAACTGACCCAAGTTTGATTCCTCCATCCTCTTGGAGATCCTGGCAAGCTACTGAGAGTATCCCACCCACACAGCAAAACCTGGCAAGCCTGGCAAGCTCCCCATGATGTATTTAATATGCCAAAAACAGTAACAACAAGTTGAACAATGGAAACGTTTCTGGGCCCGCTCGGGCAAATTGATAAGCAACAAGAGAACAGTGCTACAGTTGTCACAGGAAACCTTGAAAGTTAGAAGCAGAGGAAGACTAGATAAAAAAATAGAAAACTAGGTAGAAGAGGGCAATGAAAAGATAGAAAGGGATAGAGAAAATATACATTAAAAATTCAAGTAAGGGGCTGGAATGATAGCATAGCGGGTAGGGCATTTGCCTTGCACGCAGCCCGACCCGGGTTCGATTCCAAGCATCCCATATGGTCCCCCAAGCATGGCCAGGAGTAATTCCTGAGTGCATGAACCAGAAGTAACCCCTGTGCATTTCTGGGTGTGACACAAAAAGAAAAAAAAGTCACATAATTCCACAGTTCAGAAACACAGTGCTTGAATTAAAGTCTTGCATCTTGCATGCAGCTGGCCTTGGTACCAAATAGTTCCCCAGAGTCTCTGACAACACCAAATGTAGCCCTGGAAACCATTGAGGTGATCCAGGTACTAGGAGGAACCCACAGACCAAACTATGAGCAATGCTTGATAGAACTGTAGCACTGTAGCACTACTACACTACAATACTCCCGTTGTTCATCAATTTACTTGAGCGGTCACCAGTAACGTCTCCATTGTAAGACTTGTTACTGTTTTTGGCATATCGAATACGCCATGAGGAGCTTGTCAGCTTTGCTGTGCGGGCATGATACTCTTGGTAGTTTTCCGGGCTCTCCAAGAGGAACAGATGAATCGAACCTGGGTTGGCTGCGTGCAAGGCAAACACCCTACCCACTGTGCTATCGCTCCAACCACATTAACATTTTTAGTATAGGCTACAAAAAAGGAAGAAAGTAGGGTTCCTTCACTATACAGACAAAAGAAAGGAACATGAGACAAAGAACAGGGATTCAGTGTAAGGATCTACTAATGTGCCTGCTAAAATGTCCAGAATATTCCTTGGTCCTAGGTGCAAAAAATTAGTAAATTTCATCTTACTGCCATATGGGAGCACATATTTGTCTGAGTTGGCTTTAGTTTTTTGCTCTATATTATTATCCTTTCTCCTTCACTCTTTCCTCATTCCTCTTTCCATATTTTATAGTTTTCTAAAGTCAAAAGGAGAAAACAACACTATGAATGTCCACATTTTTAGAATCAAGATGTGCACAATCAGTATGTGCACAGCAAGTCTTAGATAAATGATCACAGTTAGAAAATAACTGGAGATTAAGGGTTCCCAGTATATCTCAAGAAACTGGAGCACATGCTTTGCAAACATAGGGTCCTGGGTTCTACTCTAAGCATTGCATCACAGAAAGGACCATCAAGCAACTCATCAGGAGAAGCCCCCAACTATCACCTGGGGTGACCTCTCCAAAAGCAAAAACAATAAATAAATAAATAAATAAATAAATAAATAGGGATTGATAAGTCAAACAGATGTAACTTCTTATTTCTTCTCCATACCTGTTTTACCCACGCAGCCAAATGGCCGACCCGAGTTCGATTCCTCTGCCCCTCTCGGAGAGCCCGGCAAGCTACCAAGAGTATCTTGCCTGCACAGCAAAGCCTGGCAAGCTCCCCATGACGTATTCAATATGCCAAACACAGTAACAAGTCTCACAATGTTGCTCGAGCAAATTGATGAACAACGGGAGGACAGTGACAGTGACCTGTTTTACCAATTGCTGTAATTCAAAGAATCTTTTTTATTTTTTTGAGCTTTACCTTCACTCTTTTGACTTAAACATCTCCTAAGGTGATCCATTGCCATGTCATATGGTATTCTTTGTTATTTAGAACCCTGGGTATTTTTGATGTTGGAAGAACAGCCATAAAGTGAATTTAAATCATCACATTGCTTTACTCTGGGCCCTTGCAAAAGCACACTGCAGACAGAAGTTGTAAAATAGCTGAAGGAAAGATAGGACAAAAAAGAAAAAAGAAAAAAAGGAGAATGGTAGCAGATACTAGATATTATATTAGGTTCATTCTTAAAGTCCCTGGATGGATTAAAATCTCACCAACACCTTGATTTTGGGCTGGTATTTTAGTTCAGTATCCACAACTGTGCAATTATAAAATATGTTGTTTTAAATCACCAACTTTGTAGTTATTTGATCCATTAGTCATGAGTACTCAAACATCATCTGGATGCATTAGTACAACATTTTATTGGACCACTACTATTTCTCAGTGTTTAATTGAAATTTGAAAGACTATACATGTATGTGAAAGTGAATATGGATTTTTAACAATTCATAGAAACATATTCTATCTACCTAAACATTTTACTTAGCTAATGAAAATAAAGACTTGACATCTAAGCTTCGAGTCTAAGCAAATTCAGTGCTCTATTTTTGGTCTTCTCTAGATCTTTCTAGTCAATCCTATTGACTCTTCTCTCCCTCCTGTTCTTATTATCATGCAAAAGATTTGAGTAGTCTCTTTTCTGGACTGTCTACTCTGTGTACCCTACTCTCCTACTAGTCTTTCCAGTTTTCATTGCTTATTACTCTTTCCGTTTTATCCCATATGAACCATCTTGAACTACTTTAAGTTCCTTCAAGGAAGCTTGCCTTCTCTCTATTACACTTACCTTTTCCTATTCCAGGACCACTTCTCTCTCCTACCGTATGACTTTTAGTCTAGACTATGTCCCCATATTCTGTGCTTCCATAAATACTCAGTATCTACTTTATCTTTTTATTATAATTAATAGACAAGGATGTTTCCTCCAATTGACTATAAGCTCTGTTAAGAAAGTGTCCACCTTATTCATTATTTTATTCTTAATTCTTGCCATGCTATATGCCTATTTAACAATAAAAAGATCCCATTATATCAATATTTCTTGGTAAACAGGTAATTGATGAGAAAAGTTCACAAAAACTGAACTCCAAACTTGCATATTATATTATTTTCAAATTGTAATTCAAATATTTTAAGTTACTGTGATTTTATTTTAATACTAGGTTCATAGACCTGCACCTAGAGAAGAACTTTATTATTGAAATGAAGATTCTTGTTTCCCAGGTTTAAATTTGCCTCACTCCATTACCTATATTTATTAAATTAGTCATGTGATCTCTGGCAAGTATATGATAACCTTTGCTAACATGAACCCACCCACCGGAACAGTGTATTATGAAGTCACAGGAAATGAGACCAAAAATGTTACAAACACTTAAGACCGATCTCCACTCACTTTGGAAACCATTCCTTAGTTACTTATTTGACACTCCTGTGCCCTGCTCTTTATATGCTAGCCCATTTTTGGAGCTGATGCCAATTTGATAGTGATCAAAATTTGCTCTCATCAATTGCCAACTCTTTAGACCTTCTGGAATTAGTTAGTGGCCATAATTCATTTCTGGTGGTAAAAGCTGTATGCAACAGCCAGCTGTCTTAGCAGGAAGGAAAATGATTTGCTTTTTCAAATTGGCTTTTAAAAATGTATATGCTGCCAGACGGCCTCTGGGCATGTGTATGAAACATCGAAAACAGATACAACAATACACATGAAAAAGAAATAAATTTCCAAAGCAAGATCCCCTTGAAGTAGCCAAGTAAGCTCTACTGATGGAGTTGAATGAGCCATAGAAATTGCACCCCTTTTTCTCCTTTATAAACTACCTTTTCCCATGGAAATTTAACTATATGGAGAGGTGAAGGGGGCTATAATATGAAAACACTGAGATTATGAATTAAGATTGTGAAAATTAGTTCACAATTTTCTAAATTGCTTTATTATCTTATGTGTTTTTTTGTTTTTGAAAAAAATATTATATCTCGGAGATACTATATTTAGGAATCCATAAAAAGGGAAAATCTTAAAAATATAAAGGTACTTAATAACTTAATATGTAGCTGCAATAATTCTTTCAAAACAGCTTTAACTTCTTTGTTTATCTAATACAAAGAGATCTTTATTTACTTATTTGTTCACAGGTGAATCTGGAAACCACATTAATATGCTGATTAATGATCATAAACAATGTTTTTAAGACTTTTATTTTCACCTGCGTATAATCAAGTCATCTAGTTGCCAGTAACTGCAAATGTCAGAGATTTCAATGGTCTCTTTGGGACTTTTAATCTGTTGCTTTTATAAAGAAGGTGATTTTATTTTTACATTAAGGAAGCATTAGCATCATTAAATGGGCTCCCACTTTATGATAACTGCAAATGTCACATTGATCCAGAAAGATAAGAAAATGTGCTCATCTTTGGAACAAATATCCAAGGCATGAGCAGGCAACCCACACTATTTGCATTAAAAAACAAATTGTATAAATGCAGAAGATTGATGTACCATCTGTTCATGTCCTTCACTTTTCTGGCTCTTCTGTGTTGAGATATTTTTATGGAATAGTTACGTTTATTATTTTGAAAATGAGCCACAGGTTAAAGAAGTTTATGATGGATAATATAACTCAGAACTACTGCTTTACTGTATTTCAGGTATTAAGTTATGTATTATGTTTCATGCCATTAAATGCATAACTATAGCTTATGTAGTCTGATGTTCAAATCAAGATAAAATGTGTAGCAAACTATAAAGGATGTTTAGGATCAAATCCAAAATATTTTTACTAAGATGCTTGTTGGCAAAGAAAAGGAAAAAAAAAAACTCCTTTAAAAAATAATGACTTAAAAAACTACTGGCGAGAGGCTTCAACCAGCTCTGTCACCCCTAAGGAAAACAAAGGAGTAAAACCTAGTAAACAAACATCTCCCTGGGAGGAAATGTTCTGAATTTAGAAAAATCCACTAAGGCACTACTTGTTTCAAGTTGTCTTATAGAATGTACAAGCAAATCTGCTAATGAGAAATTTTATTTCTCTTCTGCCCTTCTTTACTAATACTAGAGATGTTTATGTCATTTGGGAAAGTGTCAATGTATTTTCAATGAGAGCTATCCTATATGAAATCCAACATTCCATTGTGAGTACACTATCCTTTCCTTACAACTGGAGAAACATAACACCCACTCAACCCCACCCCAGGCTATCATGTAGAATAAAACTGCTATAATAGTCGCCCTCTGGTGGCAACTGGTTTAGACACCAGAGGCAGATTTTTGTACAGTTTCCTAATCACATCTTGTCCTTCCTTTCAGATGTGAAAAATTTACATTGTATGACTTTACAGGGTTAAATATCATTTTATGTGCAATAGTCTGTAATAAGAGTTATAATATATGTCCTTTAAAATTCTGTCTTTATGTTTTTGTCAGTTTTGATTTTGATTAGAAAGACAGTCAATGTTAAAAAAAAATTCCAATCAGTTTTGAGATACTTTTGCACTAAAATTAAAATCGTCAGTGGATTTTGTGACATAATACTGTCCCCAAGTGTTTCAAAGGATTCCTGAATTTCACCATCCCAAACAAGTTGGAAAAAAACACAATATGGTTTTTCTATTTCATTTTCCTCTCACCAAACCTGTAAAAGATCTACACCAGAATAACTTATCATACCATAAATAATAAATTATTTAAAAGTCTAAATTTTAAAATGTACAGTGTTGTTACCTTTTAAAATGGTATGTTTTGCTTTTCTCTGCAAGTCAAATAATGGTATACATTATTTGCTGCTATGGAGGTACTCTGATTCATCAAGAGTCAAAGCAAGCTTTCAAGTGAGGGCAAGGATCAAAGATAGCAGCTTAGAAAGAATGTAGAAAATGCACAAGGAAGAATTGCTATTGGAAGATTTGGGAAAAGTGTGTGAAAATAGAAAAAGATACTACAGGATATTTTAGAACACCTAAAGTAGTAAAGTTATATTTTCTTCATGGTCAAATTGGAAAACAATTATGAATGTTCTGTACATCCAAATATAAGTTAAAGAGAAGAAAACTAAACATCTTATTTTTAAAATGCTAAAATTAAATCATTTTCTTAATCCTCATTTTACTCAACAGAAGTGTTTTTTTTTTTTAGAATTGTTTTCATTTAACCCTAGACAATAAATTGGTCTACCCAATGACTTCCAGACAACAAGGATAAAGCTGGAGATCAAATTGGAAATGTGATATGGAAAACATTAGTAAAATAGAGCCTTCGCTCATTACAGAACATAACTGACCTTCTTATTGTATATAGAAGAATAAAACAACACTGTAATACAATACACCATAGCATTTTATAAGGGTCAGAGAAAATTTTTATAAATCCATATTTACTCATGAAAGGAATAAAATCCATTCTTAGAAAAGCAATGGTTAAACATTTTCTAGTTGCTAATTTTGAAAACATGTAAAGAATATATGTGCAAACATACATATTTTTCTCATTTTGAAGATATAAGGGAACATTTTATTTTGAAACCATAAACTGATAATGGAAAAAAAGATTGGAAATGACTGTTGTGACTCATTCTTCTTATCTACATGCACAATTCTCAAATAAAAATTCACATTGCTTCCTTTCCTGACTGGTATTTTTGCTTAAAAAATAATTACAAATGCATTTTATCTTGGTTTATTCATTGGGTCTAGTGCAGAATTCTTCATGTTCACATGAGAAAGCACACTTAGACTTTGGAGACCTATAACATAAAACTGATTTCCACAGTTTTCTGAATATACGGGAGCACATTATAATCTTTTGCCTCACCATTCCCCAAATCACAGTTCTACATTTTTATTTTATGTCAAACATGGTAAAAATCTCAGTTTATTGAACTTGCATTATTCTCTCTCTATTTCTTTCAGAAGTAGTATTTGGCTCTTTTCTTTCATGTTTTATTTAGAAATAATAGTATACAGCTGCAAAATATAGTTAGTATCCAGTACACAGTCAAAATTATATCTTCCTTAGTTCATGGGTTTGTTCTTGATGTGTTGTCTCTTAAAACATGCACATTTCTTTCAAAGCAGTATTAGAGTTTTATGTATTTTTTTAAAAAAATAAAAACATTCCATGTATTTGTGGTCCATTTGACTGGTACTTAATTTTTTTCTCACTGTTATAAAAGTATGATTTCCTGGGGATTTTTAGGAACTATTTGTTTTATTTGATTAAGAGGAATTAGTCAATGTGTAGTCAAATTCTCATTGTGAGTCACTTTGATTCACATGATCATTGAAAGCAGAAATAAAATACAAAAATAAGACAAGTAGAACTGTTGTCTTGAATCCTTCCTTAAGAGTGAAAGTATACTCTATGTTTGTTAGAGGACTTCCATCAAAAAAACCCCGCATCTCCACATTCCCAATTGTGCAGCATTGTTGCTTTATTTTATCATCACTAATGTTTGAAAAGGGGTATTAGAAAGTTATTATTATTATCTATTATTATTATTATTATCTAAAAAAAAGTCAAGAAAAGCAATATGACTTTTCCTGTATTCTGTACACTTTCTGATATTAGCTTAAGCTTTTTTGAGAAAACAGTAGGAAACGACTCTCTATAAAAGAAATTTCTCTTAATATAAATTATTTTAACCAAAATATAGATCATGGTATCAACTTCTCATATTAAAACCAGAAACCCTAAGTTTTGGGAGTATACAAGTTAGATATTAAAAGCATTTTAAATCTGTTTCTTTGTGTTTATGCAACAAACAATGCTAATATTTTTTATGGTTTTGAAGAGAAAATATAGTAAGGCAAATGAATAGACATAACTGCAAAAATATTAAAAATAAGCAATAACAAACTTCGTAAATCATTTTTAATTAATACCAGATTTGGTACTTTTCTTATCAGAAACCTTTAACAATGTGAGCAGTTTGCTATATGAAAAGACAGAAAAGCTGTGTCTACCCCATTGTAGGGTTACTCACCATCTATGACAGCTCATTCTACTGTTAAATGCCTTAGAAAAATTTATGCTCAGGAACTCTCAAGACAAAACAGAGCCTTGTGGTTTGAGGAAAGAGTGATATCCCCACTTAATACTAAGCAATTGGTTTCACAGTCACAACATAAAACTGTCCTACAGCAAAGTTCTGTGTATCAGGTCCTCGCTACACAGGCCAAATAACTTTCCTCAAAAACTACGGGAAATAACTCATTTTAATTGACAACTGAAACAGGGACTTTTGAAATTCACACAGTGACCACAAAATAAAGTGTTTGGAGATAGTAGGGCAAAAGTCAGCCAACTGCCTGTTTCAATTAAATTGTCATAACTAAATCCTTGAGGTAAAAATTTTTAGCTGAATTGACATTCTTAGTATCATATACAATAGAACAGTAATAGTAAGGGTTAAGCATACATTTTTGCCCTTAAGCAATAAGCTATGATGAAAGTATAGTGTAAAACATTATCTTTTTTGTCTTTTCACATGACATTTAATTATACCTAATATAAGAGCAAACTTAGTAAACTTACATAAAATTAAGCAAACTTAGAATCTTAAGACATTCTTTTTCTTATGTGTGTGATACAGGAAGAAAAACTGGGAAAGAGAAAAGCGTGGACAGTAAAATAGGAATTTCTAAATCATGCATGCATATATACTGCATTTATATAAATAAGTGAGCATTTGTTTCTTTTGCATGCATATTATACACATGGCCATATTATTTTAAATACTAGAAATATAAAGGCTAATACTTTATAGTATCTATGGTTAATAGGATTTATAACATTCTTACAATAAAATAAATTCTTTAAAAGAACACAATGACTTTGGGAGAAAATAATGTTCAGGCTGGCATGAAATTGTTTCCTAAATGCTTTCCAATGTGATGCATTTAATTAAAAAAATTATCACTGAACTTTAATAATCTTTAAATAAAAACTTGTAACTTCACTTGAGTTTGAGGGTAAAAAGAATCTTTGACTTTTAACATTTGAGTGAACTTTCATAATATAAACTTCTTTATGGTGTATATAAAATATAGTTCTCTTATTTTTCATTTGACTTTGCTCAAAACTTAGACTAAGTTATTATAGCCTTTCATGCATTTTTTCCTTTGTATCACGGGGGTACCTCTTTCTCTTACTGATTAAGCACCAAAATTATGCTTAGAGTTATATAGAATATAAAATTAGATATTGTCCCTGCCCAGTGGGCTCACAGTATCTCCAAATTTGCTGTAAAATATGTCTACATATTGTATAACAGATGCACTTCAAGTGCTAAATGTCTGGAGATAAATCTATTATTGACTTCATCCTCTCAACCTTTCCAATTTCCTTTATCATTTGTCAGTTCTCTTTATGTACAGGCCCAGGCAGATTGGTAATTGCAGAGTGTGTCCTTTATTTCTTAAGTAGTTCCACAGTCCAAATGAACCGTGATAGATTTTGATCCTATGCATTGGGACACTAATAACAACATTGGCCCCAATTCACTAGCATGCATCTCTTTACATTTACAGTAATAGTGATATTGGAGTATATTTAAAACTGATTTTATGTATAATATTTGTTTATTCTGCCCAATTGGAAGACTCTCTTTCAATTCATTCAAAATATCTCATATTTTATCTTTAAAAACATTCTTCCATCTGGGATAAAGGGGCATTAATCTATTGAATTAACAGCTAAAATACTTGAAATAACACAGGGAACTTTTTAACTATTCATTTAATTACACCCATCTCATGGTTCTACATTTGTGTGAATGAGGCATCACACTGACATGTTAATAAACTGCATTTCAGATACATATTTGTTGAATATAATCCATACACTTAAACATATAAAACCATTGTTGTCTTGATGCTTTACTACTATTATACTTTACACATTTCATTATAAAGCTATTGCTTTTGCAGAATCTAGGTAGAAATCTCATTCTGTAAGAAAGTCGTGGCATAATATTATAAATATCAAAATCACAACATTATTTCTCTTGCTAACTTCAAATTCATGGATCAATAGTAATATTTAAACACTTCTTCGGACTTTAGAGTGAAAATGTGAATTTTCAGCCTACCTCAACACAACTTTTGTCATTTTTTAATACAATAAGTTTTACTTCTCATTTTAAAAATAAAGCAAGAAAAATATGTAGAATAAAATGTTTCTTTCTCCCTCCCCCTTTTGTTTATTTCTGAGTCTTTTCTTCATTTCAAATGAGTTTTTAAACACATTTGGCAGTCAGTATCCTTAATCATTCGAAGAGTTGTGTGACAAGGGGGATCTGGCTAGATACCATCAGTTCTTTTAAAATGTATTAGTCTTTAACCACCTGTCTTCTCCCTTAAAATTTAAAGAGAAAAAAAATACGTATTTTGATGAGGAAATCAGCTTAATGATTCTATAATAGAGCTATGAAATACATACTTTAGCATATCTCATGATTTCAGACATTGTCAACATGATGGAAATGAGTTCATTTGTTTGACGTTTGTCTTTTTGGTAAAAATCACATTTTTGTTGTTGCTTTTTTGTTTTTTATCACAATTGTTCTACATGGGGCAAATAAAGTTGATCACCAAGAATAAATCTTTTCTATAGCTGGCTTTGTCTTTATGGCCTCAAAGTAAAACTATATTTTGGTTTCCATGTTAACAGTCTGTTTCTGTCCCCAGGGTAAAGAGAATCTCATTGTTGTTACACTGTTGCCAATAATCTCCTCTATGTTCATTGACTTTCCACCTCATAAAATATGGTTTGGTCATTAACACACTAGTACCTGGTGATCTATTTTATAATCCTCAGTCTAGTTATACTCTGTCATGAAAATACATGCAGTATCCACTGACTTAATGGTTTTAGCTGAAATGATGTCTGCAGAATTCCGAGACCAGTGCTTTAAAGCAAAAGGCCATCTATATTCTGAAGCCAATTTGCAGTTGCAAAGATATTAGTAGATCTTGATCAGGGTGATCTGAAGGTGTTTTGTTTTCATAGTACATAGTTTCTTGAGAAGCAGAGACAGGTTTATGTGTTTTTCTGGAATTTCATTAGAATTTCAAGAACTCAAAATTATTTTGGGGTAGAAAAACTGCTTCTCTCTCCTGGGTATTTTGACAATTTCCATAGAGGTTGGAGGCAGAGTACTGAGAGTAGAATCAAGGTGGCAATAGCATCTTGCAGTGTAACAGGGGAGGAAGAGCTCTTATCAACACCTCTAGCAATATCTTCTAACACCTCTACCTAATACTTGTAGTATTATCCATAAGATGGGAAAGAAGATGGAAAGCAGAAGATATATAAACAAAAAAACCCACCAGAAGCTGATTTGTAATCTTTGAAAAAATATGAGTTGCAAAACAGAAATAATCAAAGGTCACCTTCTGACAAGTCACAGAAATTACTCTGTGGTAATTATCAACCATCCATTTAAATGTTTGTTAAGTGTCAACTAGGCATTGGACTTTATAGTAACTCCAAGAGATAAAATAAAATGGCAAATAAAAACCACACATTATCTTTGCACAGCTTACAATTTGTGACTGAGACAGGTATTTAGCAAACAGTTAAACAATTTCAGGGCAGATAATAGCATATGGCTTGTTTGGGGTTCCTGAAAAACTTTAAGATGAAACATGAAGAATAAGTTACAGTACCTTTCCATAAATGTTAAAGAGTAAAATAATAAATCACATTAACACAAAATTAGACTTTAGTTTTGTGATTATAAGTTTAGCTTTTTCAAAAAATGTTTTATGTGTCTGAAATTATTGTTAATTCATAACCTCATACACTATTCAGATCTCACTATGCAGTGCTCATAAGCAGTAGTTTTACTATATATCTATAAACTTCAGTTTTCAGTTTAAAATCTCAGATGTTTCCATTTGCATTTAGCTAAAAATTGGCAAGAATATTATCATCTCTGATCCAATTTTTAATGGAAAACTAATTTTGATTTATGGAGTGGCAAAAATATAAACATTTTAGATAAATCTTTTGCCAATTTCTAGATAAAAAATGGTTTTAACTGTTAACTTTGGCCTTTTGAAGGATTATTTTTAACTGAATGTCAATGTTTTTACCCTATAATTTTTTTTTATAAAATCACATAGTATTACCTTGTTCTTTATTTTACAATGGAATGTCTTTATGAGACATTGGTACTTTTCTCTTCCTTCAAAAGGTAATAGTGACTATCTCATGAAGTCAGAGACATCATATCATTGCCATGTTTTCAGGCTAGTGTGTGATAGTTATTAGCACATATTAAATGTAGAAACCCTTTTAAAATAACTTTAATACCTTACGTGATTGACTTTATACAAAAATTAATAGTAAAATGGTTTTTAATTTGTGTTGTTAGTGTTTGTGCCCAGTTTGCAGGTGATGTATAAAAGGTTCTGGTGAAAGAAAAGTTATGAGAAAAAAATACAAGCAGTATCTGTATAGGACACCAACCTTAAGTGAATTTAAGACATCTATGTCTTCTGAAGTTTTCATAAAATTAATTTGATTATTTTTAATGCCTTATTTCACTTTCAGAAGTTATTTTTATTAAGCAAATTGTCATTAATATTAAATTACTGCATCATTGTCATCTCATTGATCATCGAATTACTGAAGTGGGCGTCAGTAACGTCTCTATTCCTCTCAGCCCTGAGATTTTAGCAGACTCTTCTTAATCATCTATTCCCAACAATTGGAGGCTCTTTCAAGGTCAGGTGAATGAGACCTGTTGTCGTTACTGTATTTGGCATATCGAATACACCACAGGGGAGCTTGCCAGTCTCTGCCCAAGCAGGGGGGATAGTCTTGGTAGCTTGTGGGGTTCTCCGAGAGGCATATATTATGTTTCTCTATATAATATTAAATATATTTTAAAATAAGTTATGAGATCTTTTTGCTTGAATTTTTAGCATTCTACTCTTTTTTCATATGTATTATTAAAATGTGTCATTATCTCATTTTTACCTTAAATATGTATAAAAATTATAATAATATTTGAATACATGTATTATACATACTTAACTTCTGTATTTTATAGCAGTAACCTTCTTCAATTTAAGGAGATAGTCAAATAGTCTTTGAATGATTTTAGTACCCAATGCTACTAACTTTTGATTATCCTCAAGAATCACATATTTTAAATTTGTTAATCACAATCAGTATAAAGAAGAACATTTTAAAGGTGCTTCCTAAATTATAATTCTACTCTCCATTTCTTCAATATTCAAAATATACATATGCACCTGTATTTATATATAAATTTAATTACATAATTTTACAATAATTTACATATAATTTTAACAAATTCTGATTGTCTTAAAACATGTACATTCATTTAGAAATATATAGATATATTTTAAAATATACATATTCAAATAATGTTTGTGTGTATGAATATATAAATACCAAAATATTAGAAGTCAAAAAATTTATGTATTTAAAATTGCAATGAGCTTTGGATAAATATTGGTATCTTGTTGTGGTTGTGTTGTAGCATGATATAGCTTCAAAAGTCATGAAAGTGTAACAGTAAAACACATTGCAATTACGGAAGCTAATCTCACATCAATAAAATATAAAATAAAATATTAATGTTTTAATTTTAAATTTCATGATGTTAAACTTTACCTAAAATTGTAATGAAATTGCTAAGTTTATGAGTGCTCTGCCAGCTTCATTGCAATATAATTTATGTACAAAAACAACAATTATAAGTGTACATTTTTATAGCTTTTGACAAATGTACTCAAGTCTGTGACCAACACAATAATTAGACATAGAACATTTCCATCAAATGGGTCTTTTTGTACCCATTTGAAATTCTTTCCTTTTGCTCTCCATCGTTGTATTTAAAAATCTTTTAATTGAATTAAATTTTTTTAATTTGATACATTTGGCATATACAATTATGTGTCTTAGGTATAAAACATAATGATTCTATATTTGTATATAGAGCAATACAATCAGTACAATTAGTCTAGTTAGAATATGTCACCATGTGAACAACAGATAGTTACAAAATCTATGACTGCAGTTTTGCTTTTTCTAGGTTTTTCATTTCATTTACATTTTTAAAATTGTGTATTTCCTTAAAGATTATAAGCTGTATGATCAAGAATTAGGTTTATGTGTCAGGAAACTTGAAAAAGAATACTCAGATGTGTAGATTGGATGCAAATTGCACTCCACTGCATAGGACTTGAAGGAACCAAGGAAAAAATAAGATGATGCATATTATTTGGATGTATTTGATTCATGTGTTCCTCTCAGTTTGTTCATGAGAAACACCATGGTATGTGATAATGAAGCTAAATGAGGTGAAGATACTGCCATGTTCACAAAGACAACCAGTATGTTGCCCAGTCAGCCTAAAACATCTACTGCATGTGCTTGTATTTAGCCTGAGGTGTTGTATTTTAAATTTGGTATGTCAGATATAACTTTGTTCAGTATTACATCAATTATGAGTCAACTGACATACCTTAGCTTTCATGCATGCAATAATCCAAGCCTGACCTATTTTTATTGCTTGTACCTATTCCCACTATTTCTTGGACTCAGCGACCAGGGAGTGAATCACTGCAGATTCAATACCCAAAGCCATGGTTTCTGCTTCTCAATTGCTGGATGATTATCAATAGTTTTGTAGTAAAAGACATTCAGAAATTTTGCCAGTCTTAATAAAGTACTTTTTCCCATACTTTCGTAGTAGAACACATTTTAAAATTTTTCACTTATAATTTTATAATTTGATAAATTATAATATAATTTATAATTTTATAACATACCACAGATTGTTGGGGAGTGTGAGTGTGCATATCTGTGTGCTTCTGATGAGATAATTGTGCCTGAGACTTTACCATGATGAAATTTTATCTTTACAGCTTAGTGATTATTTTATATTTTTGTAAATCCATTATTTGAATATTGAAATCTCTTGGTTGTAGCACATCACTCTTGTTTTTCTTGGTACTTGGTAACTTTTAGAAAGCAATTCATTTGCACTAAGTGCTGCTGTGTCAGTAAGATCCAAAAGGGACCTCAAATGTGAAATTATGATTTACTTACAGAAAGTAGACTTAAAAAGAACTATAAACATTATCTAAACCAAACCCCTGTCATTCTGATGATATATTAGTGCATGGCCTCTGGAAAGTTATGGATAAAACTGGAACCTCCAATTTCTCCATTTCTCTTTCCATTCTTCCCACTTCCAATTTGTCAACTGGTAAGGCATATTACTGTCCCCAAATTGTAATGTGACTTTCCATGTATTTTTTATTAGAAAATTTATTTTTCAGACCAATTAATCATATTCAGCTTGGAATGCATCATTTACATAACTTTGCTTCACATATGCATCAGTGTCGTCTTGTTATTGATATGTATATATTTTAATTTTATCAGATACAGAAAAAAACAGAAAATGAAACTAAACTTTTATGCACAATTTCCTCACAAATATTCAAATGAATATTAAATATACATGAAGGAGAAATGAGATACAGGATTGTATACTGAAAATCTCTCATTCCTGTGCTGTGTATTCTTTCAAATAGTTTTTGGGACATCATTAAAAATATTAAAAAGAAAAATGTCAGCTTTTCTATAAACCAAATATGGTTCCATCTGAATTTCATCTTTGATTAAGCTACTTGATTAAATTATTGGTTACTTTGGTGAAATGTAGCATGGTGAGGTTGAGTCATAACTATCTGGCCTAAATTTTAGTCAAATAAGTTCTATAATCCATTCAATAGGGAGTGCTTCCTGGAACACCATTTTGGGAAATTTTAACAAAAGTTACAAGGTTTAAAAGTCCATAGAGATAGAAGTTGACAATTTTGTTTTTTCAGTTTACACTGTCCATGTAGAAAAAGCAAAAATTTTTGGAATTACACTGTAAATTAAAGCTGAAGAGGGGCCTGAGAGATAATACAGTGAGTAGGACATTTGCCTTGCATGTGCCGACCTGAGTTCAATCCCCTGCATCCCATATGGTCACCCCAGCACTGCCAGGACTAATTACTGAGTAACAGCCAGGAGTGACACCTGAGCATCGCTAAGTGTGACCCAAAAAGCCAAAAAAAAATTAAAGCTGAAAGAGTTGGGGGCAGAGAGATAGCACAGCAGGTAGGGTGCTGGCCTTGTATACTGCAGACCCAGGCTTGATCCCAGGCGTCCCATATGATCCTGAGTACCACCAGGATTGATTCCTGAGTGCCAAGCCAGGAGTAACCCCTGAGCATCTCTGGTTATTATAAAACAAAAACAAGACAAAACAAAACAAACACACATGTACACACACACACACACAAGTGAGGAAGGAATGTAATGTAATGTGATAGGATATATATATATATATATATATATATATATATATCAAACAGTTCTATGAAAGTATCAGATAGAAGGCAATTTAAGCAGACAATAGTATTAAATATATGACCTTGACGCAATTTCAATTGTACAAGTGTCACACCAGTAAGGCTAAAAAAAAAAAAAATCAAAGCAGTAAAAATGAAAACATTGTATAGTAAAAAGTAAGCAAGTATCTATCCAGTGCAATTTCTAATTTCACTCCCAAAGACAGTCTCCAGTCTTCTTTTACTGCTTTCTGAATGTTCTCCAATGCCCACTGTGGGCATATTATAAAAGCTTGAGAAATCTTATAGTTTCAAAATGATGCCCACGGAGCAGACTGATTCCTGAAAGCCCTTTAAGGAAACCTATACATTTTTCACATTTCTAGGGCATCATTTCACAAACCTACACTAAAAATCATCCAAAATTGAACATATTGGAGGCAATCAGCCAAAAATCAAGACTACACCATGTTAAGCATTAAGAGCCAAGAAGAGTGACTAGATGTCATGTGTGGAGCTGTGAAAACCCAGCCCATCTTGACAAAAAATAGATTTACTGTATACCGTGTACTGTAAATGGCAGCATGTGGAGCGAGCAATCACATAAGCTAAAAGAAACTCTGTGACAAGCCACATCACAAGCTCTGTGGGGCTGAGATGCAGATGAACTTTCTGATTACTTTATCTCACAGTCTTTTGAGTACACTGTATTGGATCAACTAATAAAGGTGTACATTTTACAGCCATGTCATAGACTCTATGACTCAGAACGCATGGGCCTGAGTAAAGAAAAATCCTTCAGCTCATTCAGACTGGCGTCTCCTTATGTGGTGGGGTGTATTCTGGAGGGGATCAGACACAGAAACACTCTGAATTTCCCCAAAACAGCAATATCAAATACAATCAAAATGCTATTCTAGTATTAGATGGCCAGCAGTTTGAATAACAGTAATTTTGACACTTTAACTCTATTATTTCTGATAGTAAAGAGAGTTCCTTATATATTGGGAGAAAATCTGGCTTTGATTTTATAATCTGATTCATAGAAAAATTTGATAGAAAAAAATAATTATTGGAATTTCAGTGACTTTAGGCCGCTTAGTC
Source organism: Sorex fumeus (assembly GCF_029834395.1). Classification (NCBI taxonomy): domain Eukaryota; kingdom Metazoa; phylum Chordata; class Mammalia; order Eulipotyphla; family Soricidae; genus Sorex; species Sorex fumeus. The sequence goes on along the minus strand of NW_026606071.1, from coordinate 16,057,049 downwards.
TGCATGAAACACTACTGGGTGAATATCATCCAAAGCTATTTGCCTTTCTGTCATCAGAGAAACTTATGGAGCCAAGAACTTCTGGCACTCCAAAATGCTAAAGACTCCTAAAATCAGTTGGTGTACATTTCTTTCTCCTCTAATGAGAGATGCCATTTAAACAGTATTTTCCCTTTGAGAATTAAGCACTACACAACTGCTGCTGTCATGGTTTATTGTTAACACACTTTCTAAATAGTTCAAGTGTAAACTTATTATATACTGTTAATTAGATACTATAATATAATTAATTATATGAACTACTAAACATTAAATATGACTGTATACTATACATTTTAATCTACACTATACTGTGCATTTTATACATATGTTTATATACTATTTTTACAAGTCATATGTACATATAAAATATTGCTGTATGATTATGAAATAATGGCTTTATATCTAACTCTTAAACCTGTTGATTCAATGTTCACAAGTTCTTCCCTAAAAATTAAAATCATTTTATCAGTGTCAGAAAACTTGGTATATTAACATAAGGGAATTTCCATTTAAATATTTCACTCAAGAGACTCAAGATTTTTCATTCTATGCACAGGCAGTTGTTTCTATCAGTGGTCATTGAGTATGAACCAGGAAGCATTATGCTGTGTTCTACTATGAATAAATAAAATATTTTTAAGAAATTATTTTCTTGTATACTGGTATAAATATAAATAAAAAGTCTAAATATGATTAAAACTTACTTGTTTAGCAACCCTCAATAAGAAGTGTTTATTGTGGAAGATGATTACAGTTTCAGTAGCTGTATCTTCTTATTACTAAAAAAAAAGTACATTTATAGCCAGATAGCATAGTAAATTTAGTCCACTTAAAATAAACTGAAATAAAATGAAAGTGTTTAATACAGAATTAGTTTCTTAATAAGACAATGGCCTTACAAAGAATTGCATTTCTAAAATCATAAATGCTAAATAGATCAATTTAATTTTATGAAGTTATTAAATGTTTTTATTCCACTGCTAGCCTTCCAACAAAAGTTATTTTAAGGAAAGAAGCAAAGAACTACTTCATTAATTATTGCACTGGTGTATTTTCAAAGTTCTTCAAAGTTGCATCTAGAAGGATTATGAGCACGGCATGAGTTTTACAGAATACAGATGAGTTATTATCTCTTTCCTATTTTAATACAGTTTTATGTGAATGAATACTCTTTCCCATACCTTAAATGCCTTCACATTGTGGTTTGTTTTTTTACCTTCCACCAGTTTTTTAATAGTTATGCTATGTTATATGTACTGGTTCAGCTTAGCTATTAAAATTCAGCCCTGTTATTATGTGACTGTATTCTTTCATCCATTTACATTTCTCTTGAGCCAGGATTCAGAGAAGCTTCTATGTGGAAGAAGATGTACACTTTTATTTTTTGTTTGTCTGTTTTTGCTTAAACAAATATACAACTCTGTAAGATATGCAATCTGTCTTCTAAACTATCTTACAGAAAACAGAGAAACAAGGACCTTTAGCAGTTCAACATGGATCATGGTTTCACCAACTTTTGGAAAGAAAACAGTTGTTGATTATTTAATGGCATAAAAGGATACCTTTGAGACAACAAACTTTTCTAGCTTCATCAAGGAAAAGAAATCCAAGGTGGCAAAAGACCTTTTTCCTGCTCCAAATTTACTGTCTCCTTAGAGAGTTCCACACTCAGCTAACATTTTTGTAGCACAGCTTATATTACAATATTTTGTTTGTCCACTATTGTGTTTCTTTGTCTTCAATGCACTGCCTAACCACAAACTAAATTGCAAATTGGTTGAGAGCAGTTACTTGAAAAAAGGGCTTCATTTTCATAGGCATGTCTATCCTCTGTGTTTCCTAAAAACATGGAAATATTATCATTTTATTTGAGTTTTTGTGCTCAGAGATTACATCTGGTAGGACTCGAGGGACCATATATGATGCCAGGAATCAAACTTGCTTTATTATCTTTTTGGTGCCTACTATATACTTAATGTTTGCTATTAATTATCTCATTTCTTAATCATTATGGTCTAGCAATTCATGTATCAAAAATTTTATGCTTAATATATTTTGTGCTTGGGGACACACCTGGCAATTCAGGGTTTATTACTGTTGCTAGCTCAGAAATCACTTCCAGGCGGTACTCAGGGGATCATACAGGGTGCCAGGAAACAAAGCAGGGTGAAACAGCACTCAAGGCAAGAACTTTAGCCACTGTACTCACTCCCAGGCTCTTTATGTACTTAAAAAAAATTCCTTCTTATCTTTGATAACTTATTTTGCTTTTGTTTCGGGCCACACTTGGTTTTGTTCAGGGCTTACTGTTGGCTCTGCACTCAGGGCTCACTCCTGGCAGACTTGAAGGGTTATATGAGATTTCAGGGATTGAACCAGGGTCAACCACATGCAAGGCAAGTGCTTTAGCTGCTGTACTATCACTCCATCACCTTGTCCTTGATAATTTTATGCATTATCCTCCAAAAAAGTTATTTTGAATTGTATGTATGGCACAGGAAATTCAAACTTTGCCAGTGCTACAGCCTGAACAGAGCTTTCATTAGATAAAAGAAAACCATTTTCAAGGATCAGGTGTTTGTTCTTTTTTACAATCTTGCTGACACGTTGACTGAAATATAGAAAACAATTGCTATTTGTTTTATATAACACTCCACCAAATATTTAAGATTATTAAGTTTCCCAACTTTCATTAAGTAGAATTTATCTACAAGTTCTATGAGTATTTAATGATAAATAAGTATTCAACGATAAATCCTGCAAGAGGATCCAAGGACCATAATGGGCAGGAAATAGTATTTTACAATCAAAATTATAATCACTTGATCACATGACTTCCCGTTAATCATCGATTTGCTTGAGTGGGTGCCAGTAACATCTCCATTTGTCCCTGTCGCATGCTGGTGTAGCCCAATGGCGTCTGTTCGGTCTAGGAACACAAAGAGCCTCAAACCAATCATTCATGATCTTGATGAAGAAGTCTGACCATCTGGTAGGTGGCGACCACGCAGTCTTTTGACATCCCATGGAATCCAGTTGGTAACAGCCCTAGTCCAGCAGTCATCTCTAAATCTCATTACATGATCAGCCCACCTGATTTTTGACACCTTGGCAAACAGGACAGTGTCACTGATTCTTGATAGTCGGCGGAGGTTGGAACTCCGGATTCTTTCTCTCATTTGAGTGAAACGTGATATTCCAAGCATAGCTCTTTCAATTCCTCTTTGGGAGACCCGAATAGCATAATTACAATGGGTCTCATTCCCCTGACCCTGAAGGCGTCACCAATATGGCAGCATTGAGAAGGATGAGAAAGGAGAGGCCGATAAAATCCCAAGGCCAAACTAGGCTGCTACAACGAAGGAAGACAAAAATCATTGTCTGTACTTTCAATGCATGTACGCTAGCATCAGATGCATCCATCGAGGACCTGATGGTACAAGTGCAAAAGATCAAGTACGACATCATTGGTCTGACCGAGACAAGAAGGCACGAATCTCACCATGCCGTTTTTGACACTGGAGAAGAATTGTTCCTCAGAACATGCAATAAAAGAGGGGTCAGAGGCGTTAGTGTCCTTGTCAACACAAACTTGGCCATGAGCATTGATTCATTTGAATGCCTAACAACCCGAATCGGACATTTACATTTGAAACTGCCGGCAGTTTCTATCTTCATTGTCTACGCACCAACAACTAATTATGATGAAGAAGAAATTGAGAAGTTCTACTTAGAGCTGGAGAAGTTCTATAAAGAAGACCACACCTTCTACAAGATCATTGTGGGTGATTTTAATGCCAAGATAGGACCGAGAAGATCAGCTGAAGAACTTCACATCAGGACCCATGGCCTAGAATGGAACGGACAGGGTGAGAGACTGTCTGAGTTCATCATGTCCACCAATACCATCCATGGTAACTCAAGATTCCAGAAGGCCGAATCTAAACGTTGGACATGGGAGTCTCCCGGTGGATGATTCCACAATGAAATAGACCACATCATATTCAATCGACGGCTTTGCCTGACTGATGTTGCTGTTGTCCCAAAATTCCAAACGGGATCAGGCCACCGTCTCCTTCATGCAAAATTCTACTTCACAGAGCGGGTACAAAGGACTGCAAAGTTTAAAAAGAGAACTCCCAGAACGACCACCAACTGGGAGCTCTTTGGCACTATTGAAGCAACATGGGAAGATGCCATTGTTAACAACATTGATGAGGAATACGATCGACTGGTTCAGCACCTCAATGTTTGTGCAAGGAACACCAAGAGAGAGATAGCCACAAAAAATCGCCTGTCTTCGAAAACTCTTGAGCTTATTCGCCAACATGGTTTGGCGCATGCCTCAGGCAACCGCAAGCAAACATCCGAGCTCGCAAAGCAGTGCAGAGATGCTATCAAGGAAGACCTCAAAGAGAGAAGAGCAGAAGTGCTGGTAGATGCAGCAGAAGCCGGGAAAAGTACTCGTAATGCCCGCCTGTCCTTCGCCAACTAAAAGACCAAGATGACTGCCCTCCGACGTCCTGATGGATCTATCACATCGTCCAGAACGGCAATGGAGAAGATTATCCATGACTTCTACTCAAATCTCTTCGATAGCCATGTTCACCTGCCGACATACCAAATTCCTCAGGATGGATATGTCATTCCCAATATTCTCCCTTCCGAAGTCCGACACACCATTTCACCAGTAAAGAAATGAACAGTACCCGGCCCAGACAATGTCAGACCTGAACACCTGAAGAACCTACCGTCAGTAATCAAATGAAAAAGTTTTCATTTTCTCTTAGAGATGTGGAATTTTTCTTTTAAATTAAATCACTGTAAGATACATGGTTGCAAAGCTATTCATTATCAGGTTTCAATCATACAGTGTTCCAACAACCATCCATTCACCAGAGTACATTTTCCCTACCAACAATATCCTCAGTTTTCTTTACATTCCCTCCCCCCATTCCATGTGCCCCTGCCTGCCTCTTTGGCAGGTCTTTTCTTCTATCTCTCCCTTCTTCTCTCTATCTCACTCACTCTCTCTCTGTATCTCCCTCTGTCTTTCTGTCTCTTGTTTCTTTCTGTCTCTCTGTTTCTCTCTATCTCTGTCTCTGTTTCTGTTTCTCTGTTTCTCTCTGTCTCTCTGTCTCTCCCTTTGTCTCTCTGTCTCTTGTCTCTCTCTGTATCTTTCTTTCTTTCTTTCTTTCTTTCTTTCTTTCTTTCTTTCTTTCTTTCTTTCTCTCTCTGTCTCTCCCTCTGTCTCTCTCTGTTTCTGTATCTCTGTCTCTGTCTCTCTTACTTTTTCTCTAGCTCTCCATTTGTGCAGTTTTGTTTACAATACAGGTACTGAGAGGTTATCAAGTTTGTTTTTTACCTACTTACAGCACACAGTTCTTGTCCAGAGGGATCATTTCCAACTATCTTTGTTACAGTAGTCCCTTCTCTATCCCAACTGCCTTTATCCCCAGCACTTGAAGCAGGCTTCCCAATGTGCACCAATACTCTTGACCTTTGTTTGTACTGTCCTTGGGTAATAGTCCATATTATGTTTTTTACATCCCACCGATGAGTACAAAAAATCATTCTATGTCTCTTCCCTTCCTTCCGACTCATTTCACTCAACATGATACTCTCCACGTCCATCTATTTATAAGTGAGTTCCATGAGTTCATATTTCCTAATAGCTGCATAATATTCTGTTGTTTAGCTATACCAGAGTTTCTTTAACCAGTTTTCTGTTCTCAGGCACTGAGGTTGTTTTCAGGTACTGGCTAGTGTGAATAGTGCTGCAATAAACCTAGGAGTGCAAATGGCATTTCTACTTTGTGTTTTGAGCCCCCCAGGGTATATTCCCAGAAGTGGTATTGCTGGGTGATATGGAAGCTTAATTTCTAACTTTTTGAGAAATGCCCATATTGTTTTCCAAAACAGTGGGACAAGTTGACATTCCCACAAACAATGAAGTAGAATCCCTTTTTCTCTGCATACACAACAGCGCTGATTGCTCTTGTTATTTAGTTATTTTTTTGATGTGTGTTAGCCTCTGTGGTGTAAAATGATATCTCATTGTTTTGATTTGCATGTTCCCAATGATTAGTGATGTAAACCACTTTTTATGTGTCTTTTGGCTATTTCTATTTCTTCTTTGAGGAAGTTTCTGTTCATTTCTTCTCCCCATTTTTTTTTATGAGATTGGATGTTTCATTCTTTAAAGTTCTACCCATACCTTATATATCTTAGCTAGTTACTGGTATGGCTAAGTCTAATACTTTTAAAAGCATTCGGGCTAATGTTAACTTCTTATTTTGTACTCAGTTCTTTACTCTGATTGAAGGAGGATGACATACCCTTTAATATGTCTTCCAAGTCTGTGTTTTAGGATCTAAAGAAAACTTACTAAAAAATCAATAACTGTAGAATAACCTGAATGACAAACATTATTATATTGATACATTTATTACAAGTTCAACTCTCGAGCATTTCAACCTAACATTTAATTAGCTTATATAATTTTTTGAGAAAATATGTTAATATAAAAATAAGATCCCATGATTAAGAAAAGAAATGTGAATAAGCAGAGAAGTAGGTTTTCGTGGCTGGAATACCACAAATATTTATAACTTGAAAAATAATTTAGATAAATGATTTAAGGAAAACTTAAACATTGACTATTTTCTTGAATGAATATATCACCGCAGATGACTGACAAGACTCTCAATAAATTGTAAACATTTTAGTGAATGTTTGTGAAATCAAAAAATAAATGAAAAATAAAAATTGTTATAGAAAGAGGATAAATATCTTTAAAACATGTTTTATACTTTTATAATTTAAATTCATAAAAAAGGAATTCTAGGTCTGTGTTTCCACAAATAAATACACAAAACATTAATCAGAAAAAAATTCTATTAAAAAGTCTTTTCCTAGGAGTCAAATACCAGAGTTAAAGGAAAAAAAATGAACTATTTCAATAAAATTTAAAAATGTATATTAAGTGTCTAAACGTGTTTTACTCAAAGAGAGACAGGTGGAAAAAAAACATAATGAGTAGCGATTTTAGTCAGCTACATAAATGACCATTACAAAACCTCCATTTATATCTTTCCCGTAGAGAAGCATGAATTTTGTGTAGAGACTAACCTAAGTATATTATTCTGAATAGAGAGCCAAGAAAAGTCAGAATATAGAAATTCTCTAGATGACCTCGACCTTCTGTTTTTCTATCTCTCTGTTTATAAAGTTGGGATATTAACATGTACTATACAGTAATTTTTATGGACATATCAAGATGAAAAAATGTGCATTGAAGCAGTTTTATCTCTTTCATTGGAAGTTATTACTCATATAAATTATTAGCATAAATATGTAGTCTTTTAAAGGCATTACAGGTGTTCATTTAATTTATGTTGATTTGGAAAAAATACATTTGTTAACAAATATGTGTAAATATGCATTGACATATAAAAGTAATCACATTCTTTCAAAATGTTTTCTGAATGGTTCAAGTGATGTTTCTGATTATAAAATGAATTTTCTGCTGATAGACATTTCCTACTGTGTTTGTCAAATGCTAGGTTCATGGCTTAGTCAGGGACAAAGTTATTAAGGACATAAAACGCCATCTGGATAGAGCTAATAAACATAAAACATAACCTTCAGATACACTGCTGCAGTGGCCAGACTGTGCCAGGCCAGATTACCCTTTGTTTGTGTTTAAATCTGAACCATGTTCTAAGCCTTTGACTGTGCTAGCTTTAGATGTTTCCCCTTGACTCAAATGCAGAGATGTGATGAGATGAACAAATTCCTCTTATGCACTACAGCAGGTTTAGATCTGGTGTCTCTGTGTCTCTCCTGTCATTTCAAAACTGTTTTTCCATTATTTCCTTACAAAAGGTTTTAGAGTAGTTTTATTGGCTTAAAACAAACTCTAAAGTTATAGATGAAACTATGTCTAACATTGTAAAATTTTACCTCATAACAAGTCCAAGGAAATATGCTTTATAACCAGGAAAACTTGATCCTTAGTAAGTGATTTGAGAAGCAATACCTCCAATTCAAAAAGATATTTTTTTAAAGTAAAAACTAAGTTAAAAACTATGTTTCAATATCTAAGTATGCTTAAAACACAAATAGTTTCTTATATACAATACTAATATACAATACTCACATATGAGAAAAAATGATTAAAATTTCCAGATTTTCTTCAACTGTTTATAGTTACAGAATTAATTTTGACAATTAGTATTATATGAAATGACTAGGAATTAAGGAGCAGATTATAAAAGAAAATAACATAGAAAGACCCCACCAAAGTCAGCAGGATGGAGCATTTGTGCATATTGGGCCTTCATAGGTGAAGTAGGATAAAGGTAAAGGTAAAGGTAAAGGCCCTCCCGTTGATCGTCGATTTGCTCGAGCGGGCCCAGTAACATCTCCATTGGAGACTTTGTTGTTACTGTGTTTGGCATATCAAATACTCTCGGTAGCTTGCCGGCCTCTCCGAGAGAAGTAGGATAATGATGGACAATGTAATGCATCATTCAGATCTATCTCAGTCTAGGGATAAAGAATGTATTTTCTCATTTGCTGGTTGTGTTCTTGGCACACAATTCTTAGCCATCAACTATCTTCAGAGATTGCTTCAGCTGATATATCACACAAAATGATGCTTCCTGAGCTGTATACAGTCAGTGACTCATTGGTGAAAGGTAATTAAAAATAGAACACTTTGTGGGTGGGGGTGGGAGGGTGGGGTGGGTATAGGCCAGTTAGGATAGAGAAGGGATCAGTATAATAATAATAATAATAGATAAAAATGATCACTCTGGACAAGAACTGAGTGTTGAAAGTAGGTAAAGGGATATATATGATAACCTTCTGTATTCTCTTTCAGAGAATATTGCAAGCCATAATGCAGAGAGACTAGGGGTGGGGGAGAGAGAAACTAGCTGCCATAAAGGCAGGTGGTGGGTGGCAGGTGGTGGTATGGAAGGGAAACTGGGGACATTAGTGGCGAAAAATATACACTGGTAAAGAGACAGGTGTCAGAACAATATGTGACTTAACCCATCATGAACAATTGTAAATATATCTCACTGTGATTTAATTAAAAAACAAAATACACCCCTTTGCCACAACTTGGGTGAACTCTGAGGCATCAGCTCATATTAGGATTACCCTAAATAGATTTTTGTAGATTCGGGTTTCCATGAAGATCACATTGGAGTCCCAACTCTCCCACTGTTTAATCCTGCTTCCTTCTCGTCTGCATTGTTCATCTCATGAATGCTCACCAGTAAATCTCCCCAACATCCATCTGTTTTGGGGCCTACTTCTTAGAGAAGTCACCCTTCAAAGGTAATCTCCCCAAACTATGGTAAAACTGAAAAACCAGCTGAGAATCCGTTTTCAAACCTTCTTGACACACCAAGTAAGAGATATGAACTCTTGCTCTACAGTCAGGCCCCAGATGCTTGTCAGCACTGGAAGAGTTAAATAGATTTAGTGACTAACAAGTAGGATTATTTTTAAAAGAAAAATCATAAAACACTATGAGCCATGCTATGCAAATTACCCTGAAAGCAATGGCAGTAAAGGCTGACTACTCAGCAACATCAATCCATACCCACAGGCCTCTGCAATTAGTCTACCATGGTGAAATTGCAGCAACAGACACATGTCTCATTCTTCATTTCTGTGTAGCCTCAACATTTGAAATTTCCTTACTTCCTAAGAAGGAAGGCATATCATTAGATCAGAATGACAGCTATATAGTAAGACTTTTAAAGCAAAAATGCAGATTACAAGTGGGAATGCTATGCAAAATGGTGATTAAATTAATTATGAGGTCTTCTTAAAATTTTCAAAGCCACATTATGTTAATATTCCCCAATAGATTAAGATTCTGAAAATTTTCCTTCAAACACTAACAGCATTAGGTAGGTTTTGTTAGTGTGTAATACTGTTTTGTTATTAATATCTCTTTTGTTTTTATTTATTTTAGTAATTGTACGTTTGCGGACTGAGTAAAGTGTATTGTGTTCATGGATCAAGGTATTTAAAAGACAGAAATATCTAGAAAATTAAGTTGCCAGTCTACTGTTGCTTATCTACTTCAGGAAGCATTTACAATTACATGTTGTCCTTTTATTTTTATTTTTTCATTCTCCCCACCATTATTTTTTGGGTGCTGGAAATAGTTTGAAATATACCCCATGGTGTTCTGGCTAAGGGATCACTGCTGGGCAAGTCTTTGGGAATCCAATGGGGTGCCAAGGATCAAATCCAGGTTGGTCACATTGTGTATTTGCTCCCGTCCTTTGTTTTTGCACTTTTTACATGATAACATTTCATTTATTGGTTTCTCCTTTGCAAATCTTTCAGAGTTATGAGTTTGCTTAAATGTTTTTTGAGATCTTATAGCACTAGACAAAGTGGCTAAAATATAAGTAATGCTTGATACAATTTTTTCTAATATGATACGACTTTTTATATGTGGTTTCGAAACTACAGAGTTGACTGTTAAATAAAGTGCATTGTCTATGTCTTTCTTTTAATGATAAACCTCTCTCAGTTCCAGAAATCCCTTCTTCTGTGGGTTTTGTAGATGCTGGCTATTCTAGTTCATGTTCTGCAAAGTACTTTACATTTTCAGCTTTTACAACTCTTCCCTTCCCTCTGACCACACCAAACAGGTGCTCTGCCAGTTAATGGGTATTCAAAGATCAATTAAGACTACAGCTTTGCGTATTTGTTTGCTTTGAAGCTATTCCTAGTGATGATCAGGGCTTACTCCTGGCCCTGTATTCAGGGATCACTTCTGGTTTGCTTGGAGGACTGTCTGGGATGCTGAGGCTTGAACTTGTATCAGCTCTATAGATACTTGCTTTACTATTGCTCTGGTTTCCTCCAGTTTTGTTTTAAACAAGAGAAGACATTTATTCACAAAGGAAGACTCCCACATAAAGAGAAACTCTTTATATAAGGCAGAAATACAAAATTCCACCTCTTATATTTACATTATATTCATTTAACCAGGTATATTAATTGTATGTACCATATGTTCATACATTACTCTAAAGGTCATGGTAAAGTAGGTAAAGCAAACTTTTGCTCTGGTTTTAGCTTTCATATTTGTTGGGAGGGAGTCAAAAACGACCATGTACTTAATCAATAAGTTAAATATGTTAGGTGATAGCAGCAGCAAAACTAAGAATAAACTCTAAAGTCAGTCTTCTTGTTTTCCAGCATAATATAATTGCTCACTACTGCTACAAATTAAATGCATCTTCCCCATGTCTCAGTTTGTCAGCTGAAAATATTGAGGTAATGCTAGTATGCCCCTTTTAGTGTTATTAGGAAGTTAGATATTTATTTTTAAGACTAGAAAATTTACTGGAACAGGTAACTGCACGTAATATCTATTAAGTAAAAAAAAATGGGGAGTAAGTGATAAGAAAGAAAGGAAACCTAAAAGGAGAGTGAGAGGGATTCAGGGTTGCAATAGGATATAGAGTCAACAAGGAAGAACAGAAGGTAACATTCGAACAGGACCTTAAGGAATGAAGAGTTTCAGGTTTCCCTCAGAAGGAGTGCCCAGAATGAATCAGCAGATGACACAAAGGTTGTTCAGCAGGAAAATGTTAGAACCTGTTCTTACAACAGTAAAGAGCATAGTATGACTTACAAGCATGTCAGTTCTGAGGAGTGTTGTGTATCATCTTACTAGTGTCTTATTATTACCTGACTTCTTATTTTTAAAACAATTTCAAATCCTACTTATTACTTTCTCCTTAATTTCCAAAACACATGTAAATGCCTTTATAGAGATTCTTTATCAGACATGTTGTCTGCATTTTCTAAACATTTTCCATAGTTTTTTCTTTGGAAAATATAATATTGTTTATATCCATTTCAAGTCTTTTGGATACTCTCCTATTTTTTATATTATTCCTCAAGGGTTATTAGCAGTGGTTCCGAGACCAACATTTCTGAGAATCTGGAAATGTAAGTTGTCTATTTGTCTGACGTCATGGTCTAACTATTCAAAGCTAAGCTTAAATGGAAAGCATCCTGTCTAATCACATATGTCTCTGTGGGATCTTTTCTTCCTATATGATCTGTAGTATCTCTTTCAGAGATTTCTTCCAGTGTTCAACAACCCCCTCCAACATTTAAAATACATTTTTCCTCTGTCTTACTCATGTTCAACAAAGGAAGAAGAAAAAGAAGGAAGGAAAAGAGGCAGGCAGAAAGGAAGGAAAGGAAGGAAGGGAAGGGATGAGGATGGGAAGGAAGGAAGGGAGGGAGGGAGAGAGAGGGAGAGATAGAAGAGGAAGGAAGCAAAGAAAGAAAGAAAGAAAGAAAGAAAGAAAGAAAGAAAGAAAGAAAGAAAGAAAGAAAGAAAGAAAGAAAGAAAGAGAAGGAAGGCAGGAAGGCAGGAAGGCAGGAAGGCAGGAAGGCAGGAAGGCAGGAAGGAAGGAAGGAAGGAAGGAAGGAAGGAAGGAAGGAAGGAAGGAAGGAAGGAAGGAAAAGGAGGAAGGAGAACAAATTCCAGTCGAGGGACTGCAGGCCCTTTCTGACATCATCATCAGAATTGCGTTGAGCTTTTCTGTATTTGTTTGCGATTCTGTTTTTCCTTTCATCTCTATGAGGATTTCTTAGTACTTGGGGCTATCAGGAAACTTCCTATGAAACTTTTTTAATTTGTACTTTTTTTCTTTCTTTCATTCTGATACCTTCTACTTTGTTTGCTTTAAAAGATCACAAGACTGTATTGTCGCACTATGTTTATTTAGGTTCCTCCAAACTTCCTGACCCAATTTCCTTTGAGGTGGTATCAGACATCAAGCAGGCATCTTACATGATTAAAATGGACTGGCTGGGTCTTTGGTGAACTGAGAAGTTCCCATGGAAAAGGGCAAACCACTACTCTATTTCAACTGATCAACAGAGTGTTGCCAAATGTTACTTTTCAAAGAAACTGAATACCCCAATTTTTATATGTAAGTTGTGTTTGCTTGCTAGTGCTGCATTGCTGAATGACCTAACTATGTGACTTTATGACAGATATTTATTATCCCACAGTTCTGGAGGTAGCAAATCTGAGGCAGATATATCAGTGCGGATGGATTCTTCTGGAATCTATGAGAAAAAGAGTCCACGCGTCTCTACTTTTGATGTTTTCCTGGAAGTCTCAGAAGCTGTCATCCATCATTTCCCTCCATCTTCTCATAATGTTCCTCTTCTTGAATATATCTGTTATAATTCCCTTTTATAGGACACCACTCAGTTGGATCAGAGGTCCGCTGTACTCATGTTTGACATCTTTTCCTAAGCTAAATAAGTTATACCTAAAGTACATCAGCTGAAAACTCTAATCTGCATTCCTGGAGGTACACGATTCAAATTACAAATCACTGATTTAAAAATATTATCAATCCTTTCTAATTTTTCTTTTTTAAAGATTCACATTTTTGAAGAAGTTTTAAGTTCATGGAAAAAAATTAAGAGGAAGGTGTAGACTTTCCTTAATGTATTCTCATTCCAGCGACAGTCATGGCCTCTTTCATTATCCATCACCCATCTCCACAACAGTGGCACATTTGTTACAGTTGAAGAATAGACACAGACAAATCTAATTATGCAATGTTCATAGTTCATATTGAGGTTCAGTGTTCTTATTTTGTATTCTATGAGTTTGACAAGTATGTATTGACTTGTATGTATCATTATGGTGTCACAGAACAATTTTACTATGCAACTCATTTTTAATCTATTGACTGTTCATGTAAAAATCTGCTTCCAATTTAATGGGTCATTAGTGCATAACTTTTACTTCAGTCTTTTCCCCTGGGACATAAGCATCTTTTTCTCTTAGTTATTGGGCAGTACATTCTTAATTATTCACTTTTACAGACTGTAGAAAATACTTCTATTTACTCCAAACTCCTATTGTTCTGGTTTCCTCATCTAGACTGTCCTAACAGTTACTATGTATTAATATCATGTACAAATGAGCCTTCAAGGTTCCTCCTCACACTACTGACTTGTGAAGTCTCTGAGTGCTGCAGTCATTTCATTGTAAAGAACAAGGCTTTGTGTTTAAATTTTTGAAAAGTGTTAGCAAATAAACCCAGATATTCCCAGACTGTGAATATTTAGTTAAACTTTATTCATACACATCTTATTCTGCATATTGCATTATAAATAATTTAAATAAAGATAAAGTTGTAAAATATTCAGTTCAGAATGATTTTTGTGTACAAAATATCAAATTTTTATCTTTCCTCTGGGTATAAAAATGTGATTAGGCAGTGTACTTTTGCAAAAATGAAGCGTTTAGTAGAAACCAGAAAAATGTTCAAGCAAACATTTTGAATGGAAAGATTATAAGGATATTTTGCTGTCATTTCAAGAAAAGTTTGTATAATAAATTGGAAGATGAGAAAAGTTTTAAAAGTGTTAGTTATAACTATTAAAATTGCATGAGGAGTTTTTTTTGTCTTATCCATAAAAATTCAACTTGCAGATTTACACAAATTTCTGTCTCTAGTGTAAATGAAACTGAATAGGAAATTCCCTTCACTTTTCCTTTGGAAGTTTTCTGCATTGTCCCAGAACAGACACATAAGTCTGCTTTAGGCCCAATATTTTTCAAACTTTTTGCATTCTGGCCCTCTTCTGACATTGTTTAATTTCTGTAGTCCCTCCGTTCTACAGGTATGTCTCTAGCTCTCATCATCCCCTTTGAGTTACAGTTTTTTTTTGTTTGTTTCTTTTACCTCTGGCTTCCTTGTAATATTGTGGGGAACCACAGGTAAGCCGTATCATCCCTGGATGAGAAACTCTGCTTTAGACAAAAAAACTTAAATTGTCTTCAAAATACCACGCCATCTCTGTTCTTTACTTAGGGTCTTTTGTTGTTGTTTGTTATTTGATTGGTTGGGTGAGAACTGGCAAAGCTCAGGGCTTACTCCTGGCTCAGCACTCAGGAATCACTCCTAGCTTTATTTAGGGGACCACATGGAGTGCCAGTAATCAAATCTGGGTAGACAGTGTGCAAGGCAAGTGCCTTACCCACTCTGCTATTGCTCTGATCCACTTAGAGTCTTACTGTTTGGAGAAATTGCCTATTTATGTAGGGTTCTTTTTGCCAATTACTTTTTTCTATTACCAAATCTATAACTCAAACCTGTTCTTTTTGAAAGTCACAGTTGTAACCATTTTTAAAGTTTTTCCTGTAAGTGGATCTTTTTGTGCAACTGGGGATTCAGTGTAGCAAGTAAGATGCTTGTCTTGCACACAGTTGACCAAATTCAATCTCCAATACCCATATAGACCCCAGGCACGACGAGTGAGCCTTGAGCACAAAGCCAGGAGTAAGGCCTGAGTATAGCATGTGTGATCCAAAACTCCCACCCTCCCCCCACCATAAAGTGGATCTTACTGTACAGTTCAGGTCTATATACATAATGCATTCACAATGGTAAAATGTATTAATCATCATTGAAATGTTTTATGGAAGAAAAGCCTTTGGCAGGAGCTCAGAATGAGAGAACCAAAATGTTCCATTTCCAGAAGTCATGAGGAAACATGCCTCTCTCATCAATCTCTCTGAAAACAGTGTTTATGTCCATTATTTGCTCTTTTCAGCTACCATTGCTGAAATTCAACCCCTTTATTACTTTTTCTATGCCTTGTGCATCAATGGCAGATAGTTTCTGTATCAATAAAGAGTTGAGAACTAGACTAAGAAAATAAAAAACCATAGCAGGTCTCAATATTAGCAATTCAGCAAATTCTCACTTTAGTTCCTCTCATGATGATGCAACAGAAAGTTACCGTCATTGGAACCAAGGAGATTGTACAGTGAGTGGGTTTGGTGTTGCCTTGCACACATGTGACCAGGTTCAATCCCTAGAACCCCATATGGTCCCCTGAACCCATGAGAAGTGATCGTTGAGGTAGGGGTCACTTAGAAACAAGAATAACCCCTGTGCACTACCAGACGCACTCTCTCCTCTTCCAATCCCCCGAAAGAAAGAAATTACAAAGTACAGTCACTGCACCATTCATTAGTGATGTCAGTAGAACTCAAGCAGACTTCTCTGACAGACTACAGCTCTCTTAATTTCACTAACATGATGATCATTGGTTGAGACCACTTCGGTCAAATCTATAGCCTTGTTTGCAAAATGTAGGGAGCTTCAAAATGGAATATAGGGTTCTTCCTCATTTTGATTCTGTATTTTGCCTAAAAAGAAAGTGTATTTAACAACTGGTTGCTAAACAAATACCATTCATTTTCACTCTTTTGATTCTGCAATATCTATATAACCTAGTAAAACTCAAAGATTCAAAAATATAACTTAATTACTCCTTTATATGGTAAAAACATAAAAACATATACCTTCTTTTGAGATGAGACTAAATCAATTCTAGTTTAAGCAAAAGACATGGATTGAGATGATATACCTTCTTCCTCTAGTTTGGCTACATTTCTAGACATATTTTCTTATAAATTTGGCTTAAATAATAGAATTGACTATTATCAAAACTCTTGAAATTCAATGATTTGAGAGTTAGGAATGAAGAAGAAAGATGGTTAAAATATATCCACGGCACAAAATGAAGAAGAAACTGGTGAAAATAGAATTGTTTGTTTTACTAACTGTTCATGACAATATCTACGCTATTTATGACTTTCCTCCTCTATTAATTATTCCATGTTCCTATTCTTCAATCTCTTCTCATCTGGTTGTAGTATTTATTCAATAACATGGACTAAGCCTTTATTATTTAAAAAAAGATACATCTTGATGTTCCTACATATAAAGTGCTCAATTATATTTAACTTCTAGACAAAGTTGTGGAAATAAGGATCTTATGAGATAATGTATTTTATTTGTTTCATCATAATTTTAGCCTGTTTTTCTGATATAAGATTCCCAAAAGGCCAGTTACAAGCATATTTACATCTAATACTTCTATTGACATTGTTCCTATAGATAATAAAACCTGAAAAGAGGATTCAACAAACATTTTTAAAATTTATAATTAAGTTTAATTATGGAAGGGTTATCTTCTTACTGCCATTTATTGGGTGAATTTGGTGGGCTTTGGCAAAATGCTTTAATAAAGATTTTCTATTTATCTAGAGATTGCATGAATGTTATAGGACAGCATTCAACTTGGTAGAGTACTTATTCATATAACATTTTGACAGAATCGTGAATTGCCATTTTATAATTATTTATATAAGTTTACCTATTTTATAAGATGGGCACATAAAATCAATATGTAGCACAAAAATCAATTGACTGCATTTCATTTTCATTTCATTTCATTGGAAAGAAAGTTTCTTGGTTAGAAGAATTCACACATAAGACATCATAATAGTATTTGAAACATCCAGTAAGTGCATGGATGGTGAATTAAAACAAACATGGTAGTCAAAACTGACTCCATTACATATTTATTCCCATTTAAAATATGTTTTCCAGGCAGTTTTTTAACCTGAGAAAACTCAAATTCAAATGAATAGTTGTGTAAAAGTTTTCATCTTGCTTAGCTAAATAATGGTCTGCTTTTTGATAGGGTTTTATCTTTTTTCTTATAAAAAGGTGTCTTATATGTAGTGAATATTAACCCCTTAAAAGGCCCTAAAGGGGGCCTTAATAATATGTAGTGAATATTAACCCCTTATGAGATGAATATTGGGTAAATAATCTTTCCCATTTCATGAGCTGTCTTTTTATTCTGTTCATTTCTTTTTAAGTGCAAAAGCTTCTAAGTTTAATGTAGTCCCATTTGTTTTTGTTTTCATCTACTTGCTTGGTCAGTGGTGTTTCACCCTTAAAAATACCTTTAGCTTTAATGTTGTGGAGAGTTCTACCTACATTCTCTTCTATGTACCTTATGAAGTCAGGTATCTTATCAAGTTATTTAATTTTGATTTGATTTTTGTGCATTAGAAAGAGGTCTGAGTTTATTTTCTTATTTATTTTTTTGATTGTAGCTGACCATTTTTCCCAATACTGTTTGTTGAAGAGATTTTCTTTGGTTAAACTTCACTCTCTCAAAAATGGAGGAAAAGCTGAACAGAAACTTTTCAAAGAAGAAGTACAAATGGCCAAAAGGCACATGAAAAAGTGCTTCATATCACTAATTATAAGGGAGACGCAACTTAAAACAATGAGATATCATCTCACACCACAATAGACTGGCACACATCAAAAAGAATAATCGGTGCTGACATTGATGCAAAAAAGAAAGGGAATCTCATTCACTGTGAGTGGGAATGCCAATTTGTCCAGTCTTTCTAGAAAACAATAAGCACATTCTTCAAAAACTAAAATTGAACTTCCATATGACCCAGCAATACCACTCCTGGGAATATACGCTAGTGGCCTAAAAACCCTATGCAGAAAAGCCATCTGTATAGTGGGGATAGCTAATTTAATTACACTTTCTTTATTAACAAATACAAATGAACATATTTCTTACTTTCCAGTGTCTAGATATGGAGTTTGATACAATTAATAACACTGTAGCACTGTCCTCCCCCATTGTTCATCGATTTCCTTGAGAGGGCACCAATAATCTCTCACAACAAATTGTGACACTTGTTGTTACTGTTTTTGGCATAGGAAATACATCACAGGTGGCTTGCCAGGGCCATGCAGGCGAGATACTCTCGGTAGCTTGTCAATACAACTGGTTTTTTCAAACGTTCTCTGAGGGCTGCTAACTTTGATATTAAATAATTACAAAAGCAGACTTAAAGTTATATAAATGTTATAATGCAGTATTACTTCATAAAATTTATACTTTGCTGCGGGGGGATCCACGGAGTCGCCTCCCTGTCCTGTAGGGAGGGAGCCGGGTTCCATACATGCAAGGAGGGATCAACCCAATGAACAGGTAGATAGGACAGAGAGAGGATAGGACAGGACAGAGCAGACAGGATAAGGCAGACAGGACAGGACAGATTTTATTCAGGGCAGCAGAGGCTTAAATACCTATCAGTACAGGAAACTATGCATACAAAGCATAAGGCAGTTACACAAAAAGGTCATGTCCATATATCGTTAGGAAAGTTACAAAGTCTATACGTTTCACATACATGGTTGATCATTGTCAGTTACTCCTTGTTTTTGTGGACAGCCATGACAGATGTTTCTGTGATGGATGTTTCCTCAAGATAACCATGCATAGCACGGGATTCCATGCATAACACAGGATCTGCCTGCCGCGGGTCACGTAGGCCCTTGGTCAGTTAAATGCCAGCTTCCCACATTTTAAAAGGATTTTTTTTTTTGGCACTGAAATTCAAGCTTAGTAGCAATAAGTTCCAGAGTTATGCATGAATTTAAACTACCTAAAAAAATGAACTAGCTGGATTGAGGAGAATAAATGATCCATGTATATTTTTTAACATATTCAGTTTTGATTAATGAGCAAAACTGGGTGGGGTTTGATAGAAAAAATTTTACTCCCAGATTTACTATCAATGTTATAATCTACTTCTTGATTCAGAAAACTATGTTTTGACATCTTATACTTTGTTAAATTAAATTAATTTTATTAAGTTTACTGTTGTTTCCTGGGCTGGAGCGATAGCACAGAGGTTAGGGTGTTTGCCTTGGATGTGGCTGACATGGTCAACATGGCCGACTCGAGTTCGATTCCTCTGCCCCTCTTGGAGAGCCCGGCAAGCTACTGAGAGTATCTCATCCTCATAGCAAAGCTTGGCAAGCTACCCATGACGTATTCAATATGCCAAACACATTAACAAACAAAAAACAAACAGTGTCCTCCCATTGTTCATGGATTTGCTCAAGTGGGTCCAGTAGCGTCTCCATTTTGAGACTTGCTGTTACTGTGTTTGGCATATTGAATATATCACGGGTAGCTTGCCAGGCTTTGCCATGAGGGTGAGATACTGTCAGTAGCTTGCTGGGATCTCTGAGAGGGGCGAAGAAATCTATCCCCGCTCGGCTGGGCTGGCTGCACGCAAAACAAATGCCATATCGCTGTGCTATTGCTCCATCTTAACACAGTAACAAGTCTAACAATGTTACTGGGCCCACTAGAGCAAATCAATGAACAATGGGAGGACAGTGACAGTGACCGTTGTTTCCTATTGAGCATATAAAAGTTGAGGGTATCAGCCTATTGTATGTATTTTATGAATATCATATATTTTCACTACATCTTTTAGGAGACAAAATTTCTAGAAAGGAATATGATAGAAATTGAGTGGAGACATGAACAGTAGACACTTCATTGAGAGGTGTAGTCACAAGTAAAGTTTGCTAATTAAGGAAAGAGTCTTGATTGTCTCACTTGGAAACAACCAAGAGATGTTTGATGTAGTTGAGTGGTTTAAGGTCTCATAGAGCTGTATCTGGCTGGTAGAATGTATTCTGCCTCGGTAAATCAGAATTGTACAAGAATTTCCAACAGAAATGTAGAATTGTAATAGGATGAGTGTATAGTGATCTTTTCTTCAAATACAGAGCTGATTATTGAAGTGGATAGTGAGTTTAGCAGTGTGAACCTACATGTTTGTATTAGAGGAAATTAAAAACTAGCACTTGCATAATTTTTAGAATTTAAAAATAAAAGGATGGTTGCATTCTTCATTCTTTAAATATATGATGAAATAGTCTTAAAATATATGACAAAACATATTCTTCATTTATTTAAAATATATATGACAAAACAGGACAATGAAACTCAAATAATGCATAGGTGCTTAGAAAATCATTTATTTTCAATGTATGTGATTTAATAGTTATTTATCATAGGGACCATAATGATAGTATGTTATAATTTCATGAGTTTCATGAGACCAGGCTGGGTTTGATCCTCAATATTCATATAAGTCACCAATTCAAAAAAGTTTTATATAATATATTATATGACTAACACATTGATCGCCTCTGGGAGATACTATAACAAAAGACATACCTATATCCAGTCTTCATCAATTCCATCTAGATTGTGATATGACCAAATAAATATATATTAATATCACATAGTAAATTTTATAAAAAGAATTATAAAGTGCTACAGAAATATATAGAAAGAGTAATCAAAATTGAGGAGGTTTGATGACTTGGTCAGAGATGATGTCCTAGATGAAGCAGTGTCTAAATTGGAAATCAAAAGAATAAGTGTGATTTAGTTGATAAGTGGCAAAAGAGACTAGCTATCTAAGAAGATAATTATTGGATGTAAGAAAGAATGAAATAAAACAGTTAAGACTGGATAGGTCATAGGATATGTAGGGTGTTAGTGATCAGGACAGGGTCTGGTGGAAGGGATTGATCCAAGAAAAGAATGGATATAATGGTCAGCAACAGGGGTCAGATTATAGGGAGCCTTGTGAAACAGGATCAGTAGTAAAATTTTATCTCAAAGTCAGTATTACCCAGTAAGTATTGGTTTAAGATAAAATGACTATCACTCTGTTCCAGCATGGAAAATCATTTAATGGAAGATAAGAAACAGACTAAAGGAAATGTTCCGTAATCAGAAGGTATAATAGGTCAAAATGATGCCTAAACAAAGAAGAAATGGAGAGAAGTGAACAAAACATGACAAATAAGAAGTGAAATAAAAATATTTGGTAATTATGTAACACACATGTTGGATCAGACATTTAAGCCAAGAATAGTTTAGGATTTTCTGGCTTGGAAAGCTTAGGGGTGGTGCTGCCATTTCCTCAGAAGATCAATGAGTGGTGAGGGACTGCTGAGTGGAATTTATGCTATGTTATGTTGAATTTGAATTTCCTGTGAAATATCTCAGTGACAATATCTAACAAGTAGTTGGAGGTACAAACCTAAAGCTTTGAAGAGATATCTGGGCAGCAGCTCTAAATTCCATAATTATCAAATCAGTAGCTGCAAGTGAAGGCTTGGTGCTGTCTGAGAAGGAGTGGGTAGGTGAGAAACAAAAGAAGGAACAGCTTCTGGGAGGACAGCGAACTTCTCGGCTGTAAAGGTGAGGGAAGCAAAGACAGAGCAAACACAAGTCAGGTTGTCATGTGTAAGTCAGAAATTTGATTGGACAGTTTGTATTGTTAATAGGGACTGGGAGACCCAGATTATCATTGAAAATTCATATAAATGGAAAAGGAGAGAAAAATAAGAAGGAAACAGTTGTTTAGAGCCTAGGCACTTAGAGTAATTTCAAACTCTAGGGAAGGGTTTCATCTCTCATGTGGACCTTTCATCTCTCCTGTAATTTTCAATGGCTCAGGAAATACAAAAGAAAGTTCTGAATAATAAAAAAAGAATTGCAGAACTAACAATTTACGGTGTATATTTTCAGATCCAAAATTAAATGGAAAGAAGATTTGAAAGACTTTCAAAGAGATTATTTCCATTTTAAAATAAATCATGGTAGGATTATAATATTAATATTAATATTGAAGTAATAATATTATGCTGGTGGATTATAATATAATATTAATATTAATATTGAAGTAATAATATTACACTGGTGGAGGGATGGGTACTTGATCATTGTATAACTGAAACCCAAGCACAAAAATTTGTAAGTCTATAACTGTACCTCATGGTGTTTCACTAATTAAAAAAAATATTGAAGTAATAATATTTCATTATTTTTAAATGAATTTAAAATGATCAGGTAGCCAGAAAGAAATCAAAATGAAAATGTTTCTTTGCAATTAAAATAAAGCCAAGCTATTTTTCTATTCCTCTGTAACATTAAATGGAAGAAAAAATCTTGAGAAGTGGAAATATATCCAAGGAAATTTATATTACATACTTACATATAATTGGTATTATAAGTATGCTATTAATAGACAGATATAATGGAACACTAAGATCTTATATATATAGCATTCCTGAAAGAATTTAAATGGTAAAATCAGTTGAACAGATTAAAAAAACTACAGGTCTAAAAAAAGTATAAATACAGATGGTAAACATATTTTTGAATGGAATGTTATGTAAAAATTCTAAATAAAATAATAGATAAGTTATACACGTACTACCTCTAATAAAATATGAGTACAAAGATTGCAAAAATAAAATTTTGGTATATATAATGATTTAAGAAATTAAAGGACTACTTACAAAAATTTGTCACAGAAAATTTTTACCACTGGCATATATTCAAGTTTATAACTAAAATAAAGAGTAATGACATAATCATTTCAAAAGTTATTTTTAAGAAAACATTTTGAGTGCTATAATAAGTATGTCAAGTTTTAGTTACCATAGAGTTACTATTAAGCACAATGAAATAATAGTAGCCATGTTGTAAATTTAAAATTTTTATACATAAAAATATTTTTTTAAATATTTCTAGGGCTTGGAAGCACCTCATTTGACTAAGTAAAGATTTCATACTAAAATCTAATAATGATACCACATGTATAAAACCTACAAGACAATTTCATTTCTACATTAAAAAAATTAAGCTATATAATATAAAATGTTGTGTTACTAATATTTTCCTATATATAAAACAATTTTACATAATATCCTATGCTGTTTATTTTTAAACAACTTTAATTTAAGTTTTTATTAAGACACCAAGGTTTACAAAGTAATTCAGAGTTGAGTTTTAGAAAAATAATACTGCAGAGCCTATATTTTAAAAATTTGTACACTTTTACACCAATTTCAAAATAATATGTTTAAAAATAGCTATGGGGGGTGGGGGAGAGGAAAAAAAACCCTAAACCCAAAATATCAAATTTAGGACGTGTTTATTCTAGTCATATAAAAGTGATTTAAAATTAGAAAATTAATTTTTATCTAGGATGCTTTTATTATCCCAATATAACAAAAACCTGATCTTTAGAAATCAATTCAATAAGAGTAAGAATAATAAGTAGATTTTAAAATTAAAACATTTAGCAAAAATTTATATAGAAACTGAAGTAAATTTTGCATGTGTTCTTATCTACTAAAACTGTCTTGGATTTGAAACTATAAAATACCTTACAGAATAGAATAAAAGGGCCAAATGCTAAGAAAAATATATAATGTTATTCCAATAAACTTTTTTAGTCACATTTTTATAATTTTCATACAGATGTCCATCTAGATTTCCATTCATACAAGAGATTTTGATGCATTGAGAGTCAAATCTTTCTCTCAAATGCATTTAATGCCATTAACCTTTCTGATAGTCATCTTAAAACACTATACTGATATGAATTTTTCATACTCTATTATTTATCATTTTCATAGGATGTCACAATTTGTATGTATTGCTGAAGCTTTCTGTTATCTCAATATTATAACATACATTACAATATTATTACATAATGTAATAATAAGAAAAGTACAAAATTTAAAATTTTCTGGTTTGTAGTGAATATTTTTGGATTATGATTATATTTATACCTTATATCTCTGCGAATTTTTAAGCAAAATAATGCATCATAAAGACTATATATTTCTTTTTTCCTTTTTCAAAATACACATTATGTTATATTTATATTACATTATATTTATTTCAGGATATTATATTATATTCATTTCAATGCATGAAATGGGAAAAACGCAAGAACATGTATCTTCAAGTTACAATAAATATCAAAATGAAATCATGTTAATTATATTTGTATCATTCCTCACTTTTGTCTCATTAATACTTAATAGTTGGGAATACTAGACGCATTATCATTTTAAAAAGCAGTCTAAGATAAAATAAAATCTAGTATCACATAAAGCATATAAATTAGAAGTTGCAATCAAATCAATAAAACTAGAAATGGGAATTAGTTAAATTTCTTAAAAATAGATAAAAACATGAACATTCAAATAATAGATTATATAATCATCACATCTAAAAGAAAACATATAAATATTATTAAAATAAAGAAAATTTCTCTTCCAATTAGAGCATAATCATTTTGTTAAAAGAAATTTATTCTAGTAAATTTGAAAAAAATTCAACAAAAAGTTGAATATTTAACCAAATAGCAAGGGCCTTACACCAAAGAAACTATACAATTTTGCTAAGGCCATTAAATAAGAAAATAATAAATGGCATAAAAATGACAACTACAGACACAATAATGTCTCAAGAAACAAATTCTTACTACATCAAAATAGCCTATTTTCTTCAACTTGTGTGAATAATGTGATAATAATCTAATCCTGGACTATATTACAAAATAATTCTAATTTTTACCTGACAGGATATACCACAAAGCCAAAAAAAAAATTAAATCCTAAGGGAAACATGTATTATCTGAAATAAAAATTTAGCATGACCACAGTGAGAGATACTGAGGTGTTTCTCAATAAATATTGAGTCCTTCTACCAGAATGGGATCTCTAGAAACAAGATGTTTGCACACACTTTTAACACAGTGTGAAATAACATAAAGAATACATGTGACACCTAAATCATTAGGAAAGTTGTGAAGAATGATAAATGTTGTTGGAATATTTTAAATGAGAAAACTCTAATTTTTCAATAACGATCTTCTTTTGAATTTTTTGTGGTGGCCGTATACTTTCAAGCACAATTTTTAAAAGCCATTCATGGTTGAGATTATAGCATAGAAGTATTAATGGAAAGAAAGTAGGCTGAATACACAAGTTTGAATTTTATATGTGTTTGTGGATAGAAAGTAAAAGGAACCTCTGAAAAAATTATGATTCTCCAATGATTAGAAAACAAAGGGGATCTGTTTAATTAAATTAATCACTATCATGAAGGAAATAATAGATTCAACATGAGTTGTTTAATGTTCTGTAAAAGAGCAGAAATAACTTCACAGGAGATAAAGGGATATAGACAATAAAAAGCCTTCGAAGATAGACTCTCTATTTAAAACATTTGACTGTAAAACAATGAAAAGGGAAAAAATGAACTATGTTATAAGCAGTCATTCTAGGCCTTTCCAGCTATTTTCAGCTTTTATTTTTGATCTTTTTATATAATATTGGGAGGCGTACATACGTTCATTGATATATAATTGAAGTAGTAAAGTTTACTTCTTTTAGTAACGAGCTGACAAATATATGCAGTCATGTATCCACCACATTATCAGAATTATAGAAAATGTTCATCATACCTCACTTTCTCTCCTGTTTCTTTTCCAATTTCCCCCTGCACTTCGGCATCACTGACTTTCTCGATTGCTTGGCCTTTGAGATTTATTCATCTTCTTCACGTACCTTTTAACTGCTAAGTAGTATACTTTTGTATAGAACATGGCACAATCTGATAGTTCTCAAAATGTGATCATAACTGCTACTGTCACATATATTACAAGTAATAATATCCATTTTTTTTTAGACAGAACTGAGCATCCTTAAGGTTAATCCAGGATTAATAAGAACTGGAGCTGATTCAGATTTTCACTCCAAATCACAGGAATAACTTTTACCTTAGAGACTGAAAATTGAAAATAAAATAAAATGATTGCAGGTCTAAGAAATAGAGCAAAAAGGTTTTCTGGTGTTATTGTTATTGCTTTTGTTTGAGGGCCACACCTGGTGGTACTAAGGAGTAACTTCAGACTCTACACTCAGGAATTATTCATATCAGTGCTGGGGGCCAGTATGGGATACCAGGGATTGCATCTGAATTGATCGCATGCAAATCGATCCCTACCCACTGTACTATCTCACCAGCCTTGACTTTGTATTTAAACAATTTGTGTCTCTTGAAAATCAAGATAAAATGTTTGCTTTCGGCAAAAATAAATGTTAATTTCAAATCTCTTATCTTTTCTATTCCTCTTTGTTTATGTCAGTGCTTTAAAACCTGAGAGAAAAATTTGGGTAACTCAGTCCACTTTCACCCCTGGAACATTTTAAAGAGCTTTAAGCAAATTGAACTTCTGATTTGGATCAGTTCCTGGGGGACATTTGCCACAGCCACATGCTTTCATCAAATGTACACTACATGATCAGAAGGATTCATACTATAGATAGAAAAAGGACAAACTGCATTTGAGTCTGTTCATGTCTAAATTTAACAGTTCATTTTTGTGTTTATATAGAGCAGCATCAAAGCTCTGCTTTGCCAATACTGTATTTTATTTAATTCTTAGGTTTGTACTAATTCATCCACTGCCTGACTTTTGAATAACTCCTTTCCTTACAGGAAAGATCTTGTGCATATTTAGAACATGAGTTGATCTGAATTCTTATTGCTTTTGGTCCCACCCACAGCAAGTTCCCCTCCTTTTTGAGAATAATAAGGCACCCTGCAAGGGCCACCATGAGGGAATGTGTTTCATATCACAACACAGATGGCTTGTTTACACCACTTCCCTTTCTCATCAAAGTTTTTAGGGATAAATTCAAATTTTGCTTCTCGGTGGCATTATGTGTCTTAAAATTCAATTCTTGTCGAAACCTGGTATTACCTTTGACAAACTATTAACTTTGTTTAATTAACATACAAAGACACACAATAGTCACAGCCTGCAGCTGCTTTCCACCTTTTAAATAAATCAAACAAATCTTTGAGAACACTCAGAGCTCACCCTGATGTTAAGAAAATGATAGCTAGTATTTCTCTGGAATATGAAAACCCATCTCATAAATAAATAAAACTTCTGGTCTTATTTTTTTCAATAAAAAAGATAATTGATAAAGATTAGAACACTAGATCTCAGCTTTAATTTTAAATTTGAATTAACTGGGGGAACTTAAAAAAGATCGTGATGTTTGGATTCTGGCTCTACATTTTCTTACTTAATTGTTTGCATGTTGAAGGGTCTGAGGATCAGAATTTATCATTTTTTTTTGGTTGACGCTAATGAGCAGCCTGGGTTGAGAAACACTGGTCCAGAATTTGTAATCAAATATTCAATAGAATGCCAATATAGGATTTTATTCACTATTATCTCACCATTCTTATAGAATGTGTGCTTGCCATTTAAGGTTATAGGAGTGCATGGATGTGGGAAGGTTTCCATAGTGATGAATATTTATGGAGAGAGTGGTAGCTCTCCTATCGCGCATCCAACAAGTTGGTGAGAGTGTTTCATAACCTTCTGTAGGAATATAATATTTATCTAGTTCCTGGAGCAATTTTTATCTAGCATCTTACCCTGAAGAATAGTCAGTAAAAATGTGTTTCCAATATAAAGATAGGTTATTCTCTGAAGCTGAAGAACCCACCAAGAAAACTGCACTTTTTTCGAAGTTCCAAACAAGGTTAGCTGAGACACAGCCCAGTATTTATCTGAGTCAGATGACTCTCAGTCATGGGACATTCTTGTACATGTAGAGCATTTAGCGTCATGTCAAATTCCTATCCACTAGGTACTAAAAGCACTTCCAAGATGTGAAACCAAAATGATCTCCAAAGAGTCAAAGTTGCCTTCAGTTAAATTTGCATTGATTCATTAGCCCCATTGTTGTCATACTCGTTTCCCTGTTAAACATATGCTCTCAAAACTAAAAATTTTAAAACAAATCAAACCCTATTGTTATGTCAATATTATTATTAACTTTTAAAACAACTAACCTGTAGGTTACTTTGCTTTTTCATTGTAATTGGTTAGGTAATGTAAGAGACAAAAAAATGTAAGAAAAATATAGTAACTCTAAGTGTTATTGCTAGTGTTAGAAGCCCCTCTCCCCCTTTCCAAATGTTATTATTCTTTGGTACCCCCAAACTATGGTCAAGTAGAAAAAGATAAAATTTGGCTGTATCATGAGAGACTTTATTAATTTTATACTTATATTTATTGATTTTATTCTCTTTTCCTCTTTGGTGTTTATTCCAATTTTTACAGTACATGCCCTATTTTAAGAGTCTGGATAACATTGTATGGCACGTACAGATATTAATGTGTCACTATAACTTAAAGATCATCTCTTTTTGTACAATATTGACATCTTTTCATTCTATTAAAAATTTCTTATGAATAATGGCTTGGCTGAAAAACTAGTTCCCAGTGATTGCTTGTGTCCTTAAATTTCTTGCCATCAGATCAATCAATATAACAACTGTTAAAATTTTAATAATCTTATACCAATTTAGAGAAAAATATTAAATTATCTACTATAAATAAAATTAGTGAATAAATTTAATAAATGATATTATATCTTAAGTATTGGAAAGATATATGAACTATAATAGCATCCGTCTAGAGTTTAAATAAGGTCTACTAAAACAGCTACACCTTGAAGATAATGTATCTTTGATTTCGTATCACCATAATACAGAAAATATTATGTAAAAGAAGTCTGGTAAAACAGGTACACCTTGAAAATAATGTATCTTTTGTTTAATATCACCATAATAAAGAAAATATTATAGCAAAAGAAGCCATAAGAATCATTTGGTTCCCACTGAATTTTTAAAAAGTTGTTTGCACTACATTGATCTATATCAACCTATTAAGTATGCAATAACATTATGTATAAGGATCAGTATACAAAAAATTATTTAAAAAACACTATAATGTTAAAAGATGTTAATCTCCTTCATTACTGAGACCTCAGTGAGATATACTATTTTTTTCTGGTGGAGGAATATGACTCAATATTGATGGTTGTGACTTATGAGGGTGGTGGTTGCTGAAAGTTGGGTGGTTGCAGAAGTTGTCACATTGACTGACTTCCTTTTATAAAAGATTTTTCTGTAGCATATGAATTGCTGCTTGATAACATTTTACCCACAGTAAAAGTTCTTTCAAAATAGAAGTCATTCTTCTCAATGCTTCCTGCAATTTCATCACCTAAGTTTATGTAACATCCTAATTAAAATCTTTTATTGTAATTTCAATATTATTCAAAGAATTTTACCAGGATAGTATGTCATCTTTTTTTTTTTTTGGCTTTTTGGGTCACATCTGGGGATGCTCAGGGCTCTGCACTCAGGAATTATTCCTGGCGGTGCTCCGGGGACCATATGGGACGCCAGAGATTGAACCCGGGTCGGCTACATGCAAGGCAAATGCCCTACCCACTCCGCTAATTCTGAGACTGAGAATATTTTATATTTTGTGATTTTATTTTTTTACTCATTTATAAGTAGCATTTTTTTCTCCCTTAAAACACACAATGCAATAATTCTGTCACACCTTCAAGCTAACTCCATTGAAGCCTTGGATCACTTGAAGTCATTCATGAATTGAAATAAACTTCTAAAACCCTGTTAATTTTTATAGTTTTATCTTCTCCCAGGAATCACAAATATTCTTAATTACATCTTTGATGGTGGATTATTTCCAGAATATATTAAGTTATTTTGTTCAGATCCGTCAGTGGAATCACCATCTGAGGCAATAATAGCCTTATGAAATGTATTTCTATAATGTCAGGTCTATTTTTTGATTATTCTTTGAGCAACACACTAAAAATTAGATATTATGGAAAAGTAGGCATCAAAACATTAGTCACCTTACTCTGCATCACTGATGCAGATGGTTGAGGGACCATATGCTATACCAGGATCAACTGCGTGCAAGTAAAGTGCCTTACCTGCTGTACTATCTTTCAGCTGAAACAATCTTTTATTAATATTAGATCTTAACAATGGGCTTAACATATTTAGTAGACCGTGTTGTGATCTATTTACATACCATAATAGACAATATATGTTTTAATTTTTTTAAGGTCCTAGGAATTTGGGAAGGTAAATGAACATTGTCTTCAACTTAAAGTTACCAACTTAATAACCCTAAAGAGAATCAATTGTCCCTTGGAAATTTTCAAGCCAGTCATTGTTTTCTCCTCTCTATTTTTGAGAATTCTTGACGGAATCTTCTCCACTACCCTCCTCATTTTATTTCACATTTTCTTAGGCAGCTTAGTCGTTTGGGAACGATGAATGATAATCACCTCCCACCCTCCCCACCCTCTACTCCCACCATTTCTTTTTTTTGGGGGGGCATTGCTGAAAATTAAACTCAGGGCCTCACACATATTTTTATCTCATGGATCTTATGGATAACTTGACACAGCTATCATCACTTGCTGCCTCAGATGGCACTCTTGCACTTGTTTCTTTCTTTAGACCTCATGAATCAACATCAAACTTTTTTCCCTACAGCTTCCTTACTCCTCTCAGCCTTCATCCCACTGAAGATGGTTAGTACCTTGCTTTGGATTAAGCTTTGGTTTAAGGAAATGTGATTGGTTTTGTGTTCTATCCAGGACATTACACACCAGGTTTTTATCACTAGCAATATCACTTTTGAATCAGAAGTTTATCAACATTGATTGACATTTATTAAAATTTTATATAAACATGTACTATGTTAAATAGACTATCTCATTACGTTCTTAAATTGCGGGTCCAGAGATATAATACAGCCAGTAAGGCACTTGCCTTGCACATGGTCATCCCAGGTTGATCCCTGGCACTCCATATGGTCTCACAAACTAGGTACAGCTGAGTGTGGCCCAACAAAACAAACTAAAATTTCTAAATTGTATCTTTTTAGTAAATCTTACCCCATAATCATAACTCAGGATAGGTGGGGATGAAGTAAAAAAAAATAAACATATTCAGGTCTTACAGTTCATCAGTAAAAAAGCTAAAACTGAGTCTCAATCACTGCAAGAGTCTACACTCTTAAAGTGAATCGATTCCCCTAATAAAATAGGACGATGGAAATCTGAGAGTACTTAGGTAAACCTCTCAGAGGTATAAAAATCCTTCCAAAAATTTTAATGGTCTCCTCCATTTCTCCCTATACCAATGAATTTTATTATTCAAAATACAAAACTTTTTCATTTAAAAGTTTTATATTTTGAATAATAAAATTAATAAAACTTTTTCATTTAAAAGTTTTAAAATAGCTTTCCCACTGTTTTTAAGACAGTTTCATCCCAAGAGTTCACAAAATCAAAAGTCAAGCTTTTATGCATTTTTAATGTTTTTAATATGAACTGATTGCTGAACATTAGTACTGTCTTCTCCATCTTCATGCTTATGAAGAGATCAGTTATATGTTAACCTAAATCTAATTTTTAATTGATTTTAGGAACTGAGTTTAGCATGTAGCTAACTCAAAACTAATAATAAAGCTAACACTATATATTTACTTTCATACATCATATTTTCAGCAGAAGTACACTATTTTTCATTTTATAAAAATAACTCAAATGTTTTCCATTTCACTTTCAGTGTTTTCCCAAAGTAAAATCTGACTCATTTTTACATGTGGTAAAATTTCTGGGACAATCTTTATTTAAACAATTAGAGCACTAGGATGCAAAAGAAGTGTCTAGTGTAGTAGATACAGAAACGTGTGCTATAATTCCCATTCACGTTTTTTATTACATGTTACAGGGCACAACAAAAATTTTGAGGATCACGTGCTATCCACTAGACCATTTAATCAACCTAATTGGGGTCAAAATTAAATGTAATTTTAGATTATAGGACAGCCTTTCATATCTACAATCCTTAACCACAAAGGAAAGAAAATTTTCTGTATTTCTGTACACACGATACTGACTCTAAGCTATAGTTAGTTTGGCATCAAGCAGACCTAAAACTAATGTATACATATAAACATACATGTGTATGTAAATTTTCATAACATTTATCTATTTTGAAACAAAGCATCTAATAAAATATTCCTTTTTATAAAATATTATACTTCTCAATGGTATATTATGCAAGTATAAATAGAACCAAAAATGACACTAGTGAATGGTTATGTAGGCTTTTTTATATACTCACTATGATGAAAAGGTTAGTCTTGTTAATCTTCAAAGGTCGAATATATTACTTACTATGGCTTGTTTGATTATAGCTGACAAATAGAAAACAGATTCAGCTTTTGGCTGAGGATAGAGATTAATGACAAGAGTATTGAGAATATTGTTTGTCATTTTCAATACTTAGTTAATGTTACCAGTTATCATCATAACTGATGCATGTTATTAATTGCTATTTAATTTTTGACAAAACTACCTGCAACATATTGTTGCACACAAAAAAAGATTTTAATTCACAATCACTGTCTGAATTTCTTTCTATCACTTTTAAAACAATAGTACTTATACCAATCATCAGAGATATTAGTTGTAAAACTTTTGGAATATTTGAATCAATATCAATGAATTCTATTTTTATAGTGGAACCAACATTACATTTTGTCTTTGTTGATATTTCCCATTGATAGAAATCCATTGTATTTGTCTTATCCATTGTATTTAACTAAAATACATAGATATATTTATATTGGGTAGAATGTTTACACATTACTTGAAGGAAATAGGGAAGAGTAGCTTCCTTATCTCCATTGTTCTTGACATCTAAATTTATATTCTTCCAAATTAACCAAGTATTAATGTTCAGACTTTTTTACATGCAATAAAAATTTGTTTTACGTATAAGATATTTATGTGGAGGCTGTGTCTTAGGCTTCTTATCTTTTTTGCTGTCTTTCTATCTGTATGAGGACATTACCCAATTAAACAATATTAAGTTATTTTAACTTAAGAACTTTCTCTAATGATGAAATATACTTTATTGTCTCAATTGGAGGCAATCTATTTCTTGTATGTGAAGGTAGTCACTTTTACTTATAATAGCATGCTAAACATTAACAAAATTAAAATTCTCCAATAAATTTTCATCTTGTCACTCTGATTTTAAAACGTAAAAGAAAATATGAAGGGGATACCTGACCTACTTGGGGGATTAACTGAAATGTGTAGTCCTTTCTTTTAGTTTATGTCTTAATGGGGCTGGAGCTATAGCACAGTGGGTAGGCATTCGCCTTGCACACGGCTGACCCGGGTTCAGTTCCCAGCATCCCATATGGTTCCCTGAATACTGCCAGGAGTAATTCCTGAGTGCAGAGCCAGGAGTGACCCCTGTGCATTGCCAGGTGTGACCCACAAAGCAAAATAAGTAAATAAATAAATAAAATCTACTTTGTGTCTTGTGAATTCAGGGTCAGTTTTCTCCCAGCTAAGGAAGTCAACATTTTTACTTGAACACATGTCTCTATCTGTCTCTCTCCCTTTATATTTTCTAAATAAAACTATTTTACTTTGCTAAAAATATGAATGCCTGGAAAAATAACATTAATAGAAATAGGAAAAGGGGACGCTGAAGTTTAATAAAAAGTAAGAGAAGAGTAGAGTTTTGCTACAGTTTGAGTTTAATTTGAAACTGTACAAAATGGTTAGAGAGTTGATTAAAGAAATTAACTATTGACTCTATTGACTGTTCATCAGTCTTGGCTGATAACAATTAAAATTTTAAAAATATTACTTAGTAAATACAATCCTCTGAAATACATTGAAAGCTAGTTTGACATTCATAGCCTGCAGGATTCAAAGAATAGCGTAGAAGCAGTATCTTCTAGAGATGAATCTGCTTAACCAGTAGACTTAATTTAGAGATGGTAAATATTTTCCACTTTCCCTATGGTGATATTTGCACAATATCGGAGGTCCCAATGCATTGATTCAAAAAATGAAACATGAATCTGGCCTTAGGCACTGCCTCTACTCACAATCTATTTGGACTCTATAGTTTGTAATAAAGCATATTCCTAATCCACTTTAAATTTTTAGTGATAAAATTTCATATTATCTCTGATTAGGTAAGTGTGGTGAAAATAAATTTAGTTTTATGCTTCCGATTACTGTCACAAGTCATGTCCATTGTCTTAGTTGTAAATTCAACATAAATCTAATTTCTTTAAAGAGTAGAGATAACAAATCTTAAGATCATAAAGTATATTTCATTGATAAAATTTTGAGATAAAGCACT
This sequence comes from Sorex fumeus, assembly GCF_029834395.1. Taxonomy (NCBI): domain Eukaryota; kingdom Metazoa; phylum Chordata; class Mammalia; order Eulipotyphla; family Soricidae; genus Sorex; species Sorex fumeus. The sequence continues at coordinate 16,022,294 of NW_026606071.1, read as the reverse complement.
TTTCAAAGTAAAATATTTGTTTTAATTGTAAAATCAAAATCAAACAAACAAAACTTTACTCGCCCAGTATCTTCAAAATGAACTTTGGTTAGTGCTTTTATGCAATCAAAACTTAATACTTTGTCATTTGGCCATGAAGATCTTACAACCATAAATCAAAAAAACCTTATGGGAAAGAAATAGAGCTAGTCCCCAAAGCACTATGAATATTATCAGCAAAAAGTTTGTGGCAAGAGAGAACAAAGTCAGATCCAATGCTACTGTTTTTCATTTAGAATACAAGGCTGTTCAATAGAACGTCATCTTTCAAATAAAATCCCAGCCGTATATATCCATTTGTAACTGTGACAATTAACAGTTTCTTTTTCCCATTTGAAAATTGTGGGAAATATGGTTATGATTATGATGGTTATTTATTCAAGTTATTTCTGCCCTGAGATTTTTGTTAGGTCTCTACATCGTCTCTACAGTACGCTGTGTTCATTGCAAAGGAAAAACCAAAATTACTCTATTAAGTGACCCTTGAAAATTTCCCCAAATCCCCATTTGGTTTGGATTTCCCTTAATCTATTCTAGGATGATAATATAGCAGAGGAAAGCATATGGTACTAATAGCTATTCAGACCAGATGTTAGTTGTCTAATACATATCCTATTCCGCCCTGGCTGAACAGAGGAGTTTATAAAAGAAGATGGGGAAGTCGTTAAGTAGAAACCTTGTACATTCCACTATTCTCACCAGCTCACAAAAGTTAAAAGTTCTAGAATGCAGTACTTCCAGTTCTGTCATTTTAATTTCTGTTTAATGTGAACAGATTAAACATATAAAGGGGGGGGGGTGATGGAGGGGTAGACACACCTGAGAAGATAAAATACATTCCAGACATCAATTGAAAAAAAAGTAGGTCTGAGGACAAGGTTTACTCTTTATCCAGACCTCAGTTATCTACAGCAATGAACATACAAAACTTCCTTTTCTTGAGGAGTTAACTCTTCCACTCATGTTTCTAAATTAACGTATACCATTGTCTCAATTCCTGGAATAGAAAACAGAGTTTGGTCACACTGGGAGCACAGCACAATACACATTAACTGACCTAATGAACAGAAGCAATTATGTTGAGCTTCTTGGTAATCAATACTCTCAATATAATTCTAAACACTTTAGTTTGAGCAAATAAAACAATATTTAAATGTCATGTTATGTACTACTTTATGTACTACTTGGAGTAATTAAAATCAGTTATAGACTTACTAAAGTGATTATGGGGCCAGAAAGATAGTACAGCAAGTGGATACGTGCTTTGCAAGTGACTGACATAGTTTCATTCCACAGTACCTCCTATGTTCCCCTGAGCCTGCATAAGTGATCCCTGAATGCTGAGCCAGAAGTAAGTTAGGGTTTTGGTTTTGAGGGGAGGGGAAATACTTTCAGGTTTGGTCCAACACCCATTGCCACATACTGATTATATTTCCTTTTTTACTTCAAGTGACAATGATTGTTATTAATGCAGAAAAATACTTTTATTTAACATTGCGAGAGAAAAACATGTTTTTAATACTCATACTAAAATCCCTTTTATCAAACAAGTCACAGTAAGATATTTATGCCAGTTACCATCATTGAGATGAAATAGCAAATTTTGATGACCAAGTATTCAAGCTGTATATCAGAAATAATCTATTCAATTGTTTAGTACTATAAAAAAAATAGGAGCACAAAATGAAACATTTTATACATGGGTAATTATGAAGAGAGACACAAATATGGTGCAAAATTAAAAACCTTCTCTTCCCACATAGAGAAAAGACAACATTGCCCTTTATAGGCCAATTGGAAAGACTTTTTAATGAGAAGTATGGTTTGAAGGATAAATACTGTATGTTATTGTTTTAATCCTTAAAATCTGTTTTCACTAATTGATAATCACTGGCAAGTAAGGGCTGTTAGTGATAAATATAGTTACGATGCTTCCGTCTTCATTTGCAATGAAAATCTGCTTAAAAAAACAATTTTTAATCAACATGAGCTAGAAAGAGAATCGAGGTCATGCACTGCCTACAAATTGTGTACACAATTCTAAAACTGAAAACACTGGCATTCTCACCAGGGCCTCTATGAGCCTATGAGTTCTTCTTGAGTGATGACCTTTCCTCTAATTACAAAAGGGTTTGGGGTATTGTACATAATGAGAAGAAGAAACAGAAGAAGCAGAAGCAGAAGCAGAAGCAAGCAGAAGATGAAGATGAAGATGAAGACGAAGACAAAGACGAAGAAGAAGAAGAAGGAGGAGGAGGAAGACGAAGAGGAGGAGGGGGAACGGAAGAGGAGGAGGAGATCAAATACAGCCCGTAGTTCTGTAGTTTTGTTGGAGAACTATCCAGGGAATCATATTATTAGCATAAATCTGGAAAATCTTGCTTGAATAAGTTAATGGACAAGAGAACTCTTCAACTTCAAAGGATAACAGCAATTCTCTGTAGATTAACAAAACATGCCATTTCTGGGGCTAGAGCCATAGTACAGTGGGCTGAGCATTTGCCTTGCATATGGCTGACCTCGGTTCAATCCCTGGCATCCCATATAGTCCCCCAAGCACTGCTAGGGATAATTCCTGAGCGCAGAGCCAGGAGTAATCCCTGAGAATCACTATCTGCACTCTTCTCCCCCAAAACAAGAAAACAAAATAAAGCAAAACATCATATTTCAGAAAACTGCTGCATCCTTTCCATAAGACTTTCAGTCTTTGGAGAGAACTTCGTAGTGGCTTAGTTTAACTCTCTACTCTTGCAGAGTAGGAGATAAAAAACAAAATAAACAAATAAAAAATGATTGGACTCTCTGAGTTCCTTAGTGAAAGACCAGAATCTAGAATCATTTTTTTATCAAAAGTAAGCTTGACTGGAAATAGATTTTTTGAATAATTGGTATATGAATTAAATGTGATAATTTCTGATAGCCAAATATCAAATGAAACACGTCATCCAATGTGATTACCTCAAGTACTATATTAAGAAACTGGTATCATAGCTACACAGAAAATCTTTTCAGACCCTAGATATCTAGAGAAGAAAGGCAGAAGAAAAAGAAAAAGAAGAAAAATCTCCAAATTGATTACTCTGGAAAAGACATGCAAAGTGTGGCACATGAACTTACTATTTGCTATTCATGATTATACGATTAAATAGGTTGAACTGATTTGCTTATCTAAAACAAGAATACAGAGTTACAGGAAAATGGAATAATTTGCCCAAAGGGCATAAAGACCTTAAATGGGGGTGTGGGGGTGGGGGATGATTGGAGCAGTCATTTACCTTTTGTATTTACTTAGTTCTGAAGGTTCACACTCTTTCTACATGAATACAACAGACCTACATTAGAAATTCTTGGCTCTGCCATACATGAATCACTCCTACAGAGCCTAGAAGATACCAGCACTAAAAGGGTAAAAGAAAGAATATTTGAACAGAAACTTAACAGGAATGGAGGAAGGTGTACTTTTTTCCCAGGTAGTCATGTATGATTGCTTACTTTTTCATTCATTCATTCATCATCCTGTTATTTGTCGATTGCCTCGAGCAGGCCCCAGTAACGTCTCTTTCATCCTAGCCCTGAGATTATATTCAAGGCTCTTTAGGAGAATGAGACCCATCATTGTTACTGGTATTTGGCATATTTGATATGCCACGGGGAGTTTGCCAGACTCTGCCCTGTGGGCAGGCTACATTCGATAGCCTACAAGTTTGTCCAAAGTAGGAATGAGATAATAAGATGTCATAAAAAGATGTCCTTATAAGATGTCGCACGGCCGTGAATGCGGCCTCACGGTTCCGGGAGCTGGATTTTATAGTCTCTGAGTCTTGGCTGTTGATGGGATTACACGGCGCCAGGGGACCAGGTGGTGGGTGTGACCCCCGCCTACTGGAATTTGGAGGATCTGGGTGGATGATGCTCGACTCCAATCCGAGTAGGGTTGGAGATCTCGGCCCCGGAACCCGCGTGGCTTTGTCCCTCTGCCAGTACCTTCATGTGTGCGGAGAGTGGTCTCAGCATGGTGGTGGCTGGTCCTGGAGGTCTTCGGCTGCTGGAGCCCTGGTCGGGGCGGGGAGGAAAGCTCACTTTGCTTACTTATTTGAAGGAAATTGGAGAAATAATTAATTTATTTTTAATTATATTCCACAGAAGATGCTATGTGACATCTGTTGATATTTGTAAATATGGCTTTGCATAGAGGGATAGCTGACAGAAACAGTTATTTCTACATAAATAGTAACTGAATACTTGACAGTAGAGATTACTTTGAAATGATATTAGAAAAGGCTCAAAAAGGGAACATCTGGAAGCTTATTGTTTTTTTTTAATTTATTTTATTTTGGAATCCTCCTAAGAAGTGCTCAGAAATCCCACAGGTGGGACCTATAGCTGGTGTAGCTCAGGGCACCATGTGGTACTGGAAATCAAATCCCTGTAGGACACTAGAAAACAGGCACTTTAAACCCTGAACTCTTTTTCTGGTTCCACAGAGGATCTTGATTTTGAAAAAAATTATTGAGGCTCTGTGATTTACAAAGTAATTCATAGTTGATTTCAGACATAAAATCTTCCAGCATTAATACCATCATCAGTGTCAACTTTCCTCAACCAATGTCCCCAATTTTCCTTTGACCCCCAAGCCTGTCACCTAGATGGATGCTTTTTTATGTTTAATGGTTGTAGTTTGGAATTTATGCTCTATTTTTTTTTGTTATGTAGTTCAGATGCTTAGAGAGACCACAGCTCTATGCCTCACAGCACCACCTGCTCCCTGCCCCTGTTACCTCCAGTTCTCTTCTTACTTACCGCACTCTGGTTTCTTTCCTTCCCTATCCTTCTCAGTCCTATAATTTAGACTATTATAGATACCTAGCATTTCTTTATCCTGATATTATATCAGCCACATGTAGCACTGTCCTCCCGTTGTTCATCGATTTGCTCGAGTGGGCACCAGTAATGTTTCCATTGTGAGACTTGTTGTTACTGTTTTTGGCATATCAAATATGCCAGGGGGAGCTTGCCAGGCTCTGCCATGTAGGCGAGACACTCTTGGTAACTTGTTACTCCGGGTTCTCTGAGAGGGACGGAGGTATCAAACCTGTGTCAGCCAAGTACAAGGCAAATGCCCTACCCGCTGTGTTATAGCTCCAACCCGTTGTATTATTAAAATTGTTAAAATATGGCTCCAGGCCCAAAGCAATTGTAATCCTATTGCTCTAGTATCCACAGCATCAATATAATTGAATGGTGAGAGTGAGCATGGAGACTGGCTACTGTTCAAAAAGCAGAGGTTTTAGTTCTCACTTGAGTTTATTGAATGAGAAATGCTTAAGTGGAGACCAAGAACGTGTGTCCAAACAAGTCCTGGTGATCAGACTGCTTCCTAACATTTGAAAACTGATTTAGAATACTTGGAAATCCAATTATTAGAAAGTTAGATTAATACTAAAAGAAGATCATGAATGGATATCAGTAATTAAAAATTTAAATTCCATCACCATCGCCCTTCAATTTTTTATGTTACCTATTACAGTAATGAAGTTAGCAGAATTGAGAGTGAATTAAAAAACACATATTGTGGAATGGAAATGAAGTTTATGAATTTGGAAGATTTTTATTGAAGATGTAGTAACTGTCAAATAAGAAGGGAACAGCCTAGCAAGTCAGTCATTGTATGCATTCTCCAGTTGTAATTGACATACACTTTGTCTTCCGCTTCATTTGGCAACATCAACGAACGTTTCACACTATATGGTAAGTTAGTTCTGTCTAATTTTCCTCTATCTCACTAAAAACTCAAGTTATTACATTTGGTTACTTACTGGTGTTCTGTGAAATTCAAATTTCTTTCCTGTGTCTTTGCCTCTGTAATTTTCATGTAAGAAAATTGTAGAATTTTAGTTTTCACATTTGGTTGTGAATGCATGCACATAGATACACAAATGCATACAAATAATTGCACATAACAACTTCCTTAGTTTTAAACTATACTTATTTTATTTATTTAATTTTTTAACTGAATCACTGTGAGATACAGTTACAAAGCTTTCATGATTAAGTTTTAGTCAGACAATGATCAAACACCCATCCCTCCATCAGTGTACATTTTCCACCACCAATGTCCCCAGTATCCCTCCCACCACCCCCTCTCCATCCTACCCCCTGCCTCTGTGGCAGACAATTTCCTTCTTACTCTCTCTCTCTACTTTGGGGCATTATGGTTTGTAATACAAATACTAAGAGGCCATCACATTTGGTCTTTTACCTACTTTCAGCACACATCTCCTATCCTGAGCAATCCTTCCCACCATCATTGACTTAATAATCTCTTCCCTACCCCAGCTGTCTTCTTCTCCATCTTTTCCAGCTCGTGAGGCAGCTTCAAACCATGGTGCAATCTTCCTGGCCCTTATCTCTACTGTCCTTGGGTCTCAGTCTCTTATTATGTTATTTTATATTCCACAAATGAATACAGTCATTCTATGTCTCTCTCTCTCTCTCTCTCTCTCTCTCTCTCTCTCTCTCTTTCTGACTCATTTCACATAGCATAATATTCTTCATGTCCATCCACTCACAAACAAATTTTATGACTTCATCTTTTCTAACAGCTGCATAGTATTCCATTCTGTAGATGAACCATAGTTTCTTTAACCAGTCATCTGTACTTAGGCACTTGGATTGTTTCCAGATTCTGGCTATTGTGAACAGTGCCACAATGAACATACAGGAACAGATGCATTTCTACTGTGCTTTTTTGCATGCCTGAGATATATTCTCAGAAGTGGTATTGCTGATTCATGTGAAAATTCAATTTCTAATTTTCTGAGGAATGCCTATATTGTTTTCCAGAAAGACTAGACCAGTCAGCATTCCCACCAACAGTGATAGAGTCACTTTATCCCCACATCCGCTCGAGCACTGGTTGTACTTGATGTGTGTCAGTCTCTGTGGTACTATACTTATTTTAGACTATACTTATTTTCATTGTCCAGCAACTTTATTAAAGCATCTACTTGTCTATATGTAGATTAATGCATACAACCAATGTAAGGAAAATCTTCATGTATATCTCAGACCACAAACCATAACCAATTTTATTATATGTATATGTAGGCAATTATTTATTGCTTTCAGTCCATGCATTTATTAATCAACTCATCACATTATTTGGCTTTATAAGCTTATTATGTTTTAAACCTTATTATGTACCATTTATTATTAATGTATTAAACTTAAGTAGATAGTATTATAATATATTCTGGAACTTGCTTTAATTCTCTCAAGATCACTTGCTGAGATTATTTATGAAATTCAACCATGATGATGAGGATAGCTATATCTCATTCATTTGATACTGATTTATAAGACTGCATAATATTCTCAAAGTACATTTATCTTCTCTTTTGTTGACTGACATTTAGATATTTGCTAATTATTTTCAATTGAAGACCCTGTTATTTTTATAAATAATTGTATATTTCTCCTTTTGCAAAGGTGAGAATTTCTCTACCTCAGATTCTAAGAGTATTGTCAGATGGTTTAGAGCATAATCATAACCAACTAATTTTCTCCTAAATAGTCAGTACTCCCAAGAAAAATATAAGATTTTATTGCTTTCATCCTTACCCATAACTGGTATTCTTATTCCAGATGAATCTGGATGAATCTGATTAATGGGAAGAATTTCTTATTGTGGGATTAATTATATTTCTTTGATTCTGAGATCAAGAATATTTTTATTTCTTTGATTCTGAGATCAAGAATATTTTCATATTTTAATTGGGTTTTATGGTTTCCTTTTGTGTAAATCAAACTTGTGATCATTTTTATTGGTTTTCCCTCATTCTTTCCTACTTTCCTTTGTAAAAAAGCTATTTCTAGGAGACATATCTGTGATGTGTACAGTAAAATACCTTCCCTCAGTTTGTGGGACATTTAAAAAAAAGTTAATATTAACTTTAACTACATGCAAATTTAAATTTTCCAATGCAATAAATTTATTAATCATCTAATTTATCATATGAGTTTTCAGTGTGCTTAAGAAATAGTAACCTATGAATACAAATATATTCTTTTCATAATCTGAAATTTGATTTTAAATTTAGATCTTTAATCCAGCTGGAATTTATTTTGGGGTATGATGTGACACAGGGATCCAATTATGGTTGTTTTTTTTTTCCACATGGATAACTAATTTTTCCAGAAGCATTTAGCAAGTATTTCATTTTTCCCATTGATCTGCAATGCCAGTTTTGCCTAATATCAAATTTCCACATGTTTGTGTGTGTCTGAATTTTCTATTCTACTTTTCTATGCTTGTGGAAATCACATATTGTCTGAATTACTACAGCTTTATAAATCTTCATATCTGATTATTACCTTGCTCTTCTTTCAAGTACTGTTTATAAATATTTTGCTTTTACGGTATAGAATTAGAATTTAAAATTGCATCGAATCAACAGTTAAAAATTAAGCTTTTATTTAGCACAGTTCTCAAATATTTGTTATGTCTTTCAACAAAGTTTTGTTATTTTTTTACAAATCATACACATTTATAGTTTTATTTATAGTCCCCAATAGGTTTTTAAAATTATTATATTTTAATATTTGATGTTTATTTAAATTGAAAAAAAATTGACTTCTTGCAAAGAAGAATGCAAAAATAATGTTAATTTTATAAATTCACAGTATTTATAAGTCTCAATGAAAACTGTTGTTAATTCTAAGAATTTGCTGATAAATCTTTGTTACTTGCAACTTTGATTTACAAAATCAATGCAAAACAGATTAGAACCTAATGACAAATTCAGTCAAATTTTACAAAGTTTTTCATCAGTCACTGTCATATTTTTCATTATTGTTGTTATTATTTCTGGAAAAGATGAGGTTTAAAATTTCTAAAGAAGATTAACCAACCAAAAAATTATCTTAGTTTCATTTAAATTTTGACAAATACTATATCAAATGCCTTCCTTTTTATCTTTATCATATTGAGAAAAAAATGTAGTTCTCAAACTATAGTGACATAATTGTCTGCACAGAATTTTCTAAAGTAGCATTTAAGTTATTTAAGAAATTGTGTTTTTTAACTTTTAATTAGTTTTAATGTGGTGTGTGGGGATGAAGGGCATAGTGCAAAAAGACTTCAGATTATGCTAAAGTTTTTAAAGTACTGTTGTGTGGTTTGGAGAAAGACCCATTTGTACATTTCATACAAGGACCCTCGAAGTAAACTTGGAGGAGTTTACAATCTGTCATTGGTATGTCCAGAACAAACTATTTACAAAACCTTCACTGTCATACAGTCAACTATATTACAGCTGTTTTTAAATACCCCTGGGCTGGAGCGATAGCACAGTGGTAGGGCGTTTGCCTTGCATACAGCCAACATGGCTGACCCAAGTTCGATTCCTCTGCCCCTCTCGGAGAGTCCGGCAAGCTACCAAGAGTATCTCGCCCTCACGGAAGAGCCTGGCAAGCTACCCGTGATGTATTCGATATGCCAAACACAGTAACAACAAAGTCTTCAATGGAGACGTTACTGGGCCCACTCGAGCAAATGGATGAACAACGGGAGGACAGTGACAGTGACAGGTACATACCCCTTGCTACTATGAGAAAGAATCTCAGAGAAGTCATAAACTGTTTTCAAAGATTTTGTACCATATATAGTTCTAGAGATCAAATCTGCATAGGCATGTGCAAGACAGGCGCCATACATGCTGTACTATATCTCTTTGGCCCCTATTCTATAGAATTCCTTGAGTCACAACCTATAGAAACACACAATGTTTTTGGAGGTCATCACTTTAAAAAAAATTGTGGAGGTACACATCCAGCTGAGCTGAGGGATTATTCCTGGCATTGCAATCAGGGATCCCTCCTGGAGTGCTCAAGGGACCAAATGGGGTGCTGGAAATTGAACGCCAGTTGACTGCATGCAAGGGAAACACCGTGCCTGCTGTACCATTGTTCAGGCCTCCAGGAGGACTATCAGGGACTGCTATCATATAACTCTTCTATTTGCAGCTGAAATTTATGCCTTATGTATTTTCACTGTTGTACATAAATTGATATGTTTACTGAACAAGTGAGAAATTCCAATCCCTAGACCCAGCACCCCCAACAGGTGTACATGCACACATGCACACACACATTTGCGTGTGCGCGCGCACACACACACACACACATATACACACACATCACAAAGGAAGGAAGGAAGGAAGGAAGAGAAGGAGAGAAGAAAGAAAAAGAAGAAAGGAACGAAGGAAGGAGGGAGGGAGGGAAGGAAGGAAGGAAGGAAGGAAGGAAGGAAGGAAGGAAGGAAGGAAGGAAGGAGGGAGGGAGGGAGGGAGGGAGGGAGGGAGGGAGGGAAGGAAGGAAGGAAGGAAGGAAGGAAGGAAGAAAGGAAGGAAGGAAGGAAGGAAGGAAGAAAAAAAAGAGCAACCCAAGATTTTATCACAGAAATAGTATTTCCTTTTATAATAATTTTTAAAATATCACTGTTTCCAGGCAGAAAGTTGCATACGCCATATATATTGAGCTCAACACACCTTCAGTTTACAAATTCATGTAATCATTATTTTTACTGTTTTTGACTTTTGGGGGTTGGGGGGTGGTATTGGGCCATACCCAGCTATGAGCAAGGCATACTTCGGGCTCTGTGCTCAGGGACCACTCTGAGTCTTGAACACAGATGCTCTAGGGACCATATGGGTGCCAAGGATCAAACCTCTGTTAGCTACCTAATAGGCAAGAACCCTGCCCCCTCCACTGTGCTATCTCTCTAGCCCCTACAATTGCTATTCTTATTGATAAAATATAACTAGGACCCAGACAGATATGCACTACTTTCTCCATTGCTTCCCAAAGACAACCACTAACTTGACTTCTAACGGCAGAGGTTAGTTTTGCTTCTTTTTATATTTAAATAAGTACAGTCCTCAATGTGTATTTATTTGTCTAGTTCCTTTCATTTCGTTATCCCATACCATGAATACATCATAATTTATCATTATCAGTGCTTGGTTGCTTTGAATAGTGCTGCTCTGTGTATCCCCTTTGCTGTACAAATCTGTGTGCATTTCGATTGCATATATATTTAGGAGCATAAATGTATCACCAAAGGATCAGCTGCAGTAATTACTAACGAATTTTCCAGATTCGTTTACATTTTAATCAGAAGTATGTGAGATTTTCGGTTTTCCACTTTTTATACTGATACAGTTTCCAGTCCTGTCGTTTATAAATCTTTTTGAGAACACCATTTAAATGGAAGCATACAACACATGCACCATTTTGATACTCTTTTTGCTCAATATGTATTTGAAAAACAGTGATAGTATATTCCTTTTTCTCGCTGAAGAGTATGCCATTGTAAACATGTATACCTTCTTTTTGTTTCTTTGTTTTTTTTTTTTAAATCCATGTGTTTACTGAGTTAAATTTAAACCATTTCCAGATTTTATTTTTGTGATTACGAATAGAACTGACAAACATTTTTGTGAAATGGTTTTATGAACCACATTGAATAATAGGACTGTAGGTTCATATAGGAACTTATGTTTATCTTCAGAAGAGACACATGAAAGATATTTTAGAATGCCTATAGCATTTCTGCTAGCAATTTATAAGAATCTCACTTATTACAAAGCAGTTAGCATGACAGATTTTATTTTTTACATTTTAGTGATTCTAATATATGTGTGGTACTATCGCATTATTGCTTAAATTTGTATTTACCTAATTTTTAGTGTCACCATTTGACTACTTACTGTTCAAGTAATTTGTTTATGAATTTTTAATCAAGCACTTTGTGACTTTTTATTGGGTTATATCATTATTATAGCTAATTTAAAAGTCCTTAAATATCCTTCTTAAAAGTTAGTTTGCAGATTTTTTTCTACTCTTTTTTATTTCCTTAAAACTATATCTAACAGAATAAATTAAAAACTTATAATAAAGTATAACATTTATTTTTAATCATGCTATTTGTGAATATATAAGTACACATTTTCTAATTCTAGATTAGAAATATTTCCTTTGCTTGCTACTTTTATTCAAAAGTTTTATAAGTTTACATCATACACTTAGATCTGAGACCCATTTGTGTTAATTTGCATATAAAATATGTTATCCATATATAATATATAGTAATATACATTATATAAAATATATAATAATGTATTATCCATTGCATGATATAATTATAATTGTATATTAACTATATAATTAATATAATATTAACAGTATGCATATCAATATTATGTGTGATTTCATATTACATATAAAATAAGACAACATGTGATTATTTTTATAAATGTCCAAATTATAAATTTTTTTCTATATCACTTGTTGAAGAACTATCCTTTTATTCATGTACATTCCTTGAATTTTTATTAAAAATTAATCTACATTTACATAATTTTATTTCTAAATTAGTTTTTCCATGTATCTACTCCTTCACCAATACACATTTTTTAATTGTATAATAAAGAGAGAAGTGGGAAATTTAAATTCAAGGAAAGAGTGCTACCACTCTTTTTTTGATTGGCTTCAACCACCAGCACTGCTCTGGGAAATAGCTGGCCTAGATGAGGTCAGTTCTGACCATGCATGGCAAGGGCATTGTGGGCCCATCATCTTTCTCTCCTAGAAATAAATTTAGAAGGAGGAAAAATAGTGAAACAAGGTAGATTTTATTGAATGAAGTGCATAGATCAGCTTCCACATGCAAAAAAAAAAATTCCTGTTGAGACTTTGAATAGGTAAAAAAGGTAAAGGCCCTCCCGTTGATCGTCGATTTGCTCGAGTGGGCCCAGTAACGTCTCCATTGGAGACTTTGTTGTTACTGTGTCTGGCATATCGAATACTCTCAGTAGCTTGCCGGGCTCTCCGAGAGGGGCGGAGGAATCGAACTCGGGTCGGCCATGTTGGCCGCTTGTAAGGCGAATGCCCTACCCGCTGTGCTATCGCTCCAGCCCAAGACTTTGAATGTAATTGTTAAATCTATACATTGATTTGAGAACAACTTACATCTTTCAGTCCATTTACACTGCTTGTAACACTATCCATTAAAGTCTTATTTGATTTTATTTATCCATATTTTATAGTTTTCAGCATATAAACCCTGTACATGATTTGATAAATATATATTAAAATAATTATTTTATTTTGAACTATTGTAGTTGATTATTTTAACTAATTTAATTTTCTAATCATTGCTAGTGGACAGAAATATAGTAGAATATAATCGATTGATCTGCATCCTATTCCCTCTAAAAACACACCTATGACTTTTATCAGGTATTTGGATAAGTTTTTAGGAATGTATATGTACATATGTACAAAAATCATGTGATGTACAGTAGGAAACTTGCTTTTTTGAAAAACAAAATAGTTTTTTTGAAAGGAATTTAGAGAAAAGTAAGGGGAAAAAGAAATACATATTCAGGAGAAAACAAGGGTTTTAACAGAGGAGGAAAAGGTAAGAAGGGCTTTGGGGAAAAGATTATATACAATTTCTCCAAATTGCTTTGGTTTCTGGTTTCTTCATTAATAAAAATTAATCTAGGTGTTGTCAAGGGAAAAACCTTGTACTCTTGACAATACTTTTGTGACCTTTAGATTCTCCAGTTAACTTCTTTTCTGAAAAGATTCTCTCAGGGTGCTGCCTCTAACAGCTCAGGATTTTCATTTCAAAGGATGTGTTGTTACTCATGCTTTTGGGCTACACCAGGGCTAGGCAATTTATTCAGAAATTTTATTATTTTCTCAAAACTCTTTACCAGGGCCCTCTATCTACTTGCCTGTAACCCTCCCACACTTTGTTCATTTTCAATCTGTGTATCTTTATATTTTTCCCCCTTCGTTGCTCATTATCACTTCCTTTTATAATGTTGAAAAAGAAAACAGTGGATATTTTTGTCTTGTCCCAATCTAAGGGGTATTTATTTTCACCATGAAGGATGAAGATAAAATTTTTTATAGGGATCAATCATCAAGCTGAAGAAATTCTCTTCTATTCTTAAAATGCTTTAGTCATGAATGAATGAACGTAGAATTTTGTCAAGTATTTTTTTTTCTATCTCAATGTAACCATGAATTACTTTTCTTTTTTTAGACTTAGGGTAAGGTGGATAATATCAAGAGTGATTATTAAATCATTCTTTCTTTAATCATTGTTTGTAGGCAGATAAGAAACCCCAGCAATGAATGTTTGGAAAAGTTAAGAAAAGATTTCCCAACCTGAAATAGCCCAAAGGCATAAAGGCCACAACTTCTTCTTTCTTTCTTTCTTTCTTTCTTTCTTTCTTTCTTTCTTTCTTTCTTTCTTTCTTCCTTCCTTCCTTCCTTCCTTCCTTCTTTCTTTCTTTCTTTCTTTTTTTTTAATTTTGTTGAGTCACCTTGAGACAGTTACAAGCTTTCCTGTTTGAGTTACAATCACAGGAAGATCAAACACCCTTCCCTCCACCAGTAAAGGACACATCTTTTTGACTTGCAAATCCTTAACTGTTTGGAAAGAGAGAAATTGGGTATCCTCCTGTTAGGACCCACTTAGCTGGAGAACTGCCATGACAGGCTCTGAGTAATTTAGGCCTCTTCCAGGAACAAGAAAAGCTGGAAAACCAGATGCTTCTGTCAGAGATTACATCCCCAGAATCAGATTAAGTCTCTGGAATGTAACTGTCAGGGAGGTGGGCTGGATGTTACAGGCCAAAACAACAACAAAAAATACATGTGTACTCTGTAGGTAATAAAGATTTGCTGAGTAATGCTGACTTGCCAAAATGAAAGTATAAGAATTTACTGAACCTAGTGCTCTCATGCTCAGGGTCCTTATTGAAGCCTGCTGTGTGGGGTGATACTTGGACCCCATCTAGCTGGAACAATAAACCTCCCTATGCGATTTGAATTATCTGCTCTGTTCTCTTCCATTGACGGGTGGTCAACCCCAGACTCTAACACACCCAGAGAAGGTGGACCACTCAGAAAAGAAGATATTACAGCAGAATCTCTGAGACTATGTAGGGACCTTCTCCTGCAATTCTTTTCTTAGAGAACAGCTGAGTTGAGATAAGGATTAACTTTCCACTCCTGAAAAGACCATTTGCTAGCTCCAGCCAGAGTCCTGGACTCTCTAGGTAATTGGGTGGCAGGAATCATCTCTCACACACTTAAAATAGAAGGGATCTATTGCCTCCTGGGGCTGGCAGCACATGAGCCTCTGTCCTGATGCAAAAAAAGCATTTCCTGAGCACTGATGCCCCAGGTATGTGGAGCAGAGAGCTGAGAAGTAGAAGCAACTCTTGACTAGTCTACCTCTCTTGGGCAATACTGTCCTTATAGTCACATCTTAGTCACAGAATATGTATATGCATTTATATATAATATCAGGATCATGTTTATATGATAATGTGTTTTGTAAACATGATATATTCTTAATACATGTATATAAACATATAGCCTAGATTAAATTTGACAGTATCATATTGAGAATATTTTCATTTAGTGTCACATTTGGCCAATATTTTTTTGCAAAAAGTTTAACTATATATTCAACTCCATTAGTAGTTACAGAATTATTTGTACTACCAATCTCATCTTGGGTGAGTGGTATATAGTTTTCGATTTTCAAGAATTGCTCTATTTAATATAAATTGCTGAACTTATATGTATAAAATCATTTATAATAATTTTCTACTTTTTATTATATTTGGTCTTTTATTTTTGATTTGAGAATCTGTGTCTTCTCTGCAGTTGTTTTAGTCAGTTTTACTAGAAGCACAGGAAATTTATTGTTCCTTTTAAGAAACCACAGAATCAGTATGTGTTTTCAGTGGTTTTCTCTATTATTTATTTTTGATCTTGTCTTTATTATTATTATTCTATTTCTTTGGGTTTTCTTTTTTTTTTAATTAGTGAAACACCATGAGGTACAGTTGTGGACTTACAAGTTTTTGTGCTTGGGTATATAATGATCTAGTACCCATCCTTCCACCAGTGCCCATTCTCCACCACCACAGATCCCAGTATCCCTCCCACCCCCCTACCCCCCCCATCCCACCCTGCCTCTGTGGCAGGACATTCTATTTTGTTCTCTCTCTCCTTTTGGGTGCTGTGGTTTCCAAAAAAGGCATGGAGTGGCAATCATGTTCGGTATATAGTCTACTTTCAGCATGCATCTCCCATCCTGGTAGGATCCTCCCAACACCCTTTACTTGGTGTTCCCTTCTCTATCTGAGCTGCCTTTTCCTCTAGCATGTGCGGCTGGCCTCCAAGCCATGGAGTGAACTTGCTGGTACTTATCTCGGCTATTCTTGGGTATTAGTTGCCCATTTTGTTACTTTATATTTCCCAGATGAATGCAATATTTCTATGTCTGTTCCTCTCTTTCTGACTCATTTCACTTAGCATGATACTTTCCATGTAGTACCATTTGTACATAAATTTCATGACTTCATCTTTTCTAACAGCTGCATAGTACTCCATTGTGTATATGTACCAAAGTTTCTTTAACCGGTCATCTGTTCTTGGGCACTCAGTTTTTTTCCAGATTTTAGCTCTTGTGAAGAGTGCTGCAATGGACAGGAAGTGCAGATGTCATTTCGACTGTACTTTTTTGCCTCTCTGGGATACATTCCCAGGAGTGGTATTGATGGGTCAAAGGGGAGCTCAATTTCTAATTTTTTGAGAATCGTCCATACTGTTATACAAAAGGGCTGAACCAGTCAGCATTCCCACCAGCAGTGAAGGAGGGTCCTGTTCTCACCACATCCGTGCCAACACAGGTTGCTTTTGTTCTTTTGGATGTGGGCCAGTCTCTGTGTAGTGAGATGATGTTTCATTGTTGTTTTGATCTGCATCTCCCTGATCCTAATGATGTAGAGCATTTTCTCATGTGCCTTTTTGCCATTCAGATTTCTTCCGTAGAAAGTTTCTGTTGATTTCATTGCCCCTTTTTTTGATAGGGTTGGATGTTTTCTCTTTGTGGAGTTCAATCAGTACTTTGTATATCCTTGATATCAACCCCTTGTTGGTTGGGTATTGGGCAAATATCGTTTCCCATTATGTAGACTGACTTTGTATTTTGGTCACTGTTTCTTTTGAGATGCAAAAGCTTCTTAGTTTAAGATAGTCCCATTTGTCTAACTCATTTTTCACTTGCTTGGCCAGTGGCGTGACATCTTTAAAGATACCATTAGCTTTTATGTTGTGGAGGGTTTTGCCAACCTTGTCTTCAATGTACCCTATGGTTTCTGGTCTGATGTTGAGGTCTTTAATCCATTTTGATCTTGCTTTTGTAACATGGTGTTAGGTAGAGATCTGAGCTCTTTCTTTTGCATGTAGCTGTCCAGTTTTGCCAGCACAATTTGTTAAAGAGGCTTTCCTTCCTACACTTCACATTTCTGGCTCCCTTGTCAAAGATTAGATGGTCATATGTTTGGGGAGGAGATGTCAGTATATTCAAAACTGTTCCATTGGTCTGCAGCTCTGCCTTTGTTCCAGTACCATGCTGTTGTAATTATTACTGCTTTGTAGTAGAGTTTGAAGTTAGTGAGGTTGATTCCTCCCATTTTTTTCCCAAGAATTGTTTTAGCTATTCGGGGGGCTTATTGTTCCATATAAATTTCAGGAGTGTTAGTGTTATTTCTTTGAAGAATGTCATGGGTATCGATATAGGGATTGCATTGAATTTATACAATGCTTTGGGTAGTATTGCCATTTTGGCAATGTTAATTCCCCCGATCCATGAGCAGCAGATATTCCATTTTTTCATGTCCTCTCTTATTTCCTGAAGTAGCATTTTGTCGTTTTCTTTGTACAGGTCTTTTACTTCCTTAGTTAAGCTGATTCCTAGGTACTTGATTTTCTGGGGCACAATTGTGAACAGGATTGCTTTTTATGTCACTTTCTTCTCTCTCATTATTTGCATATAGAAAGCCATGGACTTTTGGGTATTGATTTTATAGCTTGCCACTTTACTATATAAATATATTGTTTCTAGGAGTTTCTTGGTATAGGTTTTAGGGTTCTCTAAGTATTGTATCATATCAGCTGTGAATAATGAGAGCTTGATTTCTTCCTTTCCTACCTGAATGCCTTTAATATCTTTTTCTTGCCTATCCCCTATTGCAAGTACTTCTGTACTATATTGAACAGCTCTGGATAAATTGAACATCTCTGTCTCATCCCTGATCTTAGAGGGAAGGCTCTCAGTTTTTTCCCATTGAGGATGATGCTTGCTGTAGGTTTGTAATAGATGGCTTTAACTATATTGAGGAATGTCCCTTCTATACCCATTTTGGCAAAGGTTTTCATCATAAACGAGTGCTGGATATTGTCAAATGCTTTCTTTGCATCTATTGATATGATCATATGGTTTTTATCTTTTCTTTTGCTGATATGATGGATTATGGAGATTGATTTCTGAATGTTAAACCATCCTTGCATCCCCAGGATGAATCCCACTTGATCATGGTGTTTGATCTTTTTTTATGAGTTACTGAATTCTATATCCTAGTATTTTCTTGAGAATCTTCACATCCGTGTTCATCAGGGATATCGGCCTGCAGTTTTCTTTTCTTGTGCTGTCTTTGTTTTTTTTTTTTTTTGTTTTGGTAGTAGAGAGATATGGAATTCAAAGAAATTGTTTGGAGAATTTCTGTTTCTTCCGCTCCTCTCGGAGAGCCCGGCAAGCTACCGAGAGTATTCGATATGCCAGACACAGTAACAACAAAGTCTCCAATGGAGACGTTACTGGGCCCGCTCGAGCAAATCGACGATCAACGGGAGGGCCTTTACCTTACCTTTACCTTACCTTACCAATTTCCTGGAAAAGCTTGAGAAGTACTGGCAATAAGTCCTCTTTAAATGTTTGGAAAAATTCGCTAGTGAATCCATCTGGACCTGGGTTTTTGTTTTTGGAAAGACTTTCCTTGATGTTAATAGGTTTATTCAGGTACTCTAGACCTTCTTGATTCAGTTTTGGGAGATGAAAGGAATCCAGGAATTTATCCATTTCTTCTAGGTTCTCTTATTTCGTGGCATACAGACTTTCAAAGTAGTCTCTGATGATCTTTTGAATTTCTTTGGTTTCTGTTGTGATATCCCCCTTCTCATTTCTGATTCGGTTTATTAGGATTTTCTCTCTCTCTTTATTTGTGAGTCTTGCTAGTAGTTTATCTATCTTGTTTATTTTCTAAAAGAACCAGCTCTTGGTTTCATTGATCGTTTGGATTGTTTTTTGTGTTTCCATGTTGTTGATTTCTGCTCTAAGTTTTATAATCTCTTTCCATCTTCTTGGTTTGTGCTCCTTTTGTTGGTTCTTTTCTAAGATCTTGAGCTGTGAAATCAAGTTGTTTATGTGGGCTCTTTCTTCCTTCCTGAGAAATACTTGCAGAGCTATAAATTTTCCCCTTAAGACAGCTTTAGCTGTGTCCCATAGGTTCTGGCACCTCCTGTCTTCATTCTCATTTGTTTCCATGTATCTTTTGCTTTCGTCCTTGACCCACAAACACTTCCTGACCCACTTGTTGTTCAACATTGATTTTTTTTAATTTCCAGATGCTTGATTTAGTTCTCTGTGTCTGTGTGTGATTCACTTCTATCTTCAGTGCATCATGCTCTGAAAAGATTGTTGATACTAACTCTATCTTCCGGATTCCATTGAGGTATGTTTTGTGTCTTACCATATGGTCTATTTTGGAAAATGTTTTGTGTGCACTGGAGAAGAATCTGTATTCTTTCTTTTGTGGGTGTAAAGCCCTGTGTAGGTCAATAAGCCCTCTCCTATTTCTTCCTTCAAAGCCAATGTTTTCTTGCTGAGTTTTGTTCTTGTTGATCTATCCAGAGATGATAAAGTGATGTTGAATTCTGGCTACTATTGTGTTGCCAGCAATGTCCTCCTTAAAATCTGTTAGTAGTTGTTTTAAATATTTAGCTATTCCCTCATTAGGTGCATATACCTTTAAGAGTGTGATTTCTTTCTGTTCTATGTATCCCCTGATAAATAGACATTGGCCTTTGCTGTCCCTTCTAATCTTTTTCAACCTGAAATTTATGTTGTCGGATACTAGTAAGGCCACCCCAGCTTTTTTGAGGGAGCTGTTTGCTTACAGGATTGTTTTCCATTCTTTAATTTTGAGTCTGTGTTTGCTCTGACTGTTGAGATGAGTTTCTTATAGGCAGCAGAATGTTGCGTTGTGTGTCTGAATCCATTTTGCCACTCTGTGTCTCATAATGGTAAATTTAGACCGTTGACATTGAGAGAGATTATTGTTATGGGTTTTTGTGTCATCTTTCTGTAAGGGTCTGTTGTGGTTGTAGGGTTTGTCTTGTCTTATAGTAGCCCCTTTAGCCCTTGTTTTAGGTTTGGTTTTGAGTCTATGAAGTTCCTGAGCTGCTGTTTATCCACAAAATAGTGTACCGTTCCTTCAAGTTTGAGTAATAGTTTAGCCAGATAGAGTATTCTTTGGGAAGTGTGAGTTTTTTCTATCCCTCCATTGTTTTTGGGTTTAGAGGGTTTCCTCTGATAGGTCTGCTGTGAATCTAAGGAGTGCTCCTTTGTATGTGATTTCCTTCTTTGAACTTGCTGTTTGCAGTATTGTGTCTCTATCCCTGGCATTCGTAATTCTAACTATGATATGTCTTGGAGTGTTTTTGTTACAGTCTTTTTTTGTTACAGTGGCACCTTTTTGTTACAGTGGCACCTTTCAGGCTCCTTGAATCTGAATGGCTGCTTTTTCCAGCTCTGGGAACTTTTCAGCATTGATTTGTTTAATCATGGCTTTTTCATTGGGATTGTTTCCTTGACCTTCTGGTACTCCAATGATTCTAATGTTGTTCCTCTTGGAATCATCTCCTATGACTCTGATTTGCTCTAGAGCTATTTTGAGGTCTCTTGTCATTGTTTGTTATTACCTGTAGGCTTTGTGCAGCTGATCTTCCAGCTCACTCATTCTGTCTTCAGCTGTGGTCATTTTACTGTTGAGGACACAGACTGAGTTTTTTATTTCATTTACGGATCTTTTACTCGTGACATTTTTGTGCATCGCTTTATAATTTCTGGTCTCATTTCTTCCTGTGTTTTCTCGATTGATCTCTCATGTCCTCCTTTAATTTACTGGATAACTGTCTCACTATTTCATTGACTTGATTGAACATCTTCATTACTTCATATCTGAATTCTTTCTCAAAGAGGTCCCTTAGGTGAGGAGCACCTATTGAGGCTTCTGGACTCTTTTCATCGTCCTCCCCTCGTGGTGGGGATTTCTGTTGTTTCTTCATCTTGGTGTGGAAGTATGCTCATCTCAAAACACAAAATTGCTGGGTGTGAGTAAAATACCTGCAGCCCCAAGTTAGGCTACGCCCACTTTATAGAGTCCATGACCACTTCTGAAGAGGCCATGCCCCCTATGGGTACCTAGTGTGTGTGGGGGGATACAACCTGGTGGAGGAAGAAGACCAGGCTTTGTGTTGGAGATGAACAGGAAGAAGCTCAGGGATGGTGAGTATCCCAGGGTCCTAAAAGACGCCTGTGACACATATGTGGGGAAAGTCAAGTCCCAAGTTTGAATGACTGACCTGGGGGAGTAATAATACTGGGCACAGCGTTGGGGACAAACAGAAAGAGGCTCAGGGATTCAACATCATGTTATTCCATTAAAGTATTTTCAAACTTAGTTAAGACTTCATCTTAGGTAAATTATTTTTAGGTTATCTAGGTAATTAGAACTTTACCTGTTAACTTTCTATAGCACATTATAGCATTAATCTATTTCAACCAAATTATATGCTAATTTCAATAGGTAAAAGATATAGCTAACCCCACAATCCCTGGCACCATATAAGGTCCCCAAGCAATGCCAAGAGTAATCGTTGAGCACAGAGCCAGAAGTAAGATCTGAGCATATCTGAGTGTGACCCCTAAAAACAAAACAAAGGTTGAGGCTGTAGCACAGTATAAAGGAAAGATAAATAAATATTATAAGTAAATTATTAAATAAAAGTTAATTTAAAGTTATTTTTCATTGTATTATCATCAATCTTGGTGAATGTTCCAAGTGACTTCAAATTAATTTATTCTGCAGTTGTTGATAAGTGTTCATTAAATTCTTTTCCTCTACTATAATAATTTTCTCCTCAAATACTTTGGTGTTATCTAATATATTCTTTGTTATCATTTTTAAAATTTTTTTATTTTTTATTAGTGAAACACCATGAGGTACAGTTGTAGATTTACTATTTTTTGTGCTTGGGTTTCGATTATACAATGATCAGATACCCATCACTCCACCAGTGCCCATTTTCCATCACCATGGATAATATCCCCCCCACCCCTATCCCCCCATCCCCCCCTGCCTCTGTGGCAGGGCAATCCCCTGTGTTCTCTCTCTAGTTTTGGGTGTTGTGGTCTGCAAAAGAGGCATTGAGTGGCAAATATGTTCAGTTCATAGTCTACTTTCGACATGCATCTCCCCTCCTGGGAGGATCCTCCAAACACCCTTTATTTGGTGCTCCCTTCTCTATCTGAACTGCCCTTTCCCCTAGAATACCCAGCTGGCCTCTAAGTTATGGAGTAATCCTCCTGGTGCTGATCTCAGCTATTCTTGGGTATTAATCTCATATTTTGTTACTTTATATCCCCCAGATGAATGCAATCTTTCTATGTCTATCCCTCTCTTTCTGACTCATTTTGCTTAGCATGATACTTTCCATGTTGTACCACTTGTATGTAAATTTCATGACTTCCTCTTTTCTAACAGTTACATAGTACTCCATTGTGTAGATGTACCAAGGTTTCTTTAACCAGTCATCTGTTCTTGGGCATTCAGGTTTCTTCCAGTTTCTGGCTATTGTAAAGAGTGCTGCAATGAACAAACAAGTGCAGATGTCACTTCGACTATACATTTTTGTCTCTCTGGGATATATTCCCAGGAGTGGTATTGCTGGGTCAAATGGGAGCTCAATTTCTAATTTTTTGAGAATCGTCCATACTGTTTTCCAGAACGGCTGAACCAGTCGACATTCCCACCAACTGTGAAGGAGTGTCCCTTTCTCGCCACATCCGCGCCAGCATCGGTTGCTTTTGTTATCATTTTAAATCTCAATGATTCAATCTTTTTTTTTAATAGTTTTTGGGTCCACATCGGGCAATTCTCAGGGGTTACTCATGGCTTTGCATATAGGAATTACTCCTGATGGTGCTCAGGGAACCATGAGCAATGCCAAATATCAAACCTAGGGTTGGCTGTGTGCAAGGCAAAAGCCACATAGGATAACATTGGGTTTGTCCTTTCAGCCTTGCCTAGGGAACTTAGGTTTATCGGGTTACACCCATCATAGTGCTCCTGAGTCACTCCCATTACTTTGTTTATCTGTAAACTCTTCTCTGCATCCTCCTCCCCAACCAGTTAATCACCTTTTTCCCTAATCAGATACTGTTAGCTCAAAAGAGCAGATCCTTCTATGAACACTGAACTTGTATTGTAAGTTATGTTTCTTGCATAGTTTACCTTAAAGCAATGTCCTTTCTGTATGGACACAGGAATACAGTTACTATCATTCTTTTGTAACCTTATGTTACAAAATATTGTTATAATATTGTAACTGAATGTTATGCCTTTATAACTACAAGCCTGCTCTTACAGGGACTGGATCTCCACGCAGATCCCCCATTTCAAGTATTTTGGCAGTCATACCCACAAACTCCCCCCCCCCCCACATGTAATTCTATCAACAGCCAAGATCCGGAGACTATAATGCAAAAATCCCAGCCTCTTATAGTCTAGCCCACTGATGTACCTAGAGCAGCACAAGTGTGTTTGGTTTTAACATCACGATCACGATCATCCTGTTGTTCGTTGATTGCCTCGAGCAGGCACCAGTAACGTCTTCTTTGTTCTAGCCCTGAGATTTTAAAAAGTGCCATATTCAAGGCTCTTTCAGGGTTAGGAGAATGAGACCCATCATTGTTACTGGTATTTGGCATATTGGGTATACCACGGGGAGTTTGCCAGACTCTGCTGTGTGGGCAGGTTACATTTGGTAGCCTACCGGTTTGTCCAAAGTAAGAATAAGATAATAAGATGTCTGAGAACTGGGCTTTATAGTCTCTGTGTCTTGGCCGTTGATGGGATTACCTGGCACCGGGGCAGTTGGTCGGTGTGACCCCTGCCTACTGGAAGATGGAGGATCTGGGTGGAGGATACTCAGCCCCGATCTGAGTAGGCTTGGAGATCTCAGCCCCAGGACCTGCATGCCTTTGTTCCTCTGCCGGTACCTTCATGCATGTGGAGAGTGGTCTCAGCATGGTTGTGGCTGGTTCTGGAGGTCTTCAACTGCCGGGGCTCTGGTCGGGGCAGGGGCGGGTTTTAACATAATGGTTGTATTCTCTTCTATACTATCTATTTCCCTCTCTGAGAGCCAGGCAAGCTACTGAAGGTGTCCCGCCCACATGGCAGAGCCTAGCAAGCTTCCTGTGGTGTATTCGATATGCCAAAAACAGTTAACAATAACGGGTCTCATTCCCCTGACCCTGAAAGAGCCTCCAATACGGCAACATTGGGAAGGAGGAGTAAGGAGAGGCTGCTGAAATCTCAGGGCTGGGACGAATGGAGACGTTACTGGTGCCCTCTTGAGCAAATGAATAAATAATGAGATGACAGTGATACAGTGATACAATGAACTCTAAAGTTGCGAGTTGATTTACTCAGAATAATATTTTCTCCTGGGCATCTGCTTTCTCAACTCAGTTGCCCTTACTTCCTAGCACCCTAAAAGCAGGCACCCAATGAGGAACTGAATGGATCCAGGGCAAGCTGTAAGCTACCCTGGCATTGAAATGGGCTAGGCCAAAGTGCCACAATACTCAACTATAAATTGAGAGCATGATCATGGACAAATGCTGTCATGATCCAAAAATAAGGACGAGATAAGGACCTTGCTGGGGTTAGGAAGACTAACTTGGCCTAAGGACTATGATCTGGAATATATAGTGAGATGTCCTCAGGAAGAACCAAACCTTAAGTTTGATATATCTACTACTGTGCTCATACAGAATGACATTGCTAGAAATATTAGAAGTAAATTTGCTATAATTATTGAAGTTGATTACTAGCCAAGGAAATAAGAAAGCTGACATACCCTGGAAGGGATCCCACCCTTAAGCAGATTTCCTAGTAATCTGGAATAATCTCCTTAGATAAGATTTTATCCTTGAATTAATCTCCTGGAAGAGTGGCCTTATCTCTCTTTGTTGATTTGTTAATGTTCAATCCACCACCCTATGTAATTGCTATATAAACTAAGACTTATAAGAGTGGTGGGGGTCAGAGTCAGGTCGGAGTCAGAGTCAGAATCCAAAGATCTGGAATCTAGGAATGAGGGACCAGGAAGGACGAGTGTGTGAGATGGAAGAGACAGAGATTGAATAAACTATACGGCAACTGTCAGCAACCAGTTTGGTCCTCATTCTTCCTTCGCCTGCCCATCACCAACAGCTGTCCCAATCCAGTCCATACACAGCGGCTTGAGAGCACTGAACGTGGGCGGCGAGAGAGCTTCCTAGAGAGCCAGCGAACACACACATCCTTCCGCACGTGCTTGTATTTTTTACAATGCCCTACCTGTTCTATTGCTCTGACCTCCTTATGTTCTAGTCTTGCTAAAGTTCTATTACCTACTTCAGTTTCATTGACTTATTTTTCATCATCTTCATTCAGTTTTTGAGTTCATTCAGTGAGATTTCGTTTTATAATTATTTTTCAATTTTGACCTTTATATTTCTAATCTTCATTTTGCTAATACTGTATTTTAATTCATTTTAAGAGTATATCTTTTCTTGAAATTTTGACAATTGCTACTTGCTTTGAAGTCTATCTTTTATTTCCAATATATTATCATCCCAGTAATGGCAATTACTGATTTCCTTGGTGATTTGAGATTTTCCCTCATGCTTCATATGTCGGTAATTTTTGGAGTATATCCAATACTTTCTAAATATTAGTTTGCAGAAACATGGGTCTATACAAAATCCTGTGAAATATTGATTTTTTTTTTGTTTTAGCATGTAATCAGCCTAGTTGTATTCAGCTCACACATTTTGACCAGTCTACAATAGAATTTATTTTCAAAATGTCAGTTTAACTTTCACAACCTTTAGAAGTGGTCAGTCTAGATCTTATGATGAAACATGCACTCTATTCTTTTTCAAAAGTCTTTTTTACATTTCTGTGTATGGGTGAGGGAGGGGAGTGGGAAAGTGCAAAATATTACCAGGAAGACTTCGGAAAAAACTAAGGGTTAAATAATGTTTAACAAATAATTATTCTAAGCTCCTCTAATTAGATATCTCTAATATCTTCCTGTCCTTTGCAGCTTCCTGTAAGAAAAAAATGTGACTTTACTTATGCTGTTCTGCCTTAATAATATCTGTGTCTAGTATTAAATGGTGTAAGCACACAGGCATTATTCTCTCCTCTCTTCTGGAACCATAATTTCACAAATCAAAACTTTAGATACAGTTGGGTTTAACTGCTGCCAATGACACACTTGTCATCATCCCACCTATGTGATTTCCTAGAATACAACAGAATCAACTAAAGGAAGGGGCCAGAGTGATAGTAGGGTGCTTATGCTGCATGTGACCAATACACGTTCAATCCCCACCACCACATATGGTCCCCTGAACATTGCCATGAATGATCCCCAAAGACAGAGCCAGGAATAAGCCCTGAACCCTGTTTGTTGTGGCCCAAACCCTAAATTTGGGAGTGAGGGTAAATAAATTGATTAAATAAACATGAAAAAAAGGAATATTTTTTTAATTCTAAGTTTAGGATTCTCCCTTGTGTGCAGTTAGATCCAGACTTAGAGGATTCTTCCTAGTGTTGTCTCAAGTGCTGTTTCTGAGTTTTTGAGTCAGAGCAAGAAGAATATATAGTACAACTGTATTATTGCATACAGTCAGTGCATAGAATTCTGTCATTCTGGTCTTCCTCATCCTGCCTTTTTATTTTTCTCTTTCCTTTGATTTTAAACATGAAAAAATTATTGTTGTTACTTAAAACAGCAGCATCACTACATAAAAAATTTCTGAATTTTTCAGAGATGTGCTTAACTTCACCCTTACCCCCTCCATGCAAACTTAGATTTTTATTGACTACTGTCTCATTCTCAATAGGAGAAAAATTTATATTATGAGTAATAGTCAAAATAGACCACTGTGACAAGGGAAAGCAATATACTTATTTCCAACTTCCTGGATGAACAAGAGAAACAAAAAAACTTAGAGTTTGAGATGTTTACCTGATGAAGGACACATTCTAAGTGTGAGGCAATGCAAACAAGCAAATAACTGCTGACCATGGGATATACTATTAAATGAGCACCATCCTAGCTATTATCACCAGTGAACTTTCAATGGACTTTCTTATTCAAAAGGGCTTCTTCTAAACTTATGATTGACTTAAAAATAACAAAAGTCAAAAGATGCTTCTGGATCTACAAGGCAGGCTGTCATCCAGGCCACCCTGAATGGGGTGGGTGTGTCTACCAGGCAAACAGAGACTGGGCAGCTGAAAACGTCCACTTTCCACAATCTTTGTCATGCTTATGGTCAGATTTCACTGCTAGGGAAGAGCCTCAACCAATGTGACCATCCAGTCAAAAATTTAACACTAAGTCAATGATGGTGGGAAGGATCACTCGGGATAAGAGATGTCTGCTTAAAGTAAATAAAGGACCAAACATTATGACTTCTCAGTATCTGTATTGCAAGCCATAATGCCCCAAAGTGAGAGAGAGATTAAGGATGAAATTGTCTTCCATAGAGGCAGGGGGAGATGTGGGGTGGGTGGGGCGGGAGGGATACTGGGGGCATTGGTGGTGGAAAATGTACATTGATGGAGGGATGGGTGTTCAGTCATTATTTGACTGAAACTCAAACATGAAAGCTTTGTAACTGTATCTCACAGTGATTCAATTTTTAAAAAATTGACCCCAGCTTTATTATCTCATTTTTGAATTCTTGGAGTTAGACCAAACTCTATACCACTGATAAGCCAAGAGTGGCATACCACATTGGATGGAATGCAGCAACCAATCTCAATTAAGAAAGTATAAACACAGAAGGCTGAATGAGTAACAACATGTTAATTTCTTCTACAAGGGCTTAATGACTTCATGGTGAGATACAACAATATTCACACACCTTCTTCGAAGAAAATATTTTTTGATCATTTTTAGCAAATTAGAACAAGCACTACAAAATAAATTATTCAGGGCCAGCTATAGTGCTTGGGGGGTGTTTGGGAAAATTGAAAATAATGGTGGTGGGAAGTACACTGGTGCTGGGATTGATATTGAATATTGAACAGTGGAATTTATGAACAACTTTATAAAAGTTTTTTAAATCTCTAAAAAACTCACCTTTTCCTCAAATTAATACCATTTTATATTTCTAGGTCTGCATTTCATTGTAATAATTCTGCTTTGGGGGTTTATATGATTTGTTAAATTTCTTGTAGGATGGTTATATCTCAATTATTCTGTCTTTAAATATTGTTTCTTCCCCCCTTTCTTGCTCTGCTTCTGGAACACCAATGACACATGATATGGTGAAAGTGAAGCAAAAACACTGACTCCTCTGTCCAACCTTCTGTGTGGAAAGCTACAGTTGATCTATCTAGATCTGATCATACAGGAAAATTCCCAGGGAGAAAATGACGACATACTGGGCAGTACACAGGGACAGACTGAAGCCAAACCTGAGGTAGTCTCACTACCTCTGGATCACACACAGTAGTGCTAAGAGCTTACTCCTGTCTCTGCTCTTAGAATCACTCCTGGCAGAGCTTAAGAGACTATATGTGGTGCTGGATGGAACTACTTACATGGTGAGCACATTGCCTATTGAGCCATATCTCAGGCCCTTTTCTCATATTCTAATCATGCTCTTTCTGATCTAGTAGAGCTTCTATCAGGAATCCAGTCTTTTGGGCTTGTACTGGAAACCTTCATTTCTGCATCTAAATAGGTTTTCAGCTTTTATGTTTTGGGGCCAGTGCTGGTATATTTTCTTTCATCCACATTTCTGGGATTCCCTTGTATAACAGCTTCTATAAATTTCACTTCTATAAATAAATAAATAAATAAATAAATAAATAAATAACTTTATGCCCATTTCTCCAGTCAGTGGTCTCCAAGTCATTTCTTTGCATTAGGTCACCAATATACTCAAGGTCTCAAAGATTTGGACTTGCAGATGTGTTTGTGTTAGTCCTTTTATATGATGTTACATATGTTTTTGAAGATTTTTCCTGGAATGAATGCAATTTTTTTCAGCACTCAAGTCATTATTTTTACTGACCTTGCTTCTTCTGCACTGCCACTTCTCACATTTTATTAAAAGCTTATAAAGACTCCCTAAATATAGTTATTTATGTATTGGTCTAGAATATCAATGTTTTCTTTTAAAAATAAAAAGTGCTCAGGTTATAATAATTATAATGTCTAGATTTCAGATAGAATATTTTTAATGTTTATCTTTTGGGCCAGTTTCCAGACATGTCTTGCATTTTGGGGTCTTTTTATTTTTTGGTGACTGCAGAATATTTTATATTTTCTGAATATTTTTATTTTTATAGAGGTTTGTAAAGTTTATAGAGCTAGTTTAAGGGCCTGGGTGATGAGATTTATCTCTAGAGAGAACTAACTTTTGCTTCATGAAGCACACAGACCATTTTACTTCAAGCTTGACTTTGCAACTATTTCAGAATGAAGACTTGTCTGTTTTGGCTATCTCTCATACTCAGATATAGAATTTTAGGAATCTCCACTAAAAAGTGTAAAGTGCATTGAAATTCATCCCCCCCTCATAATATTCTGTAAATGCAAAATATTCAGTTTAACTTTTCAGCCTATTTTCCTTGCCCACGAATAAGCAAATGCCTCAGGGAACACACACACACACACACACACACACACACAAACACACACAGAGTTGCATGTGAAAACCACCTCTCTGTTGTTCTCTCTGTCATTTAATGACCTCAAGTCCTTGGTGCCACATATCCTCTCATTCTATCAGATGACCATTAGAAATTTTTTATAGCCTTCAGTGGGGGATAAAATCTAGTAACTAACACCTGATAACAGAAGTTTAGGTTTCAATTTAGCTTTGATTTTTCTGGCAAGAGTAGTTACTGTAATGCAAAAATTATCCCCCTTATAATTTAGAGAAATCGCAAATTTAACTATATAGTAATGTTACCTTCATGCATTATAAAAGTTTCTCTATTAAAAATGCACTCTCTTGAGACTGGAGAGATAGTACAGTGAGTAGGGCACTTGCCTTGAGCATGGCTGACCTAGGTTCAATCCCAGGTACCACTTATGATCCCCAATCTGCCAGAAGTCATCCCTGAGCACAGAGCCAGGAGAAAGCCCTGTGCACTGCTGGCTGTGACCTGAAATGAAAAACTCATTATATTTTTTAACCAAGAGTTATATTTTATCAGCTTTTGAGGTGAGATATTAGTTGAAATTCTATGTCAGTATTATTTCAAAAATTAGGATCAATTTAACGTGTAAAAATTTCCTGATGAGTGTTACCAAAATAAGTGTTAATATTATTTTCAATAAAATAGTGGATAACTCCTAAGGATTTGCCATATAGCAGTCACTAATTAAGCTGATTAGAACTTAATATAATTAATTCACATAAGAGATATTTCTGTTGAAATGAATTCCTTCACCGGAATGAAATTTAATTCTTGTCACATCATTTCAGAAATAAAATGGTTGAATGAAGCAATTTTCCTTTGTATTTCCCTTATTCAGCTATGAAACCACAAAGACTTCCCCAATAATTCAATCTTCACGTTGTTATCTTCAGTAGCCTGTGTCAGTTCTTTTACTTATAGGGAAAATGATTTGACCTTACACATCATTTCAGATTTTGAAACATCTGAGATAGAACTCTAAAAGGTTTGTTTGGTTCAGTTGTGTGTGACCTGAATGATCCCCTAGCAACTTGGGCACAAATTCCAGCCTTAGAACTAAAGCACCATAAGCTCATAGGCACTGGTAGTGTGATTGGTCCAAGAGAGTCTTTGTTCACAATGCAAGAGCAGGGAGATAAGCATGTACTGGGCAGATTCTGATTTAGTAAAAACAAGGTTTCTTGGACACTGGTTCATTTGAATGGACATTCAATATTATATAAATGTCATCCTCTAAAGTCATTGTGGGAGTGAAGGAGTTACAAGTAAGTCATGGTCACTTTTAAACTGTCTTTTCCATTAGCTTAATTATTTAAATATACATACATACAACACAATACACACATACACACACACACCACCTATTATCAACCTGTGGAGTTATGACAAAAGAAAGATGAAATTAATGAGGTACTTATATATTCACTAGATTGTCTTCTCTTCCTTAGTACAGGAAGCTATAAACTAAACTCTTCCCCATCTTCTAGCTCTTAAATAAATGCAATGAAAATAAAATTCTTTCTTTCTCTCTCTTTTTCTTTCTTTCTCTTTCTTTCTTTCTTTTCTTTCTTTCTTTCTTTCTTTCTTTCTTTCTTTCTTTCTTTCTTTCTCCCTCCCTCCCTCCCTCTCTCTCTTTCTTCCTCCCTCCCTCCCTCTCTCTCTCTCTCTTTCTTTCTTTCTTTCTTTCTTTCTTTCTTTCTTTCTTTCTTTCTTCCTTCCTTTCTTCCTTTCTTCCTTTCTTTTTTTTCTCCACTAAACTCAGGGATTTTTGTCAATTATGTAGTATCAAAGGGTTTGTGAAATTTCAGCAATCTCTAGAACTACTTTAAGTACTTCTCAATATTTTATAACAAATTTACTGAAAGTTCTTTTAAATGGTGAACAAAACACTCTAGATGGCAGCAAAACTAAATTGCTCTGGGTAAAAACTATTAGTATATTAAAAATAAGCATTAGCGTTTGGGGAGGTAAATGCATAGGGTGTAACATTTTTCATGTGGCTACAATGAAGTAAGAGATTTGAAGGCAAAAACAAATCTGGCAAATTATAAGTTAGGGCAGTAATTCAAGGAAGTCATAAAATAGAAGACTTTTATTACACCATGGAGACAGTTTGGTGCTATTAGTGGATTAAAAAGCATGTGGAACTGAGACTGGAAAAGATGGAAGCTTGAAAGAGATGGTGGGTTAAATATTAACAAAGAAAAGATGTTTACTGGCTGTTTCTGCAAAGACACTCTAATAAATAAGGTCCTCTGAGCACTCCAAAATAGAACTGTGCAAAGCCGCAAAAATCCTTCCTATTGATCTTCGCACCAAACTTGGTCTCCTTCAGTTTCACTGTCATCAAAATTTGTCTAAGTGCATGTCCTTTTGGAGAATATTGCCAGAGTAGTCAAAAGCTAGTAAAAATAGGAAAAAAATAGACAACGATTTTACACTTGTCTTTAAAAACTGGCTACAGTGCACTAAAAGCAGGGAAGTGTGGTGGAAATGTGTGAATTTGAGCTTCAAACAGACCTGAGCTTAAGTTCTTAAGTGGTACAGTTTTGCCTCTCTGAGCTTCAAATTTCTTATCTGTAGAAATTTACATCATCATATATACTTCCTATGGTTGCTTTTCAGTACTTCTTAAGTAGTTGGAAATCTTAGTAAAATGCAAATCCAATTCACTAAGTCTGGGGTAGGGACCCAAATTTGAGTTTCTAGTTTCTAGGTTTATGTTCTTGCAGGGAGTTCCAGGATTGCACTTTGAAGAGAAAGTTTTTGAATTTCTCAAAGCATCCAGTGCACTCTTAATTACAATAATAACACTTTGTTTATTATTCTACATTATTTTCTTTCTCATGATATTTACATTATACTTAAAGGAAACCTAGATACACACATTACAATGAAGGAAGATGTTTATTATCTTAGCAGAAGAGACACTGGCCCGGGAGAGCCGAACACTGTGACTTCAGTATACCTGATTAGAATTTCTTAATTTATTCAACTTTTCAGCTGATAATCCATCCATTATTCAGTTGAAAGGGAAATAAAAACCTTGACTCTGAATATGTTACAAAAAATTAAGCCTATTAAAAATGTATAAAATTCTCATTGAAATAATCATGGTTTTAGACATCAGAAAGAGCTTAGAGGAAAAACAAACTCTAAAACAAAATTACTTTTAGTTATGCCTACCAAATATCAATTTTAAAAAGATTTAGGAAAACCTTTGTCAAAAGCCATGGCAAAGTTTACACAAAATAACATTAATGGAGAATTCAGAGAAAAAAATCATTTGGATTTTGGGTCAAATCCAAATTTTGGTGAGATGGCATTGGTGCTTGGCCGGGTGGAATGATGGCTGTTACAAACATACATAGGTATAACACTAAACCTGTGAAAGTCCACAATATTTTAAGCCAGGGGTAAGTCATTGAAAAATATTTAAAATTTATTTTAAAAAAGAAAGAACAGAGGCTATCTGACATTGATGACCGAACAGCTGTTTGATCTGTAGTAGTCTCTAAACCAATCTATCTTCTCTTGCAACAGATTTCTCATGGGAAAAACTATCAGTTATTGAATTTATCCTCATCACCTAGAAACTTACTACAAATTTTACATATTTATATATGAAGACATTTTAATTTTATGATTTAAACAGATTCTCCAAAATAGCCATTATAGATTTCATTTTATTTTTCTTTAGTGCTCAATTTTAGAACTAGAAAGAGACCATGACAATAATAATTAATAGTGATTCTTATAGGAATTCTATATAATTATGCAATTAAAATATGCTGAGTGAATATAATATATGTTGTGGTTGTTAAGATTTTAGTAGGGATTTTAAGGTCACAGCTGTGTCAAAAGAATGAAGAGCTAAATAATCAGGCATAAAACAGAGGTTGAGACGGATGGGTAAACCCCAAGACTGTGGAAACCCCTCAAATCTGGGGTGATATATTCAAATTTATCTGATAAATAAAACAAGATAAAATATACAAATATTCTCTCATTTGGAAGATTAAAAAAATATCATTTTTTTCTCTATCAAAAATTGCTACTGTTTTCCTGGGGAAATAATGCTTTTCAAAAAATCATTAAAATTCATTTTTTAAGTGACAGACCTATACCCTATTTGTATTTTCTCTGGTAAGAGTAGGAAGGAAAACAAACTATTATTTTTTATGCATCAAACTCTTAACCATACCTGTGAGGGAAACAATGCTTCTACCACATTCATAGTATTTTGGTAAACCTGAAGAATCTGTAGGTCACATGGGCAGAAATAAGCTACCATCTGCTTCTACCAGCAGGTGGATGAGAAAACATACAGTCTTTCCCACTAATTACCTACAACAGCATCTAACTCTAAATATTTTGCATGTAGAGATTTCCGTTCTATGTTTATAAATACACATATATGACAAAGAAACACTTATTTTAAAGATCTTAATATCTTGTTTGTTATGTAATTAGTATTTATGAGAGGGGCTATGCTGACAGCTCTGCAAACAGAAGTTTCTGATTCATCTGCTAAAGAGGTACTCACATACCTTGGCAGACTTCCTCACTCTGCTTTGTTTAATGGTTTACCCATATTCCACCTGAAACCACCTTGTTTTTCCTGAACCACCTTAGGTATCCAATTCAATAATTAGTCTGTTAAGTATCACAGAACAAGATATAATCTGTTCATTCCATGAAAATTGGAAAATGTCAATGTACTGTCAAAATGTTTTTTTAATTTTTTTCTGTAGGCACTTTGCTGTTTAATCACACCAATAATTATAAATAAAACAAGAAAACCAATTGTTATAAACTCAATGACTCAAGGAAATAAAAGTTTCAGCCAATATCTATGCACTGATCACATCTATCTTTAGCACAAATATATCTCACTTTAAACAATTCCAATATAGGTTAACATTGGTTTGTCCTTTCTGCCTTGCCACAGGGAACTTAGGTTTATAGGGTTGCATCCATTTACAGTGTTCCCAAGGCACTCCCATTCCTCAGTATTTATTTGTAAACTCTTTCTTTTTTTTCTTTCTCTCGTTTTATTAGGCAGAAGTGTAACCAGGAAGGTGTAACCAGTCTAACAAGAAGCACAGAAACCAGGGGTGAAAGAAATAGAGTGCTCTGCTTCCCCAACAAGTCAATCACCTTTATCTCCTAATCAGACTCTGTTAACTTGTAAATATTGCTTTTTTTCTTCTCCTTAAATCCTTTGCATAGTTAATTCAGAGCAATGTCCTTTTCGTATAGACACAGGAAGACAGTTAATGCTATGCTTTTGTAATTTGGGAGTTAATTGACTCCAAATGATATTCATTCTTGGGCATCTCTTTTCTCTGTTCAAGCCTCAGTTGCCCTTACATTCTAGCATCCCCAAATTAGGGTTCCAACGAGGGATTGGATGGACCCAGGGATGCTGTGGGCCACCCTGGCATTGAAATGGACTTGGCCGAAGTGCCATAATACTTAACTACAAATTAAGAACATGGTCATGGACAAATTCTGTCATGATCCTAAAAGTAACAACTGGATTAGGACCCTGCTAGGGTTAGGAAAGATTAATGTGATCTGAGCTCTGTAGTCTGGGATCTATAGCGAGATGCCTCAAAAAGAGCCACTCAACAAGCTTAATGTATCTCTTACTGTGTCCAAAATAACTGGTATTAAGAAGTAGAATTAAGATGTTAATTAAATGATTGTTGGACTAAGGAAAGGAGAAACACACCCTAGTTGATATTCTGCCTTGGTATGTTGATTGTGCTACCTGACCTGTGTGTGAGAGGTTGGGAGAGACTAGAGAGAGACTAAGGCTGTGAGTCTAGGTGCTGAGAGACAAATGAGGAAGACAAGAGGAGATGAGAATGAGAGGAAGATTAGAACAGGTGTGTGAGGAGAATAAATGTAATAAATGGCAACTAATCACCAACCAGCTTGGCCCTCATTTGCTCCTTTGTCTGCCATTGGTATGGGCCATCCCCAGTGGGGAAGCGGCCCAAGACCACCAAACACAGGCAGCGAGAGTGCCATGGGATTCCTAATCATTAGTGATGACACACTCAAGGAAATAAAAATTTCAGCCATTATCCACATACTGATCACATTCATCTTTAGCATAAATGTATCTCACTTTAAACAATTCCTAGGTATATGGATAGAAAAACTGATCAGGCAAATGTAAACAAATGGATGCAGGCACCTCTATTACACCCTATCATACAAAAATTAATTAAAAACCATCATCTTCTTAGCGCATAGTAGGCAGCACATCAGTCTCATAAAATAAATATATTAAAGACCTCAATATCAGACCTTTTTTTGAAAAATTTATTGAATCACCATGAGAACAGTTACAAAGCTTTCAGGTTAAAGTCTTGGTCATACAATGATCAAACATCTATGCCTTCACCAGTGCATATTTCCACCACCAAGAATCCCAATATACCCCCCATCCCACCCCTCCCCGTGCCTGTGAAGCAGATGATTTATACTTAACTCTCTCTCTACTTTGATTACATTCATTATTTTGACAAAAGATGCACCATTATTATTTGGGATTTTCCCCTAACAATCAAACCTGCTGAAAAGGCATTGTGAAATAATTTTTTTCTATTGCTGTTTATGAAGACCATGTGATGTCGTGTGGCTTGGATAGCGGCCATGCGATTTTGGATTTCTGATATTTTATTAATTAAGTCTGGAGAGATTTCTACCAAAAGCCTCATAGTTACGAGATTGGTTTTTGTGCCTCTGGGGCCATGGCTGTGCTGGAGAGTCGCTCATGGGGGGCAACTCGTGGTCTCGGCAGGGCAAGAAGCTCAATATCAGACCTTAATCCCTAAACTATATTGAGAACATATAGGCATAGCCTTTCATGTTAAGTCTAGAGATATTTTCAATGATTCATGCCAGTCACTAAGCAAATAGAAGCAGAGATAATCAAATGGGACTACATCAAATTAAGAATGTACCACATCAAAAAAGAAATTATAATCAAAATGAAAAAACAACCCACAGACTGGGAAAAAATATTTTCCACTACTCATCTGAGAAAGGGTTAATATGCAAGATATATAAAGCACATGTAAAACTTAACAAGAATAAAACAACTGAATCAAAAAAGCGTGAGACGAGATGAAAAGAAATTTTAAGGAATATATACAGTTTCCCAAGCAGTAGATGAAAAAAATAAAGGGCATCTGGGAAATGCAAATAATAACAATTATATATCACATCTAAAATATAAAAAAAAATTGTGCCTGTTAGTGCAGTCCTATGAGGTCCTGTGATCATTGTGACCCCCATGGGGGGGTGCCCTTTCGAGGGTGCTCAGTGATGTTCTGATCTGTCAGGCTCTCACTGGATTCTGCCCCATCTGGAAATTTTTTGGAGGAGGCAGTGCAACAGTTTTATTAGAAACTAGATGTTTGTCTGTATCAACTTTGTCACATTAAACATCAGAGGAACTGTTATGTGATGCAGAGACATTCTCATGCCCTGATCTTTGGCTGATCTTGGTTAGCTACCAAGTAGACTAAATCCAAATACTGGCACTTGTGTTTAACACCATGCTTTATTTCTTCAGACTGACAAGAAGGTGTGACTATTCACTGTCCCTGGGACTTCCCAGAGTTGAAAAATTCACAAAACCAATAGTTGCTTTCTAAACTGGATGAAGGAATTTAAATTCCCTAAACCCTTCAGTCACAAAGTCTCATTAAAGAAGCTAAGATCCCTTCAGTGAATTCACTTGTATCACTTGCATCACTTGTTGTCCCATTGTTCATTGATTTGCTCCAGCGGGTACTAGTAAAGTCTCCATTCATCCCTGTCTTGTGATAGTGTAGCCCAATGGCATATTGGGGGTTCTTTCAGGATCAGGAGAATGAGACCCATTATTGTTACTGTTTTTGGCAAATCTGATATGCCACAAATAGATTACCAGGCTCTGCCATGTGGGCAGATACTCTCAGTAGCTTGCCAGGCTCTCTGACTGAGAGGGAGGTTTCTGTTGTTTTATAGTTTCTGGATCTTGACCATTGATAAGATTATATGGCGCCAGGGGCAGTTTGTGGGTGTGACTGCCAAGCTAGTGGAAGATGGGGGGGGGGGCAGTCTGGGTGAAGGAGACCCAGTCCCAATCCGAGAAAGCTTGGAGATCTCAGCCACGGGTCCCACATACCTGGGTTCCTCTGCCAGTTCCTTCATGTGTGAAGCTTGTGTGAGCATGTGGAGAGTGGCCTTGAGCATGGCAGTGGCTGAGATATGGAGGTTTTCGGTTGCTAGGGCTCTGCTTGGGGCAGGGAGGGAAACTCAACCCGCCTCACTCTGAGGTGCTCCAGTGAAGATAGCCTGAATTCAGTGTTAGTATTTCTTTGGAAGACTTGCCATTATAGTAAGTCAATGCAGAATCTGAATGACAAAGCAATAGGTTACTAGAGCTATGAAACCAAAGAATTCAGAATTCAGAATTCTTAGTGGGGGACTGGAATTGTGTAAAAAGCATCAGAGGGCAGACACAAGGAAATAGTTCTTCACAGGGAGTTGTGGTAAAGAAGACTTTATCCACTGCTCATGAGATTGGGCACCTGGAAACGAACATGGAAAAACAGTCTCTTAAAAAGTAAGAAATGAGCTTCTGTTTGTCCCAGCAATTCCATTTCAGAGCATCTACCCAAAGGGCCCAAAAACTGTATTCAGGAAAGATATCTGTGTTCTTGTATTCAATTCAACAGTGTTAAAATAGCCCAGATCTGAAAACAACATAAGAAGAGATGACTAGACAAAGAAACTATGGTAAATATACACAATGGCATACTACTCAATATAAGAAAGATGAAATCATGAAATTTCCACCTCCTTGGTGGAATTCGAGGATATCACCCTGAGCAAAGTTAGAAGTAGAGAGACAGATACAGAATTATTTCTATCAAGTGTAGAATATAAAGAAACATAGTGCAGGAAAAACAAATGGTCATAAAGTGATATAAACTTAAACTGTTCTATAGAACTGAGTTTAGCATGATTGGGAAGGAGATGTTTGTGGGGTGGATACCTGAAACAATACTGGAGGGAAATAAACAGTAGTGAGACGGGAATTGTGTGGTACTTGGATATTTTATGCATGAAACTCTCACTGACAATATTGCAAATCACAGAGACAACAATACAATTTTTAAACAAGTACCTATGTTTGAAGACAAACAAGAATTTGGTTACTCATTAAAATCTAGCTTCTCTTCATTCTAGGAAGACCTCGATATTTTTAGATTCCTTGTGTTGGACAGGCTTATATGACTGAATTCCAACCAATGGAATATGAGAAGATATAATGTATATCAAAAGGTACATTTTATTTTCAGTGTACTAATATCTCCATAAATATTTCATCAAATTTTATATTCATAATTTGGGTTTAAGTTCATTGATTATGAAATTTTAAAAACACTGATATTTAGATAAAAAATAACAAATAAACAGATTTAGCAAAAAAATTTCCAGTAAAATCTGAATTTCAGGTACATTATGACTGCTTTTTTAAAAAAATATAAATATTTCTAAATACTGGGATCCATGGTGGTGGAAAATGGGCACTGGTGGAGGGATGGGTATTTGATCATTGTATAATCGAAACCCAAGCACAAAAATTATAAGTCTACAACTGCACCTCATGGTGTTTCTCTAATAAAAATTAAAAAAAAAAAGAATTATTCCCTATTATCTGGAAACCCATTTTACTATAGTTACTGTTTTCATTTTTAAAATTCTGAAAAGTTCCCTAACAGTTATTAATAGATGGTAAAATTTTATATTTAACCATATAAAGAAAGAAGAGATGTATTATTAATTAGAAGTGCCATTTGTTTAAGAATTTGTCCTTTTCCCATAGGTTTTTTTTTTTTTGCTGTGCTTTTGCATAACAACTGCAGGAATAGAAAACTCAGTGAAGTAACTAAAGTTGGGGCTGAAATTTATACCCAACAGTACTTAACTGTAGAAGTATTAAAATTACTATGGTACACATGGGGACCCATAAGTCCAGGATTTACTATCACTGAAATCACCCTTGAGTAGCTGAGTATATTATAAACACAACACTATAAAGGAGACTGCAATATGGGAACAATGTGCTGGGAAAGCGTTTCAGTAAATAAAGACTCAGTAGGCTTTATGGCTTTGGGTAATACTTGTCACTTAATACAGTTTATAAAGATTTGCTTATTAAATTTTGTAGGACAAAATAACACATCTTCCTGTTTCTAGGAGTGATGTTGACATAGCTTTCAAAAAACCTGCAGCTGCACGCTTCCTGGACCTCCCTCCTCTGCTTTATTACAATATGTGTTGTTCTGAAAATTTCAATTCAGCTATAAACAATCTACTTTATCAACAACATGCTTTTGCACTTTTTGAAATGGGGCTTTGAGGCAGATAAATGAAAATAAGTATGGCAGAATGCCAATAAAAATTCTGCAAACTGTATATTCAGTAGAGTACAGAAAAAGGCAGCCTGTTACATTTCTTTACTGTTGATTCTGAAGTCCATTTCGTTCTTTCAATAGTTGCTATATTTTGTTTGCTGTTTGTTCTAATCTTGGCTAACGCTTTTAGCTAGTAATGGTTCACAAATCTTTAATTGCACTTTTAACCAATACTACAGATTTTTTTAAACAGCATCTTTCTAATAACTTTATGTATCCATAGGGTATATTAAGGATAGATTCTGATATTTAGAATGTAGAAAAAGTGTTTCTTAGTGCCATTATTTGAGTATATAGAGGCCCAGATTCTATATGAAGTGACTCAAATAAAAAACTTCTGAGTCAAAAAGTCTTATCTATGTATGCTATATACATGTGTGTGTGTGTATAAAACACATACTACATTCCCATATATATATGTATCTCTCTCTATATATTTCTTTTTGTATATTTTAATTTGTTAATTCTTTGAGAGGTCCATTGTTTTTTCTCATAATTTTAACATTCTTCATAAGCTGTGCTTTAAACAACCTCTAAATAGAACAACAAAAATATAAGTCATTACATATTGTGAAAGAAAAGAGAGTGTAAAATTGAATTTCTTCTCTTCATATTGGTTTGGGTTATGAAAACTTCCAATTCCAGTTTAATTCTCTGTAAGTAAATTTTAATTTTATGCACACTAATTAAAGATCTTCTATTTGATATTAATTTGGAAATACTCAATTAAAAAGTACATTTGAACATCATAGGCCTTCAACTTTAAAAAAAAAACCCTTGGAGATCACTTCTTAGTAATTAATAATTTTATTGAACTTGGGGTCAAATTAAATATGTTCATGATCTGGAGGTATCCACAAACCTAGTAAAACTTATTCCTTCTTTACAATTATAATTAAACTAGCTTGTTTAATAAGCTAAGAAGAAAAATGAAAATTAAAGGAGTTCATGAATGTTTAATATTAAAAATTATTTTAAATAAAATCAATATGAATGCTTATATACATTTAAAACACAATAAATTCTGTTTTATCTGTCTTTAGTTTAAATTACCCAAAATATGAATAATAATTAGTATAAAAATTCATAACTTTAGTCTCTGGAATTTCTTGATCATTTATTTTGATTACAAATACAAGTAAAATGTTATGTAATAATTCATAGAGTAACCAAATCAATCAGAAAATTCACAGTGTGAAAGTAAGGATATTTTCCCTGGCCTTATCAACAAAAAATTAATATTCTCATCATGGTGAATTTCTCAAAATAAAAATATTCTTGACTACTGTGTTAATGGCTGTGATAGTTTATGTGGCCTTTAAATAACATTTAAAATATTATAAAGTATATAGATCCAGACATATCTTAATAAAGTTCATATATCAGCACATTTTAAATTATGGCTCATAGATTAAAAATAAAATCATAAAGTAGTTCTATGTAGAAAAATGAATACCATGATGAGTAATTCTAAGTAGCATATTCACAACATTTCAAAAATAAAATAAAATTTGGATACATTGCTGTGACATCTACACTTCCTATTTGGCTTCCAAATCAAAATTGGATTTAAGTCTTTCTACTTTGTTCTTGAATACAAAGAGCGAATAAGAGAATTCTGAGAATACACAAACAGGGAACAGAATTAACCACTTTGGAAGCAAAATTAAGGTTTATTTCAACTTGCATACACATACAATATTATGATTAATTACAGGAAATACAAATATGATTTTATGGTATGCAAATGACAAAGTATCTCTCAACAGTTTCATACTTTTATCACTTACCTTTCATTCATTTTCATTCTTTATTATTTAATTGAAGTGAAATGGTTTATTTAATAGT
The DNA here is from genome assembly GCF_029834395.1 of Sorex fumeus. NCBI lineage: Eukaryota > Metazoa > Chordata > Mammalia > Eulipotyphla > Soricidae > Sorex > Sorex fumeus. Next base: position 15,979,918 of record NW_026606071.1, on the reverse strand, counting down.
ATTAACATGAATGGTTCAGGCATACTATGTTACTGCACTACATCTACCACCAAAGTGCCAGTATCCTTACATCATTGTCCCTAGTTCTTTTCTCTTGTCCATATGCCCAATCACTGCTCTGTAAACTCAGTTCTGTCATCAGTCTAAAGTTTGTTTACATTTGCCATTTTTTATTTCTTTTCTTTGCTTCTTTATAATCCACAAAGAAGTGAGATCTTGCAGATTTGTCCTTCTTATGACTCACTTTGCTTAACATGGCGTTCTATCCAAATTGTAGTATAATGTAATATTTTATCCATTCTCACAGGTAAGTATTCATATATATTGACCAAAATTTCTTTATTCATGCATCTGTTGTTGGGCACTTGGATTTCCAGTTCTTGACTATTGTAAGCAGTGTTGTGGTGAACATCATTGTTCAGATACCCTATTGAACTAAAATTTGCATGCATCTCACTAAGGAGTGAGTCATATGGTTGTTCTAGTTTTAATTATTTTTTTTGATTTATTTATTGCATTTTGGGTCACGCCTGGCAATGCTCAGGGGTTACTCCTGGCTCTGCACTCAGGAATTACTCCTGGCAGTGCTCAGGGGACCATATGGGATGCTGGGAATCAAACCAAGGCCGGCCACGTGCAAGGCAGATGCCCTACCGCTGTGCTATCACTCCAGCCCCTCTAGTTTTAATTTTTTTGAGAAGTATCTAGCTACTTTTTCTTATAAAGACTCAAGAAGTATGCAGCTATTATTTTTTTATAAAGACTCAACCAGATGGAGTCCAATCAACAGTGAATGAGGATTCCTTGCTTCTTTTCATTACATTTCACTAGCACCCTAAAACAAAACCAAAAACAAACAAAGAAAAATTAACCATTCCTCATTCCTACATTTACCTCTGAGGCATTTGATAAAACTTTTGTATCTGGCTTGTGCTTTTTTCTTCTCCCTATCTGTCTTCTGCAATCATCACTGCTGACAACATAACCATTGCCATCCAAATCTAAAGAATTTTGTAGCATAGGACAAGAGTGTGGCATTTACTGCTCTGAGTACCAGGGGTCTAATCAGCTGACATTGCTGAAAATACTTCTAAACATACTTTGAATTCCTAACACTTTTATAATTCTGATACTTTGTACATAAACCCTTATCATGGCTAACATATGTGAGTTCTGTTCAGACTCCAATTAGATAAAATTTCCACCTATTCAGGGCCCAAGTACTCACTTCTCTGTAACTCCTTTCCATCTATAGGAGGCAAAAAAACTACCCACTTTTGTAATTATCTGTCTACACAGATAATTATTCACTCAGCTTAGAAATTTTGAAGACAAGACATATGCTTTATTCATCTTTTAATTGTATGTTTACTGAATATTGCTGAATGAGTAAAAGGAAAAAAGAGGAAAAAAAATAAGAGTCCAATTCAATTTAGCAATTATCTATTAAACATAACATAATCCCAGGATAGCATTGCAATAGAACTATAGGAGATTAAAGTGAAACAATAATTAGATCTTAATACTCCAGGAACTCACAGTAAGGTGTTAAGATGGAAGCTGGTCAGATCAAGATAAATACTACTACATATGCTACATATGCTTGTAGTCTTATGTGCTGTATATGTAGAATAATATTATATCAGTCACAGAGGAAAACGCAATCATCATTATCATTCACCTATAAGGGTCATCTTGGCATTATTCAGACAGGGGTCATGGTAACTCCTAGTGACATTCAGTCTAATGGTATTTGTAAGTCACTAGGAATATACCTGTGGTGTTCATGTGATACTCTGGTTCAAACTCTGGGCCTCACATGTTTAGGCTATCTTCTTCATCCATTATATTTTTTAATTAAAAGCTTACACAAAACTGTAGCACTGTAACACTGTCCTCCTGTTTTTTTGATTTGCTCAAGTTGGCACCAGTAACATCTCCATTGTGAGACTTGTTATTACTGTTCTTGGCATATCGAATATACCACAGGAGCTTGCTAGGCTCTGCTGTGTGGGCAGGATACTCTTGGTAGCTTTCCAGGCACTCTGAGAGGGATGGAGGAATCAAACCTGGGTCAGCCACGTGCAAAGCAAATGCCTTACCCGCTGTGCTATTGCTCCAGCCCTACACAAAACTAAATACATTAATTTCTATCATCAGCAAAATGATACAGAAAAGTCTCTCCATTTTACAGGTGACTCAGAGGAATGAAGCTGCTTGTTCACGTATCTAATAAATTACAAATCAGTATTTGAATGTAGTTCCTGAATCCCACACATTCTCAATATTTCTGAGATTAAAACAAATCACACAAAATGTACCATGCCCAATAAGTACTGCCTGGCACAATACTTTTTACTAGGAATTTCTTCAGCACAATTTTTGTTGGAATGACATTCAGTCCTAAGATCGACACTGGGTAGAATAGATTAATTATCAAATTCAATATGGAGACATATCATAACAAATGTTCACAAAGTGAATGTATTCCCTATTCTAGGATGTGACCATACTCTGTTTCAATAACTAGCAATTTGAACATCTGGCATGTTTATTTAATCTCAGCATTTTAGCGTCAGATTCTAAAATAGAAAGTTAGTTCCTTCTTCCTCAATCTTAGGCTTTTTACACTAAAAAAAAAAACAGAACTCCAGTGCAATATCATGAAAAATATGTCCTTTTAATACCCTCAGAGTTGCTCCTTTGCTAGAAGTAGGAGTAATGGCCCAATTACATAGTTGTGCATATTTTTAAATGTTTAGAAAGCTTACACACAATTGCTTTTAAACACAATCACCTTTCAAGTGAGAAAGCATGACAGACATCTATATGTTAATATGAAATTGAATTTTTGATGTATGTATATTCATAAAATATTGGGGGATTAAAGAGAGGCATGGGCAAGCAGAGTTGTAAGTTGAATGGTACAGAAAGTTGATGAATAAATTATGACACTCAAACATTCAAATATGTAAAATGTTTTTTGAATCATAATAAAAGTCTAAAACACTAAAGGAAGTGTCCTATGTACAGCCTACCTCTGTAGGCAAGAATTACCAAAGAACAACACTATAAGCAAGAATGACACCTTGCCTTAGCTTTGTTCTGTATTCTACAGTTGAGCCCCCTCCCTTTGCCCTCTCTGGGAACCCCGAACTTTCCATTCCGTGGATTCTCTTTCTTCTAGACTCAGAAAACACATTCTAAGATTCAAGACGAAGAAAGCCTGAAGTTTGTAGTTATTAAATGAGCTTGTTATAAAGAGCTACTTAATGCAAATGACGTAACCAGCAAGGTCTAAGATAGCTGAGTAGAACAAAGTGAGGAGACCTGCCTCTTACCACCTGCACATGGCACACCCATCACCACTAACAGAGTTAAGCATTCATACTGAGAGACAGCAAACCCTTGGGCAGAGACATTCTGTGTACATAACAGATATGGAAAATGTATGAGGGAAAAAAATTAACCAACTAAAAGTTAATTAAAACTGCTCTGGTTATGAGGTAGAATTTAAGAATTACTTTTAAAAATGCAGTGTGACACAGTGCAGCGCTGAAGCTGAATTAATCATGAACGTGGAGAGGTATGTTTAATCTTTGGGTGCATGAGAAAAACACTCAACAGATTCTACAATTAGAGCAGGGTAACAGCACTGCATGGCACAATGCGAGGCAGATTTTCCCAGTGGCTTTTTGGGAGGGAGTTAAGCAGATGTGCTCAAATATTTACAAATATACAATAGTTGCATGCTCTTCAGCTGCCTGCCCTGCTGATTTCATAAGAAGTCTCCTTCAATCTGGAGGCCCTGTGCAATGTTGCTCCAAATGGTAGAAGCCACTCAGCCAACGTCCCTGGCTGCTTTCAATCCTCACATGTATGCAGGATGCAAAGGGGGCCACAGGAGCCCAGAATAATTTCAAACAATCTGCTTCCAGAATTCACTGCCCCATCAGAAGTTGTACACATAGTCAAGTCAGGATATCTGCAGAAATTACCCCAACCTGCCCATCAGTTTAGCAACTGCTCTCAACATGTAAATTCACAAACACATTTTTACTGTTTTAGGAACCTCTAGTTGTGAGATTTCCAGGAAAGACCTGAGATTCATGGCTTTATTATAAAATGAATTTCACATTGTTCAAAGAATTCATAAATAAGTCCTTCAATGACTACTAGTATTCTTATTCCTAGCATGAACCTCTTTTTGCATTTTATTGTTATATTTATCATATATTTTCAGTCTTTCTTAGACATCGTTCACAATCAATTTTAGAAGTCTTAGGGAGTGTAGCACTGCACTGTCATAGCACTGTCCTCCCATTGTTTATCAGTTTGCTTGAGTGGGTCCAGTAACGTTCCATTGTGAGACTTGTTACTGTGTTTGGCGTATCGAATACATCCCGGATAGCTTGCCAGGCTTTGCTGTGCTTTCGCTCCATTCTTATTGAAAGTTTTCATTAATACTCTTAATTTTACAGTTCAGATTTCAACATTTGAATTTGGGAGAGGATACAAATATTCTTTTAAAATATTGCGTTCACATTATAGCATGTATTATAATCTTTATTTTTAGGGCCAAATATACTCAATTATGAACATATGATTTGATTTTACCTTTTACATGATTATGAAGTACACTGCTATCAATACTTCTGTACCAGTTTTTTTATGGACCTATGTTTTCGTTTGTTTGTTTGTTTGGGAGCCACACCCTGTGATGCTCAGGGGTTACATCTGGTTCTGCACTCAGGAATCACTCCTGGTGGTGGTCAGGGTGTTATATGGGATACTGGAGATTGAATTGGCATTGACTGTGAGCAAGGCAAGGACCCTACCTGCTGTACTATCTTTTTGGCCCTTATATATTTTTTAATGTCTAGGAGTAGAACGAGCTGGAGCGACAGCACAGTGGGTAGGGCGTTTGCCTTGTGTGCAGCCGACCCAGGTTCGATTCGTCTGCCCTTCTCGGAGATCCCAGCAAGCTACTGAGAGTATCTAGCCCACATGGCAAAGCATGGCAAGCTACCCGTGATGTAGTCAATATGTCAAACACAGTAACAATAAGTTTCACAATGGAAAAGTTACTGGTGCCCACTTAAATCGATGAACAATGAGAAAACACTGTTACAATACTACAGGAGTAGAATTTCTGGGTGATATGGTAACTTTAAATTTAGTGTTTTTAAAACTTGTTTTTTTACTGAAGCACTATACTTTCCAATACCAGTGTCGTATTCCCTGATCTGTGTCCCAAAGTTCCCTCCCATCCTACCTTCACCCCTAGCTAGCCTAACTCTGCCACAGCTGCTTTAACATTTTACACACAACTAGTAGTATATGAGGGTTATAATTTCTCCACATAATAAAAAACACTGTTATGTCTTTTTTATTATAGTTATATAGTAAATATAAAGTTCTGTCATATAATAGATACAATATAAATATAATAAATTTATCATAATGTATTTATAAATATAATTAAATCTAATAAATATAAATATACACTGTAGCACTGTCCTCCTGTTTTTCATCAATTTGCTCGCGCAGGCACCAATAACGTCTCCATTGTGAGACTTGTTACTGTTTTAGGCATATCGAATATGCCACGGGGAGCTTGCCAGGCTTTGCCATGCAGGCGAGATACTCTCGGTAGCTTGCTGAGCTCTCAGAGAGGAGCAGAGGAATTGAAGCCGGGTCGGCCTCGTGCAAGACAAAAGCCCTACTCGCTGTGCTATCACTCCAGCCCAAATATAAACATCACTGTCACTGTCACTGTCCTCCCATTGTTCATCGATTTGCTCGAGCAGGTCTAGTAACGTCTCCATTGTGAGACTACTTGTTACTGTGTTTGGCATATAAAAATACATCATGGGTAGCTTGCCAGGCTTTGCTGTGCGGGCTAGATACTCTCGGTAGCTTGCCAGGCTCTCCAAGAAGGGCAGAGGAATCGAACCCTGCTTGCGTGAACCTGCCACATGCAAGGCAAACACCTTACCACTGTGCTATTTCTCCAGCCCTAAATATTTAAATATAAACATAATGAATATAAAACCATTGTCAAATTTAAGGTCATGAGGTTTTATTTCTACGATTTATTCTAAGAGATAAAATTTTCTATGATGCATTATAAAGATAAATATTTAGCATTTGCACCCAAATAGAATGAACTCAAGGAAATTAATTCTGTGATTATAAATAACTGTGTAAAATGAAGAAAGTGAGAAATGAAAGCATAAGTACTCGATTATTTCACCTATGGGTGTATAATAAGTTTATAAAATGGACAAAAATTTCAACCCCCAAAAGAAAAAGGACAAAGAACTGGGCACTAAAAATTTCAGAACTAAGATTACAGGAAAAGGATGAAAGAGACAAAGTTGTTGGTGATGCTTATGTAAAGTATATTATAGGTATATTTTAATAAAAGAAGACACTTTTTTATTCTCAAATATGTTCTCACTATTTTCAAGATAAAATTAAGTAGCATGCCATTACCATATTCAAGTTGATACCTATTCTTCCTGATATTTACCTTGATTTCATTTTTATTGATCAATATGACCAATATTATTTTAAAGTATATGTGCAAAGAGGCACATTGTGACATACTGTTTAGGATTTATGTGATATTATTCTCATTTGCTTGTATATTTAAATATCTATCCATGTGTATATACTTGTTCTTAAAAACAAAGAAAGTCAGACTGGAGCAAGAACACAGCTGGTGGACACTTGTTTTACATTCAACCAACTGGGGTTTGATCTCAGACATCTGATAACAGTCCTCTATCCCTGCCAGGAGTGATCCCTGAAAAAGAAAACCACATACAATATTTAAGCATATAAACTAAATAAATATCAAGACAATTTTAATACTAGATGTATAATTTATGTAAGAATAATGTGTCTATTTTTATGTAGGAATTTATTCTTCAAAATAGTCTAAAATATCATTGATTTTAAGTTGATTATAAATTAACAAAGGATTTTTATTAGCAATATATACATATATTTGTTTGTTTTATTTTGGGGCCACCCTCAGCTGTGCTTAGGGATCACTTCTGGCTGTCATGGGAGACAATATAGAGTGATGGAACCAAACCCAGGTCAGTAGCAATCAAAGCAAATGCTTTTACTGCTGTAATATTTTTCTGGCCCCAGGAATATCTTTAAACTTGTAACTACAACAAATACTTTCCTCTGTGACAAGCTGTAAGATGATCTGTGGAGTGAGAGAATACAACATCACTATATTCTTTCAGCATTTAAAATCGTTTACTGTTTTCTTGGACATTTTCATTAGTGACTGCTGATTACAACAGAAGTAAAATGTTCTGAAAATCAGTTCTTCTCACATTTGATTTATTCTTTTTTGTTATGATATTTAATGTTTTTAGATGCAACAGGCTGTTTCAGTAGTGTTGGATAACAAATTTCTTGACGATCTTGAGAAAACAAAAGTTCTATGAAAATTAGAAAATAACAACTAAGCAAAACTCTAAAAACACTTTGGGCACTAACACAAGCTGGCTTAGCAATGTCTACAAAGTGCCAAATCAACCTGGGAGAGGAAAAAAATTCATTAACTTCCCTAGTTGCTTTAGCTACACATTACAAGCTTCACTTTTACACTGTAATTTTTGGCATTAGGGCATAAAATATATATTGTAGACTGAAGAGATTAAGCGATTGCTTTATTCAATTGCAAGGATTTTATTTTTCTAATATAATTTCAATTTGAAATGCTATTGTCAATATCAGCATTTCAAATTGGTAAAAATTCTATATTGAATCTATTTAAAATGTAAAACGAGGGACCACTGAGATAGTACAGGAGTTCAGGCATTTGCCTTGCATATGGCTAGTTGTAGCCAGTTGCTCATGTATCATCAATAGTTATCCCTTAATATAGAGCCAGGAGTAAGTTCTGAACACAGCTGGGTGTTCCCCCACTCCCTATTCCTTCAGTCCCCTCAATTTTTTTAAATGGTCCATTTAAAAACATTGAAAATTGAAAGTTAAAATATTATATGATATTTTCAAATGAATACATGTATTAAAATAATATTTTAGTTGTTACTAAGGCACAATAAATCTATTAGTGATTTCTGTTAAGTACGTGATTATTTTACCTACTGTAAAAACTAATATCTTTTAAGCAAAGGCAATGACATATGGCAATTATTTTTTTATATGACAGAAAAATACACTATTATTTTTGTTATTATGCCGTAATCATTAGTGAAATAATATCTATTCAAAAATTAGAATTCAATGTTCCTTCTTGAATCCATCTTGAATGTTTCTAAATATTCACAAATCAAGCAACACAATGTGATTATTTGCCATTTTTAGAATTTTAGTTCAACCCCTGGACAGATCATTTTCAATTCACCATCTTTTGTTTGTGTTGCAACATTCTGCATCTCTTGACACTTCTGCAGAATACCTGTTATAATGTTTGTCTCTTCACCTCTTTCGTACCCTAGTGTTCACACCTCGAGGAATTATCATGTTACAAGTAAACAAATATGTTCTATCTACCAGTTTTCAAAAGTGGGCAAAACAAGTTTTTTTTACTGCTACTCAACATACACTGTAAATACATCTCATGCATGCTTATTAAGTTTTAATTGAAACATTAAATCTGAGACTAAATTTCTATTGAAGAATACAGCCTCTGTTAATTCTTTTATACTTTTTAGCAGTAATTCTACAATTGCTTTTCTTATTTGAAAGACATTGATGGCTCAGAAAAATTACCTAGAAATATTTCCCACTTAAAAAAAAGAAGAAAGTAAAGCACTTTCCATATAATTTTACGAAGTACTAATACAAGATAAGAAAATGGTGATTTCACAATAAATATAATCTTTTGAAGTATGATGGTATGTTTCGTTAGCCAGAGTTGAATAGTCTTTCTCAGAATCTGATTCCATGTGTGGAACATCCAGATGTGATTCTTTCCTTGTATGAATTTGATTCAGATTTGATAGAAGATCCCAGTTCACCAAGATCATCTATCACTAATTTTCAATTTAGTTTATGGATTTTACATTTTCAGAAAAGACTAAATGATTCATAAGAACCTGATTTAGGTAGAGAAGGAAATTAGATCAGCTGATGGCAAAAATCCAGTGGGTGAAATAGAGCAATGAGATAAGCTGAAGTGCAGTTATTCCTCTAAAAATAAATACACCTCCAAAACTGTATCTCCAGGTTTATTTAGAAAGAATTATTATTTCTATAGAGTCATAATCATGATCTATTGTGGTATCTGCAGCAAGCAATTTAATTTTGTATCTCAACTCCTAAAGACAGTGATGAAGAGGTAGAAATTATATGAATGGAAAACTGCCATAAAATATCACTGAATATCATAATTATATCCTCACCTCTTAAACCAGCTAAATTTCTTGAGAATCATATTAAGATAAAAAGTCCAAGAGTATTCGATATGCCAGACACAGTAACAACAAAGTCTCCAATGGAGACGTTACTGGGCCCGCTCGAGCAAATCGACGATCAACGGGAGGGCCTTTACCTTTACCTTTACCTTTAAAAATAAATCCAGGGCCAAAGATATGGTGCAACAGGTAGGGCGCATCCCCTGCATGCGGCCAACCTGGATTTGATCCCTAGAAACACACATGGTTCCCTGAACACTGACAGGAATGATCCCTGAGCATAGAGCCAGAGTGAGCCTTGAGCACCACCAGGTATGGAATACAAACCAAAAGAAAAATATTAAAAATGAATCCACTGTATTTACATAGCCAGTGATTTATTGAATGCTATATGGCAGATACTGGGTTAGGTACTAATATACTACTTGCTTAGTGATATAAGTTTACATGTATGGGTAATAGAATATACTTGATAAGTAAATGTATGTTATAAATACATATATATTTACATATATGTGTGTGCATATACATATGTATGAAAATGGGAAAAAGTGTTTAAATAATAATAGAGGTATTTGTGAACATTATTGAATATAAAATCATATATTTGGAATATATATTTTCCTAAGAATAAATTAATTACTCATATATAAAGAGGATAAATTAATTACTCATATATAAAGATTTTTGCCATTTGTTTTGTTTTTTAGTACCAGGAATCAAAACCAGTCCTTCGTACATGCAAGGTATGAGTTCTACACATGAGCTATAGCTTTGGCCTCAGAATTGTTAACTATCATAATCCTTTTTTAGGAACAAGAAAACACTTTTATTTTTTTAATTTTTTTTATTAAAAAAATTTTTTTAATAGTGAGACATCCTGAGGTACAGTTGCAGACTTACACATTTTTGTGCTTGGGTTTCAATTATATAATGATCAAATACCATCCCTCCACCAGTGCCCACTTCTCACCACCACACATCCCAGTATCCCTCCCACCCCCCATGCCCCCCATCCCACCATGACTCAGTGGCAGGGCATTCCCCTCTGTTCTCTCTCTCCTTTAGGGTGTTGTGGTTTGCAAAAGAAACATTGAGTGGCAATCATGTTTGGTCTATAGTCTACTTTCAGCATGCTTCTCCCATCCTGGGAGGATCCTCCCAACACCTTTATTTGGTGTTCCCCTCTTTATCTGAGCTCCCTTTTCCCTAGTATGTGTGGTTGGTCTCCAAGTCATGGAGTAGAATTCCTGGTACTAATCTCGGCCAAAGTATTGCGGCAACATAGGAAGATGCCATTGTTGACAACATTGACGAGGAATACGATCGACTGGTTCAGCACCTCCATGAATGTGCGAGGAACGCCAAGAGAGAGATAGCCACAAAAAGTCGCCTATCTTCGAAAACTCTTGAGCTAATTCGCCAGCGTGGTTTGGCGCATGCCTCAGGCAACCGCAAGCTAATGTCCGAGCTTGCAAAGCAGTGCAGAGATGCGATCAAGGAAGACCTCAAAGAGAGAAGAGCAGAAGTACTGGTAGATGCGGCAGAAGCCGGGAAAAGTATTCGTAAGGCCCGCCTGTCCTTCGCCAACTATAAGACCAAGATGACTGCGCTCCGACGTCCTGATGGATCCATCACATCCTCCAGAACGGCAATGGAGAAGATTATCCATGACTTCTACTCAAATCTCTTCGATAGCCATGTCCACTTGCCGACATACCAAATTCCACAGGATGGGTATGTCGTTCCCAACGTTCTCCCTTCCGAAATCCGACACGCCATTTCCTCAGTAAAGAAGCAAACAGCACCCGGCCCACACAAGGTCAGACCTGAACACCTGAAGAACCTGCCGTCAGTACTCATCAATACACTGGCTCGGCTCTTCACTCGCTACCTGTCTGAATGCAAGGTTCCATCTCAATGGAAAACCAGCAGGACCGTACTACTGTTCAAGAAGGGAGACATCCATGACATTGGCAACTATCGCCCGATCTGCCTGTTGTCTGTCATCTACAAGTTGTTCACTCGAGTCATCCTGAATAGGATTGGCAGAACACTAGATGAAGGACAACCATGTGAGCAAGCAGGGTTCCGCAAAGGATTCAGCACCATCGACCATATCCACACGATAACCAAACTCATTGAGGTTTCTCGGGAGTTCAAGATGCCGCTCTGCTTAACGTTCATTGATTTGAAGAAGGCCTTTGATTCTGTTGAGACGGAAGCGGTCATTGAAGCCCTAGCCAATCAGGGCATTCAAGCCCAATACATCAGGATCCTCCGTGAGCTGTATTGTGGATTCACTACCAGGATCTCACCATTCTACAAAGAAGTGATCGTTGATGTCAAGAGAGGGGTGCGGCAGGGTGATACCATTTCACCAAAACTCTTCAGTGCCACCCTCGAGAACATCATGCGACGACTGGAATGGGAAGGAATGGGAGTGAAGATAGATGGTCGGCAACTACACCACCTCCACTTTGCTGATGACATTGTTTTAATAACACCAAACATCAGCCAAGCGGCACAAATGCTGGCCGACTTTGACCGTGAGTGTGGAAAGGTAGGACTACAGCTGAATCTTACGAAGACAATGTTTATGAGAAACAGCCTTGTTCCTGACGCCCCATTCGCTCTCAATGGAACGACCATCTCCGAATGCAACAGCTATGTGTACCTAGGTCGAGAGGTCAACATGACAAATGACCTGGCACCCGAGCTGCGCAGGAGGAAGAGAGCGGCTTGGAACGCCTTCAAGAACGTCGAAGAAATGGCTAAGAGGACGAAGAACCTCCGGCTCCGGGCACATCTCTTTGATTCCACTGTTCTTCCTGCATTGACATATGCCTCAGAGACCTGGGCCCTACGCAAACAGGATGAGAACACCATTCAGGTCTCCCAAAGAAGAATAGAAAGAGCTATGCTTGGAATATCACCTTTCACTCAAATGAGAGAACGAATCCGGAGTTCTGACATCCGTCGACGATCAAGGATCAGGGACGCTGTCTCATTTGCCAAGGTGTCGAAAATCAGATGGGCTGGTCACGTAATGAGATTTAAAGACGACCGTTGGACTAGAGCTGTTACTGATTGGATTCCACGGGATGTCAAGAGACTGCGTGGCCGCCCACCTACCAGATGGTCAGACTTCTTTGTCAAGGTCATGAACGATCGGTTTGAGGCCCTCCATGTTCCCGGAGCGAAGAGATGCCATTGGGCTACACTAGCACGCGACAGGGACAAATGGAGACGTTACTGGCGCCCGCTCGAGCAAATCGACGACTAACGGGAGGTTAAGTGATTAAGTGATTAATCTCGGCCATTCTTGGGTGTTAGTTTCCTATTTTGTTACTTTATGTTCCCCAGTTGAATGCAATCTTTCTATGTCTATCCCTTTCTTTCTGAGTCATTTCTCTTAACATGATATTTTCCATATAGTACCACTTGTATGTGAATTTTGTGATTTCGACTTAAGAAAACACTTTTAAATGTTCATTTATTATTTTCTCTGTTGTTATCATGTAAACAGTCTTAAAAATTAATGGGAAATCAACATTGTGCATCAAGCATTAAAATCTTGGAGGATTTTAAACATATCAGAAGTATTTAATATGTTGGTTATGGTATGAAAGGTTATGTAATATTCTTTTTTGTGGGTTATTAGTATTCTAAAATCTAAGTATTTTTGTTTTAAATTTTTATTAGTGAGACACCATGAGGTACAGTTGTAGACTTACAAATTTTTTGTGCTTGGGTTTCAATTATACAATGAACAAATACCCTTCCCTCCACCAGTGCCCATTTCCCACCACCACGGATCCCAGTATCCCTCCCACCCCCCATCCCCCGCAACCTACCCTGCCTCTGTGGTAGGGCATTCCCTTTTGTTCTCTCTCTCCTATTGGGTGTTGTGGTTTGCAAAAGAGGCAATGGGTAACAATAATGTTTGGTCTACAGTCTACTTTCAGCATGCTTCTCCCATCCTGGGGGGATCCTCCCAACACCTTACTTTATGTTCCCCAGATGAATGCAATCTTTCTATGTCTATCCCTTTCTTTCTGAGTCATTTCTCTTAACATGAAGTATCACATGAAGTGATACTTCATGTCACTTTCTTCTCTTTCACTATTTGCCTATTTGGTGCTCCCATCTCTATCTGAGCTCCCCTTTCCCCTAGTACTTGTGGCTAGGAGAAAAGGAGTAAAATTCCTGGTACTAATCTTGGCCATTCTTGGGTGTTAGTCTCCTGTTTTGTTACTATATGTTCCCCAGATGAATGCAATCTTTCTATATCTATCCCTTCCTTTCTGAGTCATTTCACTTAACATGATACTTTCCATGTAATACCACTTGTATGTAAATTTCATGACTTCGTCTTTTCTAACAGCTACATAGTATTCCATTGTGTAAATGTACCAAAGTTTCTTTAATCAGTCATCTGTTCTTGGGCACTCAGGTTTTTTCCAGATTCTGGCTATTGTAAAGAGTGCTGCAATGAACAAACAAGTGCAGATGTCACTCCACTATACTTTTTTGCCTCTCTGGGTTATATTCCCAGGAGTGGTATTGCTGGGTCTAATGGTAACTCAATTTCTAATTTTTTGAGAATAGTCCATACTGTTTCCAGAAGGACTGAACCAGTCGGCATTCCCACAAGCAGTGAAGGAGGGTCCCTTTCTCAGCACATCCATACCAGCACTGGTTGCTTTTGTTCTTTTGAATGTGGGCCAGTCTCTGTGTAGTGAGATCATGTTTCATTGTTTTTTGATCTGCATGTCCCTGGTGATTAATGATGTGGCGCATTTTCTCATGTGCTTTTTAGCCATTCAGATTTTTTCTTTGACAAAGTTTCTATTGATTTCATCGCCCCATTTTTTGATGGGGTTGGATGTTTTCTTCTTGTGGAGTTCAACCAGTACTTGTATATCCTTGATATCAACCCCTTGTCGGATGTGTATTTGGCGAATATCCTTTCCCATTCTGTAGACTGTCTTTGTATTTTGGTCACAGTTTCTTTGGAGGTGCAGAAGCTTCTTAGTTTAAGATAGTCCCATTTGTCTATCTCCGTTTTCACTTGCTTGGCCAGTGGCTTGACATCTTTGAAGATACCATTAGCTTCAATGTCATGGAAGGTTTTGCCAACTTTTTCCTCAATGTACCTTATGGATTCAGGTCTGATGTTGAGGTCTTTAATCCACTTTGATTTTACTTTTGGACATGGCGTTAGGCAGAGATCTGAGCCCACTTTTTCATATGTAGCCGTCAGTTTTGCCAGCACAATTTGTTAAAGAGGCTTTCCTTGCCCCACTTCACTTTTCTTGCCCCCTTACCGAAGATTAGATGGTCGTATACTTGGCGGGAGATGTCAGTATATTCAACCCTGTTCCATTGGTCTGATGCTCTGCCTTTGTTCCATTACCATGCTGTTTTAATTATTACTGCTTTGTAGTAGAGTTTCAAGTTGGGGAGGTTGATTCCTCCCATTTTCTTTTTCCCAAGAATTGCTTTAGCTATTCGTGGGGGCTTATTGTTTCATATGAATTTCAGGAGCGTTTGCTTCATTTCTTGGAAGAATGTCATGGGTATCCTAATAGGGATCACATTGAATTTGTACAGTGCTTTGGGAAGTATTGCCATTTTGACAATGTTAATTCTCCCGATCCATGAACAGGGAATATTTTCCCATTTCCTCGTGTCCTCTTTTATTTCCTGAAATAGCGTTTTGTAGTTTTCTTTGTACAGGTCCTTTACTTCCTTAGTTAAGCTAATTCCTAGGTACTCGATTTTTCTGGGGCACAATGGTGAACGGGATTGTTTTCTTCATGTCACTTTCTTCTCTTTCACTATTTGCCTATAGGAAAACTATGGACTTTTGGGTATAGATTTTATAGCCTGAAACTTTACTATACAAGTCTGTTTCTAGGAGTTCCTTGGTAGAGGTTATAGGGTTCTCTAAGTATAGTATCATATCATCTGTGAATAGTGAGAGCTTGATATCTTCCTTTCCTACCTGGATGCCCTTAATATCTTTATCTTGCCTAATCGCTATTGCAAGTAATTCCAGTACTATATTGAACAGCAGTAGAGAGAGTGGACATCCTTGCCTCGTCCCTGATCTTAGTGGGAAGCTCTCAGTTTTTCCCCATTGAGGATGATGCTTGCTGTAGCCTTCTGGTAGATGGTTTAACAATATTGAGGAAAGTCCCGTCTATCCCTATTTTGAGGAGAGTTTTCATCATAAAGGGGTGCTGGATCTTGTCAAATGCTTTCTCTGCTTCTATTGATATGATCATATGATTTTTATCTTTTCTTTTGTTGATATGATTGATTATGTGGATTGATTTCCGAGTGTTAAACCACCCTTGCATCCCCTGGATGAATCCTACTTGGTCACGGTGTATGATCTTTTTGATGAGTAGTTGAATTCTATTTGCTAGTATTTTGTTGAGAATCTTCGCATCTGTGTTCATCAGGGATATCGGACTGTAGTTTTCTTTTCTTGTGGTTTCTTTGTTTCCTTTTGGTATGAGAGAGATATTGGCTTCATTCTGTTTGGGAGAGTTTCTGTTTTTTCAATTTCCTGGAAAAGCTTGAGAAGGACTGGCAGTAGGTCCTCTTTAAATGTTTGGAAAAATTTGCTAGTGAATCCATCTAGACCTGGGCTTTTGTTTTTGGGAAGACTTTTGATTACAGTTTCAATTTCCTTGATGTAAATAGGTCTATTCAGATACCCTAGATCTTCTTGATTCAGCTTTGGGAGATTATAGGAGTTCAGGAATTTAGGTTCTCTTGTTTCATGGCATACAGACTTTCAAAGTAGTCTCTGATGATCTTTTGGGTTTCTTTGGTTTCTGTTGTGATATCCCCCTTCTCATTTCTGATTCTATTTATTAGGGTTCTCTCTATCTGTTTCTTTGTGAGTGTTGCTAGTGGTTTATCTCTCGTTTATTTTCTCGAACAACTAGCTCTTGGTTTCATTGATCTTTCAAATTGTATCTCTGGTTTCCATGTCATTGATTTCTGCTCTAAGTTTTATGATCTCTTACCTTCTGCCTGATATAGGCTCTTTCTGTTGATCCTTTTTCTAAGATCTTGAGCTGTGAGGTCAAGTTTTTTATGTGCATCCTTTCTACAGTCCTAAGATATGCTTGCAGAGCTATAAATTTTCCCCTTAGTATGGTTATAAATTTTCCCCTTAATATGGCTTTTGCTGCATCCAATAAATTCTGGTAGCTCGTGTCTTCATCCTCATTTGTTTCCATGTATCTTTAGATTTCATCCTTGACTTCCTTCCTGGCCCACTCATTGTTCAGCATTGAGTTGTTTAATTTTCAGGTGTTTGATTTGGTTCTCTGTGTCTGTGTGTGATTCACTTCTATCCTCAGTGCATCGTGGTCTAAAAAGATAGTTGATAATATTTTTATCTTCCTGATTCTTTTGAGGTATGTTTTGTGACCTAGCACATGGTCTATTTTGGAAAATGTTCCATGTGTACTGGAGAAGAATGTGTATTCGTTCTTTTGGGGGTGTAAAGTCCTGTATAGGTCTATAAGCCCTCTCTCTTCTATTTCTTCTTTTAAAGGCAATGATTCCTTGCTGAATTTTGTTCTTGTTGATCTATCCAGAGGTGATAAGGCGATGTTGAAGTCTCCAAGTACTATTGTGTTGCTAGCAATGTTCTCCTTAAAATCTGTTAGCAGTTGTTTTAAATATTTAGCTGTTTCCTCATTAGATGCGTATACATTCAGGAGTGTGACTTCTTCCTGTTGTACATATCCCTTGATGAAGAGAAAATAGCCTTCACTGTCACTTCTAATCTTTTTCAACGTGAAATTAATATTTTTTGATACTAGTATGGCCACCCCAGCTTTTTTGCGGGAGCTTTTTGCTTGCAGGATTGTTTTCCATCCTTTGTCTTTGAGTCTCTGTTTGCTCTGACTGTTGAGATGAGTTTTTTGTAGGCAGCAGAATGTTGGGTTGTGTCTCTGAATCCATTTTGCCACTCTGTGTTTCTTAAATGGTGAATTTAGACTGTGAACATTGAGAGAGATTATTATGGGGCTTTGTGTCATCTTTCTGTAAGGGTCTGTTGTAGTTGTAGGGTTTGTTTTGTCTTATAGTAGCCCCTTTAGCCCTTGTTTTAGGTTTTGTTTTGAGTCTATGAAGTTCCTAATCTGCTGTTTATCTAAAAATAGTGTACCTTTCCTTCAATTTTGTGTGAGAGTTTAGCTGGATAGAGTATTCTTGGTGAAGCATTTATTTCAGCGAGTTTTTTCAGTATATCCCACCATTGCCTTCAGGCTTGGAGGGTTTCCTCTGATAGGTCTGCTGTGAATCTAAGGGGTGCTCCTTTGTATGTGATTTCCTTCTTTGACCTTGCTGCTTACAGTATTGCATCTCTATTGGCAGTATCGATCATTCTAACTATGATATGTCTTGGAGTGTTTTTGTTAGGGTCTCTTTTAGCTGGCACCCTTCGGGCTCCTTGAATCTGAATGGCTGCTTTTTCCAGCTCTGGGAACTTTTCAGCATTGATTTGTTTAACCGTGGCTTTTTCACTGGAATTTTTTCCCTGAACTTCTGGTAGTCCAATGATTCTAATGTTGTTCCTCTTGGAATCATCTCCTAGGACTCTGATTCTCTGTAGAGCTATTTTGAGGTCCCTTGCCACTGGTTGTTATTGCCTGTTGGCTTGGTGTAGCTGATCTTCCAGCTCACTGATTCTTTCCTCAGCTGTGGTCATTCTATTTTTGAGAGCACAGACTGAGTTTTTCATTTCATCTATGGAATCTTTGATTTGTGACATTTCTGTTTGTAGCTTTCCAATTTCTGCTCTCATTTCTTCTAGTATTTTCTCGATTGTGCGATCCATTGTTTCTTTCATGTCCTCTTTCAATTTACTGGATATCTGTCTCACTGTTTCATTGAGTTGATTGAACATCTTCATGACTTCATATCTGAATTCTTTGTCAGAGAGTTCCCTTAGGTGAATAGCACCTACTGAGGCTTCTGGAATCCTTTCATCGTCCTCTCCCTGCAGTGGGGATTTGCGTTGTTTCTTCATGTTGGTGTGTAGGTGTAGGCAGTAGATTTCTTGGTATGGGTAAACTACCTGTGGCCGCGTGAGTGTTGGCCTGCCAAAAATTAGGCCACGCCCACTTCTAAATAAGCCACACCCATTTATAAAGGGGCCACACCTCCATGGGTACCTTGTGTGTGTGTGTGGAGAGTAAAGACTGGGTGGGGGAGAAGACCAGCTCAGCTTGGGGGATGAAAAGGAAGAGGCAGAGAGGCTCATAGCTGCTTTGTCTCCCAATGTCTGAGAGGACGCCTGGGGGGCTTGTAGGGTGAAGTCCAAGTCCTGGGTTCGAGAAGCGGCAGATAAACTGACCTGGGTGGGGAGAAGATATCAGCTCAGCTTTGGGGACGAAAAGGAAGAGGCAGACTGTAATATTCTTAAAGACATTTAACTAGTGCATTTCCTTTCCAGAAGAGACTGTAAGTAGTTGTATGAACTGCCTCTTATCTGAACATTGTGTTTAGAAAATCTTTATGTTCTATTCAAGGACTATTCTCTTAGAATCTCTGGTAAGAAGATGTCAGTGTGAAGGTCTTTTTAGGCAGGTTATAGTTCACTCTGTCAGCCAAAGAAAGAATTCACAAAAGAGGGGGTCTATGTGTTTTCTGATTTTCTAGTAATGTAAAGGTACAATCCTGTCCAAAAAATAAACAAACTTGTTCTGAAAAATAAATAACTTCTTGTAAATAATCATTAAAATAAATCTTAATATTTATTGAAAAATCTTTCTAATTGATAGCATTATTAAACATGAGGGTTCACTCATTAGGTTTTTATTAAAATTAATTTCCTATGAGTATTAAAAATAAGCAGAATACAGTCTACCATGAAATGTGACAATTCCCTTTAAACCCCTAACATTCACCTCCACTCAAGTTGCTGTAAGCTCCAGAATTAAAACGTGCTCCATATATGTGAAGAATGTCCAGAATTTCCCAATCCCAACAGAGAGCCTCATAAAGCTAACTGAAGTAGGAATAAAGATAATTACCATCAATATGCCTCCCACATGGGAAACAGTTAAACTTATCATTCCTCTCAGTGGTATGTTTGATGTAATATGTTCATTTTTATGCTTATTCTTGTGTTTCAGGATGTTGTCTAGGAAAAAGTGTCTAGACAGAATGGAAAAGAACCTTTTACAGACAACTTTGTAATGGTTGTTAAGTGAGTGATATAACAGACCTGGTCATTCATTGGTGGAAGTTTTGAGGATTGTTTTCTGTAGCAGGTATTTTGAAGTCTTTAAAAAATAGTTCTTGATATAGATAACTTTTGTCGGAAAGGTGTCTCACAAAATATTTTGACAAATTCATTCTTCCTGTGAAGAACAGACTGAAAACTTTAAGGGACAAAAAAAGTAACAAATTCAAACCTGATTTTAGACAAATTGCATAGTCAAGAGTCCTTCAATATACAAGAGTAAGAATGCTGATCATTGTGAAGGCTAATCAGAACCACAATTCCAGTGAAAAGAGTTATAATTCTGTACTTTGTACAACTGTTAATTGTACACTGCCACGTAACAAAAAACTGTTGTTGGAAATAATAGGCAAGATTCATAGAGGATCTGGTGAACACTTTAATCAATATACATTATAGATTAAGTTTTTAATCACCCTTACAAAACTATGAAAAAAATTAGCTCATGAGAATTAATAAATATAAAAAGATGTAATCTGCAATATCTCTGTTTACTTTTTATTGACCATATATTAAATACAGATATTATGTACTGCCTAACTTAATTTTTATGCACTTACTAAAAATATTTCATAACAAGCATGATAACCCATGATTGTTCAAAATCACACAGAATATCTAAAATTTAAACATATCCAAGGGTCTGGGTCTTGACCCAGAGACTATAAAACCCAACTCCCAGAAGAGAACAGTGCAGAGACTTCTGCCCCTCTGCCTGGCTGTCCTTTCTGGGGCCCCTTGGAGGGGAGCGGATTGAGTTTCCCTCCCCACCCTGACCAGGGTTCCAGCAGCCGAAGACCTCCAGAACCAGCCACCACCATGCTGAGACCACTCTCCACACGCATGAAAGTACCGGCAGAGGAACAAAGGCATGCGGGTCCCGGGGCCGAGATCTCCAAGCCTGCTCGGATCGGGGCTGAGCATCCTCCACCCAGATCCTCCATACTCCAGTAATCAGGGGTCACACCCACCAACTGGCCCCCTGGTGCCGTGTAATCCTATCAATGGCCAAGACCCAGAGACTATAAAACACAGTTCCTGGACATCTTATTATCTCATTCTTACTTTGGACTACCTGGCAGGCTACTGAATGTAACCTGCCCACACGGCAGAGTCTGGCAAACTCCCTGTGGCGTACCCAATATACCAAATACCAGTAACAATGATGGGTCTCACTCTCCTAATCCTGAATGAGCTTTAAATCTCAGGGCTAGGACGAAGGAGACATTACTGGGGCCTGCTCGAAGCAATTGATGAACAACAGGATGGTCGTGATCGTGATCATGAAATATATCCAAATAACAAAAGCCATGTTCTTCCCAAATGTAAGAGATTCTATTGGTTAGTTTTTTTTGTTATTGTTTTCTCAGTCTTTGATGGAGTCCAATGAATCTGAAATGCTTCATGATGACTCATTGACAAGTCCAAGAATTGAACTTGTTTCTTTTTTTTAATCAGCAGGTCTAATTTTATTACATTGTTTATATTCAAAAATTCATAATTCAAAACCCATTACTTTACATATTATTCTTTAACTCATGAAAAGAAATAATTTCATAGGGCCAAGAATATGACTTAGTGGGAGAATGCATGCCTCACATATGCGTTGAGTTCCCAACATATAAAAACTAATAGATAAATTATATAGCTTAACTATACCAACTACTAGGAATCAAGTTATGTTTAACTCTACCAGGAAATGTCTTAAAATAGTGAGTCAAGATATTTAAACATCAGGAGATTTTATGTAAAAGTTTGGACTTTAAACTTAATTAAAAGACTCAAAAAATATCTAACTTTCTCAATTCAATAGCTGGCAGGGCCTAAATGGAATAGAGGAACCAAATTCTTATTTGATATAATTTTCAGCATTTTTAGATGCCTATCACGCCTGAAGCTAAAGAAGCCATTTTTTCAAATAATTTAATTTAATTTTATTTTACATTCTCTTCTTTTTCCCCACTACTTTTTATTTTATTAAAGCACTATAAGTTAAAAAGTTATTCAGGATTGGGGTTTTGATATAAAATGTTCCATAGCTGATCAAACCACTAGTGTCAACTTCACTCTACCTGTGTTTCCAGGTTCCCTGTTCTATCCCCACCTCCCACCCCCAGTTATAGACTGCCATCTTTACAAGAACTTAGAATAGTTCATAGTAAAAGTTTGAATGGGATTTAAAAAATAAAATAAATAGACAGACACACTGTCTACTGTCCTCCTGTTGTTCACCTATTTGCTCGAGCGGGCCCAGTGACGTCTCCATTATGAGACTTGTTGTTGCTGTGCTTGGCATATTGAATATATCATGGGTTCCTTGTCAGGTTTTGCTGTGAGGGCGAGATACTCACTGTAGCTTGCCAGACTCTCCGAGAGGGGTGGAGGAACTCGGCTCGGCCGGGCTGGCTGCATGCAAGGCAAATGCCCTACTGCTGTGCTATTGCTCCAGCCCAGACAAAACTATACTGAAAAATAAGAAGCTAGGGAATAACTTGAAACTATACGATAAAGGCACAGTAATCAAAACAGCATAATATTGGAATAAGTATAGATTCTCTAACCAATAGGTCAGAATAGCATATCCAAGAAAAAAACTCTCACATAAAGAGTCAGCTAATTTTTGACAAAGGTGCTAAAAGCATGAAATGGAGTAAAGGCTGCATCTACAACAAATGGTTCTGGCAAAACCAAATAACCACATATAAAAAATTAAAACTGAATACATATTTCTTGCATTGCATAAAAGTCCATTCATAGTGGATCAAAGACCTTGGAGATCACACTAAAATCTATAAACTACATTGAGGAAAATAGGCAGAATGGTCCAAGATCTGGACTTCAAAGATGCAAAGCCGTGGCAAAGGTGACAGAATAATAATAAAAAAATCAATCAATGGGGCTACATCAAATTAAAGAGTTTCTGCGTAAAGTGAGAGAAAATATTCGCAGTCATCACATCAGAGGAAAACAAAATTCATCACATCTAAGAAATGCTTTGCACCAAGGAAAGGCAATTCTCAAGACACCCTGACTCATTCGACTGTTTTGATGCATCCTTTTATCTTTTTTTTTTTTATAGTTTATTTATTTATTGAATCACTGTGGGAAAAGTTACAGAGCTTTCAGGTTTAGGTCTCAGTCATGTAAATATTAAACACATTTCCCTTTACCAATACTTATTTTTAACCCCGAACCCCAATAGACCCCCACCTCCCACCCCTCCCAATTCTTGTGAGGCAGATGAGTTCTAGTTAATACTCTATCTACTTTGACTAGATAGATTGTTTCGATAGAAGATGCACAATTATTGTTTAGAGTTTACAAGCCACCCCCCGCAATCAGATATGCTGAAACAGCGTTGTGAAATGATTTGCTTTCTACAACTTGGTTTAAGAATAAAATGATGTCGCGCGGCCGCTATTGCGGCCGCACAGTTTTGAATTTCTGCTATTTTACTTATTGACCCTGGAAGAATTTCTATTAAAAGTTAGATAGTTAAGAGATTGGTTTCTGTGCCCTGGAGTCGTGGCCGTGCCGGAGAGCCGCTCGTGGGGGGCAGCTGGCGACCTCGGTGGGGCGTGGGGGACGGCCCACAAAGCCTCCCTTCCCATGAGGTCCCCGCCGCTCCCGCCGAGCCCGGCTCAAACCTGCTGTCCACAAGGCTCCCGTGCGGCCGCCATCTTTCTTTCCAGAGAGGAGCGGGCGGGCCGGTCAACACCCTTTCCCCTCCGGGCAGGCTTGGTGGCGCGGTTTAACACATAGTCCATTTGCTTTTCTGCTCCAAGCGGCTGGTTCTCTGTGCTAAGTCCTTGTGCTTCCGGGGCCATGGCCGTGCCGGAGAGCCGCTCGTGGGGGGCAGCTGGCGACCTCGGTGGGGCGTGGGGGACGGCCCACAAAGCCCCCCTTCCCATGAGGTCCCCGCCGCTCCCGCCGAGCCCGGCTCAAACCTGCTGTCCACAAGGCTCCCGTGCGGCCGCCATCTTTCTTTCCAGAGAGGAGCGGGCATCCTTTTATCTTTAAACCCCTTGTCACATGCTTTTCAGAAGATATTTAAGTTCTGTCTCACAAAAGGAGGACCCTGGTAAGTACACATCTTTCTCCCTCTTTAACAGAAGAAAAGAAATTGCAGGCCATGACTTTCTTCCACCTTCCTTACTTGGCTGAATGTGATTTTTGTGAAATTCTGTAGGGAGACTGAAATGGGGCTCCTCTAGGAGTCCCTGTGGATTGTTTTGAAAGGTGAGGGACAGCAGATTTGAACTCCTTTCATGGTACCGAACAGTCTGGGAACCTGATCTCTATAGAGGCGTCTAACGTCTGGTTTGGGGGATAAGAGATCATACACTAGTTAGAGTGCCCACCTGGCATGTCACTGACCCAGGTTTGGTCCAGGCATCCTGTTGGGTCCCCTGAGACTTACCAGGAGTGATTCCTGGACATTGCCAGATGTGGCCCCCAAACCAAAATAAATAACATTTTTCAAAAAGAAAGAAATTTTTTTTTACCTTTTCATTAGGTAAGATTTTTTTATTTACATTTCCCATGAGAATGTGACATTATCCTTTCTTGAACAAAACTGGGTACTGTGGAAATCATCTTTGGAGAAAGTATTTAATAAGTTTATTATTTAAATAAACTCTTGATTAGAAAACGAGGAATAGACTGGTACTTAGAAGACTGTAATCACTGCCAAATATATTGGTGCAGCTATGCAGTATTTTCTTTTCTTTTCTTTTTTAATAATGTAATAGTACTGCTATTTCTTCAGCCATTTATTAAACTGGTTGAATTGGTCATGACCTCCACATTACTTTACTTTTTTAAATTGTACCATCTTGAGATAAAGTTACAAAGCTTACACATTTGAGATTCAGACATACAATGATGAAACACCCATCCCTCCGCCAGTGTACATTTTCACCACCAACATCCCAGTCCTCACCCAGTCTCTAAGGCAGACAATTTCCCCAATACTCTCTCTCTAATTTTGGGCATTATGTTCTGCTTGAAATTTTTCACCACCATTCAAGCCTATCTTCCAGGGGCAGGTGCTAGATAATTTATTTTCCATTGCTCATTTTGAATATCATGAGAGTTTGCACAGCCATGATTGTAAATGTAAACTTCAAGGTTGGGTTCCAGAGACATCGCTGTATGGCACTAATCCATTTTGAGATTCAATTGGGAGTCTCTGGGCTAGGACTGTTGGTGTGCTAAGATGGCATCCGTAGGAAAATTATGGGCATGTCAGTCTATTGCGCAGGTGGGGACAAGGGGAGGAACATCCTGGGTTCTCTGCCACCATATGGCTTGGAGATTTAGTCCTGGAACCCGAATACTGGGAGGGAGGAGCTGCTTGTGGAAGCTCGTGGTCACCGGGATTCCATCTGGAGTAGTTGGGGAGACTGCACCTACTCCATCTGCTGAAATTGGCCCAGTATGGGGCCCAGAAAGATATCCTGCACTGTGGTGTCTTCTGGAACATGCTACTGTGTCTCTTGGCCAGAGCTGTTAGTGTGCTAAGATTCACATTACAAAATGTTCAGCAGATTATATCTTGGTGAGGTTCTTCCTGAGACAGTGGAGTCAGGCAAGGGGTGTGGTGGCGATTTTGGATTGTGGAAGCAAGTGGCTGCCAGGGGTTCTGCTTGGGTGGGCACAGGACAACCCACCCCCTCCAATTTACCCTAGTTTGTTCAGTCATGCACAGGTTTGAGCTTTTCTGTAGATTTTGATCTCTTTCAAGATTTTTTTAGGGGTCTCTGAAGCAAGATCAGCAGTAGAGCTTACAGAATGGCGCTGGAGTTGGTTTATGGAGGTGACTGCCACTGCTTCTATATATATTGGAAAATGAGGGGAGGTAGCCCACCCAAACTCTGAGAAAGCTTGGAGATTCCAGTCACAAAACCCGCATACCAGAAATTTTAGCAGATTATATCTTGATGAGGTCCGTCTTGAGATGGTGGAGTCAGGCTGGGGATATGGCATCGATTTTGGATTGTGGAAGTAAGCGATTGCTGGGGGCTCTCTTTGGGCAGTTCATCAGGCCAACCAGCCCCCCTCTGATTTACCCTAGTCTTTTCAGCCACGTGCAGGTCTGAGATTAACTGTGGCTTTTGATCTCTTTCGAGATTTATCTGTGGGTCTCTGACATAAGGCCAACAAATTAGCTTGTATAGCTGAGCCGGAGGTGGTTTGTGGGTGTGTCTCCCACATACACATACACTTTTGGCTATTTGGTCTCTTGGTCAACTTGGTCCCAAGTTGTTGGGGTCTTGCCATAGGCACAGAGCCAATTTTGGGGTATCAGGAATACTGAAGGCACTATCAGGTTGCTGATGCACTCGCCATGCAGGTACAGGCGAGTACCTGCTGGCAGCACCATACCCGTAGCATTTTGTTATAGAAAATAATTTTTCAGCATTAATAATCCCCGATCTTGGACTTTGAAGCCTCAAAACTCTCCCTTCTTTGGCTTGCTTCTCTTTTGACTCTATCCAGGATTTTTAAATGGTCAGCTTCATGTCATCATCTCTGTCTTCCTAAATTCTCTTCATTACACTTATTCCCTCACTAGGATCTGTCTCAGTGTCATGGGAGGGCTTTTCTTTCTTATTGCAGTCCTTCCTGACCTGAGTTAGGTATTCCCACCGCAGGTTCTTAGCTTTCTTCTGACATAAGATCAGGACTGTATCTGATCATTTTGGAACTGCCTTCCACAGAAATGGGTTTCAGGAGATTCTTCACAATCATAGAGTGATTCTTCCTGTTTAGGTTCTTGACCAAAAGATCAAATGACCTCTCTGTGAAGTACACCTGCACACCCTTGGGGAGTAGCTGCTTGAAATCCAGGATATATGATTTACTCACAAAAATTAGCAACAAAAGAAATACAAGAACCTCAACAAAAAATGGGGAGAGGAAATGAACAGGGATATCTTTTGAGGAAGACCAAGAGATGGACAATAGGCACATGAAAGAATGCTCGCCATCAACTAATACTAGAGAAATTCAAATCAAGACAACTTTGTGATACCATCTCACACCAGTGTGGCACATATCAAAAATAATGGGATCAATCTGTGTTGACAGGGATGTAGTGAAAAAGATCTCTCATCTATTGCTGATGAGAATGTTGTCTGGCTCAACCCCCTATGAAAAATAGTATAGAGGTTCTCAGTAAATTTAAAATTGAACTATCATATGAGACATCAATTCCATTATTGGGTATCTATCTCCAGGACAGACAAAACTTATTTAAAAGAGATGCTTGAACAGTATTATTCATGGATAACTCAGTACCATAACTAAGATTTGGAATCAAACTAGATATCCAAAAAAATTTCAGTGGCTCATGAAGATGTGCTATACATACACAATGAAATACTATGCATCTATAAGGAATGCTGGACTCATAGAATTTGCTTTACTATGGACAGAACTGGAAGATGTCATGTTTAATGAAGTAAGCCAGAGAAGAACAAATACAGGATTATGTCGTTTATATGTTGTAACTGGAAGAGGAAATGGATGGTAAAAAAGGGGGAATGCTCAGATAACCCTTGGTCCCAGAACATAGGGGAAGGACATAAATACAGTGAAAGGAAATGAGAGAAGAGATAGATGAGAATCAAAAAGAGCTGGTGTTAAGGGATTCAGGTATATTGGTGATGTTAAGGAATGATAGAGCTAAATATCCTAAATACAGAGTCAACAACACTGAAATATTAAGACAAACTTTAATAACAAATTTAAAAGATGTTTGTAAAGACGTCTTTAACAATTGTATATAGAAGTGCAGAGAGACTAGGGGTAAGAACACATGAAACACCTCTAAGTCTGCCCTTATCACTATTATATGATTCTCTGGACATCACAAGGTCTAGCTCTGGAAACTCCTGAACACTTCCAAGTAAGACTCGTGTGGCCCCAGTCACTGCAGGGCCTGAGCATCACTGCATTCTCAGATCCTCGCATTGAGCCATCTGACCTGAGTGACTAAGTATCACTAACAGAAACCTCCATAATTTCTTGGAGTATTTTTATCATATAAAGCTTCGAATAGGATAGTAATTTTGACAATGTTAATTATTTCAATACAAATTTTTCCATTTCCTAGTCTTCTATATTTTCTCTCAAAAGTGCCTTATATACTTTGTCTATGACCTATCCAGATTCAATTCTTAGCATCACTTATGGTACCCAGACCCTTGACAAAAGTAAGTCCTTAGCACAGAAGTTCTGAGAACAGCTGGATGAGGCCATTTTTTTTAAAAAATATGCCCTATATTTTTCTCTGTATAATTTTTTTAATCCTTTGTTAAATTCATTTTTTAAACCACTATACTGTCTCCCAAACCCTGTCCTTTGTTGAGTCCTAGCTATTTGATGTTTAGGAGTATTTGTTTTGAAAGTTAAAAAAATCCTTTATCTTCTATTTCATTGTAACCAAAATTCACAAAGCAATCATAAATCTCAACAACAACAACAACAACAACAAAATACAATGATTCATCAAAAAGTGGGGAGATAAACTGAAAAGATTTTTCCTCAAAAGAATATATGCAGATGGATTATAGATCGATTGTAGGCATATACAAAAGTGCTCATTATAACTTGTGATTAGAGAAATGCAAATCAAAACAAGAATAAGTTATCTCCTCACCTCAGTGAGAATGACATATGTTAAACAATTGGAAACAGCCAGTTTTGGTACAATTGTGGTGAAAAAAGAACTGTCCTTTACTGTTGGAAGAAATACCATCAGGATTAACCTCTAAGGAAAACAATATGGGTATTTCTCAAAAATATGATAGAATTCCCAAATGACCCCAATGATTTTACTCCTCTAAATCTACCCCAAAAGCACAAAAACATTAATTTGAAAGGATTTGTCCATACCAATGTTCACCGAGCCATTTAGCACAATAACTAGGATAGGGAAACAATCCAAATATCCAACTACAGATCAAGAAGTGATATACATATAACAAAATACTATGTATGTTTGCATGTGGCTGCAACGTAGATGGAATTGGAGAGTATCCTGTTAAGTAAAATAACTCAGAGGGATAAATACAAGTGAAAGATTATCTCACTCATTTGTGAACTATAGAAAATCACAATAAATACATAGATGTTATTGAAAAACATAGGGAGCACGAGAAGTCAACAGGCAGGGATGGACAAGGAAAAAGACTAGAAGAGACATAAAGATAATAGTGGAGAATTTGGGAAATTTTTAAATATTTTTGGCATGGAAGGTATAGTAAGTTTTTATAAAAACTACTCTAAGATTTTTTTTTAATTTAGGAGTACCATTATTACCAAAATGTACCATTAGTACCAAAATGTTGATAGCTGTTGACAATAATTATATACATTCAATATTTCAACACTAATCTCACCACCATTGCACCTTCCTACCTCAGGTACTTAATCTTCCCACCAATACCCCAGCCTGCCCCTTAGGCAGATGCCATATAATTTATTTTGCATTGCTTGCCATGAATAGTATGAAGTGTCACATGCCTGCAAAAGTTGCCATGCTCCTGGAATTTTAGAACTTTTCAATATTTGGGATCCAGAGGCATATCTGGGGCATGCTGTTCGCTCCTAAGATTCATCTGTGAGTCTCTGAATTATGGCCATTAATGAGCTTAAATGGAGCCCAGAGGCAGTTCTTGGATGTTACTGCCAGGAAAATGGAAGGTGGGAAAATGTGGGGGAGGTCACCCATCACTTACCCAGTGAAGCCTGGAGTTTTCAGTCACTGGTCCCGCATACCTGGGTTTTTCAGCAGATTAATTCTCGTCCGTGGGGGTCTCAGGACAAGTCTGTGAAGGTCAGTTGTGAGCATGGCAGCGATTGGGTTCTGGAGGTTCATTTAGGGCAGGCTGAGGGACACACCTGCACCCCTCTGAGGTGCCCGGGTGAAATCAGCTTGGTGCTGGGTGGGGAAACATCTCTGCGGCGTGCTGCTCTTCTTTAAGATTTATTTGTGAGTTTCTGAATCAAGACCATTTATGCACTTAAATGACCTGCTTTAGATCTCTTTCGAGATTTATTTATGGGTGTCTGAAGCAAGGCCACTAAATGAGCTTGTATAGCTGAGTTGGAGATGGCTTGTAGGCGTGACTCCTACATACCTAATTTTTGGCCTTTAATTTCTAGGCAAACTTGGTCCCAAATAGTTGGCGTCTGGCCAGAGGCACAGTGGTAATTTTGGTATCAGGAAGCCTGAAGGCAGCATTAGGCTTCTGATGCTCTCACCCTGCAGGTACAGGTCGACCTGCTGATCGGCATCATACCCCCTGTAACTAAGTTTTATTAAATAAAATACATTTTTAAGTAAATTTAATTCTTTCAGTGCTGCTCTGCTGTCCCATAACTTTTGTTAAATTGTATTTCTTCATGAGATACATTTTAAAATTTCATTTTGGTTTTCCCTCTGATCCAGAGGTTGTTCAGAAATATGCATTTTAGTTTCTAAATGTTTGTAAATTTTCCCATTTTCTTGCTATTTTTGATTCTATTTTTATCTTTTTTAGTTGAAAAAGATACTTAGCATGTAATTGATCTTCATACCTTTGTTATAATTTGTTTGTACTAACATGTAATCTCTCCAATGATAGTTATGAAAAGAATGTATTTTATTTTTATCACTTGGTGCTAAATTATGTCTCTTATTCTGAATTATTTATAGTATTCATTAAATATGATATTATTGATTGACATTTTGTACCAATACTTTCATTATTGAAAATGAGTATTGAAAATGCCTATTATTGCATTTCTGTCAGCTTTTCCTTTCAGATTTGTTTACTATTTGTTTCTACATGTAAATGTTCTGATGATAATCACCCATATATACCCTTTACTCATTATGCACTATACTTTTTTGTATCTAGAGAATATTTTAATTGACTGACTAATATTTGTATAGCCACTCATATTTTGTTTTGGTTACTGTTCACCCCTTTACTTTAATCTATCACGTTCTTGAAAATAAAGATTTCTTTGTAGAAAGCATAGTTAGATCTTTTTTGGTATTTTTATCTACTGAGATGTTCTCTATCCTTTTACTAGGAAGCTTAGTCAATTTTTATTTAAAGAGATTATTGAAAGTGTGGTTACTGTTGCTACTTAGTGAAATGTTCTTATAGCTATTTTGTCACTCTTTCATCTCTCATGGCCTTCCTTTGGGTTTACATTGGATTTACTAAAAAATTTTGGTTCCCTTTTTTTCACTTTTGTGAACTTTTCTACATACTTTCTTTGGTTACCAAGGGACTTACATAAAATATCTTAAATCTGTAACAGACTATTGAAAATTGAGAACAACTAAAATTCACTTGCATATAAGAACAGTTTTTAACTCCCCCCTTTTATTATAATCTGATATCAGAATTGTTATATACTCATATGAACTAGCCATTAACATGATAAAGTTATACTTTAACAAATTAGTTAATTTAATATAGCTTAAAGTTAATGCTTTTTTTCTTTCTAAGTTTTATAATTCAAATTAAAGGAAGTTACTCATATCATACGCTGCTACAATAAGACAACAGCCTTTAACTTAGTTGGAGGTCCCCTACAAATGTTTTAGCTTAAAATTTTCTTCAAAAGCTAAAATTTCCTAACCATACTTCCTGAAATTCTAAAAAGGGTATCTCCAGCAATAGCGTAGGTGACTAGGCAACCACAGAAGTGATAATCATCTGCTTTTTCCTAAAGGAACTTTTTAAAAAATCTTAATTGGTTTTGTTTATACACTTGGATATATAACTTGCTTATATGCATGGTGCTAAGTTCATATTTTATTTTGTAAAGGAACTCTGTAATAATGACTACAAAAAACACATGTAAATACCTTCATCTATTAAGAAATATGTAGTTATAGTGAACAATATCATTCTTCAAGCCTGATGTTAAACCCCTGAAACTCTCTCAGGGAAGAGTTAGGGTTGAAAACAGAAATATAATATGTGACAGAGCAGGAAATAATACCAGTAGAGCTCTTTCTATTTCACTCTATAGAGTATTTATCTGCTGATGGCTTCAATTTTGTATTTCAGCTTCCTTGTCATTAATAGTGAAAGTGGGTGATTTTAGTCTGACAGACTTGAGACAGACTACTATATCCTCCATTTCATAGTGTTGATATTACACAAGATTTTTAAACCTCTCTCTCTGCCTCAGTATCCTTATCAGACAAGGATAAAATTCCTAATTCCTACTTTATAGAGGTTTTTGGAGGCTATTTGTTATGCATAAAATATTTAAAACAATGGATAACATAGTAATTATTCAATAAATGTGAGCTTCTTTTTATTTCCTCTGGTGCCAAATGAAAGTATTCAAATTTTCTCCAGGTTCACCTATCTGTACATTAAACTGTAATGCAGAATTATGTGGATCAAAACACTGAGTACTGCCCACAGTTTTTTCACGTCCTCTATAAGCATATCAGTTTTTATTAATTTATTGTTTTATTATTTTATTAATTTATTAGTTCTTCCTGGTCTTTTCCCCATACTGCTTTCTAGGCAGTATCAGAATTTAAAAAAAAGTATTTGGAGCCTGTTACATTGTAAAATCCTTTTGATGGATTTCCATTGTACTTAGAATAAAGACTTTTTTAATTAACTGAACTGATTCCCAAGTCAAGCTTTGTTTTCTATGTTCTTCCTCTCAAACTTGACCTGGCTATATTTTCATGAAAGCAATTAAGCCTTTGCTGTCTAAGTCTTTCACATGTATAATCCTCTCTGCTTGGGGGTGCACATTTCTTTCTACTTGACTAGCTGTTTTATTTTCTAGTTTTCTAGAACTTCATTTTACTAGCAGTAACGTAAGGATATCCTTCGCTCCATAATTTTCTATGATGGAACCTGATTGTTCCCTTCATAACTTATCATTTAATTATAGCACTGTCCTCCCATTGTTCATCAGTTTGCTTGAGCGGGCACCAGTAACATCTCCATTGTGAGACTTATTACTGTGTTTGGCATATTGAATATGTCACGGTTAGCTTGCCAGGCTTTTCCATGTGGGTGCAATACTCTTGGTAGCTTGCCTGGCTCTTCGAGAGGGGAGGAAGAATCCAACCGGGGTCAGCCCTGTTCGGCTGCATGCAAAGCAAGTGCCCTACCTGCTGTGCTATTGCTCCAGCCCATCATTTAATTAAATAAAGCAATTACATAAATAAATGAGTCAGAATAAAAATAAAGGTATAAATATGAACATTTACATGATATATTTCCTTGTTTACATTTGCTTTTCTTGTTAGATTACAAGTCACTCTCAAGTGAAATTAGCACCTTTCACCAAAATACTCCTACTAACATGCGGAATTTTATCAATATTTGTGGAATAGTCTTATGAAAGAGAAGTTTTACACACTAGAACTTTGAAATAAAATGTTTAAAAAAGATAAAAAGTTCAACAATTCAAATTGTGAATTATGAGCACCATTACAAATAACTACCTATAGGTCTAATTGACTGGACCAACAGCACAGGAGATAGGGCATTTGCCTTGCATGTGGCTGATCCGGGTTCGATTCCTCTGCCCCTCTAGGAGACCCCGGCAAGCTACTGAGAGTATTCTGTCCACATGGCAAAGCCTGCAAGCTACCTGTGACGTATGCCAAAAACAGTAACAACAAGTCTCACAATGGAGACATTACTAGTGCCTGCTCGAGCAAAAGGATGAACAACAGGAAGACAGTTCTACATTGCTACAGTGCTACAGGTCTAATTATGTACTACATATATGAAAATATTGTAAAAATCTGCATAGTTATATTTAGTGTTGATGACATGCATGAAACTTGGTCTCCAGTTCAAAACCAACAACACAAGAAAGTCATTATGCAGAATGCTATGCTGGTCAACTCTTTGTAATAACAATTATTAAACAATTACTAAATCATCATAAGAAATAAAAACTGAGGAAATATCTAAGATTGTTAGACACTTCGGAACTCTAAGATTGTTCTTTTTATCTATCCAAAAGTAACAGATAATTTGAGTTTAGTTTTTTCTTTAAGGTAAATATCTGATTACTTTCTTATTAACTGCTAAAAATTTGTATTTCATTCACTACCCTTAAAAATCTTTTAATGCTGTTATTAATACTCCTACTTTCTGCTGCATGAAAAATAAATAATTGTATGAGAAAATATGATGTTGAAATGAGGTGACTATGTACAACAACCACTGTCAAAACTGTTGTAAAAGTAGTAATAAAAACAATAATAAAAACAATAATAAATAATTTTTAAATAAAATTAAAATTCTTTTTGCCATAGCAGGGCAGCTGAGACTTGGAACCTTGGTGTAGGCACTAACTACACCATATTAGATATGGTGGTATTAGCACTGGTGGTAGATATGGAGTTGAAATATTGTATGTCTGAAACTCTATTAACATTACTGTAAATAATGGTAAATAAATAACAATTAGGAAGCGGGGAAAGATACATAAACATATGGATCACCTGCATGACGCATGAGTATAAATTGGCAGTATATCATAATCTGAGAGATTTCTTTATTTTTCATCTATTGAGAGATCCTAGCTTTTGAAATAAAATTCTTCACAGTACAGAGTAATTGACTGTTGGAACATTCCAAGTAATTAGTCATTAACTTCACTCACTGTGTTCACATAAATTGTTCTACTACTTCTAATCCATGTAAATTCCATGCTTCTAATGATGTAGGAGAAGGATTACACGAATTACCTGTTTTGAATAAACACAGAGTCTACATCTCTTGAATCTTCCTGGAATTGAATATGATCATTTCAGTGAAAACTAAAGAATAATCTTCTAAAGAACATTATTGTACATAGACCAAATGTAGCCACTTCATTTATGAACTTGTGCAGAACACTTACAAGTTGCCCTGCACAGTGAAACAGCATTCAGAAATGAGTTTTACAAAGAATATCGAAACCAAGGCTTCTCCAAGTCATACTTTCTAAGAAAGCACAATTTTATGTCAATGTTTTAAGGCATAATACGAGCAAGATTTTCTCCTGAATGATTAAGGCCTGACAAATGCCTCCTCTTAGCCCTGGCACCTTGTTCCTATATATGTTTGCTAGTTTAGCTGCACAAAGAAACACATTTTGGAGAAGGGGAAAAAAAGAGAAATAGATTTTGCCAGGTTGGCTTTGAACCTATCTTTCACACCACTGTGAAGTGTGCTGCCAGGACGTGTGCTATGTATGTAGTTAGAAGCAGCAGATGGAAAAGCATTTTTGAGGGGCTTTTTGATGGTTCTGAATCTATGCAGCATTTACACACTAAAGCATGCTTATTCATCTGTTATATATTTAGGGATATTTAAACTGTGAACATTTGTCTTCCTTAAAGACTACAAAAGTATCTGGAGACTGACTGACTTACTAAATAGACATAGTAAATTGATCAATAATTAGTTTGACATCCCTTTATCCCTGCACCCTCACTTTGAACCAAACCCTGGCCCCCATTCTGTATTTCCTGACAGTAGTCTTATGTGGGACTGTGAGCATCCTGTATGGTGGGAAAATGTCAGAGTAACAAAAGAAAAATACCCTTCTCATATGTGTGTGGAGTTGGAGGTGGGCATGGGTGCCTGTAGAGATTGAAAGAAAGGGAACTTTTAAGAAATTGTTTAAAATGAAGAGTTTAGAATGATAATTAATATTCTAAAATTTATTTTAAAAGGTAGAAATTTTAGCAGTCAGGGATTTTCTGCTTTAAATTTTATTTTAATGTTTCTTAATTTGATGGCAGAAACAAGTGCCACCAGAAAATAATATATTTGAATAAGTTGTGGTTATCAATTTTTCCCCAAGTGCATGTGTCTTAACCAGTAGAGAGTTATAAAACTAAAAAAAATTCTGGAAACATTACCTTGGTATTTTGTACTGAAAGTTCATAATTTGAAGTCCCAACCCCTCCCTCCTGATGACAGTTTTATGATAGAATGATAACCCTCAGAAAAAGAGATGGCAGAGTTTGTTGTCCCTCCCTGAACCATGTGAATTTCCAGCAAGAGACCCACTCTTCATATGAAGTTCTTCACCTTCAAGCAAGGCATCTAGTACCTTGATTTTGATCATTCCAGCCCCCAGAACTGTGAGACATAAGTGCCTATTTTTTAATACAGCCAGTCAATGGCATTTTTTAACTGACACTGAGATAAACTGAAAACTACTGTGCAACACTCACACTCAAAGAGATGCTAAATCAACAACACCTAAATTAAATGACTAAGGTTTCCTGAGCCTTCCTATATCAGCCATTATCTGCCTACCCATTTCAGTAGCATCCAAGCACAGATGCTCCAAAGCTGGCATTTCAGAGGTAGAGAATATGAAAAGGATTGGTAAGCACCACTTATGACCGACAAAGATGTAGTCGCATGGTCCTATTTGATAGGAATATAGAATTATTAGTAAGGTTATTCTGTTGATTGTGCAATACAAAGATTATGCACAAAGATTATGTAATACCTTGACAAAGCTGGCCTCAGCTCCTCCTGGAGGACCTTACTGTGTTCACTATAGTGTAAAAGCCAAGGAAAGAAGAGGTGATGGCGGAACTTTTAGAAGAAACACAACTATTTTCAAGAACTCACTGATCAGACAAATCACTTTATATTTTCTAGAAAAAGTATTGACGTGTGACCCTCAAGTCAAAGTCTGTCTTTTCAATATTTAGTCACTGCTTGGGAAAAACATAATCAATATACAGAGGGAAAGAATCCAAAAGATCTCCAATATTCTACTTTCTCAGTCTCAGAGAGCTCGGAACCTTGACCATTTGAATCACACTCTAAATTCCAAAATACCCTTAATCACATACCCAAAGTACCAAGAGTAGCATGAGTCTCAGAATAGACAGAAAGTGTCAATTTTAATCCTACTTTTAGGATAGTTTTGCAATATAGGTGAAGCAGTACTGCGTGGCACAAACAGTAGCACTGTGGCACTGTCCTCTGTTGTTCTTTGATTTGCTCGAGTGGGCACCAGTAATGTCTCCATCGTGAGCCTTATTGTTACTGTTTTTGGCATATCGAATACACCATGGGGAGCTTGCCAGGCTTTGCCCTGCGGGTGGGATACTCTCGGTAGTTTACCGAGCTCTCTGAGAGGGACAGAGGAATCGAACCCGGGTCAACCATGTGCAAAGCAAACATCCTACCCGCTGTGCTATTGCTCCAGCCCTAGCACATACTAGTGCTCAATAAATATTTGCTTATTTCTTTCTGACCTTTGCTTTTTGTTAAATAAATTCCAAAGCCAAGACATTTTTTTCTTTTTTTATTTTTTGCTTATTTTTTGGGGGGCTGGGTCACACCCAGAGATGCACAGGGGTTACTCCTGGCTCTGCACTCAGGAGTTACTGCGTGCTGGCAGTGCTTAGGGCACCATATGGGATGCTGGGAATCGAACCTGCGTCAGCCATGTGCAAGGCAAACGCCCTACCTGCTGTGCTATCTCTCCAGCCCCAACCAGTACATTTTTAAAACATGACACTGATGTATTTGAAAGAAATTTCTGTGGACTCAAGAAATTAAAATTGATATCTTAAAACTAAAAATTATGTTTGTGAAACTTATTTGCATTTGAAATTTTGGCAGTACACCTATGTAGGGTGTCTCTGGCTCAGAATTCTGACAAAAGTGATAAGGACTTGAACTAAGGTGGTGGCTGGAGACTGGAGACAAACGATTTATAAGGCAGAATAGCAGTATAATCAAAATTTGAGTGTGGCTAATGACATCCTTGTTTCTGTCTCATCTCTGAAGAACAACAATTCAAACACTTGAGTCATTTTTTTAAACGGGGCCAATAATCCTGACTTTATATATGGATGTGAAGGTGAAATTAGACAAAACCTGAAAGCAATTTGCATGGTTCTGACATACTTATGCTAGACATATTGCCATTATTAATGCTTGTTGTTTATCAATGTCTACATATTTAAAAATAAATATATCCATTCTGCTATTTAGATCTTATAGGAAATATAAATCATTCCATATGTTTGTTTATTTTTTTTAAAGAATACAAATTGAACGTTTTGAGGAGTCAGTGATCTCAGTTTATATTAGTATTAATATCAATGGTTTAGGAACCATACCCACCACCATCATGCCAGTATCCCTCCACTACTCAGTGTCCCTAGGTCCCTCCTTATGTCCCTCCCAGGTCCTTCTGCCCCATTCTTTTGATTGACTCAGAATCGCAGGCTTTGTTTTTATTGTTTTTTTTTTTTTTTGGTCTGTTTCTATACTTTATTTTGTTATAAGGTAAAAAAGGTAAAGGCCCTCCCGTTGATCATCGATTTGCTCGAGTGGGCCCAGTAACGTCTCCATTGGAGACTTTGTTGTTACTGTGTTTGGCATATGGAATACTCTCGGTAGCTTGCCGGGCTCTCCAAAAGGGGCGGAGGAATCGAACTCGGGTCGGCCATGTTGGCTGCGTGCAAGGCAAACGCCCTACCCACTGTGCTATCGCTCCAGCCCTCTATACTTCTATGAGCCTGGTGATATGAGGGTCTCCCTGGTGGTCTAGTGGTTAGGATTCAGCGCTCTCACTGCCGCGGCCTGGGTTCAATTCCCAGTCAGGGAAGTTGTTGATGGAGTTCATGCCCAATTCAATCAGCTAATCAAGCTGAATAAGTATTTTGTTATAATACTCAATAAATGATTTTTTATTCAATATTTGTCCTTTTATAAAATTATATTTTACATTTTTGTTTTGGGGGGCCACAGTTAACTATGCTCAGGACTTATGCTCAGGGATCACTCCTGACAGTGCTTAGGGCACCATCTAGGGTGGTGGGATCAAATCTGGATTGGTCATGTGAGAAACAAGAACACTTAATACTGAGCTAGCTCTCATGTTTCTATCCTCTGTTTGATGCACTTTACTTAGCATGACACTCTTCATTGACAGCCAAATTATAATGAAAAGAGAATATTCCATTATGCATATAAACCATAATTTATCCACTTTTTTTGTTGTTGAACACTTAGTCACCACAAACTTGGATATTAGTTCTTTGTCAGATGTATAGCATAAGAATTTATATTTAAATCAAATATATTTTAATGTATGATAAATATATTTCTAATATATCTAAATTTTCTCATTTGATGTCATTTAATTTAGTTATTATTTCTTTCACAATGCAGAAACTTTTTAGTTTGATGGAACCTATTTGGATATTTTTGCTTTTTTCAAGGAATTATTTTTGTCACTGTAATTTGGTACATTAGTAGTGGCAGAGTTTCTTGCATAACACTTTTCAACACCAACAACGTCCACCAGAGTATCAGTTTCCCTACAACATTGTCCCAGTGTTCATCTCTCCACCTTATATCCCTCCCCCCACCACACACAGAGTCAAATAAATGCTTCTTCTTAAAGATCCAGGTCTCATTTTTGAAATAACAAATGATCAAATTCTTGTTTCTTTAGATAATAGCATCAATCACTGGAGATACCTTTAAAGTCAAAATCATGGAGAGTTCCACTTAAGTTTTCTTTGATATGTTTTATGAATTAGGTTCCAGTATTGCAATCTTGTCAACTTGTATAGTGTGCTATATGGATCCAGATTCATGCTTTTTGCATCGTATAAACTGAGTTTTTTTCAGCACAATTTATTGAAGAGACTTCCTTATTACACTTTATATACCAGGTTGCTTTATCATGAATTAACTGTTTCTATACTTCTGAGGATTTATTTCTGGGTTCTCAGTTCTATTCCACTAAACTGAGAGTATAAAGTCAGAGAATAAAATGTTTATTATGTCTTTTTTTTTCTTTCCAGAAGTGATTTTGCTATTCAAAGAATTTTATGAACCCATAAAAATTTTAACAGTATGATTTTCATGTCTTTAAAAATGCCATCTGAATTTTCTGGAATTTACATAGCATATATATAACACTTTGGGTCAGATAGACAATTAACCATGTTAATTCTTCAAATTCAGAAATGTGGAATATGTCTGTATGTTTCTATTCACTTATTTTCTTATTTTTGTTTGTGTTTATAGATGCTATGGTTAAAAATGCCTACAAAGTATTTGATCTAATGATGAGTTACTTCCTTGACCCCAAATCAAAAATCTTATATTGTAATGAAATATCAGCCTGAGACTTGGGAATCTGGCATTTGCTATTTTAACCTTATTTTAACTGTCCACGGAAAATTCTAGTGTCCCAAGTATTGGTTAAAATTTTCAAACTTGAACTAAATGTCATGCAATTCCTGCGCACATTCAGATAAAAACATATATTTGAAAGATGATCACTTGATGACTTGATCCCGTTACTCATCGATTTGCTCAAGCAGGTACCAGTAATGTCTCTGTTTGTCCCTGTTGCGAGCTAATGTAGCCCAATGATGTCTGCTCATTCTAGGAACATGAATAGCCTCAAACCGATCGTTCCGGGTCTTGACAAAGAAGTCTGACCATCTCATAGGTGGATAGCCACACGATCTTTTGACGTCCGGTGGAATCCAGTCAGTAATGGCTCTAGTCCAGTGGTCATTGTCAAATCTCATTACGTGTCCAGGCCATCTGATTTTTGATGCCTTGGCAAATGAGACAACATTTCTGACCATCAACAAAGGTTCGAACTCTAGATTCTTTCTCTCATTTGAGTGCAGTGTGATACTCCAAGCACAACTCTTTCAATTCCTCTTTGGGAGACCTGAATACTGTTCTCATCCTGTTTCCGTAGGGCCCAGGTCTCTGAGGTGTATGTTAATGCAGGAATAACAGTGGAATAGAAGAGATGTGCCCAGAACTGGAGGTTCTTCAACCTCTTAGCTATTTTTTCAATGCTCTTGAAGGCATTCCAAGCTGCTCTCTTCCTCCTGTGCAACTCTGGTGCCAGGTCATTTGTCATGTTGACTTCTCGACCTAAGTACACATAACTGTTGCATTCGGAGATGTTTGTCCTGTTGAGAGTGAATGGAATGTCAGGAATGAGACCGTTTCTCATAAACATTGCCTTTGTGAGATTCAGCTGTAGTCCAACCTTTCCACACTCACGGTCGAAGTCAGTCAGCATTTGTGCCGCTTAGCTGATATTTGGTGTTATAAGAACAATGTCATCAGCAAAGAGGAGGTGGTGTAGTTACCGACCATCTATCTTCGTTCCCATTCCTTCCCATTTCAGTTGTCGCATGATGTTTTTGAGGGTGGTACTGAAGAGATTCGGTGAAATTGTATCACCCTGCCGAACTCCTCTCTTGACGTCAATGATCACCTCCCTGTGGAATGTTGAGTTCCTGGTAGTGAATCCACAATACAATTCAAGGAGGATCGTGATGTATTGACATTGAACGCCCTGTTTGGCTAGGGCCTTGATGACCACTTCAGTCTCAACAGAATCAAAGGCCTTCTTTAAATCAATGAACGTTAGACAGAGTGGCATCTTGAACTCCCGAGAAACCTCAATGCACTTGCTTATCGTGTGGATATGGTTGATTTTGCTAAATCCTTTTCAGAAACCAGATTGCTCTCATGGTTATCCTTCATCTAGTGTTCTGCCAATCCTATTCAGGAGGACTTGAGTGAACAGCTTGTAGATGACAGACAACAGGCAGATTGGGTGATTGTTTCCAATGTCATGGATGTCTCCCTTCTTGTACAGCAGTTCAGTCCTGCTGGTTTTCCAATGGGATGGAAACTTGCATTCAGACAGGTAGTATGAGAAGAGCTGAGCCAGTGTATTTTAAATCCTGATGGCAGGTTCTTCAGGTGTTCGGGTCTGACCTTGTCTGGCCTGGGTTCTGTTCGCTTCTTTACTGATGAAATGGCGTGTTGGATTTTGGAAGAGAGAACTTTGGGAACGACATATCCATCCTGTGAAATTTGGTATGTGTGCAGGTGGACGTGGCTATCGAAGAGATCTGAGTAGAAGTCATGGATAATCTTCTCCATTGTCCTTCTAGAAGATCTGATATATCCATCAGGATGTTGGAGGGCAGTCATCTTGGTCTTATAGTTGGGAAAGGACAGGTGGGCGTTGTGAATGCTTTTCCTGGCTTCTGCTGCATCTGCCAACACTGCTGCTCTTCTCTCTTTGAGATCTTCCTTTATCACTTCTCTGCACTGCTTTGCGAGCTCGGATATTTGCTTGAGGTTGCCTGAGACTTGCATCAAGCCATGTTAGTGAATGAACTCAAGAGTTTTTGAAGACAGACATCTTTTTGTGGCTCTCTCTCGGAGAGCCCGGCAAGCTACCGAGAGTATTCGATATGCCAGACACAGTAACAACAAAGTCTCCAATGGAGACGTTACTGGGCCCGCTCGAGCAAATCGACGATCAACGGGAGGGCCTTTACCTTTACCTTTACCTCTCTCTCTCGGCGTTCTTCGTACAATCATGGAGGTGCTGAACCAGTCGACTGTATTCCTCATCAATGTTGTCAACAACGGCATCTTCCTATATTGCCGCAATAGTGCCAAAGAGCTCCCAGTTGGTGGTTGTTTTGGGAGTTCTCTTCTTAAACTTTGCATTCCTTTCTCCCCACTCTATGAAGTAGAAT
The DNA here is from genome assembly GCF_029834395.1 of Sorex fumeus. NCBI lineage: Eukaryota > Metazoa > Chordata > Mammalia > Eulipotyphla > Soricidae > Sorex > Sorex fumeus. The sequence continues at coordinate 15,937,647 of NW_026606071.1, read as the reverse complement.
TTTGCACCTAGGAAATGGTGATCTGATCCCATTTGGAATTTTGGGACAACAGTGACATCGGTCAGGCAAGACCATTGATTGAAATGAGGTGGTCAATTTTGTTGTGGAACCGTCCACCAGGAGACTCCCATGTCTAATGTTTAGATTCAGCCTTCTGGAATTGTGAGTTACCATGGATGATCTTGGTTGACATGATGAACTCAGACAGTCTCTCACCCTGTTTGTTCCATTCTAGGCCATGGGTCCCGATGTGGAGTTCTTCAGCTGATCTTTTCAATCCTATCTTGGCATTAAAATCACTGACAATGATCTTGTAGAAGGTGTGGTCTTCTTTATGGAACTTCTCCAGTTCCATGTAGAACTTCTCAATTTCTCCTTCATCATAATTGTATGGTGGAGCGTAGACAACAAAGATAGAAACTGCCGGCAGTGAGCCACTTCTATTTAAGTGTAATTGTCTGATTAGGGTTGTTAGGCATTCGAATGAATCAATGTTTATGGCCAAGTTCGTTCTGACAAGGAGACCGACACCACCAATGCCTCTTTTGCCGTATGTTCAGAGGAACAGTTCTTCCCCAGTACCAAAAATGGCGTGATGTGATTGATGCCTTCTCGTTTCATTCAGACCAATGATGTCGTACTTGATCTTTCACACTTACACCATCAGGTCCTCAATGGATTCATCTTATGCCAGAGTATGTGCATTGTAAGTACAGGCATTCATTTTTGTCTTTCTTCATTGTGGCATTGTAATCTTCGTAGCAGATTTGAAAGATATCTAGAATTAAAACTGCACACTAACTCTTTGAAGTGCTTGAAATGTTTGACTCTGATTCATGATAACTCCTGGATGCAGTCCTCAGTTAGTCAACCATCATTGACAAATTTTGGCTAATTTTTTAAAATGTAGAAAATAAAAATATTTATATTAAAAAGATTTTGCATTGTCAGATAAAATAAGTAGAAACATTATATATATTAAGTTTATGTAAGCACTGTACCACTGTTCTCCCATTGTTCATAGATTTGCTCAAGCAGGCCCAGTAACGTCTCCATTTTGAGACTTGTTACTGTGTTTGGCATATTGAATATGGCCGAGCCAGGTTCGATTTATCCACCCCATTTGGAGTGCCCGACAGGCTACTGAGAGTATCTTGCCCACACAGCAAAGCCTAGCAAGCTTATGTAAAATTCCACATAAATTTTTTAAAAATATTAAGTAATGAAAAGTTAGTTCTGAAGGAACAATATATCTATGTATCCATTTTTATTATCAATAATCAAATTACTTATTATGACTTCTAGGCATCATATAGTTAAAATTGTTAAAAATTATAAGATTACTTTTCATCTTTTTCTACTGTTAATTTTCCAACATTGTAGAAGGACATAGCTAGAACTAGTAAATATTCACATCATAATAGATGATCAGAAACTACAGATATTTCCTTATCACCTTATATTTTAACATAACAATAAATCCTCCATCATCCTCTCTTATATTTTCACGTTTAAACATGAAATTTTATTAAAAGCTGCTTTAACTTTTTTTTTGAACTCGGGTCGGCCATGTTGGCTATGTGCAAGGCAAACGCCCTACCTGCTGTGCTGGAGTGATAGTGCAGCAGTAGGGTATTTGCCTTGCACGCGACCGGCCCAAAAGAGCTGGGTTTGATTCCTTCGCCCCTTTTGGAGATCCCGGCAAGCTACCGAGAGTTATCTTATCTGCACGGCAAAGTCTGACAAGCTACCTGTGACATATTCAATATGCCAAACACAGTAACAAAAAGTCTCCACAATAGAGACGTTACTGGGCCCGCTCGAGCAAATTGATGAGCAACAGGAGGACAGTGCTACAGTGCTAACTTTTTTAAAGTAGAGTCTCTATTATTTTAGACCTTAACATATATATATTCAGTTAATGACCTAAATACATTCTTTTTGAAGTTTATTGTGGGACAGGAAAAATATTATACTGTTTTGATGTTAAATATTGATAAATATTTAATAAATAAAAATATTCAGAATAGATAAAACTTCTTTAGAATTTAGAAGGAAATATTATACAAGCAATACAAATCATCTAAAGGAGAACATTTTAAATATATGAACAGATTAAGGATGATACTAAAATAACTTTAAATTCTATCAATCAAATGCAAACTTTATTAATATTCAGCTATGAGTTTGTTCATACTATTCCATGAAAATGTATCCATATCCAAATGTATTTTAGTATTTAAACATAAAATCAGACACTTCTATTGTGGTTTGTTATAAATGATGTCTTATATGGGTAACTAAGGACGGAAACCTTTTTTGTTGTTGTAGAATATTCAATTTTGTAATAAAATAGTTAACTAATAATTGAACTTATTATTGGCTTATTTGTTAGACATTTAACTGAAAAAGAAATTGGTTCATGCTATTATTAAATTTTCTCTCAATCGAATTTAAAGATCTATCAGGCAGCAACCAACCTATAGAGAAAGGAGGAAACTGATCCTGACCTACCATAAATTATTGTTGTGTGTCTGAGTATCTTCAAAGATAAGAAAAAGGATACTTTATCCTTAGTTGATGGGTTCATGAATTGACACTGACTTTTAAGAGAACAATTTATAAGACCATACAAAAAAGTCTTAAAGGTATAAATTCATTAAAGTAGCAATACTGTTTCCAGAATTTTTCTTACAAAAATGGTATAGACATTTAGATAAGTTATCAGCGATATGAATAAAAGGAAAAAATAAGAATGTAGTTCTATTAATTATTTACTCTAATAGTCATAAAATTAAGTTCTACAAAATATACTTTTGTTATAAAATATAAAAAGTTTTGTAAATTTGTAAAATATAACTAACTTAATTTTATTTTCTGATGTTTATTTAGTCATGTGGTCAATACCATTTACGAATAAGCCCATCTTATTCACAATGACATCAACAACATCTTTTGAACCATTTTAGAAATTTTAAATAATTTGGTGAGTTTAGCTTTAATATTTTTCCCTTTGATCCACAGATTTGCCTTCTAATTGGACAATATCAATAGACATTATTTTTAAATATTTTTATCTTATTGGGCTGGAGTGATAGCACAACGGGTAGGGCATTTGCCTTGCATGCAGCAACATGGCCGACCTGAGTTTGATTCTTCCGCCCCTCTCAGAGAGCCTGGCAAGCTACTGAGAGTATCTCGCCCGCATGGCAAAGCCTGGCAAGCTACCCATAACATATTCGATATGCCAAACACAGTAACAACAAAGTCTCACAATGGAGACGTTACTGGGCCTGCTTGAGAAAATCGATGAACAACGGAAGGAGAGTGACAGTGACAGTTATCTTATTAAATAAAATTTATTGTGTATCTATTATTTATCTGGTGCTTAATAGACACAGTAGCTAAGAGAGACACAATTGTTGCTCTTATATATTTAAAATACAAAGGATAAACTAACCTAATGAAAGTTCCATCTAAGAGGATTACTTATGGTTCCTATGGGTTATGTAAGGGAAGAATAACTCGCAGCCACATTAGCGGCCACGGCTCTGAGAAGGGGCCCTGTCACCGCTTGGGTACCTGGATGAGTGAGCAGAGGGTGCCCAGAACAGTTCAGTTTTGGGTGTGCCTGATGCGCCTCAATCCCCATCCCTGGCAGACCAGGGATGTAAACTTGCCATTCTCTGGAGGTCTAGAGAGAAGTGTAGCCCCAGGCAGGGGCCCTGCCACTGGGTGGGTACCTGGATGAGTGAGCAGAGGGTGCCTGGAACAGTTCAGCCTGGGTGCGCTGATGTGCCTCAATTCCCATCCCCTGCAGACTAAGGATGTAAACTGGCTATTCTCAGAAGTTCTAGATAGATGCGCAGCCCCAGGAAAGCACCCTGCTGATGGGTGGTTACATGGACAGTCAGGCTTGGGCCCGCAGTGACGAGACATGTTGGGCCTCATGGGATGGGGGTGGAGCCAGTCTTGTCCTCCCCACCCCAACAAGACCCCAAGTCATTGCCCATGAACAGCCTCTCTGGCTCCTGATCAAACTGCTTAACGGGCATAATCCCTGAGACTCAGAAACAAATCTCAAAACCCAGTAGCTTTTGGCAGAAATGTATCCGGACCCTGCAGATTACTGTCACCGGGCCACCCCAAGGGGGAAAGGGTGCTGTCCCTACACCTGCTTCCCCAGGGCGGCTTGGTGGCCATCATCCTCCAGAGACTATTAGACAGTCAGGTTTGGGCCTGCAGTGAGGAGACATTTTGGGCCTCACTGGATGTGGGTGGAGATGGTCCTGTTCTCCCCACTCCAAGACCCCAAGTCATCGCCCATGAACGGCCTTTCTGGCTCCTGATCAAGCTGCTTAACAGCCATGATCCCTGAGACTTAGGAACAAATCTTAAAAACCAGCAGGTTTTGGCAGAAATCCCTCCAGATTTAAGTGTTAAAATTTTGGAATTTCAAAATCGCATGGCCACTACTGCAGCCACGCAACATCATATGCTATTCATAACCAGCAATAGAATACAAATTGTCTACTGTTCCCTTTTCAGCAGATCTGAGTGTTGGGGTAAAATTTCAAATAATGATGGTGGGTCTGGTGTCAAAATATTGAATGTGATCAAAGTAGAGAGAGAGTAATGTGGAAATCATCTGCCCCACAGGTAGGGGGAGGGTTTAGGATGGGGGTTTTTGTTGATGGAGAATGGGCACTGGTGAAGGTAGGGGTGTTTCATTGTATGACCGAGACTTAAACCCATAAGCTTTGTAACTGCTCTCACTTTGTAACTGATTCAATAAATAAAATTATAAAAAATGAAAAAAAAATAAAATACAAAGGATAAAGTGAAGAACAAAATTATCCTTTAAATATTGATTTTACTTGAAATTATGACAAGTAGTGAGAAAAGAAAAGAAAAAGAAAAAGAAAACAGTGTACCATAAAAGTATATGTATATCTATATAAAAACAGTTTCATTACTTTTATCAAATATTTTCTCCCAAAATTTTCTTAACTAGATAAATTTTACAAGTGTTGGAGTTATTTTCAAGATCATAAATAAATTCTATCTGAGTTTGGTTGAGGTTGAGTTCAGATAATAATTTACTATAAAGAAAATTTTTTGTGTATTTTTTAAAATAAATTTGGTAACAAGTTTGGGATATAATCGAACTTTCTAAGTAAGTTTATTACTGAACATTTAGTTTTTTCACACATGGTTTATGAGTTTACTGGTAGACATGCAACTTTATTCCTTATCTGAGTTTCTTGATCAAATAGCTGTCCACTATAGCACTGTCCTCCAGTTGTTCATCGATTTGCTTGAGCAGGCACCTGTAACGTCTCCATTGTGAGACTTGTTATTGTTTTTGGCATATCGAATATGCCATGGGGAGCTTGCCAGGCTCTGCCATGAGGGCAGGATATTCTCCATAGCTTGCTGGGTTCTCTGGGAGGGATGGAGTAAACGAACCCCGGTCGTCCTCGTGCAAGTTAAATGCCCTACCCGTTCTGCTATTGCTCCATTTAGTTATTTATGCTATAATCATTAATGATAACTTTTTCCACATCATTTTTCCAGGTGCACTCTTGATGATTTTTACCAGTATGAGGACAGTTAGAGGGCTCATGGTATTGCTCTAGCAATTTCAGTACCATAGACCCATGGTCACACTCAGCAGTCTTTGGGGAACAATAAGGCAGTTCATTATGATGCTAAGATAGGGATGGGAGGCACAAGTCCTGGGAATTGAACTCAGACGTATGTTTGCAAGGCATGTGCCTTAACCCTGTACTATTCCCTAGGTCTCCATATAATTTTTAAGGTCAATTATTATGACTAACTATGGTGTTTTGTGAGTTATTTGATAATTTATAGTGTTTCTATTATAGTCTTTATTATTGTATGTTTTCTAAATTTTTCTGCTGATTTTCTTGGTATTCTAAGTAGACAATCAATTTAATTTTTAATTCGAATATATAAGCCAATTTCAAAATTTTAATGAAATTTCCTACTATATCTGCCTTAGAATTATTATATGAAAATGATAATAGTATGTTTTGTCTTTTTTCCTGACATTCAGTGAAAATTCTAGTGTAACATTGTCATGAAACTGTTCAACTGAGGTTGAACTTATTTTTCTTGTTTGAAAAAACTCTTTTCTTTAATATAGTAAAATTTTACTTATAGTAAAAACGAAAGTCCTTCAATATTATTCACTATATTATAGCAAATAATAAAACATTCCTACTCATTTTTCTTTTTAATCTAATATTTATGATAGCATATTAACATACTCCCTAATATTGAACTATCCTTGAGTTAAAACTGAATTTATCACTGCTGATTAATTAAATAATTTGGTAGTATATTATACCTGAATTTAACCTATATTCTAATTGTTTCCTCTCTTTTCTATACTGATTATGTTTTGTGATTATGTAATTTTTAATGTCAGAATTTTTAGATGCTTTTATAATGTGGAAACTTACCCTTTCTAGTATTCCATAAAAACGTTAAGTGGCAGGAGCTCAGATAGAGAAGGGAGCACCAAATAAAGGGTGTCCGGAGGATCCTCCCAGGATGGGAGAAGCATGCTGAAAGTAGACTATAGACCAAACATGATTGCCACTCAATGCCTCTCTTGCAAACCACAAAACCCAAAAGGAGAGAGAGAACAAAAGGGAATGCCCTGCCACAGAGGCAGGGTGGGATGGGGGGTATGGGGGGTGGGAGGGATACTGGAATCCGTGGTGGTGGGAAATGGGCAATGGTGGAAGGATGGGTATTTGATCATTGTATAATAGAAACACAAGCACAAAATTTGTAAGTCTACAACAGTACCTCATGGTGTCTCACTAATAAAAAATAAATAAATATATAACTTAATTAATAATGTTAAGTGGCTTAAATTTTGTTTCTGAGGTTTACTGAAAGAAGTTCTCCAAGAAATATTACCTGCCATCTCTTACCAAGGGCAATTTCCTTCACAGTTTTCCTAGCATTCAAAATCATTAATGGTGGTGACACGTTCAAGTTTTAATGTAATTTGTAATAATAATATAGAGTGGCTAAATGTATTACTATTAATTTATCTTAAATGTGTTCTTAAACTAAACTCATAAATTTTATTTTTTTACTTACAAGTCCACAGCCTTGGGGCCAGAGTAAAGAACAGCAGGTATGGAGCTTGCCTTACATACAGCTGACTTAGAGTCCATCTCTGTATATATTCCCCCAAGCCACCAGGAGTAATTATGAGACCTGAGCCACAAGGAAGCACTGAACACTTTCAGGTGTGCTCCACCCCCAAAAATAAACAAAACAAGCAACAACAACAATGAACCAAGTATAGTCTTGCCAAAGTAAATTTGGAATCTTTATATTTTCTTCCTTTTCTTATCCACTCTCTTTCCCAAAATTGCTCTTGCAATACTTTTACTATTTTGCATTATCTATTTGTTTCCATGATTTTATTTTTTAGAAGTTCCTTTCCCAGCTTTATGGTATTTGATTTTTGCCCTAGCTTTTTTCAGGAAATTCCTTATCTTTTATTTATTTCTTGGTTATTAATGTTTTCTTTTGGTTTATTCTTAACATTGAAAGCACTAATGCAAGGAATCCTCCTCTAAGAATAACTTTGGGTATAGCTCATGTATTTCACACATAGAAAGATATATTATTTTTATTTTCTAAATAATCTATAATTGTTGTATGGATATATTTTTAATAAATGCATATATAGCTATGTGTATTTACTTATATTTAGTATATGCTTATATAAAAGTAATTTGGAGAACTTTTAATGAATGTTTCTAATTTTATTTGTACTTAGACAAAAGTTATTATTGGCTTTGACTTTGGTTTTCCATTTTTATATGTACTCCAGAAGCTTGAAAGGTAGAATAGCCACAAATTGTTAGGAAATCCTCAAATTTGACCATCAATTGTTAATTTGGTAGGTAAAATAAACAAATAAATTGTATGTTTCAACAACTCATTGATCTCTATTATTATTCTCAATTTTTTTTTGGTTGGGAGGTACACCTGGTGGCGATCAGGACTTACTCCTGGCTACTCACCCAGGAATCACTCTTGGTGGAGTTCAGAGGCCCATACGGGATGCTGGAAGTTGAACCCCAATTGACTGTGTGCAAGAGAAGTGCCCTACCCACTTCTCCATTGCCTAATTCAATTAAAAAAAATTGAGTTAGGTCTTCTCATTAAAAAGATATCTTCTATGTGATTTCCATAACATATCTTACATATTTTGCTCATCTAATTCCTTGATTCCTGTTTGTTTTTTAAATGTCTCCATTGATCCATAGTTAATCAACATTTCTTTTAAACAATTCTTCTGGGATGGAGAGATGTTAAAGCACTTGCCTTACTGTAGCCAATCTAAATTCACAATCTAATTTCTTGACACTACATTTCTGAGCACTGTCAGGAGTGACTGTTGAGCAAAGTGGAGAAAGATCTGAGCACTGTCAAATGTGACCCAGAAACAAGAATAAATTAAAACATGCTTTCTATTATTTCCTTTCTTGAAGACTAATGCATTCTTCCTTTTGATAAATTCCCTGACACCATAAGTGGCAAAGACCTCCTGTTGCCTCCTCATTAGTGATTTCATCATAACTTCTAGTAAGGTTATGAGACAAATTTAGTAGCAGCAAAGCAATGGATTATGAATAAGTATTCTAATAACTGCCACTCCAGAACTTTTTCAAATTACCTTGTGGCTAAAAGTGCCAAAGTAACTCAAACAAAAACATTACTTGGATTTTTAAAGACTACAAGAAACCATTTAAAAACGACGGCCAAAAAGTGTGGTTTATGGGAAATCTCTTGCTTACCTTATTGTCACTGATCTTATTGGCACTGATCAATATTCTGACATTTGTACCATCTCATCCCCAAACTCTATGAAAAAAGTAAATTCTTATTAAAAAACAAGTTTGCCATTGAGGTATTTTTATTTTTCCAGTCAAAGACATTTTAGTTTAATTTACTCCATAGAGTCCCATTATAAATACTGCTCTTCTGTGCAGAATCTATAAAAGTAGATTTAATACTTCTAGCTAGTTTTAAATAAATAACATTTAGAAGAAATGCATAAAAATAAGTTAAAAATCAGAAAGTACCTGTTTGATATTTGACTTATAAAGCTCATTAGTGCTGTACTAAGTGATTTTTTTCTACTCTACCATATTCTAGATGTTTTACATATATTAATTATCAACTCATGAAAACTATAAAGGCAAAGAGATAGATCAATAATTTGCATCTCCAGTACTGAAGGATCCCAAGAACTGCCAAGAGTGCCCTCCCTCACGCCCGCCACAAATGATCTGGGAGTAGCCCCAAGCATGGCCCACAAAAGAAAATAAAACACTTTATAAATTATTTACTCTTATTATATTCTCATTCTCACAAATAAGAAGACTATGACAAGGTCACAAATCTTATAGCTAAGAAAAAATCTGAACTTGTAAAATCTGACCTCAATACTTGTTCTCCTAAGAGCCAGGCTATACTATCTTATTTAATCATCCCAATTTTCCAATTTGGCTACCATTTTCACACACTTATTCCTGGAAAACATACAGATATATCATTCCCATAGTCTCAACATGTCCACTGTCCACTGTACTCCTGTTGTTCATTGATTTGCTCAAGTGGGTCCAGTAACGTCTCCATTGTGAGACTTGTCGTTACTGTGTTTGGCATATCGAATACATCACGGGTAGCTTGCCAGACTTTGCTGTGCGGGCGAAATACTCTTGGTAACTTGCCGGGCTCTTGGAGAGTTCGAAGGAATCAAACCCGGCTCAACCAGTCTGGCTGCACACAAGGCAAATGCCTTACCGCTGTGCTATCGCTCCAGTCTCAACAAAACCAAACAAACTAAATCTCTTTACTAGATTTGAAAATCAGCTTAACAAATGGTCCTTCCTACCCCAGGAAATTCATATTTTGGTGGCTGTGGTAAATCTTTGAGTGCCCACCTCACTGAAGATTAATTTCAGCATTTCCTCTCAAAGGCTAGCTAAAAACAGGACCTACCACAATTCTAAGTCTTAGATTGTCTCAAAATAAAGGCAGTTGTTTTGTACAAAATAAGATCTGACCTGAGTCTTGACCCTCTTTTGGAGAGAAATCAAAACCTCAACCTTTCCTAAGATCTGAAAATGAACTTTGGACTGACTTCCTTTTTTCTGTTTTTATGTCCTTTATTCTGGGTTTGTTCAGGAAAAACAGAACCACCAAAATACCAGAGGGAAGGCACCTTTCAGGCCTAGTAAATAGAATAAGTGAATTATTGAAAATAGGAAGAAAGCCTGTTTTTCTTTTTCTAGTGTCATCTCTATATCATTAGTGCTTAAGTAGAATCATAAGTTTATGTGTCTAATATATAATGTCATTTTATTATGGAAAATAAAAATTCTGAACAGTAAAACAAATTTATAGTAAAGTGATTAAAGCAGAATCCTTTTAAACATTACAAATTTTGGGATTTTAGGGAGGGCACTATTCCCTCCTAGTCATTTATAATGAAATCAGCATGGTATTTACAACAAGGGTTTGAAATGAGTTTTCTGTAAGCTGAAGCTTGTAAAGTGTCATATTTGTAATCATCATCATCACAGTTGTAGCTAAACATTTTTTATAATATGTCAGGCTCTCTATGTGATTTTTGTGTATATGTCTAATTCTTAAAATGATGCTATGATAGTTATTGTTTTTAGCATTTTAAGAGAAAAGTGATGCTGAGTAATTAATAACTAACCAAAAATTCTCTCCTTATAACATGTAGAAGAGATCCAAATCCAATAACCTGATTTCTATGGTCGTGCTTTTTAATCATTACACTGTACCGTGCTTTCAGAAACACCATTTTTACCATTTTTCTAAGTAACATAACACTAATTCTTCAAAATAAATGCAATATCAAATTAAATTAAATATATTCAAAATAGGCTCCATATGGACAAGTATTTTGTCTATTTTATTGAATGGGAATAAAAATGTATAGTTCAAAAATAATTTAGGAAAATAATTTATACAATTTCACATACATATTCAGGTATCTACATTTTTGAAGAGTTCCATAAACATAAATTATGTTATATTTTTATTAAAAGTTTAAAAATAATTTTAGAATCACATGGAGTTATAAGAAATAAAACATGGAGGCCTTATATGAACTTCCTTTACTTAATTTCAATATAAGATAATATCTTACAAAGCTGTAGCATAACATCATATCCATGTGATATATATAGGAATATATATATACACACATACACACAGATATGTGTGTATATATATAAAATATGATATAGAACATTTCAGTCACCATGGGATTCATCTTATTCCTTTTTATAGTTACATTTGCTCCACCACCCCCTTTTTTCCACCCTTTCTTGACTTCAAATTACTAATCTGTTCTCTATTTTTAAAGTTTGCCATATGCAAATATCCATATATTTCCACAAATTCAATATAGCTAACTTATTTCCCAGGATTCTGAACTTTATTTTTGTTATATGTCTACTAAATGTACTTGATTTTCAGCGGAGACTGGGCACAGTGTGAATAATGAGAGATGTGGCAGCATAAGTGGCTGAATTATTGTTATGTTACTTTCAAAATTAATTTGTTTAAACAGGAAAGTACTGCCTTGTTTCTTTATATAAATCTCCTTTTGATATTAAGCTCCTGATTTCAAAAATAGTTTTTTAATTTACAAGTATGATCTACTTTTTATTTAGAGTTCATGCTCCAAGATATTACATAATAAACTTTCATTTGTAGTGATGACACTTACTTATCTACATTTTCATTCATGAAACAAAGAAACACAAATAGATTATAGATTAGAAAATAGATTACTTATATAAAAAAAGATAGCTTATATGATCCTAGAATTTGGCAGAGAAGGATCAGGATTTCATATAAAGTGCTAACAATACAATGCATAGAAAACAGCAGAACTTAACAATTCTTATTTGTGGTAGTTGAAGCCCTGGGTGATTTATTGTTTAAAATTTGACAAGAAATTCTGACACTTGTATAATAAACAAGGAAAAGCGTTATGAAAGAAAATAATTCTCTTATTATAAGAGTGACAAATTTATTTTTCTTATTTTCTGCTACAAGGCTGTCTCTCTGGAGAAGAAAAAGTGCTACTGTGTATTTGTTTGTATATTGTATTTATAATAATATGTAAGTTAATGTATTTATCAAAATAATGTATTTGTACAATGTATATACAATGCAGTGCATAATATAAATACACATGTTTGTATAATGGATACAAATGTGTTTGGCTCTAAGTGTGTGTCTACCAACCTAAGTATAATATATTCTGAATATCTAGAGTTATAATTATATAATATGTAGCATCTTATATAATTAATATAGTAGCTATTTACTTGGAGTGATGATATATTGACCTTGCTAAATTTTAAATATTTCTGGTTTTATTAACAGACCAATACATGTTAACTGCCTTATATATAGTACCATTACTATTTTGCCTTTAGCAGTTATGATTTGCTACATAACAAAGATACAAATGATTTAAAATTATATTTGCATGTTATAAATTATACCACAAGCAAGGCAGATGTTGGAATTATCAAAAATTGCTAACCAAGAAAATATAATCAAACAGAAGATATTACCAGTATATACTTGCATATATATATATAGGGCTAGGACGAAGAAGACGTTACTGGCACCTGCTCGAGGCAATCGACGAACAACAGGGTGGTCGTGATCGTAGTCGTGATACTTGCATAAACCTAAAAATAAGCTATCTTTCCATTAAAGACTAAACATTTCCCTAGTATTTATTTGTGTGAGAAAAATAAACAACTTTGTACTTTATATTTCCTTGATGTCTCTTTTCTAGATTTAGTTTTATGATTTATGTTGTCAAATCACTTTTTTAAGTAATATCTTTTTTTTTAGCTTCCTCTCCTTTTTGATTTTGATTCCTCATTCTTTGACATTTAAAAAGCAGGTAAAACATCTGATGTACAAAAAAGTTTCCAATTCTTTAGAGCCAAATTTTACCCCTACAGACAGAAATAAATATTGTAGTGGTAACTGGGATAAATAAAAATTGAGTGATTAAAAAACATAAGATTTCTTTAGTCTGATCCATTCCATAGATATGTGGAATCTTAAAATACCAGGTAAGTACAAATAATATCATACAATTCCATTCTTCTGAGTATTCAACATGATGGCCAAGGCCCTGTAGCTAGTCCTTTATATACATAACTCCTCCCACCTTTGGCAATAGCATTTGCAACATCTGTATGATATTAAAGGGTATAGTAAATGCTTCCTCTTCTCTTCAAAGGCAGTTTTGTGTTTTGTATTTTAGGCCTAGATAATATGAAGGCAGTCATTTGAAATGTATACAGCCAAGGCTTTGTTTAAATCTGGAAGTTGGCACATGGCAAATTTGCTGATTTGTTAGCTCCCTCTTATATTTTTTGTCTTGATATTTTGATAATGATTATTGTGGGCTTCTAGAAATAAAGGAAAGTCAGTTTTTTCTTTATCAAAGTTGCTAGTTAGTAGGTGATCAGTAATTTGAGCTTCAGAAATTTAATAGGCATATTTGATTGATGTTTATTTGTGCCTTTCCCATTACTTGCTCTATGAAACGAAGCAAATAGGAAGACATCTCCTTACTGGGGCTGACTCACCAGCCCCAACAAAAAGAGGTTAAATCAGGCCTCCTTAGGGATTAGTAAACAAAATTTGAATGCTTAAAATTCCAAACAAAAGAAGTGTAACTGTGAGGACTCATGTAATTTACGGTCCTGGAAAATTGCACATTTGCTTAAGCTACTATAACTCTGAAAGAATTTTTCAAAGTTTTCCATGGTCAGACTACAAACTGCATATGATATATAATATCAAACTTGTTTGCATAAGAGTTATCCTAGCTGCTCTATGCAACCTAGTGGCCCACTTTCATTCTTCCACTAAATCTCCTTCCTTATCTCTGAAACACCTGAGTCTACCAGTGTAGTCTGAACTGAACAGAGACCTAACCAGCACTTCATTTTTTCTATCCTGGGTAACTGATTTAAAACACTCTTAAACTTTGGAAAGTTGCCAACTGTAACGGGCCATGCTGGTTCTACGAATGTGAATAAATGAATGAGTGAGTGAGTGTGTGGGGTGTGTGTGTGTGTGTGTGTGTGTGTGTGTGTGTGTGTGTTTGCATCAATTCAAACATATCTACTCATTCAAAAGTGCCCCAATGTAAGAGAAATGCAGGCTAATTCCCATATTTCTGTTTACTTGTTTAACTAACTATTAAGTGACATAATTCTTGCCTGTAATGTAGCTATGTGTATTATGAATGACATAATTATCATAATTCTCAGTTTAAAAAGCCCTCTGTCTGAGAGCTTTTTTTTCTTTCTTTGTGAAAATTAAAACAGTTACTTTGCTACATGCTCTATTGGGATGACTGACAATTGATGAAAACATACAAAGCTCCCACAAATAATTTTAATTCCCATCCAAAATAAAAATGTGTTAACTCCTCATGCCTATAACAAAAATATTTTCATAATGATAGTGTTTACACAGATTTAATCAGTTGTGTCACTGGGGTACAGCAAAAACAGCAATGTGACCTGCTGAGACTTAGCACCAGATTGCGATTTACAATCAAGGCAGCAAGAGTCACTGAAGTGCATAGCTCTCGCCCCAATTACTAATTAATCAGACCCAAAGAGGTCTCCATAAAAGGCACAACATTCAGCTGTGCATACCATAAATTTAAAGGGCTCCTATATATTTTAAGGAGGAAAGGTGACCCAAGGAAGAAGATAATTCCATGGTACAAGGACTCCATTATTTGGGGGCTCACTTGTCTTCTTTGCCACTCCCTTTTTAAATGTTCTGAATATAAAATTTCACACTATGGCAGTATTTCAACATCATTAAAATGTCAGTATGCTTGTTTTTGTGTAAAAACAAGTGACTGGCTTGCTTTTTTTCAGTTCCTGAGTCTGTACCAGTCTTTTTTCCTTCTGTAGCAAGTGTGTCTCAAAGATGAAGGAGTATAATAGGTAAGTGTATTTTAAGAGGTTGCGGAAATTATGGGAAATAGCAATCAGCTAATTTGGTTCAGTTCAGCTTCTACCCACTTTCTTCAAATAAGAAATATATTTGATCCCCTTCACATGATGATCAGATAATAGAAGCCTTACAAACTACTCAACTTTGACAAAAAGATCCCAACTGAATAGTCTAAAAGAAAACATGCACTGCCAACTTGTTTATTTTAACCATCTTTAAAATAATGAGCTTGATTCTCGTTTTTTGTCCTTTCCTGGATACCTTCTCAATGGAGAACATTTTCTTTGATGTAAATGGTGACCCTGAGTCTAGAGGAGTTCTGCAAAAGGAAGGAACAAAATGAGAATCAGGCTGCATATTATAGATTCTTGATGTCTGCAGCTTGGCCAAACAAAAACTAAAATTATTTGAGTCAGGTTGTATTAACCATAGAGGCTGCCCTACCAGACAGCCTCAGACTTAAAAGAAGATATATGAGTGATCTCATATCTGTGCAAGAAAATAAGAAGCTTTTATTTTTGTTGATTGTCCTGATCTTTTGTTGGTAAGAAATTTCCAGAAACAGTATTGAAACAGTGTCTTAAAGCCAATCTTCCTTTGCACAACCAAAATTTTAGAATCTTAACCAACAACCACTCTATATAACTCATAGCTTTGTAAAAAATAAACTATAAAGTAAACACTTAACAGCTAAAAGTCACTCAATGAATTTAAATTAACTTACTTATATTTGACTTATATTTCAAGTTTTAAATGTACATTGCAAATGGAGTTGATGAGGAATTAAAAGGTTCATGATTTTAAGTTCTCGTTTGGCGTTTATCTGGCATAAACCTCTTCATATCTCTCCTCTATAAACTTAACACAGTAAATTGGATACGGTCTAAGGTTCTAAACAATATATCTAGATCACTGATATCTATATAACTTATGTACACATATTTATGTGTTCATATGTATGCACATGTATGTTTATATATGTACATATGCATATATGTATATGTTTATGTATGTAATATATATAAAAATATGTGTATATAGATTTGTCAAAATGCATTTTTACTTGACTTGCTGGGGTAACTATTAAAGGCACTACTGATGTCTATAGGACTGATATCAATGATGTTTTTCTATGGTAAATAGTCAAAGCTTTGCTAATATGCCCTCATGAATTGATTAAAACTTTAAGCCTCATACACCTATAGATGTTGAGTTCCTCTTAAATACCCTTGTGCATTGAGCTTCTATTCTACTCCAATGCTATCAAGAATCAACACTGAGAAAAGACACAGGACTTTCAACCAGAAGATAGTGCTAAAGATTGAAGTACATGCTTGTTTTTCGCGAAATTCATTGATATACATTTGTGTATATGATCTACAGATGCCTTGGTGCATAGAACAGTGGAATTGACTTGTTTTGATAGAAATCATATAACACACTTATCTAAAATATTAATGCTTTAGAGGGAAAAATGACAAATTATGTTCTAAACTATAGGCTAGTTCATAATAAGATAGGGTATACATATTCCTCACTGTATCAGAGGTAATTCAATTACAAAACCTCGACCAAACACACAGGGTAACTACTGAAGAGCTGGACATAGTAATGACAAGTGGAGTAGGAATAAAGATCGTAATGGGAGGGTCTCTGGTAAAGGTTGTTTTTGAAAAAAATAATTCTGAACTGTTTTTACATGTAAACCCTTTCTTGCTGTTTTGTTTAGGGAAGAGGCCACACCTCACTGTGTTCAAGGTTTATCCCCAGTTCTGTGCTCAGGTGAAACTCAGAGGGACACATGTGGTGCCAGAGATGCAAGACAAGTTCTCTACTATCTTTGTACTATCTCTCCGGCCAATATGTAAACTACATGTAAAGAGTGTCTTCCTAATGTACTGGAGAAGACCTAGTCTTATTTTTTTTTATCAAAAGACAATGTAAATCTACAAAATTTGTTTTATTGTGTTTTTCTAGATAATGTATTACTCCTACCAACTGACCCTCTGTTTTTCCTTTCTGATGTTCTCTTCTTAGCTAAGCTTACTTAAGATGGCATGTGAAGCCATGTGGGTGAGTAGTCAGTCTTTATAGCTTCCTCCCAAATATAGAGGATATGTACATGTTATTAATAAACTTTCTTTTCCTTTTAATAATCTGACAAATGCTTGTTTGATTATTTATTCATCCTCTGACAAACTCAAAAGTTTATATAAATTCAAAAGGTATTTATATGTATATATATGTTTATATATATGTATGTCTGTATACATACCTTGATCACTTGACATCTCGTTACTCATTGATTTACTCGATCAGGTACCAGTAACGTCTCCATTCATCCCTGTGACATGCTGGTGTAGCAAATGGCGTCTGCTCATTCTAGGAACACGAACAACCTCAAACCGATCGTTCAGGGTCTTGACTAAGAAATCTGACCATACTATAGGTGGGCAGCCACGCATTCTTTTGATGTCCCGTGGAATCCAGTCAGTAATGGTTCTAGTCCAGCAGTCGTCTCCAAATCGCATTATGTGTCCAGCCCATCTGATTTTCGATGCATTGGCAAACGAGACAGCGTCCCTGATTCTTGACCATTGACAGAGGTCAGAACTCTGGATTCTTTCTCTTAGTTGAGTGAAGTGGGATACTCCAAGCATAGTTCTTTCGATTCTTCTTTTGGAGACCAGAATAGTGTTCTCATCCTGTTTTCGTAGGGCCCAGGTCTCTGAGGCGTATGTTAATGCAGGAAAAACAGTTGAATCGAAGAGATGTGCCCAGAACTGGAGTTTTTTCGTCCTCTTAGATATTTCTTTGATGCTCTGAAGGCATTCCAAGCCACTCTCTTCCCCTTGTGCAACTCAGGTGCCAGGTCATTCATCATGTTGACTTCTCGACCTAGATACACATAACTTGCATTCAGAGATGTTCGTTCTGTTGAGAGCAAATGGAATGTCAGGAATGAGACCATTTCCCATAAACATTGTCTTTGTGAGATTCAGCTGTAGACCAACTTCTCCATACTTATGGTCGAAGTTGGCCAGCATTTGTGCCACTTGGCTAATGTTTGGTGTTATTAGAACAATGTCATCAGCAAAGCGGAGGTGATGTAGTTGCCGACCATCTATCTTCACTCCCATTCCTTCCCATTCCAGTCATCGCATGACGTTCCTAAGGGTGAAACTGAAGAGTTTTGGTGAAATGTTATTATCCTGCTGAACCCCTCTCTTGATGTCAATGATCACTTCCTTGTAGAATGGTGAGATCCTGGTAGTGAATTGATAAAACTGCTCACAGAGAATCCATACATATTGAGTTTGAATGCCCTGTTTGGCTAGGACTTCGATTACCATGTCAGTCTCAACAGAATCAAAGGCCTTCTTTAAATCAATGAACATTAGACAGAGTGGCATCTTGAACTCCTGAGAAAGCTCAATGAGCTTGATTATTGTGTGGATATGGTCAATCATGCTGAATCCTTGGCAGAAACCAGCTTGCTCGCATGGTTGTCCTTCATCTAGGGTTCTGCCAATCCTATTCAGGATGACTCGAGTGAACAGCTTGTAGACGACAGACAACAGGCAGATTGGGTGATAGTTGCCAATGTCGTGGATGTCTTCCTTCTTGTACAGTAGTACAGTCCTACTGGTTTTCCATTGGGATGGAAACTTGCATTCAGACAGGTAGCGTGTGAAGAGGTGAGCCAGCGTATTGATGAGTACTGATGGCAGGTTCTTCAGGTGTTCAGGTCTGACTTGTCTGGGCCGGGTACTATTTGGTTCTTTACCGACAAAATGGCGTGTTGGATTTTGGAAGGGAGAATGTTGGAAACGACATCCTAGGAATTTGGTATGTGGGCAGATGGACTTGGCTATTGAAGAGGTGCAAGTAGAAGTTATGGATGATCTTCTCCATTCCGCTTCTAGAAGATGTGATAGATCTATCAGGACATCGGAGGGCAGTGATCTTGGTGTTGTACTTGGTGAAGGACAGGAGGGCATTGCAAATGTTTTTCCCGGCTTCTGCTGCATCTGCCAGCACTGCTGCTCTTCTCTCTTTGAGGTTTTACTTTATCACTTCTCTGTACTGCTTTGTGAACTCAGACATTTGCTTGTGGATGCCTGAGGCTTATGCCAAGCCACGGTGGCAAATGAGCTCAAGAGTTTTTGAAGACAGGAGTCTTTTTGTTGCTATATCTCACTCTGCATTCCTCACCCAATCATGGAGGTGCTGAGCCAGTCGATCATATACCTCGTTAATGTTGTCAATGACCACATCTTCCCATGTTGCCACAATAGTGCCAAAGAGCTCCCAGTTGGTGGTCATTCTGGGAATTCTCTTCTTAAATTTTGCTGCCCTTTCTCCCCACTCTCTGAAGTAGTATTGTGCACGAAGGAGATGGTGGTCCAATCCCATTTGGAATTTCAGGACAACAGCAACATCGGTCAGGCAAAACCGTTGATTGAATATAGTGTGGTCAATTTCATTGTGGAACCGTCCACTGAGAGACTCCCATGTTCAACATTTCTATTCAGCCTTCTGGAACTGTGAGTTACCATGGATGGTCTTGGTCAACAAGAAGAACTCAGACAGTCTCTCACCCTATTCTAGGCCATGGGTCCCGATGTGGAGTTCTTCAGCTGATCTTCTTGGTCCTATCTTGACATTAAAATTACCGACAACAATCTTGTAGAAGGTGTGATATTCTTTATAGAACTTCTCCAGATTCATGTAGAACTTCTCAATTTCTTCTTCATCATAATTGGATGCTGGTTCAGAGACAACTAAGATATAAACTGCTGGCAGTGATCCGCATCTATTCAAATGTAATCTTCTGATTCAGTGATTTGCTCTATACCACTTAAGAGAAAACTCATTTACTTTTACAAAGATTTTATATATTTTATAATATGTAATTGTTAGCTAGAGAGAACTATATATGCATATATTTATATTTTATATATTTATATATGAATATATTTGTAGTATGTATATATTTCTCTCTATATATTTATGTATATTTATATACACATATTTTATATATATACATAAATATTTATACATGTATGTATATTTCTCTCTAGCTAACAATTACATATTATAAAATACATAAAATCTTTGTAAAAGTAAATGATTTTTCTCTTAAGTGGTACAGAGCAAATCACTGAAAAACACATTTTTAAACTCTTGGATGCTCTTCTCATCTAAAGAAATCAAGATAATTTTTAAAGAAATCAAGACAATTTCCACCATAAATATCAAGCTTCAGTTGAGCTATCAAATAGAAGAAAGAACCCAGTCAATATAAATCAGATAATTAACTATTGGGATGCTCAGATCACACAAATAATGACAACTTGAGAAACACTTACTTGGGGCTGGAGCAATTGTACAGTGGGTACAGTACATACTACTGTGAATTGAAGCTCCTTAGAAGCACAGAAAGCAAAAAACTGGCATAATTCTTTTAACTTTCATTTGCCCTTTACATTAGAAAGAATTGGAAATGTTCTTTATGAACATAAGTGCTGAAGCCTCACTTATCACTTATCACCACAAGGTGACCACTTTAAAATAGAATGAAAACGTACTCTATCTCAACAATTTTAATGCAAAATTTTTTCTGTTTAAAAATATTTAATGAAAATTAACATGAATGTATGTTGGATGAGAGATAGTTGAATTTCAGAAACAGTAGGGAAGAGAAAGATGTTTCCTTCACTTTTGCAGAATGCATATATTATCTGCTCAGGTCCCAAAGCATTACCTTACAGAATTAAAGAAAGCATAACTCAGAATGCCATGAAGCACCACAGGTATAAATCATTGTCTTTCCCTATCACATATTTCTGTGTTGCTTTCCTTTGATTTGCCTAGAATATTGAGGCAATTAAATAGATAATCCTTGTCATATTCTTCTATCTTACTTTCATGAAATTCTTTAAAACCATTTAAATTTCTTAAGATGAAAATACATTTATTGTGGCCCTGAAAGTGAAATATAAATAGTTTTTATATTCCCTTGCTTTATGTCAGTTGATGTTGCTTATCTGGTTGTTTTGTGCTGTGTCTAAGATTTAATCTGGAAGTCTATAATTTTTATTATAAAAATAATGCATGCTATATTAAAAAAACCACAGCAGTGTCATTATAAAATTAAAAACTAAAAAAAAGCTTTACTATTTTGATAGAAATACACAAGAGAAATTGATACCAATTCATATTTGACAATTGTACATAAAATAAAATCTTATTTTCTCAACTGCATAGTTATTCCCATTATATTGATGAAGACAGGGGATTGGGAGTCTTTAAACTTTTTCTACTCCTCAACAACATAACAGGGAACTGAAAAGCACATCTGTAAATAAATGCATCATTAGATTCTCATCAATTTGTAAGCTTCACTTGATGTATGGCTAAAATAATCCCATAAGGAAAACTAAAGAAGTGTTTGGTTGAAGCACATGCCAAATAGATGAAGGGAGGGAGTTGGTGGGTGGGGATCAAATTATTTAAATGAAGAATTTTGCAGATGCTAGAAATATCTTTTACAACAGTCCAGAATGAGGAACTATTTTAAGTACACAGCAACCAATGTATTCATTAACAGAGGAGAGCTCTGGACATATTAAAGGAGCATAGTAAAACAACTAATGATGCACTTGAGTGGTAACAGGTTGTCATTAGACCGGCATCTGCTCTCATCAGAGTTAATTATTCAGTTGCTTTGTTTTCCAAGTAGGTGTCTGGTAAAATTTAGCAGATTCTTAATTAAAACACATTTTCAAACTCCTTGGATGCTCATCTCATCTAAAGAAATCAAGACAATTTCCACCATAAACATCAAGCTTCAGTTGAGCTATCAAATGGAAGAAGGAATTCAGCCAATATAAGTCAGGTATTAACTATTGGGATGCCCAGAGCATGCAGATAATGAAAACTTGAGAAACTACTTACTTTTCCCTAGACACTGACTAGTCATAGCACCACAGTAAAATAACAGGAATACCTTAGGATCCTTCATTTATTTTCACTACGCAATATATAAGCTTAAGTATAATAGATGAGTTTGTAACATAAAAATCACCAGGTGAGTTTTGTATTAATCCTGAATTCACTCTCTAAGCAATAATTTGTGATGTGTATGTGTACACCTTAAAATTTAAAAGACTTAAATGTTATATATTCCAAATGAATTTTATTATGTTAAATAGATGTTTTAAATAAATGTTCACTATATGAATGTATTTCCCAAAATGACCTTAGTTAGCTACTATAAACTGTTGATTATAATCAATTGCTTTTAGTACACCAACAAAGGTTCCTAATTAAATTGCTACAAATTTCAATGTAAATCCATACACAAAAAATTTTAATAATGAAAGCATTAAATTTGATCTACTTATTAAGTAATTTGAAAACATGCTAGTTGGTTTAATGATACTTATTTTTAATTAAAATAAATAAAATAACAAGGACAAAAAAATCACAAATATTATGGCAATAATTAGATAGAATCAAGGTAGTCTTAGTTTCTTTCCTGACCGTGAGGTCAATTATTTTAGTCTCAATATTTAGTGCCTACAACAATCTTGATCATAAATACAAGAAATTAAACAAAAATTATTTGAGGACAAATGAATATTGATTTTATTCTGTCATCAAAAGATAAATTTACCATAACCCATAAAATTTATTAAATTTGTATTTCCAGAAAAAAATTAATAGAGTAAATAATGCATATTCAGCATTGCTGAGTCTAGTTGCTAAAATATCAACTATCCAGATGAGACAGGGTTTGCTCAAACAACAATCTATTATTGGAATTACCATATCGATTAGCCGATCAAGGAAGTCTTAGAGGTATGGAGCTAATAATGAAGTAAGAAAGATTATATTCATACAATTCTATGTTGGACCATAAGTTTCCTTGTGTCAGGCTTTCAATACCACAAAATGTTTAGTTCTGGTTTAGATGGCAATAAAGGTTGAATGGATTCCACAGAACTACATTTTCAGTGAATCACTGTCATGTACCTAACCATTATGATGAGCAAATAGCTCCTGCACACCGTACTGCTCCACAAGGATAGCAGATTTGGGAAATGCATACCAAGCAGGGTGGTCACAGGACACTCTGTTCTGAAATTTCATAAGTCATTACCTACCCCAAATCAATCATTTAAGCTCAGGAAATATTGCCTAATATGTAAAGGCAAACACAGAGAGTAAGGCAGAATGCAGAAGCAGAACAAGAGTCAAATAAACAAGTCAGACACACCCTAGGTAAAGACTTTAGGAGAGCAGAGATAAGCAACCTACTAATGACATATGTTTCAAATGAAGCATGAAAAATAATAGTTATAAAGATTCTTACTGAACTGGAGAGAAGGATATAAACTAGAAAAAAATTAAAGATTCAAAAAGTTACATAACTGGACGATCTAGTAGAAATATAATACATAATAAAATGTTCTAAAAGGTTAATGAATAAAAAAGGATCAGAAAGTAACAGAATAACAAAGCAATGGAAATAACTCATATTAGAAAAATGAAAAAAATATTTTAAAAAGTAAAATTTTGGTGGACGAAAGTTGAAAGTGATGACGGGATAGGTGTTGAAAATTTGTGTGCCTGAAACAAAACTATGAATAACTTTTAAATCATGGTGACTTAACAATTTTTTTAGAGATAAAAACGCAAAAATATCTTTAAAAAGTAAAGATACTTTAAGAGAATTCTGGCATAAGAGTTATAAGAATAATATTTTCATTAGAGAAATTGCAGAATTAAAAGGAAAATTGCTGGAGTAAATAATAACCTGAAAGTTTCAGTGCAGGGAGGAACAAAACAGCTATACACAGGAATCCTAGATAGTTCAAAATGAGATCCAAATCAATATATATTATAATTAAAATAACATAAGTTAAAGACAGACCATCTTAAAAGTAAAAAGGTAAAGGCCCTCCCGTTGATCATCGATTTGCTCGAGCGGGCCCAGTAACGTCTCCATTGGAGACCTTGTTGTTACTGTGTTTGGCATAGCGAATACTCTCGGTAGCTTGCCGGGCTCTCCAAGAGGGGCAGAGGAATCGAACTCGGGTCGGCCATGTTGGCCGCTTGTAAGGCGAACGTCCTACCGCTGTGCTATCGCTCCAGCCCTTTAAAAGTAACAAGGAAAAATAAATTCTCACATAAAAGGGAAAGGTGGGGAGAAAAGATAGTACAGTGTGTAAGGTGCATGCTTAGCATGCATGCATCTCATCCAGGTTCAATCTCTGGCACACCCTATTGTCTCCTAAGTACCACCAGGAGTTAATCCTAAGAGTAGAATAGAGCGAGGAGTTAGCTCTAAGCACTGTTGGATGTGGAAAAAAACACAATAACAACAATAAGAATCCAGAAGGTAATTGAAAAGCTTTTCAAGAAAAACTTCATTTTCAAGAGGCCAGGAGGTAGAGTTCTGAAATCAAAGAAATTTCCAATCAAGTATTCTATACTCAGCAAGGTTAACATTCAGAATTGTAGGAAAGGTCAAGAATTCCTCAGATAATTTAAAGCTAAAGGGATTCATAAACATTAAACAAATTTGTAAGCAACATTAAACTCCCCCCACCTCCTGAATCTCTAAATTCTGCAGTCCAGCACAGTGTTTTTAGTCAATTTATATTTTTAATATTCTTGTCTAATTTCTCTATAAACTATAGATAAGTAGATCATCTTGGATGTGTCCTTCTCACATTTGCTAATTTAACTGAACAAGAAACCCTCCAACTGCTCCAAGTAGAGACCTTAGACACCTTAGAGTGGTGTCTAAGTGCTTACATAAGAAAATGTGTACAACCAAAATAATAATAGTCAACAATTTTGTAAAATACAATACAGTGGTGGTGGATGACAGGCATTTTGGTTTTGTTGCAGTGTGTATGTAAACCAGAAGTAAAAAAAATGAACATGATTGTAACTATGTTACCTAAATGGCAATAAGGAAATAAAATTTTTAACTGAAAAAAGTTAAATACGTCTAAAAGAAAAACAGTAGAAAATAACACCAAGAAAATCTTTTTTTATTTGTTTTTTTGGGCCATAATCAGCAGTTTATATATATACATATATGTGTGTCTATGTATATATGAGTATATGTATATATGTATATGTATGAATATATATGAGTAACCATATATGTATAACATAGAAGCAATACATAGGGCTTTACACACATACACATATATATGTGTATATATACATATATATACATTTTATATGCATACACATATATATACACATACACACATATTCAGGAATCACTTCTTGCAGTATTTGAACCACCCATATGTGGAGTCAGAGATCAAAGTGTAGTTAGCAACATGCAAGATAAGTGCCATTATCCCTGTACTTTATCTCTGGTACAGGATAATTTTTTTTAATTTGAAAAGGCAAGTATAGATTAAAAATTGTGGATCAGACACTCATACAGGAAGCACACTTTTTAGTAGCAAAATTAGCCCATATCAAATAAAGATGCAAATACCATAAAATTAAAGGGAAGAACAAAATAAAAATTTTGAAATGTGTTCAAATTTAAGTAGCTATTAACAGTTATAAAAAAAATCACCCACATAGAAGGCTAGCTATGAACCTGATGTTGAAAAACACAAAGTAGTATTGTAGCACTGTCATCCCACTGTTCATCGATTTGCTCAAGCCGGTACCAGTAACGTCTCCATTGTGAGATTTGTTGCTACTGTTTTTGGCATATCAAATATGCCACAGGGAGCTTGCCAGGCTCTGCTGTGCAGGCAGGATACTCTCGGTAGCTTGCCTGGCTCTCCAAGAGGGACAAAGAAATTGAACCTGGGTTGGCTGCGTGCAAGATAAAAGCCCTACCTGCTGTGCTATTATTGATTCAGTCCAACACAAAATAAAAAGTAAAAACATAAAAATATAACTTTTTGCATAAAGAAATAAAATATAGACATAAAATACAAAAAGCAAACATTTACAATCTAAGATGACCACCAGATCTCAACAGAAATGGCAAGAAACGGGTAATTGGAGATCAAGTACCTGGTGATGGGTGGAAACTAGATTTCTAATGGTGATAATTATAGTACATAGAATTCAATATATAATTTATTTTCAATTTAAAAAGGTAAGTATAGATTAAAAATTGTGGATCAGACACTCATAAAGGAAGCACACTTTTTAGTAGAAAATTTAAAAAATATGTAGAGAAGGAATAAAGATGTGCTCATGTGGCAAAGCTCATGCCTAGCATATGTAAGGCCTTGCGTTTGATACAATGCACAACATGCCTCCTCAGACACTACCAGGAATAACTCTGGTGGTTCTTCCTAGATCACGAGATTGACCATCCTGATCATTGTGCTCCGGTGATTCTGGAATGACCCTACTCCCCACACCTCACCACTCAGTTTGGTCCCTATAGAAATATAGAAATGTTAACCAATGAAAAAACAAAACAAACTTTAAAAATATAATATTTTAAGTTACAAGAAGAAAATGATACTCATCAGAGAATACAGAGAATGACGGTGGGATAGGGATAAACAAATAAGGGAGCTAACTGTATATTTATGGGTGGAAACTAGACTTTTAATACAATATTTAAGAATTATTACTTAACCCAAAATGCAAATATAAGCTGATTAATATGTCCAGTGAATTATAAGGATATGTATAAGTTTTCGCTTTCCCAGTTTCCTCTTATCAAAAATTAGAAAACCCTTCAAGAACTATGATGAAGGAACATTTCATGCTCTTCTTGTCAATGTGCAATTCTTTTGGCTTTACTTATTTTCATATGCTCTGACCACCTATCATTGCTAGAGTATTTTTGTTTTTGCTTTTCAATTTTTTTATCATAGAGGCACATAAACTGTTATATTTGGGTCTGATGGTATTTAGGGGCCACATAGTGCCAGAGATCAAAGTCGGGGCCTTACAAATGCAAAGTATGCATTCATTTTATAAACTAACTTGAATCCCCAGTTTCCTCATGTCCATACAATCAGGACTGCTCTTTTACATTGCTTTGGTACTTGATGAATGTGTGGATTTTAGGCTCAGAGTTTTTCAAGAGGGACTATTGTGTTATTCCATACACGTATCCTGTGGGAAGTCGAGTCATCTCCTCTCAGATGTTAGTGCTTTGTCTACAGCTGTGGTGTTTACACTTCTGCTGGGAGACATACACCATTAGTCACGTTACAGACTAAGGCTCTGTAACAAATTGAACCCAAATAGTGCATTAAGAAAAATGGAATTTTATTTCTCTCAGGTACCGGTCTACTTGGGAAGTTCTGATCTGTGGTGCAACTTTGCTTATGAAAGTTGTTCTGGACACAATTTACCACCTTTTCCCAATATCCTCAAACACTGTTGTCATCTTTTTGGTTAAACTGAGTGATAATTACAAAAATACCTGAGCTCTCTGTTAATGCATGGGATGAAAAACAAAAACAATAGGAACAGAGTATAAGTAAATGTCTTTGAATGAATAGCATAGTGACTACATGTAACAATTAAATTCACAAATCAGAGGCCAGAGTGATAGTGTGGTAGGTAGGCTCTTAACTTGCATACTGATGACACAATTTGATATACAGGACTTCATATGTTCAACCACTACAAGTGATCTCTGAGCACTGAGCCAGGAATAAGCACTTAGCAAGATTGTATGTGGCTGCCAAACAACCAAAAACTTATATTCCACTGGTAAGTCTATAGTTCTATGGTCCCAACAACCTATATCAGAGCCCAGGAAATATAGTCTGTGTAACGTTGCCACATTACTAGCCATATTTTATGATTTTTTTTAAAAAAAGAGTTGCTTTTCATGAGTAATTATGAATTTTATTATGCCCATTAGGAGGAAAAATAAAACCAAAATCAGGTAAAGTTCACCTTCCTTTAATAAAAATAGCCTCCTAATGAAACAAAATTAATTAAAGACACTATTCCACTTAATCAAGGCCTATAAAGTACCATTAACATTTCTTGCATAAAAGTATCTCCAGACATTAGTGTTTGATTTGTTTGCAATAAATTTCTAATTATTTTCTAGTTCTTATTCTGGAGAACCTGGCTGGCTACCAAAAGTATCCTGCCTATATGGCAGTCTGGCAAACTCCCCGTGGCGTATTCAATATGCCAAAAACCAGTAACAATGATGAGTCTCATTCTCCTGACCCTGAGAGTCAGGAAAATCTAAAATCTCTAAAATTTCTAAAATCTCAGGGCTAGGACGAAGGAGACATTATTGGTGCCTGCTCTAGGAAACCGATGAATAACAGGATGACAGTGATACAGTGATTGCCCCCTCTATTCTCAAAAATTTCCCATTCTGAACAAAAAAAAGTCCATGTTAAATATAACAATAGTTTTCTCCTCATTGAAAAACAACCACTAACTTGTTCTTGACTCTAGATAAGTCAATAGCAATTATTTAAAGTTTAGTTAAGGTGCGGAGAAATAGTACAACAGATAGGGTATTTGTTTACCTTGCACACGGTGTACTCAAATTTGATTCCCAGCACTAAAGTCCCTCAAACACTGTCAGTGGTGATGCCTGAGCACAGAGCTAAGAGTAACAGATGAGCATCACTGACTATGGCTCAAAATACAAACAAAGAAATAACTAAGAAATGTCATCAAAGGCGAGGAACAACAGAGAAGGGTTAAGGTACTTGCCTCACATGCTGTCAACCCCGGTTTTATAGCTGTACCACATGGTCTTCAGAGCATTACCAACTGTAGCAGATATCTGATTGGTCAGGAATCCCCAGAATGGAATCCCAGGCAATCTGAATACTTATTAGGAAGCTTCCCCCCAATAAAATTTAGTCAAGCATATCAAGCCTCAAGAAAGATGTAAGGCACTAAAAAATATATGTTTTAAACTGTGCCCAACATAGTAAACACACATAGCATCAAAATCAGATCACTGTATCACTAATTAGTGCTAATTTCTAAACAGTTTTATTGCTTTGGAACAAATATAGACACATAGCCCTCACTTTCAAAGACAACTCATAAGAAAATATTTGCATCATAACATTAGATAAGCCCCACCTACAAGAAGGGCAATTGTTCTCTGTCTGCCCAGGGAAAGAGGTATTATGACAGGAAGCAGAGTGGTTACAGAGGTAAGGCTAAGCTAATTTTCTGGATAAAAAGGCTAAAACTACAAAGGTTGTGTTGAGACCTGAGTGCATCAAGCCCAACTGCAGAACTCAGAGAATACTGGCCTAATGGAGTTGCAAACATTCTAAACTGGGAGGTGATCAAAGAGAAAGGGACAAGTGATTCAGTTCTAAGCTTCATCTTTTATTACGAAGACAGAAATTGTGGGTTGCATTAACTGGTGGAACAATCAGTGTTTTAGGTGGGAAATTAAATAGTATCACAAATAAATTCCTTTGGTGAAATTTGCTTGATTTTAAAAAAAATAGATGACTTTGAAGAAATGGAGAAAGTCTTAGAAATATACATTCTTTGAAGTCCAAAACAGGAGTAAAGAGAAAAGCAGAATGAACTAATTTTAGGCAAGAAATTGGAAAGTTTAATAAAAAGCCTCCATTCAAATAAAATACTAGTATTAGATTGCTTCCCTACTGAGGGCTACTAAGTCTTCCAAGATGACCTAATGCACCACCTTCCTAAACCATTTCAAAAATTTTTAAAAGAGTAGTTTCAAATTCATTTTATGAGGCTAATATTACCTCTATACCGAAAGCAGCAAAGGAATGGAAACCCCTCCCACACACATACACCCACCAAAAACTAATAGGTTAATGTTGTTGAGGAATAAAGATTTAAAAATCTTCAACAAAGCATTATTTAGTCAAATTTAAAAGTACATTAAGAGGATGATACAGAGCTATAGAGATCACTTAGTGGAATGGAATGCATGATTTATGTAGGAAGCCCTGATTCAATTCAGACACCACAGAATTCCTACTAATAGCCAAAAATAATCATTAGCCACTGTATCTCTGAGGATTCGGACTCAAAACAGAAAAATAGAAAAAATGATCATTTAGGTATTACCAAGTGATATTTTTTCAAAGAATGCAAAACTGGCACAACATATGCGTATTAACTAAGATACTCTGCACAATATTAACAAAAGATAAAAATCAAAATCACATTAGCATATCGATACAAGCAGAAAAGGCATTAGACCACATTCAATATTTATTTATAATTAAATGACTCCCAGTAAAATGAATATTGGTGAATTACACCCAACGTTATAAAGGTTGAATGTGGAAAATCCATGTTCAGATCATACTCAATCACTCCAGAAGCAAAACAAAACAAAACAAAACAAAACAAAAAGCTTCTTTCTCTAAAATCATGTCTAAAACAAGGACGTCCTTACTTATCACTTTCACTTAACAAATTATTAAAATTATTATCTAGAGCATTTAGGCAAAAAAATACAAGAGAGATTTTTAAAGAAAAATTTTAAAATAAAAATAGTATTTTAAATATTTTCATCATGGTGTGATAATATACATAGAAAATCCTAAATAATTCACAAAATACTAGAAATAATAAATCCATACTATAAAAACATTACAAAGTCAATATATAAAAACTCATTGCAAGGAACACTTTATAAAAGAAAGAAAGAAAACAACAGTGACATCAGAATTAAGTATCTAGGAATACACTTATTAAAGGGGGAAATGCGCTTGTACATTTAAACTTTGAGATATTCTTAAAAGAGAAACAAAGAAATGCAAAGATATTCCTATACTCACAAATTTATAATGGCCATCCTATCCAAAACAATCTATAGGCATAATATTATCTCTATCAAATTTTAAGGAAATATCAAAACATTACCAAAATTTGTTTTCAGCTAAGAAAGATCCCAAATAGCTAGAACTATCCTGAGTGGGAGGAATTCTTTGTTCCTCATACACACAAGTAGCTAAAATCCAAGATATACTGAGAAATAATAAAACTTAAACACCACAAAATAACCCATCAAAAAATGGACAGTACATTGAACTGATACCTTTAAGAAGAAGACATAAAAATAACCAAAAGGCAAATAAAAATACTTATTATGTTAACTACTTATTATCTGGAAAATTATCAACAATCCAATGATATTCCTATCTTAGATCTGTAAGAAGGGCCTGTATTAGGAAAAAACAAAAGTATTAGCAGTGGAGAGAAAGGAAACTTTCCACACTCTTATAGAAACATAAACTGCCTGTCTTTACAACATGAATATTTCTCAAAACATAAAAAAGAAAATCTGAAATTTGATGCAGTAATTTCACTCCTAGGTACATATGCAAATAAAATACTAATTGAAAAATTATACCTGCACACCTATGTTCATTGAAGCACTAATTACAATAATCAAGACATGTAACTTCCTAAGTATTGAAACAGATGGGCACCCATGCCTCCCCCCACCCACACACACAACTGGTTTCTTAGTAGTAAGATGCAATCTTACCTTTCACTACAACATGAAACTAGAGGCCATTTTACTAAGCAAAATAAGTTTTTTTTTTAAAAGCAAATACCTGATGACCTCATGCATATCTGGAATGAAGAGAAGAAAATTGGGCTGGAGAGATAGTACAGTGAGTAGGGCACTTGTCTTGTATACTGCCAACCTGGGTTTGATCCCAAGGATCCCATATAGTCCCTTAATCTCTATCAGTAGTTATTCCTGAGCACAGAGCAAGGAGTAAGCTCTGAGCATCTCTGAATGTGACCCCAAAACCACCCCCACAAAAAAAATAGGAGAGAGAAGTTAATGTTATAAACGAAAGATAATAGAACTAAGGTTATCAGAGATGGGGGAAGGTGGACAAGGAAGGGATACAAAATGAAGGTCTATTTCTTTTCAAGAGAAATCCTTGATGAATTGGACTGTTCTCTATAGAATGTTTCTTCCCCTAGTTGGTGGGAAATGTTAAGTTGACAGATATGAATTTTAAATAAATATCTGAGTTTTTTTGTTTGTTTTTTTAAGAAAAGAGGGGAGAGTTCATAAAGGTAAACTATGGTACAGAAATATTGGCACTTTAGTGAAGGCTATGGTGTAGATATTTGAAGAGGCGTGAAACTGTATTCCTATATATATTGTTGTGTAAACTCAAAAGAATGAAAAAGAGTACAAGAGGGTATCAGGAAAGAAAAGATATCTAAATTAATGGAAGTTGGTTCTTGCTATAAAACAGTTAACAGTTTAATTGTGTAAAAAATATATCTGGATCCTAAAATATCCAACTTATATGAAGCAAATCAACAAAATAATATCCGCATCAATCTAATTGAGAATAATTTTATTTTTATTTGAAGAAATTCTTCTGATGCATTTTTTCCTTTTTAGCCATTTACCTGAAAATCATATGAAGTCTCTCTCATATTTCAAATCAATACTGAAAGTGCCTTATTTTAATCCAAAGAAATGATGTAACATCATGTTGGACTCTGAGGGACTGGACAGCTCATCCGACCAATGAAAAAAAGGATAGAATACAGGAAACTGAAGAGCGACAAATTAAATGACAGCATATTGGGCTCAACTTATCTTTACATGATTATAGTTATCACCATTAAGATACCATTTATTCATTTATGTATTTATTTATTTAGTGCATATCTGTGACTGCTATGTCCCCTGTGCATCTATTGAGAAAAAAAATGAGATTAAGGTTCTAGGGAAAATGTTAGCTTCTAAAAAATGCAAGGCATTGTTCATATAATGTGATTTAACATACTTTGTTGCAACACAGAAAGTCTTATTATTGAAAATTAATTTGAATAAAACAAACACAGTCTAAAAAATCAAATTAGATGGTATTCAGAATTCTTTCATGAGAACTACTAATGCAGAGAAGTGAGGAAGAGAGACCAGACAATCAATACCAAATTGTTCATATTAAGTTTTGCTTAAATAGGATGTAACCAATCAAATAATAGAAATAGCTAAATGCAGGGATAAATAAGATATAAACAACAGGACACTGGGTAAGTAGTGCTCTTTCTCTTTCCTCTCTCTTTCCCACATACATGCCAACCAGCTATAAGACTAAATGGCAGTGGAACAACCAACATCAATACCAAGATGAAGAGCATTATGGCAGAGCAGTGAATCTCAGATCAGATGTGTAAATAGACAATGCATTAAACCATCAACACAGACAATGCAGAAAGCAAGGACTACAATGGCAAGGACTTGGACATCTAGGACAAATTAAATAAAAAAGCAAACCAGGCAGTGCTGAGAGGCACTAGGAAGAGTTACAATCAGAGTTGCCAATCTAGACATGAAGTTCCTGTTTCTATGGCTCCCGATGCCCACAAAAGAGTCCCTTTTAAGCTGGTAAGTATCAGTTAAATAAAAGAGCTGTAATAGCTAAG
This sequence comes from Sorex fumeus, assembly GCF_029834395.1. Taxonomy (NCBI): domain Eukaryota; kingdom Metazoa; phylum Chordata; class Mammalia; order Eulipotyphla; family Soricidae; genus Sorex; species Sorex fumeus. The sequence goes on along the minus strand of NW_026606071.1, from coordinate 15,904,101 downwards.
ACATCTGGTAGTCTGTATGCTCAACTTACACACAGTCCACAAGGACACAGGAGTTAGCTGGTATCTGCTGTAACACTACCAGTTCCTGGTGAAGCTCCTTATGGGGTGGAAATTCTTGAAACAAGAGCAATCATACTTTTGCTGAAAACATTGTTCATTCCCAGTCATACTTTAGCATGCTGTTAAACCAGCTGAGACTGTTTTACTTTTTAAATACTCAATTCTAGACTCAAAGGAATAATGTATGGATACAATACCATATTTTACATATTATAAAATTATATTATAATTATTTCTAGTTTTTTATTTCTAGTTTCAAGAACATTATTTTGTGAAAAATATATCCTGTAATTTGTAGATTTCACTTTTATACCATTCTTTAAACCTGCTATTGCATGATCTGACCCTTTTCGAAAAGAGCTTAGAAATTTGTACTTTCCAATGAGATTTTTCCTTCTCACCTCTCATTTTCTTCTTCTTTCCTTAACTGACCTACTTCTCTCCTTTCTTCCACAAACACTGAGTAATATGAGTCAGGTAATTTCCAAAATGTGTTAGGAATATCATATAAATAAAATAATATCAATAGTATCAATTTGTATGCTTGCTTTAAATTTATCATCAATTTGAGAAAGCTAATATTAACTTAAAATGTTTCTATTTTTTCCATTACCTTAAAATGGTTTCTATTTTCTGGATGTAAGAACTTAATATCTCCCATCAAGTTCTTTGTCTCTGCATTTTATGTAAATCTATATAGCTAAGGAGCCCTATTCTACTTATAAAATGTTTTTTCTCTTTTTAGAACACTCGTAAATTCTACCTCATCAAAAAGCTTTCTGAGATCAGAATTTAGAGGTATGCAAAAATTAGGGTTTGTAAAACCAACTGCCCATCTGGTTCTCCCCTTAGCTTCTCTGTCCTCTAAAGTATTTCATGTCCAGAGAAATAAGGAAATTTTCTCAGGGGACAATGTATTGTTAGGCTTAATATTGTAAATTAGATTTAGATTTTTCAGTGACTCTGGGCATATGACATGTCTCTCTATAATTTTATGAGTCAGTAAATTCAAGAATGTATTATAAAGTGGTTACACATTTGCTTTATACAACTGTGTGTTTCTGTGTGTATGTCTGTGTGTGAGATAGAGAGAGACAGAGAGAGAAGGAGAGAGAGGGAGAGAGAGAGAGAGAGAGAGAGAGAGAGAGAGAGAGAGAGAACTAAAAAGTCCCTTCTCGACAGATGGCTTGTGCCATTTTGAATTTAGTCTCCCTAAGGAGTAAACCCTTGTAGAGGCTATTAAAGCTTCTGTTTGCATGAGAAAATGCTACTTCAATATTGATGGCTATATCTATGTGACCTCCATTGAAAACAAAGTCACAGAGATTTACCCTTAATTCAGAAAGAGTAAAACAATGAGACTGGAAAGCTAAACTCTCCCAGCGTTATTTGAATCTTTAAGAACTGATTAAAGTGACAGCAGGGTAACACAACTGAATAACTCAATACAAGATTTGCCTCTAGGAATAAAAATAAAATAGGCACATTACTCCTAAAGACACATATTTTATTTAGTTGTTAAGAGTAGAGTGTTGGAATTTTTGAAGAACTGTTGCTATTTAATAGAGGTGAAAGTTTTAATGTGAATACTGCCTGTGTGAGTGTGTGTGCAAAGTTGGCGTGACACATTCTGCTCAAATTAGACTTCTAAATAACTGGTAACAGCTGTGGTGCTTAGAAATTGGTTTGAGTTAAATGATGATGTCATTTTCTTATACAAGAAAAATAGGTGTAGTCATTGAATAGAGGAATATATAACTTGCTTTTTCACCTAAAAGATAGTTATAGGTATGTTTTTGTTAAAACAATGTACATACATATGAAACTCATTTAAACCATTAAATTTTTCATCAGTATCTGTATTTAATAAAGAATATATGCCCCTTAGTAGCAGGCATAAGAATAAAAATTATTCATGGCCAAAAGAAAAATGACCAAAATAAAAATCATGAATTGTTATTCACAAGATACACCAAGATAATATAAGAATTCTTTTATTTCTTGGTTTAGATACCTAATATATAAAAAAACTAGAAACTTTGCCCACAAAAAGAAAACTGAGATCTTGGTAAACATACAAATTTGTATAATTTCATTCTTATTTTCTAAAAGAACCTACATAGCAAACGCTAATAAATAAAAATTACTCATAGTAAATAATTAATTTATGTTTTCTTATTTCTAAGTACTGGTTAGAGGTTAATATAAGGATATGCTTGTTTAATTGTTAGGAAAACATTAGACAATAAGCACAGTCACTTGATTTCTAGTCCATCTACTTATGATCATTAAGGAAAAGGATGTTATTTAGGTGGAGGAAATTTTTTTGTTTCTAGAGGTTTGAAAACATGAGTAAGTTTGTTTTGAAATCTCTTTATACTTTAGATAGAGAAAACAATAAGGAACACAATGAACTTACCTTGACATTTTCTCATAAAAGGTTGGTTTCTGAAAAAAGCTTTACACATTTGTGTGAAAATATTTCATTCACATTACTGGTTGAAGGAAAAAACAAAAGAAATGAATATTTTTGTTTTGTAACTCAAATTATGGCTCCTTTAAGTGTCTTTCCTTCTGAAGCTACACAATTAAAAAAATCATTTTAAAAGATAACACTTTCTCATTCAGAAACAAGGAAGACAAGTGTTCATCCAAGGGAACCAGAGAGTTTGCGCTTTTTGTCTCTGAAACAGGTGAATGAGTCTGGCACTAGCATATTTTTTTATTTATTTGTTTACTTACTTACTTATTTTCACAAAATGACCAGTTCCTATCACTTCAGCTATTAGATATATAAGGGCAAATAGTAATTTGAGTCTCTCTCTTCTACAAATCTTGTGTGAACTAAGTATAAATTCTCAAAATGGCTTTCTGAGAGAAAGAAGGAAAAAGTGTTTATGGAGACACTTAGAAGAAGAAGTAGTTCCAAAAGAAGTGATGATGATACAATATGATAAGCAAAAAATGTTTGCTATGCCCTACAGTGGGCTGGAACATCTCCTGTATGAGCTATTTCACAAAACGATTTCACAGGCAAATGGTTTAATGCATGGCCAGCCAATTTAGCCTTTATTTTAAATATATTCTTTATGCATATAGATATTTTGAGATTGTGCCTTCTGGAATGATTACTGAAACCACATTGAAAAGTCATTATGCAGAAACATGGGTGTACAAATAGTTCATAGCTTAGGGGAACTATAAATAGAACTGACTGAATCTTGTTAAAGAGTTCATGTCCTGGTTATTTAAAAGAACTATTTTGGTGGCATCGATTAACTATAACACTTTTAATTTGCACTTCACTAAAATAAAGTATCAAAAACAATCACATTTGATTTTTGGAAAAGAATATGATAAAAAATGCACCAAATTAGAAAATGAAATATGGCAAATTCCAACAAAGGAAATGCTTCATTTTCCATTAGGTCAAAATTCCCTAATATCAATTATATTAAAGCAAGTACCTATAATTTTTAGGTTAATACATTAGTGAGCAATAGTAATTGAGAAATATGAACCATCTATACCCCCAAAACATTGATAATTTGCAATAATAAATTATTGTGAAGTGAATCACTCTTTTCTTATCCAACAAAGTCAAGTACATTATTTTAGGATAACACTAGTTATTATCAGAAGGTAGAAGAAAATACAATTTAAAAATTTTAGAAATTTTCATAAAATGTACAGTAATCAAATAGCAGACTAGCTTCGATAAATTGCAACACAGCCATTTTAGACAATTGTACTTCTGAATGATATGCTTACTTTCCTATCACTTCTTTCAGAGAATCCCTAAGAGAGTAACAAAATCTCCATTTCAACATTCCCACATGGTTTTCACTTTTAATGTTTATTTCCTAGTATTCAACAATTTTTTGAAAAGTAGATAATATTTGTATACTTTTAGTGGTTTACTAAAGGACACTGAGACATACTTTACATTGAACATAAATATAGTCATATCTGCATATATATGAAATATGTATGTTCTATGTATATGTTTATGACTATGTGGCATCCTACTTCAGCATCTTATATGATTGTAACATCTATCCTAAGTAAAAGCTACTCTATGTTAGGTTTAATGTGTATAGTTTTATCTCTGAATGTGAAGCTTAATTAGAACTACTTAAATTAAGACCATATAATGAAAAGATGGACAAATATGTAGATCCTGGGCCTGATAATAGGAGCCTAGATTTCCATTTAGTCCTTTCCCTGAATATATTGTTACTGTTTTCTCTAGTTTTCTGTCTATTTAGCTATAAATAATCATAATGCAGCATAACAAATTAGCCAACATTAATCTCATTTTAAATACTTTAAGTGTGCAAACCTCATAAAAAGTAATGTGAAACATCATGAAGCTTTAAGAGTTCAAAGGAGATTGTGTCATAGACCTTGAATAGAATTAGCTACTTAACTCTGTGTCCGCTGAAGCATTATTCACATAGACTGCTGAGGTATGTGGTGGGAAAATTAAGCCCATAAACAGCAGGAAAGATGTTTTTACAACATATGCCGATGAAATAGTCATTTGCCATCACTTAATTAAATGAACCCAAAAGATAGTTTGTTGGGCTTTTATCCAAAAACAGAGAGTCTGGTAGGGAATTGTAAAAGCTTTAAAATTAGAGAAAATCACTCTGAATTCATTTAAAATTAAACTGTTATGGTTTAGTTTAGATCTGCCTTATTAATCCATATTAATGGTTATTAATCACTTGAGTGATTGTTTCCACAAATTAGAAAGAGAACACTTTTTCATAAAATGCACAATGAAATTATATTAGTATGAAAAACAGAATGATTCAAATGAAATAATACTAAGTTTAAGTGCTATTACCAGATGGACTTAGATATATCTCTCACTTGTTTAATAGAGTCAACAAGTGACTCAATAAATCAGCCAATAAGTGTGATCGCCTGTGCTGTATTCATGGCTTTGATGAAAACATGAAGGATTCATCATGTTATTATTGGATCATTCCTAGTCAACTCATTTAAGAGAGAACCAGATAATTAGGGCATTAGAAAGAAGACCAGTAATAATTCACCCAAACCAAAATAGATCAACTTGAATTTTATCCTAAGACTCTAAACATAAGCTAAAGTGTGAATCTGGGAATTTTTCTCTCTGGAGTTCAGGCAGAATGTACAATTCTTAGTAATTCAGCCTTTATATTTCCATCAAAAGAACTGAGAGATAGCTGCCTGCAGTGTTTACAAAGACAGGGTATCCTGGAGAAGTTAGTGTTCTATCCATTAGCAGTAAGACAATTAGGAACACTGAGTTATAGTAAATACTCCAATGTCCTTTGACTCTTTCAAGCTTTTCTTTCTATTTCTTACTTAAAATTTATTATTAATGCATTAATTAATCAATGACTATCGTTGCTTACTTTATGCTTATTACTTTTGAAAATTTTAGAAGAATCAATAGGTTTAGCTACAATACACAAAGATGCATCCAAAGTACTGCAACACAGGACATCTTTGCTGTTGCATGGTTTTTTTTTTAATTTTGTTTTGTTTGAAGTCCACAGCCAGTGGTCTTCATAGTTTACTCTTGGTTCTACACTGATGAATCACTCCAGTCATGCTTGCGGGCATAGGGAACCCTTCGCAGTGCCCAGCATGTTTTGTGCAAGGAAAGCACCTACGATATATTTGCTCTCAATGCAGCATAATTTAGCAGAATAACTTCGATGCACTCTTTTCGCTTCCTGGTATAAGCTTAAAATAAACAAATTTATTTATTAGTGAAAATAAAAGCACTGAAGACAAAATTCCTAGGTTTACTGAAAAATAATATACTGTCCATACAGTTTCCATTCCTTTTTCCCTTAACAAACTCTTACTAATAAATTAGCTTTCTATTTACATTGCCCTCTGGGGAAAAACAATTAACAGCTGCTGACAAAAGCAGTAAGATGAGTTGTTGGAAAGTTTAGGTTTTTTTTTTTAACTTTTCCTCCAGCAATTATTGTTCTGTAGTTTATAATCACATTTTTTGAAGCTTTTGATCATGAAGATGGAGGAAGCAAAAGCTTACTAATGAAATCCAGGACATATAACCTAGGAACGTCAAAGTGGCTTAGAGCAACTAAACACTAAACTAGTGATGGAGAAAAGGTTTTTTTTCTGTAGAACCTGAGAACATCTTACAGAATTCTTAAAAGGCTGAGAAAGCAGAAAATAATTCTTTGACTACATAATAATGATAATATCTTATGGAATTATTATAAGGCTGAGAAAGCAGAAAATGATTCTTTGACTACATCATCATCATCATCATCATCATCATCATCATCATCATCATCATCATCATAAAATATCCCCGTATCTCCTCCATATTTAGGTAGAAAGTTTTTGAGACAACAAAGTGGCCCATCAGATGATTCAGTTAGAAACAAAATAGACATATATTATTTACATGATGGCTAGAATTATGGAAGGAACTATAAGCCTTTAAGCAGGTTTAAATCAACATGTCTCCATTGTGGACCAGAGAGAAAAGCAGATCCGCAGGATCTATAGCTGTCACTTATCCCAGACACTCTCTTATCTCCTCCAGGATCGTGATGAAGATAGTAACTAAGTTTAATATCCCCCTCTAAAACCAGATTGACCCAGATAGAAAAAGAAAGGCAAAAGAAAATAGAATATTCAATGAATAGCACTGTAGCACTGTCCTCCCATTGTTCATCAATTTGCTCGAGTGGGCACCAGTAACACCTCCACTGTGACTTCTTGTTAGTGTTTTTTTTCTCACTTTACATATATTTTTTAAATTTTTATTTTGGCGTATCAAATATGCCACAGGGAACTTGCCAGACTCTGCCATGCGGGTGGGATACTTTCAGTAGCTTGCTGGGCTCTCCAAGAGGGTTGGAGGAATTGAGCCTGGGTTCAGCCACGTGCAAGGCAAACGCCCTACCCGCTGACCTATCACTCCAGCCCATTCAATGAATAGATCTTAAATTATAAATTCATTATATTTAAAATAGATTGTGACTGAGATATCTTGAGTGGATAAATTCAGTTTTTTTTTAATTCCAGAAGTAGATATAGGTACATATATTCAATAGAGCTAATTGAGTTCAGAAAAAAATATACAAATATTTTAAGTTTTTTACTCTATGTAGTAGTCTTATAAAACTCTGAAAAGGGTTAATATACTCATATGTATCATAAAGTGAAATGAGAGAATGTTAAGTTGATAATTATATACTCCTCGGGGAATATGCAGCTCCTGAATATAGATACATGGTTCCAGAACTACAATAGAAATACTTCTTTTAGAAAATATAAATTTTTAATCACAAAACTGACTTTTGGTGGTAATCAATATGAATTTTCACCAAAGAAAATAATTTCATATATAAGACTTTTTATAATTATGTAATCTGTGGAATCTAGACTTGAGCAGGAATAAGCAAAATTCCAACTCTGTGTGAAATGTTTATGCTCTACAGTATGTGATGAAATACATCTGAGCTTCATTTTCTTCATTTGTAAACAGAAAATAAATTTTTTGTATTTCATAATTATTGTGGAATCAAATGTTGGTTAATGTGAGAACATTTTCAAACTTAAAAACCTTTTAGAGATATGTATCAGGTCACAACACTCAATATAATAGCAATTACAGAGTATTTACTATGTGGCCATGTTTACTTATAAAATTACTTACGAAAGGTCAAATATGATGTATAAACACATGCTTAAATATATTTACCATAATGGAATTATCCTATTTGTTCTGTCTCTCTGTAGAATTATAGACTAATACATATTTTAAGAAAACATTTATAAAATATTAAAGTAAATGGAGAAAGTACTGAATACATTGATAGTAAAAATGCCAGTTCTTGGCCAGGGATATAGCACAGTAGTAGAGTATTAAAACAGTTTATATGAGGCCATATTTTTAATTCCTGCCACTACAAAAATATGTAGCACTGTAGCACTGTCCTCCCATTGTTCATTGATTTGCTCGAGCAGGCACCAGTAATGTCTCACAACAAATTGTGAGACTTGTTACTGTTTTTGGCATATCGAATACATCACAGGTAGCTTGCCAGGCTTGCTGTGGAGGCAAGATGCTCTCAGTAGCTTGCAGGACTCTCCTAGAAGGGTGGAGGAATCAAAAAATATATATAAATAAATAATATATTTATTCTCCCTAAATATTCTATAGACAAATATATAACTTCAAATACTATTCCAACCTGTTTTTCTTTATTTTCCTCATTTTTGTATTTCATGCTTTTCCTCCTTTTCTATTGCATTCTTTCTTAGTTTTACCCTTCTATTCTAATTTTTATCCATGTTCCCCTCTACTTCCTTTCTTTCTTATAATTTAAGTACACAATAAAAGCAATTTATTTAATAAATGTTAAAGGGAGACATTAGTATACTGGAAGGTTGGGGCAAGTAAACTTCTTTCATTAACTATTACCAAAAATGTATAAACTGTTATAGATACACAATAAGATATAAAATAAGGTGCATTTTAGAGCCGGAAATGGGCTGCTTTTTCCCATCTCCCTGCCCTTGGGCATCCTGGCAGTCACACCCATGTACTGCCTGGGATGCCAGTTAAGCGCATTAACGGGCATGACCCAGAGACTTACAAATGAATCTCAAAAAAGCAGCACATTGCAAAGGTGTCTCAGGACACCAATTATTTAAAATTTTTTAAATACAGGAGCACGTGGCTGCTTTTGCAGCCACGCAACCTTTTATATTATTCATACAAGCAATAAATAAAATACAAGCAATACAAAATAAATTAATTTAGCACCTGTGGGCAGTCTTGGGTGGTGGGAAAATTCAAAATAATGGTGGTGGGAAGGTGTAATGGTGGTGGGATTGGTGGTGAAATATTGAAAGTAATCAATTATTATGAACAACTTTCACTGTCACTGTCTTCCCGTTGTTCATCAATTTTGCTCCAGCAGACCCAGTAACGTCTCCACTGTGTCACTAGTTACTGTGTGTCGCATATCAAATATGTTACAGGTAGCTTGCCAGGCTTGGCCGTGTGGGTGAGATACTCTGAATAGCTTGCAGGGCTCCCAAGAGGGGCGGAGGAATCGAACCTGGGTTGACCGGGTTGTCGTCGTGCAAGGCAAATGTCCTACCTGCTGTGCTATCACTTCAGCCATAAAGTGCATTTAAAAACATGTTAAAATATCCACATTATCTTGTGATAGAGTTCTGAACTTTTTCACCAAAGCACAAAGCACAAAGCACAAAGCACAAAGGATAACTTCAATAAATTATTTTCACAAAAAATAAATTATTTTTTATAAATAATGTAAGTGAAAAAGGTAAGATGCAACATGCAAAAGTTATTTTCAGCACATAAAGTAGGGGAAAAAACACTATCCATATTTATTTCTTCTTAAGTGAGTTTTAGGAGTTTTGTCTTTCATGATATTTTAAGTCTAAATTGTTTAATTATTGGCATAATGCTGTTCATAATATTTCCTTAATTTAATATCTGTAGACACTGTAATAATCTCATTCCTTTAATTTGGATTTTTTGTCCAAATTTTTTGTCCTTACTAGTAAGGTTTTGTTGATATATTGTTCCAATACCATACTCTCTCATCAGAGTTCCCAATTCTCATTTTCACCATGTTTTCAGTTCCCTCTCCTCATTTTTCCCTTCAACTTCTCCATCCCTTCCCCCAAGAAGCTCAGTTCTGTAGACCAGAACTTAGGTTTTATTGATTTGGGGCATTTTTTTATTTCCTCACTATGTTTGTTTACATCCCATATATGAGAGATATCATTGTATATATAAAATATCATTATATATGTATATATATACATATATATCTCCCTATCCTTTTCACTAACTTGACTCAAAATAATGATCTCCAATTCCATCATGTAGCAGTAAACTGCCTGATTTTTTTAAGAAATTAGTATAACTTTATGTGTATATTATAATAGTTTCTTTATGTAATTATCTGAGCTTGAACACTTTTTTTTCAGATTTGAGCTATTGTGAATAGTACTATAATTATCATATGAGTGCAGATATCTCTTCTGTGAAGACTATTGGGTCCTTGGGGTAAATAGCATGAAGCATAATTGCTGGTTAACATGGAAGTTCAAGTCTAGTTGTTTTAGTATCTTATGGAAAGTTTCAGTTTATCTCATGACTCAAATTTTTATGGGGTTAATTTCCTTGTCTTATTCAGGTTTACATGTGACTTATAGTATTTGAATATTAACTCTTTGTCAGTTGAGTAGTGGGAAAATAATTTCTTCCAGTTTGGGGAGTATCATTTTATTCTGGTCCTTGTTTCTTTTGCGGTGTAGCAGATTCTTAGTTTGATACAGACCCAATTATTTATCTTCCCTTTTATTTTCTTGGCAGGGATTCAGGTCTGATATCAAGTTTTTAATCCATTTTGAGTTGAATTTTGTATATGATGTGAGAAAGATATCTTGGCTCGTTTTTAAAAAGGTGACCATCTAGTTTTCCAGGTACCATTTGTTACATAGGCTTTCCCTCCTCCTCTTAATAGTCTTCTGCTTTGTCAAAGACTTTTTAATTGTCCATATACTTGAGGGTTTGTCTTTGGAGGTCTGATTACTACTGCATTGGTCTGAAAGTTTATCTTTGTTCAGTATACAACATTATCATGAATTCTACAACTTTATTGTATAATTTAAAGTTGGGAAAAGAGAAGTCCTTCATCTTCTTCTTTAGTCTAGGATTGCTTCAAATATTCAGGGTTTATTATTACTACATAAATATTTCAGTAGTATTTGGTCTGCCTTTTAAAGTTTCATGGATATTTTTATGGGAACTGTATTAAGATAGTATTGCCCTTTTTATGGCAATACTCATCTATGAACTGGAGATGTGTTTCTATTTCCTTTTATCTTCTTTATTTCTTTTTGTGTGCTTTATAGTTTTAACTTTCATTTCTTTTTATAAGTAATATGTAGGTATTTGGCTTCTGGGGGGCATAATTGTGAATGAGACTTTTTTTTAATTCTCTCTTCTGTCTCATTCTTTGTATGTAAAAATGCCATAGAGTTCTGAGTGTTGATTGTATTTGAGTTTATTGTTTCTGGGAATTATTTTTTTAATTTTTTTGTAGAGACTTGCTGTGCATATAGTAATATTTTTGTTTTTATTAATATGTATTAATTATACTAATTGATTTGCATATATTAAACCATTCTTATATCCCTGGGATAAATCCTACTTGACTATGGTATGCAAGCTTTTCAATATATTGTTAAATTCAGTATACTAAAATATGTTGAGAATCATAGCATCTATATTCATCGGGGTTATATGCCTATAATTTATTTTTCTAAAGATATCTCTGCTTTGGGTATTGGGTAATGTTGCTCCATAGAAACTATTCAGGAGGATTCCTGGTTTTTAGACTTTCTGGAAGAGCCTGAAAAAGACTGGGATTAAGTTTTCTTTATGGATTTGGAACAATTTGTAAGAAAATCTATCTGAGCTTGTGCTTTTGTTTTGGGGAAGACTTTTGACTATGTTTCAATTTCTCTGATGGTATTTGGTTGTTCTTGTACTTTAGTCTTAATTCAGACTTGTAAGGTTATAGAAGTTAAAAAAAATCAATTCTCCTTCAGTGCTTAAAGATTTTCATAGTAATCCCTGACCTCTGTAGTTAAGCTGATTCCAAGGCACTAAATTTTCTGAGGCACAATTGGGAATGGGGTTGTTTTTTAATAACTCTTTCTTCTCTTTTTTTATTTGTATACAGGAAAGCCTTGGACTTTGGGGTAGTGATTTTGTAACCTGTCACTTTATTACACAAATCTATTGTTTCTAAGAGGTTATTTTGTACAGTCTTTAGGAACTTCTAAGTATAGTACTATCTTATCTGCACATATTGATAGCTTGACTTCTTCCTTTCCTATTTGGATGCCCTTGGAATTTTTTTCTTGCCTAACTGCTATAGCAAGTACATCCACTAGTATTTTGAATAGAAGTGGTGAGAGTGGGCACTCTTGTCTTGTGCCTGATCTTAGGGGAAAGGCTTTTAGTTTTTCCCCATTTAGATTTAGAAGGAAGACTTTTAGTTTTTCCCCATTGAGAATAATGCTCGCCATGGACTTGTGGTAGATGGCTTTGGTTATATTGAGGAAAGTTTCTTAAACCCCGTTTTGCTGAGAGTTTTCATCATGCATCTGTGCTGTATCTTGTCAAATGCTTTCTCTACATCTATTGAAATGATCATATATTTTTACCTTTTAATTTTAATGGTATTGTATACTATGTTGATTCACTGTGGATGTTAGGCCACTCTTGTATCCTTGGTCTAAATTCTACTTGGTAATGGTGTATGATCTTTTTAATGAGTTATTGGATTATATTTGAAGGCCCAGATGAATTCACTAGTGAATTCTTTCAAGTCTTTGAAGAGACCCTGCTGACAATTCTTTTCAAGCTTTTCCAGGGAACTGAAGATACAGAAACATTCCCAAACAATAACTATGATGCAGTATCACCTGAATAACAAAAGCAGACAGAAACAACACACACACACACATACACACACACAGAGCATGATAGGGTGATATCCCTGATAAACACAAATGCAAATATCTTCGACAAAATACTAGCAAATGTTCTTTTCTTGTTTCCTAGTGGGGGCTGGAGCGATAGCAAAGTGGGTAGGGAATTTGCCTTGCACATGGTAGACCCAGGTTCAATTCTTCCACCCCTTTCACAGAGCCTGGTGAGCTACCAAGAGTATCCTGTCTGCATGTCAGAGCCTGGCAAGCTCCCCATGGTGTATTTAATATGCAAAAAGCAGTAACAAGAAATCTCACAATGGAGACGTTACTGGTGCCCACTCGAGCAAATCAATGAAGAATGGGAGGACAGTGCTAAAAGTTTCCTAATGAAACCCAGTTTTGCTATAATTTGCCTTTTAACAGAGCCTAGGCTGTATGGTATATGTTCCAGTATATGGTATATTCATTCTCATTTGTTTCTGAAAATCTTTTGATTTTTTCTCTAGTTTTATCTTTGACCTACTTGCTATTTATTTTGCAGTGAGTTTTTTTTATCATTTCCAAATGTTTGCATTTTTAAACCACTTATGTTGTGATTGATTTCCGTTTTCAAATCCTCCTGGTCTCAAAGGTTGGATGACATAATTTCAATATTCTTGATTTCATGGAAATACGCTTTGTGATCCAAGATGTGGTCTATCTCAGAGAATGACCCATTTGCAGTAGAGAAGAATGTGTTCTCAACTTTTGTGAATTGAAGGGCCCTATGTATGGTCAGTTAGGATCATTTCTTCTATTTTTTCCTTCAAAGCTAGTGTTTCCTTATTGAGTTATTACCTTGTTCATCTACCCAGAAGTGAAAAGGCTTATGTATCTGTAGGATAACAATTGCCACAAGGAGCTTAGATTTATTAGGTTGCACCCATAACAATGTCCCTTGTCACTCCCATTCCTTTGTTTATCTGTAACCACTTCTATGCTCTCCACCCCAACCAATTAATCAGCTTTTCCCCTAATCAGAATCTGTTAATTTGTAATGTCAGATCCTTCTAGGACACTGGACTTGTATTGTAAGTTAATATTGCCTTTTCTCCTCTCCTTATGTCTTTTGAATAGTTTAATGCAATGTTCTTTTTGTATAGATACAGGAAGACAGTTAATATTATGCTTTGTAACTTAGGATTTAATTGGCTTTGAATATTATTCATTTCTGGGCATTTGCTTTCTCAACTTAAGCTTCAGTTACCCTCACTTCCTAGCTCCCCCAAAAGCAGGGTCCTGATGAGGGACTGGATGGAACCAGGGCAAGCGGTAAGCTATGTGCTACCCTAGCATAGAGATGGGCCAGACTAAAGTGCCACGATACTTAACTATAGGTTAAGAGTTTGATCATAGACAAATGCTGTCATGATCAAAAGTAATGATGAGACTAGGACCCTGCTAGGGATAGGAAAGACTATCTAGCCTGAGCACTGTAGTCTGAGATCGAGATGGCCCTAGGAGAGCAATTCTATAAGCTTAAAGTATTTTTTACTGTGTCTATACAAAATGACTTATATTATGTATGCTTATATGTTTGTTGGACAAGGAGAGGAGAAACACACCCAAGAGACTCTGTTCTAGGGTGGGTTGATCTGCTAAATGAGAATCTCTCCTAGAAGCAGCTTTCTGGTATGTCCTGACTAGTTTGGATGAGACTGAACATTTCTCCCCTTCAAGCTGCCTTTAGTAAATAAATTCAGTATATTGTAAGAAGCAGTTTTCCTTTTCTCACAGAAACCTGGCTAGTCTTGGACGTGCAGATCTCAGGTGCTAGCCAGACCTGATCTTTGAGATGTAAATTCCAGGCTCTAACAGACTAGTCTTTGGGATATAAATCCAAGTGCTTGTTATAGCCCAAGAAAGATTTCAGTCTTGGTTTTGTATCTTCATTCCGGAGGCCAAAATTACTGGCCTGCAGATGCAAAGAAACAATGTATGTTTTGCTGCCTCAGTGTTCTTTCTGTAACTCCTTTTGATGACATCACTGCATTGTGCCCTATAGAGGTACCATGATCTAAGGGGATTTTCGGGGCTCTCAGGGGAACACATGCTTGAGAGAACCTAGGGGTCATAGGTCTGAGAGAACCTGGGCACTCCATGACATAAATTTCTTTTATGGGATATAATAAGACTGTAAGAATGGGCTGGTAGAGGCAGAGGAGAGACAGGAGTGAATGGAGAGAGGACTGGAATAAATTGCAACTGAGATCGACCAGTCTGGCCCTCGTTTCCTTCCTTTGCATGCCCATTGCCTTCGACCTCCCTGGAGTGGGGGAAACGACCTGAGACTACCGAACGCAGATGACGGGAGAGATAGACCACTGCTGTCTTTTTGTGTTTACACATATATCCACATAGTGTTCCAGAATAAAGAATGGAATTAGCGCATGAGTGTCTCTGGAGAAGCCAAGGTCTGCCAGCCAGATCATATACAGGAGGATCCAGGGATGAAAGAAAGCCTTCTTTTTGTTCTTGGTACATCTATCTAAAGGCTTAAAACTTATGTTGTTATTTAAGAGCCAAACTTCAGCTTCACTAATTCTCTATATTATTTTCTAACTGACTTTTGCAAAGATTTATTTTTTTTAATTTATTTCTTTCTACTTAACATTGGCTTGAATTTGTTCTACTTATCTTAATTTCTTAAAACGGAAGCTGATATCGTCTTCTAATACTTTCCTAATGGAGAGTAATTGGAGAGTTAGTAACGGAGAGTTAGTAAATTTCACATACTTTGGTATCTGTTCTAATTTTTATTCAGCACAAAAGCACTTAATTTTAAGTGCTTCAATTTATTTTGGATGCCTTTCTTTACCAAGGATTATGAAGAATTATGTTATATAAGTTTCAAGAATTTGTACTTACCTGTCATCATTCTATTTCTGGTATTTAATGTCATTGTTATCAGAAAATAAGCATTGTATGACTTGACTCACTTAATTTTCTGATGTAATTTTAATGGTATAAAGAATCATCATTGTTGAAAAATATTTGGTGTGCAATTACAAGGTGATATGTATTCTGTTGTTGGGTGGAATGTTTCAGAAAGTGTATCAAATAAGTCAAATTAATAATACAAATCAACTATTACTAATTTTGTCTACTGATTTTTTCAGTATTGAGAAGAGATAATAAATTTTTTCAAAAGTATTCATGAACTTGTATTTTTAATTCTATTTATTTTGTTTCAGATATTTTGAGGCTCTAACGTGATGTATACATTTTTACATTCTTTTCTTTTCAGGATGAATCAAGAAACCTTATAATTACCATCTTATTCTTCAATAACATTCCTTTGTCTGAAATATACTTTTATAATATTAATGTTGTCTTTTAATTTTAGTTAAATTAGTTAAATAAAGGAATATCTTTTGTCCTTTCATTTATCAAGTTTTATTATATGTTTGAAATATATATCTTACAGACAGAACACAGCTGAATCTTTTTAAAACCAATTTTAAAAATCAGTGCCTTTTGAATTTTATATCTAAATTTTTAGTATTTCATGCAATTATTGCTATTTTAAGTTTTAGCAAATCTTTGTATTTATTCATATAGCTATGTATTTTTTAAAAATTTTATTAGTGAAACACCATGAGATACAGTTGTAGACTTACAAATTTTTGTGCTTGGGTTTCAGTTATACAATGTTCCAGTACCCATCCCTCCACCAGTGCCCATTGTCCATTATTTACATTTTTTAAAAAAATTTTGTTAGTGAAACACCATGAGGTACAGTTGTAGATTTACAAATTTTTGTGCTTGGGTTTCAATTGTACAATGATCAAACACCCCTCCCTCCACCAGTGCCCATTTTTCACCACCACAGGTCCCAGTATCCCTCCCACCTCCATCCCCCCGTCCCACCCTGACTCTGTGGCAGGGTATTCCCTTTTGTTCTCTCTCTCCTTTTGAGTGTGTTGTGTTTCGTAAAAGAGGCATTGAGTGGCAATCATGGTTGGTCTGTAGTCCACTTTCAGCATAGCTATGTATTTTTGAGATTTTGGGGTTTTTTTTTCTGGTTTTTGGTGGGAAGTTTTATTATTAGTAGGTTGTCTTTATTATTTTAATATATGATTCACGATCACTATCACGATCATCCTGTTGTTTGTTGATTGCCTCCAGCAGGCACCAGTAACATCTCCTTCGTCCTAGCCCTGCGATTCTAAAAAGTGCCACATTCAAGGCTCTTTCAGGGTTAGGAGAATGAGACGCATCATTGTTACTGGTATTTGGCATATTGGGTACACCACGAGGAGTTTGCCAGACTCTGCTGTGTGAGCAGGTCACATTTGGTAGCCTGCCAAGTTGTCCAAACAAGAATGAGATAATAAGATGTCACGCGGCCACAAATGCAGCCGCATACTTCTGGGAGCTGGGTTTTATAAACCACTCTCCATATGCATGAAGGTACTGGCAGAGGAACAAAGGCATGTGGGTTCTGGGGCTGAGATCTCTAAGCCTGCTCGGTGGAGCTGAGCATCCTCCACCCAGATCCTCCATCTTCCAGTAGGCGGGGGTCACACCCACCAACTGCCCCTTCCCCCCGGCGCTGTGTAATCCCATCAACGGCCAAGACCCAGAGAATATAAATATATGATTAGTAGTTTAAAGTATTACTCTTAACTTATAAGAATTGAATATGTGGGGGCAGGTAGATAGATAGATCAGTGTGCAGGGTGCTTGCCTCATTTGCAGCAGACCCTGGCACTCCATATGTTCTCCTGAGTACTACCAGGAGTGAGTCCTAAACATAGTGTCAGAAATAAGGCACGATGCAACAATGAGTTTGACCCCCACCAAAAATTAAAAAAAAATATGTATTTGATTATTACTATCATAACTATACATTTCCTTCTTTGATGTGCTACGTAAGTTTAGGAAAATAATAGTGTAGCAGACTTTTATCCCTGTATGTTTCCTACTTAATTCTATTGGAGTTGAATCTTTACGTGTCTCAAGGAATAGCAGATATAAAGGTAAAGGCCCTCCCGTTGATCGTCGATTTGCTCAAGCGGGCCCAGTAACGTCTCCATTGGAGACTTTGTTGTTACTGTGTCTGGCATATCAGATACTCTCGGTAGCTTGCCGGGCTCTCCGAGAGGGGCGGAGGAATCGAACTCGGGTCGGCCATGTTGGCCGCTTGTAAGGCGTACGCCCTACCCGCTGTGCTATCGCTCCAGCAGATATATTTTTAGATATATTTTAAATTTGTTTTTATTTTTACTTTTATTCAGGCAGTGTGATTTACAAGCCTAACCATAAAATAATTGTTTCAGACATACAATGTTTCAATAGCAGTCCCATTGCCAATGTCCCCTTCCTCCACCCATGTGCCCAGTTTCCCTCAACCCCCTAGTCTACACCTTTTGTAGGAATATGAAAAATTTGTTTCATGTTTCTTGCTTCGACAAAACTTAAAAAAAAAGTCAACTAGAAGTTATTGATTGCTATATGATTTTAGACAGACAGTCTCTCACCCTGTTTGATTGATTGCTATATGATTTTAGACAGACAGTCTCTCACAGGGTGAGAGACTGTCTGAGTTCAACATGTCGACCAAGACCATTCATGGTAACTCGCAGTTCCAGAAGGCAGAATCTGAACGATGGACATGGGAGTCTCCCCGTGGACGATTCCACAACGAAATGGACCACATCATATTCAATCGACGGTTTTGCCTGACTGATGTCGCTGTTGTCCCAAAATTTCGAACGGGAACGGACCACCGTCTCCTTCGTGCAAAATTCTACTTCACAGAGCGGGGAGAAAGGGCTGCAAAGTCCAAAAACAGAACTCCCAGAATGACCACCAACTGGGAACTCTTTGGTACTATTGCGGCAACATGGGAAGATGCCATTGTTGACAACATTGACGAGGAATACGATCGACTGGTTCAGAACCTCCATGAATGTGTGAGGAACGCCAAGAGAGAGATAGTCACAAAAAATCGCCTATCTTCGAAAACTCTTGAGCTAATTCTCCAGCGTGGTTTGGCGCATGCCTCAGGCAACCGCAAGCTAACATCCCAGTTCGCAAAGCAGTGCAGAGATGCGATCAAGGAAGACCTCAAAGAGAGAAGAGCAGAAGTACTGGTAGATGCGGCAGAAGCCGGAAAAGTATTCATAACGCCTGCCTGTCCTTAGCCAACTAGAAGACCAAGATGACTGCCCTCCGACGTCCTGATGGATCCATCACATCCTCCAGAATGGCAATGAAGAATATTATCCATGACTTCTACTCAAATCTCTTCGATAGCCATGTCTACTTGCCAACATACCAAATTCCACAGGATGGACATGTCGTTCCCAACGTTCTCCCTTCCGAAATCCGACACGCCATTTCGTCGGTAAAGAAACAAACAGCACCCGGCCCAGACAAGGTCAGACCTGAACACCTGAAGAACCTGCTATCGCGGCTTTTACAAACTTAAACACTTGTAATTCTACCATGTTGACTATAGTTTTTTTTTTTTTAATAAAAAGAACTTGTTTTTCTTAACCATGTACACAATTTACTAAGAAGTTCAGAGGTAGCTTTAGTTACTTATACTGCTGTGTTTTTCCTAATGGTCTATGATAGTGGAAATTCTTCCTTTTTAACTGGAAATTCTGAGACATAAATTTCAGTCTCATCTTTATAAACACCTAATGTAACTGAACAAATCACTTATTTTTCCCATTGTTCCATTTCTCCATGTAAAAACTTAATTAGGCTAAAAATATTTCTAAATGTAGACTGTAATAACTGAACACAGAGCATTGTAAAAATTCTGGGTTAGTGTAGAGAAACTTGAACATTTCTATTTAATGACCTTTCCCATTCTTAGAGAATGCACCTGTGTTCACCCAATGTCTTTACTTCTTTAAGCTTATATATTATCATTAATATATGATTCACTTTCTAGTTAAATGAGTCTGAATTTGCTCAATAATGTAAAAGTTTCCTTTAAACTATAGCTTTAAAATCTACACAAACTGTTGCAAAGTTGGTTTAGGGGGATTGCTTATACCATTCTCTTGATGTTTGTTTTTATCTTTTTGGGTCACACCCGGCAATGCACGCACAGAGGTTAATCCTGGCTCTGCACTCAGGAATTCCCCCTGGCAGTGCTCAGAGGACCATATGGGTTGCTGGTAATTGAACTCAGGTCGGCCGCGTGCAAGGCAAATGCCCTACCCACTGTGCTATTGCTCCAGCCCTTCTTGATGTTTGTTGAACTTTAAATAAACCAATATCCAAAATAATTTAAGTATATTGTTACTTTTCATTATTGTCTATTTCAGGCCCCCATTTATATTTACTGTACACCTAATTTTACATTTAAGTACAGGTATATTACTTTGTTTATTTTATTTTATATAATTTTTTATATAAAGCAGTGCCAGGCTGTTTTCATTCGGGGTGCCCCAAAGTGGGGCGGGTGAGAGTCTCCCGCACCCCAAAACTTTGTGACCTTGGACTCTGGACTCAATGGACCCAGGAGCATAAATCCTCTGCCTGCTTCTCCCAGTCTCCGGTGACTCAGGAATCACACCCAGAAGTCACATCCTGCTGGCACCAAATAATCTCATCAGCTACCCTTCAGAACTCACGGCTGCTCCTCCCAGATGGGAGTATATAATGAGGTCCCCAGAACCATGCCACCGGACTCCGAGTCAGGCTGTTTTCAATAGGGGCACCCCAGAGGGGGGCAGGTAAGAGTCTTCCCCAACCCAAGGGACCCAAGTCCTGGCAGCCAACCTCCACTACTTAACCACCACCACACTACAGGCTGCTTTCCAGACCACGCGGCACATTATAAGACACTTCCTACCCATTTTCCATAATTGTCAAACCATATTTCATGGGATTCAGACAGTAGGCAGCAAATCAAAGAGAGAAATATATAAATATATGCCTCTTGGATAGTATATGGAGAGTATCCAACCCACACAGGCAGAGCCTGGCAAGCTCCCCATGGTGTTTTCGATATGCCAAAAACAGTAAGGACAACAGCTCTCATTCCCCTGACTCAGAAAGAGCCTCCAATCATTAGGAAAAGATGAGTAAGAAGAGGCTGCTAAAATCTCAGGGCTGGGAGGAATAGAGACGTTACTTGCACCCGCTGGAGTAAATCAACAAACAACAGGATGACAGTGATACAGTGAATTTATTTAAGGAGGACCATAAACACGTGGAGACTTTTGGTGTCTGTTGTGATTTTGAGTTTAATTTAGGCACTTTGTTGCTTTTGGACATGATTAGGTTCAAAATATTTTGTGAGTTCCCTTGAGTTATCAACATATATATCCATGTGAACAAATATTTTTATGTGAACATTTGTTGTGTTCATTACGTGGAGCATTTTCTATAGCAGATCTGGTCCTTAGTGATTATTAGGAAGGAGTAGACATTATTCTTGCCTTAACTCTACTTACCATAATATTTTCTATCTAATTGAAGATTTTAATAAATAAGTAATCTATATTTTTGAGCTGTGACAAAGTTCTGAAATGGAAAAGATATAGGTGTGGTGTGAATCCTAAAGTATACTTCCAGTGACCACTAATCAAGAGTTGAGATTTTATTGTTCTGCTTTTGTGGACCAGTACTTGGTTCACATTATTCAATTACAAAAGTATTTTTAATACTGGTTTGCAGATCTCATAGCTCTAACTTAACCATATAAATAATGTATAAAATTTCAGACTTGTTTTCTCCTAATATTTTCATCCAGATGTTATTCTGTTTTAGTGATCACCAGTGTCCATTCTATATTCTCAAGATCATTCTATAATTTGTTCTAGATTCTTGTCTGAATCTATGTCAAGTTTACCAACACTGTGCATCTTATCATCGTTTTTAGCCACTATTTCTAGTCATGGACTCTGCACAACATCACCTTTAAAAACTATTTTTGGTTTTCAAATGGTTTTCTCCTATAAGATTTCCAGTTCCATAGGCCAAATCAGTAAATTTATTGTTAGGGGCATTTTAATGTTTCTTACCATATGCTCTTGGTTTGGGTTTCAAATTTCTCTTACCTGTTTTTTTTTAAATATTATTCAGTTTAGTATTTCTTCTCTTTATATTTATTCAAGTTTTTTTCTTATTTTTCATTCTGAACGATTTTATTTTGAGAATATAGGAAGCTTCTCCTCTAAAAGATTATAAATAATTAGGAATTATTTAGATGCCAGTTACAGAAAATACAGTCCAAAGATATCTGTTGGGGAGTAACTTAATAGCTTAGTAACAATATGGCTCAGACATTACTGGAGATAGGGATAGAACATTGTATTCAAAATCTATTCTATCTTCCCCTTTGTGGATTCTTTTTCCACTTTAAATTGAATTCATTTACAACCATTTTTCCTCTCATATATTAATGTTTGTGGCAGTTCTGCCAGTTCTGGACCCCTTAACTTCAATAGGTAAGGGCATATGAATTTCTACTAAAATTATCCAGGATTTTATTGGTTTTGCTGAAGTAAATACCAGTCCTTGAACTAATCACCGTGTGACCAACAAAATCTAAGGTAGGCTTCACAATGCTTAAATATGTGCTATTCTCAGCCAAATCAAGAAAAGAACTTAAATACAAAGGAAAGTCCATAAAATGTACAGAAAGTCTATCAAATGAAACTCTACATGTCAGAAGAAAATTAAGGGATATACCAGAAAATCTCAATAAAATGAATACCTCACCAAGAATACTTTTTACAGCTTGAATATCATTTAGATTTGAAGGAACAGAACAGAGCTTTTTGGATAGTCAACAAATCAGGGAATTCATAGCCGTGAAACCAGTTCTGAAAAAAGGAATTAAATGAGCTTTTTTAAAGAACTGGAGAAACTTCCTAAAATGTGGTATTGAATATAGCATTACATATGATTATCCACTACAAGACAAAGAAAGGTATGTTTACTCCTAGATTGCTAAGGAGTTTTATATATTTTCAAAAGTGAAGGAATTTCTCCTTAATATTTATTGTTCTGTGTCTGATTAGGTTTTTTTTTGTTTTTCAGTTTTATTTTAATAAACATTATTCACTATCACACACATGTTAAAGTTTACATAATATGCATTATTTTTTTAGTCATTGAAATATTTTTGTGTTTGTCATATTATCTTTTTTATTAATTTTTATTAGTGTACACCATGAAGTACAGTTGTAGACTTGGATTTTGATTATACAATGATCAAATACCCATCTCTCCACCAGTGCCCATTTTCCACCACCATGGATCCCAGTATCCCTCCCATCCCCATCCCCCCATCCCACCCTGCCTCTGTGGCAGGGAATTCCCTTTTGTTCTCTCTCTCCTTTTGGGTGTTGTGGTCTGCAAAAGAGGCATAGAGTGCAATCATGTTCGGTCTATAGTCTACTTTCTACATGCATCTCCCATCCTGAGAGAATCCTCCAAACACCCTTTATTTGGTGCTCTCTTCTCTATCTGAGCTGCCCTTTTCCCGAATGCCTGGCTGGCCTCTACGCCATGGAGTAATCCTCCTGGTACTGATCTCAGCTATTCTTGGGTATTAATCTCCTATTTTGTTACTTTATGTCCCCCAGATACTGAGGCACATTGCACGCAAACAAAGCTGAATGGTTCCGGGCATTCTCTCCTCATTCAAACAGGTACCGCCTGGCTCCCAGTGCCAGGAACTCTTTCTGGGCATGCGCAGCTAGCTTTATACCCTAGAACAGCCAGTTTTTACCCTTGATCTGCACGGGATGGGAACTGAGGCACATCTCGCGGAAACAAAGCTGAACGACTCCAGGCATTCTCTCCTCATTCAAACAGGTACCACCCGGCGCCCAGCGCCAGGTACCCTTTCTGGAGCCGCAGCTGCTAATACGGCCACGAATTATTCTCCCACTACATATCCCACTACATATCCCACTACATATCCTCCACCCAGATCCTCCAAATTCTAGTAGGCAGGGGTCTCACCCACCAACAGGCCCCCTCGCGCCGTGTAATCCCATCAGCGGCCAAGACTCAGAGACTATAAAAATCAGCTCCCGGAAGAGAACAGTGCAGTCTCCTACCCCCGTGCCTGGCTGTCCTCGCCGGGGCCCCTTGGAGGGGAGCAGGTTGAGCTTTCCTCCCCGCCCCAACCAGGGCTCCGGCAGCCAAATACCTCCAGGACCAGCCACCACCATGCTGAGACCACTCTCCGCACACATGAAGGTACTGGCAGAGGGACAAAGCCACGCGGGTTCCGGGGCTGAGATCTCCAAGCCTACTCGGATTGGGGCCGAGCATCCTACACCCAGACAACTTATTATGACATCTTATAATCTCATTCCTACTTTGGACAAACTGGCAGGCTACCGAATGTAGCCTGCCCACACGGCAGAGTCTGGCAAACTCCCCGTGGCGTACCCAATATGCCAAATACCAGTAACAATGATGGGTCTCATTCTCCTAAAGAGCCTTGAATATAATCTCAGGGCTAGGATGAAGGAGACGTTATTGGGGCCTGCTTGAGGCAATCGACAAATAACAGGATGATTTGTGATTGTGATTGTGACATATCCCATAGGAATCATAAGCTACCCTCTTAGATGGAATCCTCTCTATTTTAGCTCAGCCACTAGAAACACAGTAGCCAATAACTCATAAGCCTATCTCAACTCACACTGCATATCAAGCAGAATAGTAGCAGTGAACGTGAAGGACTAAGCCACATTTGTCACAATGGTAAAGCAACGCAAAAGTCCACCAAACTTTCTTATTGAAGAGGCTAGCCCAGAAGGCACCAATAGTACTGTAGTGTTAGACAACCTCTCTGACAAGAAATTCAGAAGGGAGCTACTTAGGATGTTTAGGGAGCTAAAAGAAACAATGGAAAGCAATGCTGATTAGTTTTTATATACCCAAAGACTTTCATTACAGTCATTTGCTATTTAATACAGAAACTTGGGCTGCAGCAATAGCGCAGTGGGTAGGGTGTTTGCCTTGTACATAGCTGACCTGGGTTCCATTCTTCCGCCCCTCTCAGAGAGCCCGGCAAGCTACCGAGAGTATCTCGCCCACAAGGCAAAGACTGGCAAGCTACACGTGACGTATTCAATATGCCAAAAACAGTAACAAGTCTCACAATTTGTTGTGAGACATTAATGATGTCCGCTTGAGCAAATCGATGAACAACAGGAAGACAGTGCAGTGCAATACAGACACTTAGGAAGTAAAGGTAAAGGTAAAGGTAAAGGTAAAGGCCCTCCCGTTGATCGTCGATTTGCTCGAGCGGGCCCAGTAACGTCTCCATTGGAGACTTTGTTGTTACTGTGTCTGGCATATCGAATACTCTCAGTAGCTTGCCGGGCTCTCCGAGAGGGGCAGAGGAATCGAACTCGGGTCGGCCATGTTGGCCGCGTGTAAGGCGAACGCCCTACCCGCTGTGCTATCTATAATATAATATATATATATTTATCTATAATATAATATTATAGTACCTATAATATAATATTATAGTATCTATAATATAATATAATATAATATTTTTTGATATAATCAAGAAACCCTTTCTTAGGAATAAACACTTTGTACTTTTAAAAGCTTATCTATATTTTCCCATTTTAATTTTCTTAATTCTCTTCACACTTAATTGAATATTTATAGTTTTTGCCTAATTTATGAAAACTTTAAAATATATTAGCACAGAATATTTTTGAAGTTTTATTAATGATAAGGAAGACTTGATAATTATCACAATAAGGTTCAATACAAAACAAAATTTAATGCAATATATTTTAGATGCCAGAGTTGAAAACTTAGTTATGTAGATGAGAATAGCCAGTATACTATATTGTAATAAATGATTTGAATTTCTTTATTTACATAGTTTAAATGGCTGGAGCAATAAGCACAGCGGTAGGGCGTTTGCCTTGCATGCAGTCAACATGGCCAACCCAAGTTCGATTCCTCCGCCCCTCTTGGAGAGCCTGGCAAGCTACCGTGAGTATCTCGCCCGCATGGCAGAGCTTGGCAAACTACTCGTGATGTATTCAATAGCCAAACACAGTAACAACAAAGTCTCCAATGGAGAGGTTACTGGGCCCACTCGAGCAAATTGATGAACAATGGGAGGACAGTGACAGTGACATAGTTTAAAATCATATCACTTAATCACTTAACTTCCCGTTAATCATCGATTTGCTCAAGCGGGCGCCAGTAACGTCTCCATTTGTCCCTGTCGCATGCTAGTGTAGCCCAATGGCATCTGTTCCTTCCAGGAATATGAAGGGCCTCAAACCAATCGTTCATGATCTTGACGAAGAAGTCTGACCATCTGGTAGGTGGGCGGCCACGTGGTCTTTTGACATTCTGTGGAATCCAGTCGGTAACAGCACTGGTCCAGCGGTCATCTTTAAATCTCATTACGTGACCAGCCCATCTGATTTTTGACACCTTGGCAAATGAGACAGCATCCCTGATTCTTGATCGTTGTCGACGGATGTCAGAACTATGGATTCTTTCTCTCATTTGAGTGAAACGTGATATTCCAAGCATAGCTCGTTCTATTCTTCTTTGGGAGACCTGAATAGCATTCTCATCTTGTTTGCATAGGGCCCAGGTCTCTGAGGCGTATGTTAAAGCAGGAAGAACAGTGGAATCAAAGAGATGTGCCCGGCGCCGGAGGTTCTTCGTCCTCTTAGCTATTTCTTCGACTTTCTTGAAGGCGTTCCAAGCCTCTCTCTTCCTCCTGCGCAGCTCAGGTGCCAGGTCATTTGTCAGGTTGACCTCTCGACCTAGGTACACATAGCTGTTGCATTTGGAGATGGTCGTTCCGTTGAGAGCGAATGGGGCGTCAGGAACGAGGCTGTTTCTCATGAACATTGTCTTCATAAGATTCAGCTGTAGTCCTACCTTTCCACACTCACGGTCAAAGTCGGGCAGCATTTGTGCCGCTTGGCTGATGTTTGGTGTTATTAAAACAATGTCATCAGCAAAGCGGAGGTGGTATAGTTGCCGACCATCTATCTTCACTCCCATTCCTTCCCATTCCAGTTGTCGCATGATGTTCTCGAGGGTGGCACTGAAGAGTTTCGGTAAAATGGTATCACCCTGCCGAACCCCTCTCTTGACATCAATGATTACTTCTTTGTAGAATGGTGAAATCCTGGTAGTGAATCCACAATACAGCTCACGGAGGATCTTGATGTATTGGGCTTGAATGCCCTGATTGTCTAGGGCTCCAATGACCGCTTCCGTCTCAACAGAATCAAAGGCCTTCTTTAAATCAATGAACGTTAAACAGAGTGGCATCTTGAACTCCCGAGAAACCTCAATGAGCTTGGTTATCATGTGGATCTGGTCGATAGTGCTGAATCCTTTGCGGAACCCGAGCCAGTGTATTGATGAGTACTGACGGCAGGTTCTTCAGGTGTTCAGGTCTGACCTTGTCTGGGCCAGGTGCTGTTTGTTTCTTTACCGACGAAATGGCGTGTCGGATTTCGGAAGGGAGAACATTGGGAACGACATATCCATCCTGTGGAATTTGGTATGTCGGCAAGTAGACATGGCTATCGAAGAGATTTGAGTAGAAGTCATGGATAATATTCTCCATTGCCATTCTGGAGGATGTGATGGATCCATCAGGACGTCGGAGGGCAGTCATCTTGGTCTTGTAGTTGGCGAAGGACATGTGGGCCTTACGAATACTTTTCCCAGCTTCTGCCGCATCTACCAGCACTTCTGCTCTTCTCTCTTTGAGGTCTTCCTTGATCGCATCTCTGCACTGCTTTGCGAGCTTGGACGTAAGCTTGCAGTTGCCTGAGGCATGCGTCAAACCATGCTGGCGAATTAGCTCAAGAGTTTTCGAAGACAGGCTTTTTTTGTGGCTATCTCTCTCTTGGCGTTCCTCGCACATTCATGGAGGTGCTGAACCAGTTAATCGTATTCCTCGTCAATGTTGTCAACAATGGCATCTTCCCATGTTGCTGCAATAGTGCCAAAGAGTTCCCAGTTGGTGGTCGTTCTGGGAGTTCCCTTTTTGAACTTTGCAGCCCTTTCTCCCGGCTCTGTGAAGTAGAATTTTGCACGAAGGAGACGGTGGTCCGATCCCATTCAGAATTTTGGGACAACAGTGACATCGGTCAGGCAAAACCATCGATTGAATATGATATGGTCTATTTCTTTGTGGATTCGTCCACCGGGAGACTCCCATGTCCAACGTTTAGATTCTGTCTTCTGGAACTGTGAGTTACCATGGATGGTCTTGGTCGACATGATGAACTCAGACAGTCTCTCACCCTGTTCGTTCCATTCTAGGCCATGGGTCCCGATGTGAAGTTCTTCAGCTGATCTTCTCGGTTCTATCTTGGCATTAAAATCACCCACAATGATCTTGTAGAAGGTGTGGTCTTCTTTATAGAACTTCTCCAGCTCCAGAAGTTCTTTGTAGAACTTCTCGATTTCTCTTTCATCATAATGAGATGTTGGTGCATAAACAACGATGATAGAAACTGCAGGTAGTAAGCCACATCTATTCAAATGTAAACGTCAGATTCAGGTTGTTAGGCATTTGAATGAATCAATGCTCATGGCCAAGTTTGTGTTGACAAGGACACTGACGCCTCCAACACCTCTTTTATTGCATGTTCGGAGGAACAATTCTTCTCCAATGTCGAAAACAGCATGGTGAGATTCGTGCCTTCTTGTCTCGGTCAGACCAATGATGTCGTACTTGATCATTCGCGCTTGTACCATCAGGTCCTCCATGGATGCATCTGATGCTAGCATACATGCATTGAAAGTACAGACGATCATTTTTGTCTTCCTTCATTGTGTCAGCCTAGTTCGCCCTTGAGATTTTATCGGCCTCTCCTTTCTCATCCTTCTCAGTTCTGCCATGTCGGTGAAGCCTTCAGGGTCAGGTGAATGAGACCAGTTGTAGTTACTGGTTTTGGCATATCGAATACACAATGGATAGCTTACCAGGCTCTTCCGTGCGGGCGGAATACTCTTTGGTAGCTTGCCAGTTTTTCCGAGCGGGATAGAGGCTTTTGGGGCGACCTCTAATCACCCTTGTAGGTGTTATCATATTTGAACCCTATCAAATATGGTACGACAATTCCGGAAGATGGGTATTTAGTGTCTTATGATGTGTCCGGAAAGCGTCCTGGAGTGTGGCGGCGGCTGGGTAGTGTAGGTAGTGTCTATAGTGTAGGTCTGCCAGTGGGGTATTTATCTGGTCCAGGTAGGGGTAGGGTGGGTCTTCTGTGCGCAGTCCGATCCCTGGGTGGTTGGTGGAAGCAGACAGGGCAGGGTAGGGTGGGGCTCCTGATTAGAATCCCTTTGTCCCCTGTGGTTGGTGGGAGCAAGCAGAGAATCTCTGTCCCTGATGGGAATCGGCCAGAGCTGCCAGAAAGCGTCCTGGAGTGTGGCAGCAGCTGGGTAGTGGAGGTAGTGTCCAGGATGCTTTCCGGACCCACGTGGCAGCTCCGGCCAAGACTCAAGCACGACTGAAGACCCACAGAACAAGATAAGCGGAACTCTCTGAGACCTTGTACTACAGGCTCCGCGGACCCAGGGACAGAGATTCTCTGCTTGCTCCCACCAATCACAGGTGACAAAGGGATTCTAATCAGTAGCCCCACCCTACCCTGCCCTGTCTGCTTCCACCAACCACCCAAGGATCGGACTGCGCACAGAAGACCCACCCTACTCCTATTGGGACCAGATAAATACCCCACTGGCAGACCTCCACTATCGACACTACCTCCACTACCCAGCCGCCGCCACACTCAAGTGATGGTATATGAAGAAACAAGTCAAGGGTATGGATATTCCTTGATCACTTGGATATTATCAATTGATAAACCTTGGGCACTGGATTACAGATCTAGAAATACCAGTTTGGAGGAAGAGGAAAGAGAATGATTAGGTTTGTTGTAAGTAACACAGGAGCATAACTGGAGGATCTGGAACACATGGTGGTAGCTAAGGGGGAAACAGTATGCTTAAAACAAGGACTGATTATCAATAAATAATGAGGAGATTGAGTAAAAGTAAAAAGTAAGTCAGACCAGCAGTGACAAATGAACAGGATGAAGGGTACTAGGCATTTCAGTACCAGCAAGAGTACAAAACCTTTAGTATTACAAACTTGGTCATGGACACGGTGACGGTCCTCCCGTTATTCATCGGTTTGCTTGAGCAGGCCCAGTAACATATCCATCGTGAGACTTGTTACTGTGTTTGGCATATTGAATATGTCACGGGTAGCTTGCCAGCCTTTGCTGTGCGGGCGAGATACTCTCGGTAGCTTGCCAGGCTCTCTGAGAGGGGCGGAGGAATCGAACCCGGCTCGCCCAGGCCAGCTGCACGCAAGGTGAACTCATTGAAGCCCTAGCCAATCAGGGCATTCAAGCCCTAGCCAATCAGGGCATTCAAGCCCAATACATCAGGATCCTCCGTGAGCTGTGTTGCGAATTCACTACCAGGATTTCACCATTCTACAAAGAAGTAATCATTGATGTCAAGAGAGGGGTTCAGCAGGGTGATACCATTTCACCAAAACTCTTCAGTGACACCCTCGAGAACATCATGCGATGACTGGAATGGGAAGGAATGGGAGTGAAGATAGATGGTCGGCAACTACACCACCTCTGCTTTGCTGATGACATTGTTTTAATAACACCAAACATCAGCCAAGCGGCACAAATGCTGCCCGACTTTGACCGTGAGTGTGGAAAGGTAGGACTACAGTGGAATCTTACAAAGACAATGTTTATGAGAAACAGCCTCGTTCCTGACGCCCCATTCTCTTTCAACGAAATGACCATCTCCGAATGCAACAGCTATGTGTACCTAGGTCGAGAAGTCAACATGACAAATGACCTGGCACCCGAGCTGCGCAGGAGGAAGAGAGCGGCTTGGAATGCCTTCAGAACGTCGAAAAAATAGCTAAGTGGATGAAGAACCTCTGGCTCTGGGTACATGTCTTTGATTCCACTGTTCTTCCTGCATTAACATGTGCCTCAGAGACCTGGGCTCTACGCAAACAGGATGAGAACGCTATTCAGGTCTCCCAAAGAAGAATAGAAAGAGCTATGCTTGGAATATCATGTTTCACTCAAATGAGAGAAAGAATCCGGAGTTCCGACATCCGTCGACGATCAAGAAAGAGGGACACTGTCTCATTTGCCAAGGTGTCAAAAATCAGATGGGCTGGTCACGTAATGAGATTTAAAGACGACCGCTGGACTAGAGCTGTTACCGACTGGATTCCACAGGATGTCAAAAGACTGCGTGGCCGCCCACCTACCAGATGGTCAGAATTCTTCATCAAGATCATGAACAATCGGTCTGAGGCTCTTCATGTTCCCAGAGCGAACAGATGCCATTAGCTACAGTAGCACGCGACGGGACAAATGGAGACATTACTGGCGCCCGCTCGAGCAAATCGACACCAACGGGAAGTTAAGTGTTTAAGTGATCAAGTGATACCATCACTTGATCACTTGACTTTCCGTTAATTGTCAATTTTCTCGAGTGGGTGCCAGTAATATCTCCATTTGTCCCTGTCACGTTCTAGTGTAACCCAATGGCGTCTGTTCATTCTAGGAACATCAAGAGCCTCAAACCGATCGTTCAGCTTCTTGATGAAGAAGTCTGACCATCTGTAGGTGGGCGGCCATGCATTTTTTTGACATCTCATGGAATCCAGTTGGTAACGGCTCTAGTCCAACAGTCGTCTCTAAATTTCATTATTTGTCCAGCACATCTGATTTTTGACACCTCCTTGGCAAACGAGACAGAGTCCCTGATTCTTGATCATCGATGGAGGTCGAAACTCTGTATTATTTCTCTCATTTGAGCGAAATGTGATGCTCTAAGAATAGCTCTTTCAATTCCTCTTTGGGAGACCCGAATAGTGTTCTCATCCTGTTTGTGTAGGGCCCAAGTCTCTGAGGCATATGTTAAAGCAGAAAGAACAGTGGAATAAAAGAGATGTGCCTGGAACTGGAGGTTCTTCGTCCTCTTAGCTATTTCTTCAATGCTCTTGAAGGCATTCCAAGCTGCTCACTTCCTCCTCTGCAAATTAGGTGTCAGGTCATTCATAATGTTGACTTCTCGAAACTCTGGATTCTTTCATTGTGAAACTGTTGCATTCAGTGATGGTCGTTCAGTTGAGAGCGAATGGAGTGTCAGGAATGAGGCTGTTTCTCAAGAACATTGTCTTCGTAAGATTCAGCTATAGTCTGACCTTTCCACACTCACGGTCGAAGTCGGCCAGCATTTGTGTCACTTGGCTAATGTTTGGTGTTATTAGACCTTTACTACCTCTACTACCTAGCCATTGCCTTGCTCCAGTATACTTTCTGGACTGCACGGGCGCAAAGTGGCCGCATGATGCATTATAAGACACTTAATACCCATCTTTCAGAATTGCGCACCATATTTGATAGGGTTCAAACATGGTTTGAACCATGGGAACACCTACAAGGGCAATTAGAGGCTGCCTCAAAAGCCTCTATCCCTCTCAGAGAGCCTGGCAAGCTACCAAGAGTATTCCACCCACACGGCAGAGCCTCACAAGCTATCCTTTGTGTATTCTATATGCCAAAACCAGTAATTACGATGGGTCTCACTCCCCTGACCCTGAAGGTGTCACCAATATGGCAGCGTTGAGAAGAATGAGGAAGGAGAGGCCGATAAAATCTCAAGGCTGAACTAGGCTGCCAAAACGAAGGAAGACAAAAATGATTGTCTGTGCTTTCAATTCGGCAACTACACCACCTCCGCTTTGCTGATGACATTGTTTTAATAACACCAAACATCAGCCAAGCGGCACAAATGCTGGCCGACTTTGACCGTGAGTGTGGAAAGGTAGGACTACAGCTGAATCTTACGAAGACAATGTTTATGAGAAATAGCCTTGTTCCTGACGCCCCATTCGCTCTCAAAGGAACGACCATCTCTGAATGCAACAGCTATGTGTACCTAGGTCGAGAGGTCAACATGACAAATGACCTGGCACCCGAGCTGCGCAGGAGGAAGAGAGCGGCTTGGAACGCCTTCAAGAACGTCGAAGAAATAGCTAAGAGGACGAAGAACCTCCGGCTCCGGGCACATCTCTTTGATTCCACTGTTCTTCCTGCATTAACATATGCCTCAGAGACCTGGGCCCTACGCAAACAAGATGAGAACGCCATTCAGGTCTCCCAAAGAAGAATAGAAAGAGCTATGCTTGGAATATCACGTTTCACTCAAATGAGAGAACGAATCCGGAGTTCTGACATCCGTCGACGATCAAGGATCAGGGACGCTGTCTCATATGCCAAGGTGTCGAAAATCAGATGGGCTGGTCACGTAATGAGATTTAAAGACGACCGTTGGACTAGAGCTGTTACTGATTGGATTCCACGGGATGTCAAGAGACCGCGTGGCCGCCCACCTACCAGATGGTCAGACTTCTTTGTCAAGGTCATGAACGATCGGTTTGAGGCCCTCCATGTTCCCGGAGCGAAGAGATGCCATTGGGCTACACTAGCACGCGACAGGGACAAATGGAGACGTTACTGGCGCCCGCTCGAGCAAATCGACGACTAACGGGAAGTTAAGTGATTAAGTGATTAAGTGCTTTCAATGCACATAAGCTAGCAAGAGATGCATCCATTGAGGACCTGATGGTACAAGCGTGAATGATCAAGTATGACATCATTGGTCTGACCGATATAAGAAGGCATTAATCACATCATGCCATTTTTGACACTGGAGAAGAATTATTCCTAGGAACATGCGATAAAAGAGGCATCGGAGGCGTTGGTGTCCTGGTCAACACAAACTTGGCCATGAGCATTGATTCATTCGAATGCCTTACAACCTGAATCATATGTTTACACTTGAATAGATGTGGCTCACTGCTGGCAGTTTCTATCTTCGTTGTCTATGCACCAACATCCACTATGATTATGAGAAATTGAAATTTCTACATGGAGCTGGAGAAGTTCTATAAAGAAAACCGCACCTTCTACAAGACCATTGTCAGCGATTTTAATGTCAAGATAGGACCAAGAAGATCAGCCAAAGAACTCCACATCAGGACCCATGGCCTAGAATGGAACAAACAGGGTGAGAGACTGTCTGAGATCATCATGTTGACCAAGACCTTCCATGGTAACCCACAGTTCCAGAAGGCCGAATTTAAATGTTGGACATGGGAGTCTCCCAGTGGATGGTTCCACAAGAAAATAGACCACATCATATTAAATCGACGGTTTTACCTGACCAATATCGCTGTTTTCCCAAAATTCCAAACGGGATTGGACCACCATCTCCTTCGTGAAAAATTCTACTTCACAGAGCGGGGAGAAAGGGCTGCAAAGTTTAAGAAGAGAACTCCCAGAATGACCACCAACTGGGATCTCAGTGGCACTATTGCTGCAACATGGGAAGATGCTGTTGTTGACAATATTGACTAGGAATATGATCAACTGGCTCAGCGCCTCCATGACTGTGCGAGGAGCACCAAGAGAGAGATAGCCACAAAAAACACCTGTCTTCTAAAAGTCTTGAGTTTATTCACCAACGTGGTTTGGCGCATACCTCTGGCAACCATAAGAAAACATCCGAGCTCGCAATGCAGTGCAGAGATGCGATAAATGAAGACCTCAAAGAGAAAAGAGCAGAAGTACTGGTAGATGTGGAGAAGCCAGGAAAACCATTCGTAACGCCCACCTGTCCTTCGCCAACTACAAGACCAAGATGATTGCCCTCGGACATCCTCCAGAAGGGCAATGGAGAAGATTATTCATGACTTCTATTCAGATCTCTTCGATAGCCATGTCCACCTGCCCACATACCAAATTCCGCAGGATGACTATGTCATTCCAATGTTCTCCTTTCCAAAATCCAACATGCAATTTTGTCGGTAAAGTAACAAAGAGCACCTGGCCCAGACAAGGTCACACCTGAACACCTGAAGAACCTGATATCAGTACTCATCAATACACTGGCTCGGCTCTCCACATGCTACCTGTCTGAATGCAAGGTTCCTTCCCAATTGAAAACCAGCAGGACTGTACTAGAAGGGAGATATCCACAACATTGGCAAATATTGCCCAATCTGCCTATTTTTTGTCATCTACAAGCTGTTCACTCGAGTCATCCTGAATAGGATTGGCAGAACACTAGATGAAGGACAACCATGCGAGCAAGCCGGGTTTTTTGCCAGTACCTACAGCTGTAGAATTTCATTCCTTTGACGCCATTTCTAGGAATCAGCCTTTGAGATGTGCTCCTAAGCGTGGGAGCAGGAGCAGCTGATCGGGAAGCAGAGAAGCCATGGCTTAGAACACACCCACTCAATTGTCTCCCTGCTTCTGAACATCAGCTGTTGAGCGGGGGAATGAAGCCAGAATTATCACCAGCTGTTTTCCAAGCTGTTTTGGCAGAAAGTCATAGAACTCCCAAGGCATAGTCTGGAGTAATGTTAATGGAACTGAAGATCCATCTCCACAAACATACAGTTCAGAGAAGAAATAAGTGTACTCCATCTCTTTATCCTCCAATCTCTGCCCAAAAAGTCTTTTCAAGTACTTTGTATCAGGTTTTACAATCTAATATTTGCAGTAGTCACTAACACTTTAATCATTTTATTATCAATGTCTTCATAAATTTTGGAAGTTTTTAAAAATAAACTCAGACCAACTGGAATTGATTTTGACATGAGATACCTCAAAAGAGACAAGGAGTCAAAACAGGAGTCACAACAGTTGAAATCAAACCAGCTTATTTTTTTTTCTTTCTTTTGGGAACTCCAGTATACAGCACAAAGAGAAATTAGCTTGAATTTGACCACAAAGAAGTTATCCCAAGCAATAAGTGAAGTGAGGTGTCAGATTTCAGAGTCATTTGCCAGAGTTGGCTCTGTGTTTGTAATTTTAAGATAGGAGTGTTGGCAGAATTGCAATATAGTGGATATCCTTGGTTTCCAACTGTAGTCAACCAAGGAAATTGTATTTACTTTGATGGTCTGAGTATGTGTTCACCTACACCAATACCCCCTCTTTCGTGTGTCACATTCTTTTTATATATTCAAGGGGGAAATTCCCCAACATCACAATAATCTCCAACGGAAATGGTTAAAATGATCATTGTTCAGTTTTTAAAAAGTCATATGAAAATATAAATCATATAATATTTTATAACAAAGAACACTTGTAAATAAAAGTACTTAAGTGTGTGTGTGTGTGTGTGTGTGTGTGTGTGTGTGTGTGTTTCTGGGGTTGGGAGAGCGCTCAACAGTGCTCAAGATGTTCAAGGGCCTCACCCAATATTCTAAGCCAATCAGATAATTGATTTAGCAAAATGTTTTGAAGATGTAATGCTGGTTGGATCCTGATGTATTGAAGACACCCCAGTTACTCTTGAAGTGTTAGGGGTCTCCTTGATGACCATGGGTGCCAGGCATCCAACTCAGCTACTAAAGTAAGGACGGCAAATGCTCTAACTGCTGTACTATCACACAGGCTCAAGAAAAGCGTATTTAATGAAAGTTCACGGAGAAAAGAAAGGCAGTAAAGAAAAATGCAAATACACCAAAAGTTTACTGAGAAGTCAGATCTAAGAGAAATGTTAGTAACTCCCAAATTATTTTCTTTTGAGGGCTTTTCCAAAAAGGATTCAAGATATCTCACATGTTTTAGTGCATGAGTATTTTCTTGCCAAATCTAACTTGAAATATTATATTCTAAATATACATGTCACATAATCATGAATATCCTTTCCCTTACTTGAATGAGGCCTGGCCAAACATTTTCCTGGCAGTTATTATGTCTATAAGAATATACCAGGATATTATGAGCTAGCCAAAAAATTAGTAGGCTAACTGCCACATATAAATATTAAAAATGTTTATTTGGTCAATATTAACAGACTTTACAAAACAAATTGCATGAAGTAGGCTGTATCTGACATAAACCCTTCACAAGCATTTCCAGAGAGAAGAAAAACAATGTTTCAACTGGAAAAGTACCACTATGAAGTTTTTACCTCTTTATTTTATCTAATGAGGAAGAAGAAATAAAAATATGAAAAAAATAAAGAGTAGAACTGTGTTCATCTGCATTAGAAACAAATTTGTGTTTCATTAAACAAGAACACTTGCTATCACTATGCTCATTTTTTTAAGAATGTTGGCATTCCACATCCAAGTACTTTATTTGTTTTCAATTGCCTTGTAAGCCACTGAAGAAGTTAGGACATTCATCATAATGTTTGGTGTAAGATAACATTGGTTTGTCCCTTCAGCCTTGCCACAGTGAGCTTAGGTTTACTGGGTTACTCCCATCAGAGTGCTCCCATTCCTCTGTGTTTATTTGTAACCTCTTTCCTTGTGCTCTGCTTTTCCAACCAGTCAATTACCATTATTTCCTAATCAGACTCTGTTAACTTGTAAATATTGCTTTTCTCTTCTCCTTAAGTCCTTTGCATAGTTAATTCAGAGCAATGTCCTTTTTGTTTAGACACAGGAATACAGTTAATGCTGTGCTTTTGTAACTTGGGAGTTAACTGACTCCAAATGATATTCACTCCTGGGCATCTGTTCTCTCGATTTAAGCCTAAATTGCCCTTACTTCCTAGTACCCCAAAAGCAGGGTCCCCACAAGGGAGTGGATAGACCCAGGGCAAGTTGTGAGCTTGCCCTGGCATCAAAACGGGCCTGGGCAAAGCGCCATAATATTTAACTATAAGTAAAGAGCAAGGTCATGGACTTGTCATGGTCCAAAAAGTAATGTCTAGATTAGGACCCTGATAGGGTTAGGAAAGATTAATCTGGCACTGTAGTCTGAGAACTATAGCAAGATGTCCCCAGGAGAGCCACCTTACAAGCTCAATGTATCTCTTATTGTGTCCATGTAAAATAACTAATATTAATAAGTATAATTATGATGTTAATTAAGATGTCAATTAAGTTACTGGACCAGGGAGAAGAGAAACACCCAGAGGTGGTATTCCCCCCTCCTCCCTCCCCTTGAGCCTGGTCAACCATCAGGAAGGGCTTTTGATATGTTGATTGTGCTGTGATATTTGCTATTTTGATATGTTGATTGGGGGTGTGGTTACTACCCCCAAAAGGGGAGTTGGCAGGAGGGGACCTGAGAGATGAGCAGGAGAGAGGAGGAGATGGGAAAGAAGGGCAGTGTGAGGCTAGAATGAGCATCTTAGTGAGACTGGAAAAGGCATTTAGCTCCCTAA
This sequence comes from Sorex fumeus, assembly GCF_029834395.1. Taxonomy (NCBI): domain Eukaryota; kingdom Metazoa; phylum Chordata; class Mammalia; order Eulipotyphla; family Soricidae; genus Sorex; species Sorex fumeus. The sequence continues at coordinate 15,866,259 of NW_026606071.1, read as the reverse complement.
ATGGAATTTATTCTCCAATGGAATAAACGGCAACTAATCACTAGTCACTAACCTGTTTAGCCCTAGTTTCCTCCTTCGTCTGCCCATGGCATTGGCCGTTGGGGTGGAGAAGTGGTGCAAGACCACCGAACACAGGTGGCAAGAGAGAGCCAAGTGATCTCCCTAGCCACCCAGAAATTACACAGTTAGGTACTTTGACACCATCACCTTATTCCTAAAAGGAATGAGGAAGCATTTAACTGAATTACATATGTTGTCTGTTGCCAGGTATATACAGAAACCACTTATCAAGTTTAGGAAGTTTCCTTTTACTCATACTTTACAGAGAAGAGTCTTTTGTTCTATTTTGTCTGTTTTTGGTTTTAATGTCCTACAAAGGCAGAAAATACATATTAGCATCAGTTGAAATGGTCATTCTGTTTTCTGTTTTAGCTAATCAAAATCATGAGTTAAATTGTTTGCTTTTAGAATATAAATGCAGTTTTTTTACAGCACAAACCTACTTGGTGAGGATTACTGTTCCTTTCATAGACTGTTGAATTTAACTTAATCATATTCCTAAGGGATCTTACCTTAGAGTTGTTTTTTTAAAATGTTTGCTTGGTTTGTCAGTTTGCATTAAAAAATTTATTTTAAAAGTAGTTTTAGATGAAGATACAGGGAATGTAACTGGGAATGCAACACATGTTCTCAGTCTTCCATAACTTTTCTCCATTATTAATATCACATCAAAATGATAGTTTTTTTTTTTTTAACCAAGGATGGGCCTACACTAACACATTATGTGCACACCAATTTCCCAGTTTACCTTAAGGTTCACTATGTTTTGTTTGCTTATTGGGTCACACACAACAATGCTCAGGGGTTACTGCTGGTTCTGCACTAGGAAATTACTCCTGGTGGTCCTTAGGGGCCCATATGTGATGCTGGGGATTAAAACTGGGTTGGCTGCATGCAAAGCAAATGTCCTACCCACTGTACTATTTCTCTGGCTGCTTAAGTTTCACTCTGGATTGTCTGCATTCAATGAGTTTGAACAAACATATAATGGCTTATTTTCACATCTTCTGTCTACCTGGTAACCTCTAATATTTTTATTAACTCCATGGTTTTGAATTTCCATGAAGGTTAAATATTTAAAACCATATAGTTTTTTATTCTATTTTTCTTTTTTCTATTTTATTGTTTTCTTTACTAATATTGTATTTTACCTTTCTCCATGTTTTTTTCACAGCTTGAAGTCTTTATTATTAATGATGAGTAACTTAATAGCACCATTATCTTGGTGTATTCGTTCACTTACCTATTGGAGAACATGTATAGCTTGTTCAATTTTAGAGATTATTAGTACATTTGCTGTAACTATTTGTTTCAGATTTTTCTGTAGCCCTGTTGTCAACCCCATCTAGAAAATACTAAAGAGGATAATTGATAGATCACATGTAGGTATACACACATGTGTGTATGCATTGTATATGTATGTGTATATATGTGTGTATATATATGTATGTATATATGTATGTATGTATATATATGTATGTGTATGTATATATAGGGGCTGGAGCGATAGCACAGCAGTAGGGCGTTTGCCTTGCACGCAGCCGGCCCTGCTGAGCCTGGTTCAATTCCTCCACCCCTCTCGGAGAGCCGGCAAGCTACCAAGAGTATCTTGCCTGCATGGCAAAGCCTGGCAAGCTACCCGTGATGTATTCAATATGCCAAACACAGTAACAAGTCTCAAAAAATGGAGATGTTACTGGGCCCGCTTGAGCAAATTGATGAACAATGGGAGGACAGTGACAGTGACAGTATATATATATATATATATATATATATATATATATATATATATGCCAAACTCAGCTCTAGGACTAATTTAGCTCCACGATTAATGCTATACTTTTCACAATATTTTTCACTCTATAATTTATTTTCACTTTATATGTGACTCCATGGACTGTTTAGTCCATCCCTCTGGGTCTTTTCCTAGATGTAAATGTAGCTTCTTTACAAATAGTGCTGATCAGTACTCAGTTGAAAATCTGTCTCACTCTGAAGCTCTCTTCTCTCCAATACCCTGCTCAAAGTCCAACTATGTTGACCAGGCCAAACTGTTTTATCAATTTATAGAGAGCCTTGGGATCTTGAGAGATTCTCTTACCCTCGACTGCAGCCCTACTCATGCACTAGGGGGATTTCTGTTAAGACAGGTTGTCAGGAATCACTCTCCGGAAATGCTGGGATTCTGTACCTAAGTTATTTTTTTCTATAGTTCTCCACAAAAGTTATCTGTTTTTTTCCAGTTGTTTACATCAGGAAGATAAATTTTAGCATTTTTACCCTGTATCAAAGATTCTTAACAGCCTTTAAAATATTTAGCAGTTTCATAATATTCAAACCAAAATGAATACCGCCAAAATGACACTTTCTAGTAGCTCTTTTCACTTAACATGTGCTCTAGGGAAAAATGATTTTTTTAAAAAAGCTTTCTGAGACCCTAAATTCACAAAATAAACCTCATTTAACTTCCCTTTACAAATGTTTAAATCTTCTCCAGGTATACTTCTAAGCATATTTGTCCTTAAAATAAAACCAAAATCTAGTAAGCACTGAACTTTTTAAAAAAAGTGATATGTTATTTTTGATATTTCTTTGAAACTGTTAAATTATGCAATTTTTAGTCGTAAAATATTTTATATTAGTCTATTCCAAATTTGATTCCGAGCTAATTGTAATATCTACAAAATAGTGTTATAAATAATTATATATAACTGTGACTATGTGGAAACCAATTATCAAGTAATAATAACTAAACTCATTTTCATAAGAAAAATATTAGTTTTAATAATCATCGTTACTATAAATTTAAATGAGAAGTGGACATAACAAAGGTCTTTGAGTATGTTAACATTTACAAGGAGCTTAAATGTCCAGTTTTCAATGTTGAACAAATTTAACAAATAATAAGATGCAATTTATAGTTTCCAATTAAAATTGTTTATATTATTACAGACAATAAGTATCAAATCATTATTATTGTTTTAATCTTATGCTTCTTCAGATATAAATTTTTCATTAGCCAAATTATATATGATCTTGGTTTAAGACGCACTGTCTTTTGATATAATAATAGATAATATATGGACAGAGGTAGACATATTCGATTACAGAGACTCATATTTCATTCTAAAACATACACTATTAAGATACGAAAAATCTAGTTTAAGATAAATTGGCCAGAATCACACACTAAAAAATGCTATTTTTTTGCTCCAAGACCTCTGAAAAATGTAGCGCTTCTAGTTACTGACTTAAACAATTCTACATAAATATTTATATTTGAAGAATAAAGTTTAAAAGACCTTAGAAAGTTGTTTTTGTAATTTGAACAGATAGTATTCATGATATGGTCAATATTTTATTCTAAATTGCCACCATTTTGTAATAGTTAAGTATGTTATCATAACTAAGTATTTGGGTTCCAGCAAGTTTTCTATGATACCTGCCTTTCAGAAAAAAGAATAATTAGCCTCAAAATCCTCTAATAAAATGTTCTTTACATTAGGGTACAAAGAAATGCAGGCACTTGCCTCGTTGTTATGTGCTGACTCTGATTTGATTGTTGGGTTCCATCCCTGGCACCCTTTATGCTTCACCAAGCACCACCAAAAGTGACCTCTGAACACAGAGCTGAGAGTATGCCATAAGCACTGCTGGGTATGGCCCAAACTAAAAATAATAGTACTAAAACAAACTAATAAAAATTCCCTTACAACTGGTGGAGGGATGGGTATTTGATCATTGTATAATTGAAACCCAAGCACAAAAATTTGTAAATCTGCAACTGTACCTCATGATGTCTCACTAATAAAAATTTAAAAATTCCCTTACATATTTGAATTATAGTTTTCCAAGAGCATTTTGCTAATTCCTGTCCCTTATTGAGCTTAAAGTGCCTATAGTTACTGTTAATTTAAACAAATTCATTTTCTAACCTGTAAATAATTCAGGTGCTCTTTGCATCAGGAAATTACGGTTATAATTTTTTCTTGTGTGGTAGTAACAGGACTGTACAAAAATACTCTGACTCTTGATTCGGTCTGTGGCTTCAATGGGAAGCACGTTTCTAGGGAAACGTGCTCAAACATCCTATTCCAATCATAACAGCACGTTTTCTGGTTGACTGTAAGCAAAAGAAACATTAAATATTATTGATGGTTCTGGATTAGTCAAGAATAACTTTACCACATTTTTTTCTATAATTCACTGTAATAATGTAGGGTTGAGGGGCTGAAACGATAACACAGTGAGTGGGCAGGACGTTTGCCTTGCACATGGCCAACCCAGGTTTGATTCCCAGCATCCCATATGGTCTCCCGAGCACCACCAGGAGTAATTCCTGAGTACAGAGCCAGGACTAACCACTGAGCATTGCCGGGTGTGACCCAAAAAGCAAATAAATAAATAAATAAATAAATGGTCAAATAAAACTCTGCATCTTTTTTTTTCAAATTCACTTGTCTTAGAAGTCTGTGCATTATGTGAAACCCTCCAGCACTCAATATTCTCACCCCATCTCTCCTGTGAAAATCACTTTTGTATCTTCTTTGACCTTTTTTACTTAGATCCAATCTGACTGACCCCAATTAAATGCTTCATGCTTCTATTTCTATGGTTTCAGTGATGCACTGAAGTAGGACATCTATAAAATTTTTTGACTATAACTCACACTATACTTTAACCAATGAAAGCTAAACACACACCAAAAGAAATAAAAAGGAAGGAGGTGTTTCTTTTTTTCCTCTGTGCATAGATTATTCTTAGATGTATTACATGAGACTTTAAGCTAATATTTAGTCTGTTGAATTCTGAACTATTGCAACATTGACATACCTATCTTAATATACAATACAAATGAGTGAAATTAAATTAATTCTGAGAACATCCAATGAACATCGGGAGTCCTAGACTTATATAGACTAGAATAAAAAACTTTATCCTCAATTTAATTCTCATAGCCCAGACACCAAATATAGCGTTTTCCAAAAAACAAATTGGATGATTTTATTTCTTCAGAATTGTCTAAGGAGTTTTGTGCCTTCATAGATTCAGCAGTTCCAAGCATAAAGATATCACAAAAAAATTAGAAGACAATAGCAGTAAGTTAGAGACATATGTCACACAGATAATTGTAGATCACTGTAATTAGTTGCTTTAATGTATCTCTCATTTCCAAATCAAATCTGGCTACTATAACAAGGATAGTGGAAGGGTAAATGGAGAAGTTAAGAGACCTGTGGGAAAAAATCAGTGTATTCTCTGAAAAAAAAATTATGGAACAATGTCAGTCACAAAATAGGAAGAGAGCAATATATAGTTGCTTAGAATATGAACTTTAAAAAATATATTTTAAAGGGCTGGACCGATAGCACAGCGGGTAGGGCGTTTGCCTTGCACGTGGCCAACCCACGTTTGATTCCCAGCATCCTATATGGTCCCCTGAGGACCACGAGGGGTAATTCCTGAGTGCAGAGCCAGGAGGAACCCCTACTCATTGCCGGGTGTGACCCAAAAAAAGCAAAAACAAAGCAAAAAATATATTTTACAGTACTGAAGAATCCTGGCCAGTGGGCACCACAACACAACACCCGAGAATTCTCCAGGCCCCACACTGACCCAATATTGACCAGATGGAGAAGATGCAGTCTCCCCACTTTCTCCAGATGGAATCCCAGCGACTATGAGCTTCTACAAGCATGGCTCCAGTATGTGTGCATCAGGACTATTCCTCCCAACTGTGCAGTGGCTTATGCTGCTGCATGGCCTTTCCCGATATGCAAACTGAGCAATGGAAAGTAAATGTTGTAGCATCTGACCCTGGAAGGTAGGCTTGAATGGTGGTGAGAAAATTTGAGCAAAATATAATGCCCAATATAAATGCATCTGGATTGTGCATTAAATTACAGTGCCATGATGCCCCGGGAGGGGAAGAGTCTTTGTCCCTCCGCCTTTCCCCACATGGCAGTGGCATGGTGGCTGCCGTCTTTCAGAGCCTAATGAAAAGGCAGATATGAGACTGCAGTGAGGAGGCATGCAGGGTCTCATGGGATGGGGGTGGACCTGGCCCTGCTACCTGCCCTGACGAGGCCCCGAGTTGCCACCCACAAAATCCTTCTCTGGCTCCTGAAAGGCCATAATCTTGGAAACCAGCAACTTTTGGCAGAAATCCCTCCAGATTTAATTATTAAATCTTCAGAATTCCAAAAATGCATGGCTGCAATAGAGTCTTTGCAACATCATATGCTCTTCATAATCAGCAATAGAAAACAAATTATCTAATGATGCCGTTTTGGCAAGTGTGATTGTTGGGGAAAATTCCAAATAATAATGGTGGGTCTTCTGTCATAATACTAAGTGTGATCAAAGTAGAGAGAGAGTAAAGTGGAAATTTTGTGTCACACAGGCCAGGTAAGGGGTGGAAAGGGGGTATACTGGGGTTCTTGGTGGTGCACTGGTGAAGAGATGAGTGTTCGATCATTGTATGACCAAAACTTAAACTGGAAAGCTTTGAGCTGTTCTAATGGTGTTTAAATAAATAAATAAATAATATATATATATATATATATATATATAGCACATGCATTTTTTAAAAGTTTTTATTAGTGAAACAAGATGAGGTACAGTTGTAGACTTACAAATTTTTGTGCTTGGGTTTCAATTATACAATGATTAAATTCCCACCACTCCACCAGTGCCCATTTTCCACCACCATGGATTCCAGTATACTCCCACCCCCCATCCCCCCATCCCACCCTGCCTCTGTGGCAGGGCACTCTCTTTTGTTTTCTCTCTCCTTTTGGGTGTTGTGATTTGCAAAAGAGGCATTGAGTGGCAATCATGTTTGGTCTATAGTCTACTTTCAGTATGCTTCTCCCATCCTGGGAGGATTCTCCCAACACCCATTATTTGGTGCTCCCTTCTCTATCTGAGCTCCCTTTTCCCCTACCATGTGTGGCTGGACTCCAAGCCATGGAGTAAAATTCCTGGTACTAATCTCCGCCACTCTTAGGTGTTAGTCTCCTATTTTGTTACTTTATGTCCCCTAGATGAATTCTATGTCCATCCCTCTCTTTCTGACTCATTTCGCTTAGCATGATATTTTCCATGTAGTACTGCTTGCATGTAAATTTCATGACTTCATCTTTTCAAACAGCTACACAGTACTCCATTGTGTAGATGTACCAAGTTTCGTTAACCAGTCATCAGTGCTCGGGCACTCAGGTTTTTCCAGATTCTGGCTATTGTAAAGAGTGCTGCAATGAACAAACAAGTGCAGATGTCACTTCGACTATACATTTTTGCCTCTCTGGGATATATTCCCAGGAGTGGTATTGCTGGGTCAAATGAGAGCTCAATTTCTAATTTTTGAAGAATCGTCCATACTGTTTTCCAAAAGGGCTGAACCAGTCGCCATTCCCACCAGCAGTGAAGGAGGGTCCCTTTCTTGCCACATTCGCGCCAGCACCAGTTGCTTTTGTTCTTTTGGATGTGGGCCAGTCTCTGTGGTGTGAGATGATATCTCACTGTGGTTTTGATCTGCATCTCCCTGATGATTAATGATGTAGAGCATTTTCTCATGTGTCTTTTTGTCATTTGGATTTCTTCTTTGAGAAAGTTTCTGTTTATTTCATTGCACCATTTTTTGATGGGGTTGGATGTTTCTTCTTGTGGAGTTCAACCAGTACTTTATATATCCTTGATAACAACCCCTTGTTGGATGTGTATTGGGTGAATTTCCTTTCCCATTCTGTAGACTGCCTTTGTATTTTGGTCATTATTTCTTTTGAGGTGCAGAAGCTTCTTAATTTAAGATATCTCATTTGTCTATCTGTTTTCACTTGCTTGGCCAGTGGCGTGACATCTTTGAAGATACCATTAGCTTCAATGTCATGGAGGGTTTTGCTAACTTTGTCTTCTATGTTCCTTATGGATTCCGGTCTGATGTTGAGGTCTTTAATCCATTTTCATCATACTTTTGTACATGATGTTAGGCAGAGATATGAGCCCATTTTTTTTTGCATGTAGCCGTCCAGTTTTGCCAGCACAATTAGTTAAGGAGGCCTTCCTTGCTCCTCTTCACATTTTTTGCTCCTTTATAAAAGATTAGATGATCATATATTTGAGGGGAGATATCAGTACATTCAACCCTGTTCCATAGGTCTGCAGCTCTGCATTTGTTCCAGTACCATGCTGTTTTAATTATTACTGCTTTGTAGTAGAAAAGTTAGCGAGAACTTTGAAGTTAGGGAGGTTAATTCCTCCCAATTTCTTTTTCCCAAGAATTGCGTTAGCTATTTGTGGGGCCTTATTGTTTCATATGAATTTCAGTAGTGTTTGCTCCATTTCCTTGAAGAATGTCATGGGTATTGTTATAGGCATCACATTGAATTTTTACAATGCTTTGAGAAGTATTTTCATTTTGACAATGTTAATTCTCCCAATCCATGAACAGGGGATATCTTTCCATTTTCTCGTGTCTCTTTTATTTCCTGAAGTAGCGTTTTGTAGTTTTCTTTGTACAGGTCCTTTACTTCCTTAGTTAAGCTGATTCCTAGGTACTTAATTTTCTGGGGCACAGTTGTGAACGGGATTGTTTTTGTCATGTCACTTTCTTCTCTCTCACTGTTTGCATATAGGAAATCCATGGACTTTTGGGTATTTATTTTATAGCCTGCAACTTTACTATACAAGTCTATTGTTTCTAGGAGTTTCTCGGTAGAGGTTATAGGGTTCTCTAACTATAGCATCATATCATCTGCGAATAGTGAGAACTTGATTTATTCCTTTCCTACCTGAATGCCCTTAATATCTTTTTCTTGCCTAACTACTATTGCAAGTACTTCCAGTACTATATTGAACAACAGTGGAGAGAGCAGGCATCCTTGTCTCGTCCCTAATCTTAGAGTGAAAGCCCTCAGTGTTTCCCCATTGAAGGTGATGCTTGCTATAGGCTTCTGGTAGACGGCTTTAACTATATTGAGGAAAGTCCCCTCTATACCCATTTTGGCGAGGGTTTTCATCATAAACGGGTGCTGGATCTTGTCAAATGCTTTCTCTGCATCTACTGATATGATCATATGATTTTATCTTTTCTTTTGTTGATATGATGTATTATGTAGATTGATTTCCGAATGTTAAACTATCCTTACATCCCTGGGATGAATCCTACTTGGTCATGGTGTATGATCTTTTTGATGAGTCATTGGATTCTATTTGCTAATAGTTTGTTGAGGATCTTTGCGTCTGTGTTCATCAGGGATATCAGCCTGTAATTATCTTTCTTTGTGATATCTCTGTCTGCTTTTGGTATCAGAGTGATATTTGCTTCGTAGAAACTGTTTGGAAGTGTTTTTGATATTTCAATTTTGTGGAAAAGCTTAAAAAGGATTGGGAGTAATCTTTAAAGATTTGGAAGAATTCACTAGTGAATCCATCTGGGCCGGGACTTTTGTGATTGGAGACTTTTTATTAGCTTTTTAATTTCCTTGATGGTTATAGGTCTGTTCAGGTATTCCAGGTCTTTTTGGTTCAGCCTTGGGAGTCTATAGCAATCTAGGAACTTATTAATTTCCTCAAGGTTTTCATGTTCTGTGGCATAAAGCTTTCAAAGTACTCCCTGAGGCTCCTTTGAATTTCTGTAGTTTCTGTTGTAATGACCCCTTTCCATTTCTGATTAAGTTTATTAGGGTTTTCTCTCTCCCTTTCTTTGTGAGTTTTGGCTTATCGATCTTATTTATTTTCTCGAAGACCAGCTCTTGGTTTCATTGAACTTTTGAATTGTTTTTTGGGTTTCTATCTTGTTAATTTCTGCTCTAAGTTTTATTATTTCCTGCCTCCTGTTTGGGTTCGGCTCCTTTTGTAGGTCCTTCTCCAAGCTCTTAAGCTGTGAAGTTAGGTTACTTATGTGGGCTCATTCCTCCTACCTGAGGAATGCTTGTAGGGCTATAAACTTTCCTCTTAACACAGCTTTTGCTGTGTCCCCTAAGTTTTGATAACTTATGTCCTCATTTTCATTTGTTTCTAGGAATCTTTTGATTTCCTCTTTGATATCCTTTCTAAGCCACTCGTTGTCCAATAGTGCACTGTTTAATTTCCAGGTGTTTGATTTGGTTTTCTGTTTTTGTGTGTGATTTACTTCTAATTTCAGCGCATTATAGTCTGAGAAGGTTGTTTATACAATCTCTATCTTCTTAATTTTATGGAGATATGTTTTATGGCTCAGCATGTGGTTTATCTTGGAGAATGTTCCATGCACGCTTGAGAAGAATGTGTATTCAGCTTTTTGAGGATGAAGTGTCCTGTATAAATCTACTAAGTCCCTTTCTTCCATTGTTTCCTCAGATGAAGTATGTCATTGCTAACCTTGCGTTTGGTTCATCTATGAAGAGGTGATAAAGCGGTGTTGAAGTCTCCCACAAGTTTTCTGTTGCTATCAATGTCTTTCTCCAAGTCTATGAGTAGTTTTTTTAAGTACTTTTCTGGTCCCTCATTAGGTGCATATACATTTAGTATTGTAAGTTCTTTCTGTTGTACAGATCCCTTGATCAATAAGAAATGGCCTTCACTGTCTCTTGTGACCTTCTTCACTCTGAAGTCAATGCGGTCTGATACTAGGATTACTACCCCAGCATTTTTATGGGAGCTGTTTGCCTGTAGGATTGTTTTCCAGCCTTTGACTCTGAGCCTGTGTTTGCTTTTACTATTGAGATGTGTTTCTTTAAGGCAGAAGAATGTTGGGTTCAATTTTCTAATCCATCCTGCCACTCTGTGTCTTTTAATTGGTGTGTTTAGCCCATTGATGTTGAGAGAGATTATTGTTATGGGGTTTTGTAACATTTTTCTGTTGAAATTTGGTGTATTTGAGGAGCCTGTCTTGTCTTAAAGTAGCCCATATAGTTGTTCTTGTAACCATGGTTTCGAGTCTATAAAGTTCCTGAACTGTTGTTTGTCTGTAAAACTGTGTGTTTTTCCTTCTGTTATGAATGAGAGTCTCGCTAGGTAAAGTACTTTTGGTGAGGCATTTATTTCAATGAGTTTTTTCACTATATCCCACCGTTTTCGAGTCATTAGGGTTTCATCAGACAAATCAGCTGTGAATCTTAAGGATGCTCCTTTGTCGGAAGTTTCTTTCTTTGATCTTGCTGCTTTCAGAATTTTGTCTCTAAGGTTTTGTTCATTTTGATCACGATGTGTCTTGGGGTATTTTTATTCGGATTTCTTCTAGCTGGTACCCTTCAGGCCTCCTGAATGTGGTCACATGTTTTCTTCAGCTCTAGAAAATTTGTAGCAATGATGTCTTTGACAGTTTCTTCTTCATCACGGTTTTCTTCCTGTTCCTCTGGGACTCAAATAATTCTTATGTTACCCCTCTTGGCTTCATCACGATCTTCTCTTGCCATCTGTTCCCGAATTGTAAGTCTCTTTTCCATTTTCTGCTCTTTTCTGGAGAGTCTCTGGACTTCATCTTCGAGCTCACTGATTCTGTCCTCAGCAGCTGTTACTCTGCTGCTGAGGCCTTCCACTGAGTTTTTCAATTCGCCTACCAGATTTTTCAAGTCTGACATTTTCGTTTGTGTTTTCCTCATTTCTACCTTCATATCCTCTTATCTTTTATTGGCATTGCTTTCCATTGTTTCTTTTAGCTCCCTAAGCATCCTCAGTAGCTCCCCTCTAAATTCTTTGTCAGAGAGGTTGTCTAGCACTCCATACTGTTGGTGTCTTCTGTGCTAGACTCTTCAATAAGAAACCTTGGTGAGCTTTTGCGTTGCTTTACCATTGTGACCAGTGTGGTTTAGACCTTCATGTTAACTGTTATTATTCTGCTTGAGATGCAGAATCAATTGAGATGGGCTTAATGAATTATTGGCTAATGTGTTTTTGGTGGTTAAGCTAACCTAGTGAAGAGTCCATCTAAGAGAGTAACTTATGGTTCCTATGAGATATGTAGTGGGAGACTAACTCGCGGCCGCTAACGCAGCCAAAGCTCTGCAAAGGGGTCCTGGCGCCAGGCAGGTACCTGTTTGAATGAGGAGAGAATGCCCATTGTGGTTCAGCTTTGTTTCCACAAGGTGTGCCTCAGTTTCCATCCCACTCAGACCAAGGGTGAAAACCGGGTGTTCTCAGGGGATCTAGTTAGCTGAGCATGCCCAGAAAGGGGCCCTGGCACCTGGCCGGTACATGTTTGAATGAGGAGAGAGTGCCTGGAGCGGTTCAACTTTGTTTCCGTGCTGTGTGCCTCAGTTCTCGTCCCACACAGACCAAGTTGTATACATTTTTAAGTGTAGAAAGTTCAAAAGAACTTCAATGTAAGTGAATTTAATGTACCAAATATTGATCCATATATCCATGCTGATATACATCTATATAAACTTATTTTGATTTTCAAAACTGACTACACTTGCTTTTCAAAATCAGTACACTTTACCTAAAATCCTTGGCATGTTTATTACAGAGTCAAATGTTTAAAAAAATAATTTTCTTTTGAGGTTAAAATTATATTATAAGATTTGAAATATTAAGTGTACCATTCAGCCACATCATTACATACAGAATACAACTATTTACCAATACATAACTCCAGGAATTTCCTAACATTCCTTTTTATATATTCATATGCTCTTGCCAAAATTAGCCATCATTCTATCTTTGATTAAGAATTATTTTTAAGTTTTAAAACTTTATTATTGTTAAAATAATATGGTCAAAATAATGCTTATTTTTATGGTTTTGATGTATAAAGTTATAGTCCCTTCACCATCACCCAAGACTTTCCACCACTATCTTTGTGTCATTTCTCATCTGCATTTGTATCTTTCCCCCAAACAATTTACAATCTCAATTCTTTAATAAAAAATCAAGGATTTAACTTCATTCAACAGTGTTTTATTTCCTTGTTTTGTTTCTCTTATATACCACAGATTGTGAGATCATCTGTTATTTGCTCTTCTCCTTCATTTATTTCACCTAACATGATAATTTCCAGTTCCATACCAGTAGTAGCAAAGTGTAAGATTTCATCTACGCATGCAGCACTGCAGTAGTCCATTGTGTACATATACCACAACTTTTTTCTCCAGGCATACGTCATTAGACATTTGGGATTTTTTAAACCCTTGTTATTATATTCAAAGCTACCTTAAACATAGGAGTTCATACATATATTTGACCTATTGTTTTTTTGTTCATGAGATTAATGTCAAGAAGTAGGATAGAACTTAATATAAAGGAAATAACACTGTATGTACTGTATTCTATAAGAGCACAAGGTTATTTTTATTTAATCCATCTGTATTGTTACATATACCAGCAGTTCTTCCTGTTAAGTGCTAACTTATATAAAACAACAGGGCATATTATAGTTTGAATGTACTAAGGATAAAACTGTTAATAAACATTTTATACATATGTTTTTATTGGTATATTTTCCAATTTATATTTTAAAGCATATAAATAAAAACACTAATTGAAACACGATATAGGGTTGGAGTGATAGCACAGTGGGTAGGGCGTTTTTCTTACATGCAGCTGACACGGGTACGATTCCCAGCATCCCATATGGTTCCTGGAGCACCGCCGGGAATAATTCCTGAGTGCAGAGCCAGGAGTAACCTCTGTGCATCACCAGGTGTGACCCAAAAATCAAAAAAAAAAAAAAAGAAAAGAAGCATGATATATTTTTGTTTTTTTAAAAACTTCTAGGTATAATTTCTAGTGCTCACTTTGGCAGTGCACGGCATATATTAAAAAGCAGGTATAATTTCTAAGTTTATATATATTTTTATGTAGAAGAAATGCTATTTTTTCAGTCACTGATTAGCTGATTGATTTGGGCATGAACTCCACCTTACTTTTTTTTCCCATAGTTTTATATATTTATTTTTCTTCTTATATTTATTTATTGGATCACTGTGGGAAAAGTTACTAAGCTTTCAGGTTTAAATCTCTGTCATACAACAATCAAACACCTCTCCCTTCACCAGTACTCATTTCTCACCACCAGGAACCCCAATATACCCCCCTCTCACCCTCCCAATGCCTGTGAGGCAGATGATTTCCACTAAACTCTTCTATACATTGATTACATTCATTATTTTGACAACAGACACACCATTATTGTTTAGAATTCCCCCCCACCCCAACAATCAGAATTGCTGAAAAAGCATTGTGAAATACTTTGTTTTCTATAGCTGTTTATGAGAATCATATAATGATTTTGGATTTCTGCAAAGAGCCAGATAATTATGAGATTGGTTTCTGTACATCTGGTGTTATGGCTGTGCCGGAAAGCCACTCGTGGGGGCAACTCATGACCTTGGTAGGGCGTGAAGGACGAGCCGGTACTGTTCCCCTTCCTGTGAGACTGCAGTTGCCCCGTCATTGCTGACTCATACCTGGCTTTCCTATAAGCTCTGAGGCGGCGACCACCTTGCTTCCAAGGGGGAAAAAGGCAGAAGGGAGCAACACCCTTTCCCTCACGGGGAGGCATGGCGCCGTAGTTTAAAGAATGGTCCATTCACTTTTCTGCCGCAAGCTGCTGGGCTCTGGACTAAGTCCTTTTGCCTCTGGAGTCATGGCTGTTCCGGAGAGCTGCTTGTGGGGGGCAACTCATGACCTCACTAGTGTGTGAAGGATGAGCCGGTACCGCCCCTCTTCCCATGAGACTGCAGTTGCCCTGTCATTGCCGGCTCATACCTGGCTTTTCAATAAGCTCTGAGATGGTGGCCACCTTGTATGCGGTCCAGATGCATTTCTGCCACAAGCTGCTGGGCTTCAAGATTTGTTTCTGAGTCCCTGGGATCATGGCTGTTAATCAGCTTGCTTGATCAGGAGCCAGAGAAGCCATCTGTAGGCAGTGACTCGGGGTCTCGCTGGGATGGGGAAGAAAAGGCTGGTTCCACCCCAATCTGGTGAGGCCCCATGTGTCTCGCCACTGCAGGCCCAAAACTGACTGTCCAGTGGACTCTGGAGGATGGCAGTCACCGGGCTTCCAAGGGGAGCAGATCAAGGCACGAAACTTATTCTCACCTGGAGTGGCCCAGCACCAGTAACTTACTGCAGGAACAGGACACATTTCTGCCAAAAGTCTTTGAGTTCCGAGATTTGTTTCCGAGTCTCTGGGATCATGGCTGTTAAGCAGTTCAGTTAGGAACCAGAGAGGCCATGCCTCCAATTAAATAGCTGAGCCAGAGGTGATTTGTGGGTGTGTCTCCCACATACCTAACTTTTGGCTGTTTACTTTCTTGGTAAACTTTGCCCCAAGTTTTTTGGGGTCTGGCCAAAGGCACAGCAACAATTTTGGTGTATCTGAAAGTCTGACGGTGCCATCAGGCTGTTGATGGACTCACCCCACAGGTACAGATTGACCTGCTGGCGGCACCATACCCCCTAAGTTTATATCATTTTAAATTCCCTCTAACAATGCACAAAAGAGACCGAAGGCAACAGTACATCAGGTAGGGTGTTTGCTTGCACACAGTCAACGTAGATTCTATCACCTGCATCTCATCATCCCCAAGCACCAACAAATATAATTCCTGAGTGAGGAACCAGGATCAATCCTTGAGCATGAGTAAATAAGATAGGGCCTAAACTCTTCTCTATCCACCTCCACCCCCATCCCCCCTAAAACAAATAGAGCACATGAATTTTAGTTGCTCTAAATCCTTTCCAATATTTGTGATTATCAATTTTTAGCCTTCTTATAGTTACACAAAAGTATTTACATCTTAAAGATGGAAATTTTAGTCACCTTACAAGTCCATAAAATTATCTCAATTTGATTGAATGTCAAGTTTTATAAACTTATATTCCAGGTAACTTTTCTTTATATTTTGTTTTTTAATAAATTAAGATTATTTCATTTGTTTGTTTTGAGGACACTTCTCCAGTGATCAGGTCTTTCTCCTGATGGTACTCAGGGAACCATATATAATGCCAGGAATTGAACACAACTAGGTGGGATGCTAAGGCAAGCACCCTACCCACTATACTATTTTCTGGCTCCAGAAGGTCATTTTAAAATGTAATCTTTCCATGGGAAGTAAACCACCCAACGTTTCTCTCTGAAAATCATAGTTAAGTTTGGAGCACGGCCACAGCCCCAGAAACACAAGGACTTAATGCATAACCCAGCAGCTTAGAGCAGAAAAGTGAACGGGCTATGCGTTAATCCAGGCCATCATGACTGTCTGGAGGGGAAAGGGTGTTGCCCCATTCGCCCTCTCCTCTCTGGAAAGAAAGATGGCGGCCACATGGGAGCCTTGTGGACAGCAGGTATGAGCCGGGGGACTGGGGGCGACTAAAACCTCATGGGAAAGGGGGCGTTCCGGTCCGTCCTTCACGCCCTAACGAGGTCACCAGTTGCCCCCCACGAGCGGCTCTCCAGCACGGCCATGGCCCCAGAAGCACAAGGACTTAATGCAGAACCCAGCAGCTTGGAGCAGAAAAGTGAACAGACCATGCGTTAATCCAGGCCATCAAGTCTGCTGGAGGAGAAAGGGTGTTGCCCCAGTCGCCCTCTCTTCTCTGGAAAGAAGGATGGAGGCCGCATGGGAGCCTTGTGGACAGCAGGTATGAGCCGGGGGACTGGGGGCGACTAAAACCTCATGGGAAGGGGGGCGTTTCGGTCTGCCCTTCACGCCCTACCGAGGCCACCAGTTGCCCCCCACTAGCAGCTCTCCAGCACGGCCACGACTCCAGAGCACAGAAACCAATTTCTTAACTATCTGACTTTCAGTAGAAATACTTCCAGGGTCAATAAGTAAAACAGCAGAAATCCAAAACTGACATATAATTCTTGAACCCAGCTGTAGAAAGCAAATCACTTCACAATGCTTTGTCAGCATGTCTGATTTGGGGGTGGGGGGGTAAACTCTAAATAATAGTGGTGAATCTTTTATTGAAACAATGAATCTAATCAAAGCAGATAGAGTGTTAACTAGAATTCATCTGCCCCACAGGGACTGGGAGGGGTGGGGGGTTCTTCATGGTAAAAAATAAGTTTTGGTAAAAGGAAATGTGCTTGATATTTGCATGACTGAGACCTAAACCTGAAAGCTTTGTAACCTTTCCCATGGTGAATAATCCTACCAGAAGTGTCTCCTGAAATAAACCAGAAATGACCTCTGAGCACTGCCAGGTGTGATGCTGCATAGTATTTCTTCATTTTTCCCCTGTGTTCTGAAATACTTTAAGACAGCACCAGATTCAGAGTAATAACCCCACGAATACAGTTAATGAGAAATAAAATTGTGACTGCTCCAGATGGAACCCCAGTGACCAAGAGCTTCCAGAAGCAAGGCCCAGGTATGCAGGTTTCAGGATTAAATCTCCGTGTCACATGGTAACAGAGGTACTGGGCTGTCGCTCGCTCCCCACCCACTCACTGCCCTAGCTGTCACTGTTAGGACCGAGACCACCCCTCAGTATTCAGAGATACAAAGAATCCAGTGCAAATGCAAACCACACACCAAGATTTTATTTTACCAGCTAGCTGGGCCAAGACATCCTGACTCAGGTTGGAGCTCGACAAAAAACAACTCCAAAGGCAAAAGTAACTTACAAAAGGTCCAAAGTGAACAAAGGCATACAAAACCATACATCAAGAAAGCATCTAATCAGCTAGACACAAAAGCATGAAAGTACACATCTCGAGAGAGAGATGCGTACAAAACATGTGCTCAAGCACATGTGCTTGGCCACATGGGCACAAGCAGCACATGGGCTCAGGCAGCATATGCAACCTTCCTTTGTTCAAGGTGGCCTTTATAGGGTTATAGGAACCTATAGGTTGCATATGCCGAAGCACACAGGTGCAGCACCCAAGATATTCAAAATGAGCAATGGACAGTAAATGATCTAGCATCTGCCCCTGGCAGGCAGGCTTGAATAGTGGTGGGAAAATTAAAGCAAAAGATAATACCCCAAAGTAGAGAGAGTATTGGGAAAATTGCTTGCCATAAGGTCAGGGTGAGGACTGGGATGTAGGGGGATATACTGTGGACACTGGTGGTTTAAAGTGTGCAATAGTGGAGGGATGGATGTTCAATCATTGTATGGCTGAATCTTAAACATGAAAACTTTGTAACTGTATCTCATGGTGATTCAATTAAAAAAACAAAAAGTAACGTGGAGTCTATGCCCAATTCAATCAGCTTAATCAATGGCTGAATAAAAAGCAGTACTTCTACATTAAGCTCCCCGTGACGTATTCAATATGCCAAACACAGTAACAACAAGTCTCATAATGGAGATGTTACTGGGCCCACCCGAGCAAAATTGATGAACAACGGGAGGACAGTGCAGTGCAGTGCTACTCCTACATTAAAAAAAATGAGAGATAAAACTAAAAATAAATCCTTGTGGAAAAGCACAATATGTTACAATGAAATACAATACAGCAGACAAATAAAATTATGCATGTAAGCGTTTAGGATGTAATGATCCAAGTATTTAGTTCATTGGTGGAACCCATTCTCCAATGTCTGTCCTCCCGTTGTTCATCGATTTGCTCGAGCAGGCCCAGTAACGTCTCCATTGGAGACTTTGTTGTTACTGTGTTTGGCATATCAAATACATCACAGGTAGCTTGCCAGGCTTTGCCGTGTGGGTGAGATACTCTCGGTAGCTTGCCGGGCTCTCCGAGGGGCGGAGGAATCGAACTCGGGTTGGCCATGTATGGCTCCGTGCAAGGCAAACTCCCTACCGCTCTGCTATCACTCCAGCCCAATGTCTAAAGTCTGAATATCAAAGCCAAGTTCTTTTCCGCATCGCCAAGTATAATCCCTGACATTAACAAGCATGGACCTGGTAAATAGCAGCAAAGTGTGCAAGCACTGCAACCATGTATGGAGCTTCCGGAGTGGCACAGCCTACTGTGTAATAACAATGATAAAAGGGTAAAACTACTGCACACAACAAAAGTGACAACAATGAAGGGGAGAAAAAGGGGGGGGGGGAATTATGTGTTTGAAAAGCTATGTTGACTTTTAAATTTATTTTGCTAAGTTATAGAACCCACATGCACATTAATTCCACTTAGAAAAAGAATAGAGTGTATGAATAGACCACAAATTTCTGAACTTTAATGAGAAGATTTTAGGGTAGTACAATATTATATTTAATACTAAAATAGTTACTTGGTACTATGCATTGGTTAAAACAGAATTTTGAAGCAGAAACATTTTTATCTTGATGCTTGATAATTTTTAGAAAGTTATTTATGAGGTCAGCGTAGCCCCAAATGGAATACAAATGGTGTGCTACAAAATGATCTAACTGTACAATGTGAAATTAGTGGTTACCAGAAGAAAAGGGGAGTAGATAATGTCCAAATTAGGTAAAGAGATCAACTGTATGTTAAGTGAAAGAAATAGACTTTTCGTGTTGAGTTACATGCGACATGTACATATTTTTATTTATAACATTATACTCAACAGATATAATGCCTTAACTCAATGTCACTTAATTATTTTTTAATTAAATATGTGGAGCTAAGGAGACAGTACAGTGTTTAAGAGTGTTACACATGGCTGACCTTGGTTCAATCCCTAGCACCACATATGGTTCCCTGAGCACCACCAGGAGTGATCCCTGAGAATAGTGCCAGGAGTAAGCCCTGGGATCAGAGCTTAATTAAGTCAGGTATGGTCTCAAAATGGGCTGGAGCAATAGCACAGCGGTAGGGTGTTTGCCTTGCACACAGCCAACATGGCCGACCCGAGTTCGATTCCTCTGCCCCTCTCGGAGAGTCCAGCAAGCTACTGAGAGTATCGAGCCCGCACGGCAAAGTCTGGCAAGCTCCCCATGATGTATTCGATATGCCAAACACAGTAACATCAAGTCTCACAATGGAGACGTTACTGGGCCCGCGCGAGCAAATCAATGAATAACGGGAGGACTGTGACTGTGACTGTGATGGTCTCAAAATAAAATCAAAAACTTCAAAGTAAAATTAAAAATAAAAGTGTGAAACAACTTCTCTAATGTGGAGGGGTAAACTTATGTGAACACACATACATAAACACATACAGCAGGTAAGGCGTTCGCCTTACAAGCAGCCAACACGGCCGACCCGAGTTCGATTCCTCCGCCCCTCTCAGAGAGCCCGGCAAGCTACCGAGAGTATTCGATATACCAGACACAGTAACAACAAAGTCTCCAATGGAGACGTTACTGGGCCCGCTCGAGCAAATCGACGATCAACGGGAGGGCCTTTACCTTTACCTTATTTAGAGAGAATCATTGAAAAAGCTACAGATTAAATAAAGATGGAATAATCTCATTAACAGAAATAAATACCATTGGATTATAATTCAAAGTATGAAATTGGTATTTTGGGGTTTTCTTATTATGTAAGAAAATAATTGAATAAATCAATAAATGAGGGTATATAGAAAAATCTATGTAGAATCTCAACACAGGGTTGGAAGTTGGGTGAAGACAATAAATTTATAGAAAAGACCTAATGATACCATCTCTGTTGCATTATGGAGATCAACATTACCAGTGGTCTCATACTGGTATTAGGCACCCTTGACATGATGTGAGGAAAATAAGTTTCTGCAGTCTTTCTCTCTCAAGAGCATAGACTCAGTTTAACTCTGAGATAAAATATTACACAAATCTCAACAGAATAGCATTCTACATAATACCTGATGGTAATTCTTCAAAACTGTCAAACTATCCTCAATATAGCTAAAACATTTACCATAAATCCACAGCTAACATCATACTTGATGGTAAAAAAAACTGAAAGTTTTCTTATAAGACACAGACAAGATTGTCTACTCACAATATTATTGTTCAATGTAGTATTAGAATGAACAGCTTGTAGATGATAGACAATAGGCAGATTGGGTAATAGCTGCCAATGTCGTGGATGTCTCTCTTCTTGTATAGTCCTGCTGGTTTTTCATTGGGATGGGACCTTGCATTCAGACAGGTAGTATGTGAAGAGCCAAGTCAGTGTATTGATGAGTACTGATGGTAGGTTCTTCAGGTGTTCAGGTCTGACCTTGTCTGGGCCAGGAGCTCTTTGTTTCTTTTTTCTTTTTTTTTTTAATTTTTATTAATTTTTATTAGTGAGACACCATGAGGTACAGTTGTAGACTTACAAATTTTTGTGCTCAGGTTTCAATTATACAATGATCAAACACCCATCCCTCCACCCATTGCCTTTTTTGCAAACCACAACACCCAATAGGAGAGAGAGAATGAAAGGGAATGCCCTGCCATAGAGGCAGGGTGGGGTGGGGGAATGGGGGGTTTGGAGGGATCTTTGTTTCTTTACTGATGAGATGGCGTGTTGGATTTCGGAAGGGAGAACATTGGGAACGACATATCCATCCTGCGGAATTTGGTATGTGGGTAGGTGGATGTGGCTATTGAAGAGATCTGAGTAGAAGTCATGAATAATCTCCTCCATTGCCCTTCTGGAAGATGTGATTGATCCATCAGGACGTCAGAGGGCAGTCATCTTGGTCTTGTAGTTGCTGAAGGACAGGCGGACGTCTCGAATGCTTTTCCCGGCTTCTGCCGCATCTACCAGCACTTCTGCTCGTCTCTCTTTGAGGTCTTCCTTGATCGCTTCTCTGCACTGCTTTGCAAGCTCAGACGTTTGTTTGAGGTTGCCTGAGGAATGCACCAGGCCACGTTGGCGAATGGGCTCAAGAGTTTTCGAAGACAGGCATTTATTTTTGTGTGGTTATCTCTCTCCTGGCGTTCCTCACACAATCATGGAGGTGCTGAACCAGTCGATCGTATTCCTCGTCATTGTGGTCAATGACCACATCTTCCCACGTTGCCGCAACACAGCCAAAGAGCTCTCTGTTGGTGGTCAGTCTGGGAGTTCTCTTCTTAAACTTTGCTTCCTTTCTCCCCACTCTGTGAAGTAGAATTTTGCACGAAGGAGATGGTGGTCTGATCCCGTTTGGAATTTTGGGATAACAGCAACATCAGTCAGGCAAAACCATCGATTGAATACGATGTGGTCAATTCTGTTGTGGAACCGTCCACCGGGAGACTCCCATGTCCAACATTTATATTCGGCCTCTGGAACTGTGAGTTACCATGGATGGTCTTGGTCGACATGATGAACTCAGATAGTCTGTCACCCTGTTTGTTCCATTCTAGGCCATGGGTCCCGATGTGGAGTTCTTTGGCTGATCTTCTCGGTCTTATCTTGGCATTAAAATCACCGACAATGATTTTAGTGTTCCTAGAATAAGCAGATGCCATTAGGCTACGGTAGCACACAACAGGGATAAATGGAGACATTACTGAAGCCTGCTCGAGCAAATCGATGAGTAATGGGATATCAAGTGATCAAGTATTAGAAATTCTGGTCATACAAAAGATAAGAAAGAAATATTAAGGTCATCTAGATTCAAAAAGAAGTCAAATTATAACTTATCTTAGATGACATGATACAAAAGTAATAAAACTTTAAAGATTCTACAAAAATAAAAACTCTCCAAAAATAATAAACTGAATAATAAAGATACAGGCTAAAAATTAAATTACAGAAATCTGTGGCACTTATATATGAAAACAATCAAATAAATGACAGAATTCTTAAATTCCATTTACAATTTTGCCCTGAAAAAGTAAAGTACCTGGGAATTAGTTTAACAAAAGAGTTTAAAGATATGTAAATAAAACTGTAAAGCACTACAAAAATAAATAAAAGATGTCCTTCCATTAAGAAGTGGAAGCACATCCCCTATTCATAGATTGGAAAGATTAGCACTGTAGCACTATCCTCCTTTTGTTTATCTATTTGCTCGAGTAGGCACCAGTAATATCTCACAACACATTGCGAGACTTGTTACTGCTTTTGGCATATCGAATATGTCATGGATATCTTGCCAGGTTTTGCTGTGTGGGCGAGATACTCTTGGTAGCTTGCTGAGCTCTCTGAGAGGGTTGGAGGAATTGAACCCGGGCCGGCTGCATGCAAGGCAACCTCTTCACCTGCTGTGCTATTGCTCCAGCCCTGGAAAGATTAACATTATAAAAATCACAATCTTACCCAAAACAGCATATAGATTCAATTCAGTTTCTATACAAATACGACATTTTTTAGTGATTTTATTTATTTATTTATTTATTTATTTATTATTTTTTGCTTTTTGGGTCACACCTAGCAAAGCTTGGGGGTTACTCCTGGCTCTACACTGAGGAATCATTCCTGGTTGTTGTTCAGGGAACATTATAGGAAGCCGGAGATAGAATCCAGGTTGGCTGCGTGGAAGGCAAATGCCCTAACTGTTGGACTATTGCTCTGAACCCCAATTCACGACATATTCCCCACTCCCCAAATGGCCAAAGCATTCCCAGGAATAAAGAAAAACTTTTTTTTTACCAACTTTCAAATATAAATTAGAATATATACCAATAAAAACATATGTATAAAATGTTTATTAACAGTTTTATCCTTAGTACATTCAAACTATAATATGACCTGTTTTTTTATATAATTTAGCACCTAACAGGAACAGCTGCTGTTATATGTAACAATACAGATGAATTAAATAAAAATAATCTTGTGCCCGTATAGAATATAGTACATGCAGTGTTATTTCCTTTATATTAAATTCTATCCTACTTCTTGACATTAATATCATGAACACAAAAACAGTAGATCAAATATATATATACATATATATGAGTTCCTATATTTAATGTAGCTTTGAATACAATAGCAAGAGTATGAAAAATCCCGAAGGCCTAATGACATATGACTGGAGAAAAAAAAGTTGTGGTATATGTACACAATGGACTACTACAGTGCTGCATGCATAGAAGAAATCTTACACTTGGCTACAACTGATACGGAACTGTAAATGATCATGTTAAGTGAAATAAATGAAGGAGAACCAATCCAAGGTGATTCATGAGTGCAGAGCCAGGAGGACTGCTGGGTGTGACCCAAAATCAAAAAAACTAGAAATTATAGAAAAGCTTAATTTCACAAGAACAACTCCAAAGTACAGAAAAAAATAGACCAATACAAGATTCTTTATTTTCTGATTATTGGAAGTTTAAAATCTGCAATGTGATGAATATTTCTGAAAAATTACATCTAGTACAATCAAACTCCTAATAAGACACAAGTCCACTTCCAATATTCTTGAAGAAATGCATTTTTCTAACAAATAATTCAAAAAAACAGAGTGAGTTTTGTCTATTTCAATGAGTTTCTATAATTCACAATCTTAGCCAGGCTTGTTCTAGTACATAAGAACTCAAGTGCTGGAGTATATACCTAGCATGTGCAATTTCTGAGTTTGGTTCATTGCCTGGAACCACATGACACCCAGACCACAGCACTATTCATAGAAAATATTAAGAAATATTGGAAGAAAAATGATAACTGCAACTTGAGTCTTCAGTGTTTCCAAATTAAATAGTAGAAAAATCAACAATATTTTGGCTTCCGGTAGCTTGAGTTGAATAACAAGAGATAACAATGGCCAATAACATGTTTAAAATTCTATCACACAGGTCAGGTTTTTAATATTTGCTTCCACTCTGATGTCTACAAAAGCGTCATTTGAAAATGCCTCTGTTTTTCTGGCATATTATCAATTGTCCAAGAAACATATCCAATTATACATTCTGCAGTGCTTATCATTTATCTTCGTTTCTGCTCAACTATTAACAAAGGAGTTGTTTAAACTGTTTAGTCTCTCTTTAAAATGGGATGCAAGATTTAAAGCCCGAGGGTAAGCTTTTGCCAATGCACACTGTTTAGCTCACTGGGGAAATTACAGTATGTGGTTTTAAAAATCTTTGAATACTCATCTCTATTTAAACACACACATGTGTCTATATGTATAAGTGTGTGTGTGTGTGCGTGAAATTGTCAAAAAGATATGGAAAATTTTATCAAAAATAATCTCAGCATTTCACATATAAATAACATAAAATATTTTAATATTGGTAATTCAGTTTCACTGATTAAAGAATAAGAAAAATACCGGGCATTCTAGGGGAAAGGCAGCTCAGATAGAGAAGGGAGCACCAAATAAAGGGCGTTTGGAGGATCCTCCCAGGAGGGGAGATGCATGTTGAAAGTAGACTATGGACTGAACATGATTGCCACTCAATGCCTCTTTTGCAGACCACAACACCCAAAAAGAGAGAGAGAGAACAAAAGGAAATGCCATGCCACAGAGGCAGGGTGGGATGGGGGGGATGGGTGTGGGAGGGATACTGGGATCCATGGTGGTGGAAAATGGGCACTGGTGGAGGGATGGGTAGTTGACCATTGTATAATCGAAACCCAAGCACAAAAATTTGTAAATCTACAACTGTACCTCATGGTGTTTCACTAATAAAAATAAATAAATAAATAATAAAGAATAAGAAAAATAATTTACAAATAAAAAAGTAATAATTAAAAATTTTTTATCTTAGAAGTAAACTTACAACCTATAGGAATGGTATTTAAAATTACACTGGAGGTCATAAAATATTCTTTCATTTCCCATAATTTTGGTTACAAATAACATATGTTTAGAAATCCTTTACCAAATCTTGCTGCTTAGATCCAAGAGGATACCACCATTTTGCTCCCTTCCCAACCAGTCATTATAGTTCTTTCTTTAGACCAAAAGTTTCTTCAAGTATACTAGCAAATATCCTTTTCTCTAAAAGTAAAATGTTTATATTCTTTACCCAAAGAGAAGTGGATATATAAATTTTTATTAAAAGTAAGCAGGGTCAGAGTTTCTTGGCTTCTTGAAGTGTT
Source organism: Sorex fumeus (assembly GCF_029834395.1). Classification (NCBI taxonomy): domain Eukaryota; kingdom Metazoa; phylum Chordata; class Mammalia; order Eulipotyphla; family Soricidae; genus Sorex; species Sorex fumeus. The sequence goes on along the minus strand of NW_026606071.1, from coordinate 15,840,446 downwards.
TAGTAGTATTATTTACAGAATTTAAACATTAAAATCCTTTATTTTTTAAATATAGTTGAATTGGTAGATTTTAACATCTCTCAAATATAGCTCCCAATGGCATAAAAAGGAATCAAATAAAGTCATTTTTATGAGCAAAAGAAAAGGCATTGATATTTCATTTTAGATGACTATCCTTAAAAAAAATCCTATCCACAATTATCCACACAGCCTGCTGAAGTATCAGTTTGGTAAAATTATCATTTCTGTATATTTATGCAATGTTTTAGTGCAGATTAATTCTTGCAGGTAAATAATTATAAAAGATCTTAGGGTCAAATTAATTTAAAAAAATAACTTACTATTTTTAATAACTTAATGGTTAAATGACAATAACAAAAATGCCATTTACATAATACATTAAGAAATGTCTCATCCAGACATATATTCAGAGATTAATGCACTCGACTTGCACATGGCTGACCATGGTTGCATCCCTGGTGTTGCATATGGTCCCCGGAGCACACCCAGGAGTGAACCCTGAGCACAAATCCATAAGTCCTGAGAACTGCCAGATGTGAGCCCTCCAAAAATGTCTTAAGAGAGAAAATTGTTTAATCTTGCTTTAATCAATGTTTCTCAAATTTAGAGGGCTATGAATCTCTTGCCATGTGTATTTGTCATTGTGTTTTTGCGTTGGTTTATCAGTGTAATAAACTTATCAGCATCTTATGAAGATCAATGTTTATGGGGTGTATTAAGAAAAACAATTTCAGGCTTTAAACTTTAGAAAATCGCTTTCAAAAAGCAAGGAATATATTCTCTGCTCCAACAACTAAAGGGAAAAAAACAGCAAAAGTAAACAACTACTATTGTCAATTTTCTTGCCAGGATTTTAGCATGGCAGTTCTGAGAAAGATTCTTAAATAATAAAGAATCACTTAAACATCAGGTGTCAGCTATGGGCAGAACGCTTAGTAAATTTTGAACACCTTAGAAGAAAGTAAAAGGTGTGGTGGGGATTATCAAAGAAAATTGTCAGGAATTTATAGTTTTCCGAAAAAAAAAAGCAGACGTCTTTACATAAAAAGGAACATTTATTATTCTGAGGAAAAAAAGTTCTCATACTTATTGATGTTGAGAAAGTACATTTTAGTTAAAAAGAAAATTTTGTGAAAATTCTTTTTAAAAGAAGCTCATGTTGCAATGTACAGATATGCTATAAAATAAAATTTTAAAAAATCCAGAAAGTCAAGCAGTTAAAAATTTAGGCAGAGAGTCTATAATAGAAACTGCTCATTTTTCTCTTTCCTTCCCTCTTTGGGACTAGACATTTTTTGTTCAGTTGCACTTGAAATGGGTGAAGATGTGAGTGAAAATTCTGAACAACTGAAGGCGGAAGGAAGTGATAGACTCCATATGCAAAGTTGCTTCAAAAATTATCTTCACAATGAATATTTCTCTCTTTGTGTTTGTATTTCTTTGCCTCTCTCATTGTCTCTCTACCTTTCTCTCAACCCATCTGAAAGCTAAAGGTAAAAGATTCAGCAGAAGTCTATGAGATCTAAAGCATAGCAGCATAAGGAAATCGAATCACTGAAAAAAATATGTGAAAAGTTGCACCAACACTTGCACTGAACTGTTATATGAATGAAAAATAAACTTGCATGATCTTAAAACTGAGATTTGGCACTTGTAGCAGTTAGACTACCCCAATATATAAATGACCCAGGATAAAATTAACAAATTGCACATAGTACCTTTTAGTCTTTTGTAAGAACTGGGTCTTTGATGTATTTATCATAATAAGTATACAAAGCACTTTACTTTAAAAAGCACCATTTAAGTATAAAAGAATCCATCAATCATTAAACTAAAATATCTCTTTAAATCTAAAATACCAATATCACAAAAAGTCTGTTTACATAGCACCTGTAAGCAATAAGTTTCAAATTGTTGAATAATGTTTAGAGGGTTCTATTATGTGACTTGCTGTATTATACAATTTGAATGAGAACATAAGGTGGAATCTTTTTAAGTAATATATTCCAGTTATAAAAATATGAACAGTGTAAGAGAGGTTTTATAAAAGATAGGTAATGGTAATGGCAAAAAGAAAGAGCAGCTGGAGAGAAATCTAAACGCATAACTGGAACAATTTGCTTCTATCACCTAGAAACATGCCATCCTCAGGTAGATGCTGTTGATGTGACTTCATATCACCGCTTTCCAAGTCTCTGCCACGTGGTTTGTGTTACTTGTTTTCTAAGATTTAACCTGGCTAGGATTTGAAAGAGTATACTTCAATTCTGTAGGCAAACTCTGGCTAAAACCAGATTTCCCAGTTCTATAATAGTCTATAGCTTCATAAAAGGAAGAGACAATTATGCCAACTTGTTTGGGATTTGTCTATTTCTATTTGGTGCTCCAATAGAACTTAGTTAACAATCTATGCTAGGCTACATCATTTTGATCATTCATGGTTATCTCCATAAAGAGACCCAAAGTTCCAGGTAGTCAATTAATCTAATTCCTAAATTAACATATCCTGATAGCATTCACAAGTTCTTAAGGAGAATTGCTTGATGTGATTCTGTAACATATGTCTTTCCTTTAAAATTATGAATTTATAACCCATTTTAAAAATTTTCTTGAAAGAACTGCATCTATTCAATTTTCACAGAAGGTGACCTTCCAAGCAAGATTATGGCAGTTGCAAAAAAACTAAACATCCAGTTCTTTAAATGATACTTGGCAAGATTAACTATGTGCAAAGAGAAAAATATATCTGGACACGTATTGTTCAAACAGCCCTTTTCAAGAAAATATACTTCTGAAATATTCAGGACCATACAGGAAACTAAGGTGAGGTCATTTTGTTTAAGAGATCAAATCCCGATGATATCCACATTATGGACATTAAAGGAAATTATAAAAAATGGATTTAAATAATTTCAATAGTTGAAATGAGGACTCCTGCTCTTTCCAAGTATAGTAATATCTAACACCTCTTTTGCACTTCGTGGCTACAAAAGTTGCCAAGGGAGATTTTTTCAGCGCCATTATATCATGCTGTCTGCTTTGCAAAGAACTGGAATCATCGGTCTGATTCATTGCATGCCAGTTGCTGATGCTACAATCCCACAGAAAATGACTAAAATTTAACACATTTTTTACACAAAGATTTACCACTGAGCAACATTCATCATCTCTTAAATGCATATTTTTTAGTCCTTTACTGAAAACAGTCCTCAGCATTTCACAATAAAGGCCAGGAAAAGAGTACTCTTTACAATGTCCAAGTTTGTGAGATTTTGGCTAGGATAGAAGAAGAGGCATTACACCAAGAAAGAGAAAATGAGGCACAGCATTTTCATTTAATCACAAGTTAAATAGAAGACATTGTTTCCATTGGAAACTATGACAAATGTCAACCTGCAATTCCTGTGTTACTTTTAAGTTGCTTGGAATTGGCTTTATATGCATACACGTCTGAGGTGTAGACTATAATAGGTATAAATTATAAGCTAGATGCAAAGTGTTTAGCTTGGGGATCTTTTTTTTGTTTGTTTTTTATAAAAATCAAATCACTTCAACATAGAGACCTGAAACTGATGGTTTCTTCCTTTTCCTCTTTGATCTTTCATCTGCCAAATAATATAAAATACAGAATATACTACTATAATCACCTTATATTTAATAGAATTGAAGAACTAGAAAAATGAGAGATAGGTAGGAGGAGAACTTTTTGACAACACATAGATGTGTTGTAAATTTAAGTCAGACTTCCCTTTATAAATTTATTTTTCATCTGTTTTCACATACACAATCTCTTTTAATTAGGTTTGCATATACATGATTCTGATTGTTTTTTCACTACCCTAACTTCTAATATACTTCCATTTTTCTATTAATTCTTTTAACTCTGCTCTGAGACTTAAATATTTGAAAATATCTTTCTGAAAAGTATTCCCTTGAAACTTGATACAGAAGCATTTTGCTTTAATTTCGATAACTTATTTGACTTCCTCCTACAGAAATTAAGATGCTATTATTAGCATTTAAGGACTTCTGATAGTTCAGAGTTAAAAAAGAACAGTCAAGAAAAGGTGACAACTATATTAAAAGGCAGATAGCAGATGTAGAAAAAGTCCTGAAGAAATTGGTTTCCATATTTATAATCTCATTTTCTCTGTGACTCATGTACTGACATTGTAAAATAAAAGTAATTTATTTCACATATTTTTGTTTCTTAGAGTTTTTTTTATTTAAGTGTCCATGTCTAGAAAAATATCTAAAAATTGAGAAGTGAAATATTACATTTTATGTGTTGACCACATAAAATTTATCTATATTTTCACTGCCGAATTACTGAATTTTTCTTTTTTTCTAATTGCTTTTTGGGTCATACCCAGAGATGCACAAGGTTCCGTGGCTCTGCAGTCACGAATTACTCCTGGGGTGCTCAGGGGACCATATGGGATGCTGGAGATGGAACCCCAGGTTGGCCACATGCAAGGCAAATGCCCTACCTGCTATGCTATTGCTCTAGACCCTAATATTTGATTTCTTATGGTATTTGTTTTTGGGTGGATTATCAGTTCTTCAAAAACACTGAAGATTTAAATATTCATTATTATGGCAGCATATAACCAACACAACTGTCCCTGCCTAATAATATATTCAGGCAACTCTAATTTCACAAAATCCAAATACTTCTTATAAACTACACAACACATTGTATCAGATTTCTTTCAGAACAAAAAGCCCCTCCCACTACTGACATCATCAGTAGCCAGCAGTCCAAAATTTCTTAACTCCAAAACAATCTGAATATTTCCTATTTTTTGCAGTGCATTTATAACTACCCATCCCACTATCTTATGTCATTGACTTGAAGATACCTTGCTTTTAGCATTACATCACTTTTAGAAAAGCAGTAATATATTCTCCAGGAATAGTTTTTCATTGCATTTTAAACTGAGCTATGAACTGACATCAGACATGGTGACTCTTGACTCTTTTTTTTTTTGAAGGTTTTTATTGAACACAAAGTTGTTTAAAATGATGTAAGAGGCAATAAATAGAGGAAGTGTGCTCAAGAGAGAAGACAGGCTTCTGCGTAGTGGAAATTAACAAGTAAAGAAACATGGAGACAAGCAAGAAAAAATCATGTTCAAGAGAGAACCAGGGATTCAAGAGCAAGCCAACTTTTCATCTTTCAATAAACAATTTCCAATACATGAAATCTATAAGAAGCAAGCACTATAGAACTGAGCTTAGTATGGAAGGGTGAGATGGGGGGGTGGAAGAGGAAGATAAAGGTGGAGGGTGTGGTGTTGGAACACAGCTGCATAAAATCCTAGCATGAACAATATTGTAAATGATGGTGTCTCAAGTGAAATTCCAAGAAAAGAGTTGTTCAGGCATCAACCATCTTTCTCCTCAATTACAGCAAGCTTTTTATAATTTTATGTAAGACAGTCAAGACATTTACTCTCCTTTTCAGAGGCATCGTCTTCCTCAAAATTTTCATGTCAGGGAGGAACAAGAGAAGATTTAGAGTGAGACAAGTTAAAGTTGATAGTGAAAGAAAGATAAAAGTTTGAAGTAATGTTTGGGAAAGGAAGAAATGACAGATTCTCTTCAGTAATCTAGGACTGGCTTTAGAAGTAATAGAGGTACTTTATATAAAAGATGCAGAAATAGACTGCAAAGGGAAAAGGCAAGAAGAGATGATTAAAGCTTAAGGAGGATATATTTGTTGCTATCACGTAATAACTACAAAACACCAAAATAGTTGATAATCAGATTGACATAAGTTAGTCACCAATGTTGTCTAACTTGCCTATTCAATTTCAAAGGTCAAACTCATATCAACCTATAATCAAGAGAAATATTAATGATACAACAGAGCCTTGCCAACATATGTATCTTCTTTATTTTGAACCCACTTCAAGCTCTGTTATTTTAGCTGTCTTGATTTCTTTCACAAACTTCTTGATACTAGCTTCTGAAACAAAAACTACCTTATCTTCACAACTACCTTATCTTCACATTTTTTTCCTTCCACAAAATAGCTACTGTAGGCAAATTGATAATAATTAAGTGATTCATTCTCACTTTGCATATAACTATCATTTGGAACATTGGGCACACAAAAGGCAATTGCTAAAGATTATAATTATAAAATATATGTAAAATTCACTTACAAGCATGGACAGCTCAGTATACTTTTTCATAAAAATTTGGGTCAGTTTAAATTTCCAAATACTGAGAGATCTACAAACTAAAATTCTGGTTAAATTCAGTTTAAGATAAGCAAATATGTAGCTTCAAGTAAGAAAGCCTTGGATTTGAAGTCAATTACTCTTATTAAATAAATTACATGTCTGAACCTCAGGTATCCTATGTATAACATAATGATGTCAATCTCATAATTATTACAAAAGTCAAATGAGATAAAACATGTAAAGTGCCAAGTTATGTGAAATAGCAAATACTAACACCACTCATAAATTTCTATAAAGTAATTCTCTGTTGGAATATCAGACTCTTGAATTTACTTTGTCAACAAAAAATCTATGTATCAAATAAATATTTAAATATTTCCAGTAGAAATGTTGGGAACTTATTATATAGAGTTTAAAAGCATTCATTTATAGTAAGCATAACTTAAAACTCTAGATCTTGTGTTTTAAAAATTACAGGAGAGATCAAGTACTCTAGATCCACTTGGCTCAAAAATAGTATGTTTCTATGTTGACAAGTAATTGTATGACATTTCTCCAAGTTAAATTTGGTCACCACTTTATCAATATCTGAGTTACTCTGGCCCTGCTTTATATCAGAATGCTTTCTCAAAGACAATGATTAATTTTTGTCAACTTCTTTTTTAATGACGCATCATATTCTTGACTGGCTAAAGTTTCACATAAAATCATCCATAGCAAAGCATCATAAGAATAAAACAATAAAAATTTATTTATAACATTTAGTAATAGGTAAAGGTAAAAGGTAAAGGCCCTCCCGTTGATCATCGATTTGCTCAAGTGGGCCCAGTAACGTCTCCATTGGAGACTTTGTTGTTACTGTGTTTGGCATATCGAATACATCACGGGTGGCTTGCCAGGCTCTGCCATGCAGGCGAGATACTCTCGGTAGCTTGCCAGGCTCTCCGAGAGGGGTGGAGGAATCGAACTCGGGTCGGCCATGTTGGCTGCGTGCAAGGCAAACGCCCTACCACTGTGCTATCACTCCAGCCCTTAGTAACAGAAATATGATTAACATACATTTCAATATCAGAATTTTATTATTTTCTCTTAAAGCTTTCCAAATTAAAAGCAAAAGTAAGTTCTTACCTGTCTCTAAAGTTTGAATTTTTCTTCTTTCTCCGAAGTGAGATGTTTAAATTCAAAATATTTTTCAGTTCTGGAGCTCAGTGATTTTTATGAAATTTTTATAATTACTTAGAAATACATCAAAGTGGTTAAATATATGAAAATAATTTGACTTACATTATTAATATATTATCTTGTGATTGTGTATAATAATATGTATAATTTAAATTTAAATTGAAATATAACTTCTCAACATTGAAATGATGCTAAAAGTTGGAGAAAGAACATTAACCTAGCCATTTTATCTACACAGGTGAAGTACACTTATCTTTTTTCCTTTTATTTTATTTTTTATTTTAAAATTTTATTTCATAAAGTTGTTCACAATAATTGATTATATTTACTATTTCAACACCAATTCCACCACCATTATACCTTCTCACCACCATTATTTCAAAGTATCCCACCACTGAAGCCTGCCCCACAGGCAGATGCAAGATAATTTATTTTGCATTTCTTGTTACGAATAGTATAAGATGTATGTAAGGGTCTATCTCACAGTGATTTAACAAAAAAGCAAAAATAAAAAATAGTATGAGATATAGCGCATCACATGGTTGCAAAAGCAGCTGCATGCTCCCAGGATTCTAAAAATTTATATAATTGGGGTCCAGATCCATATGTGCAGTGAGATGCTTGGTTCTGAGATTCATTTGTGATTCTCTGTATCATTACTGTTACTGTGTTTAAATGGCACCTGCGGGTACACTTATCTTTAATGTTGGTTGTAGACTGAAAAGGTCTTACCAAGAGATATGTCTTTGTACAAGATAGCAGAAATGGAAAGAATATTCACATGTGAAAATGGAAGGAAATAGACAATTCATAAATAATTACAAGGCAGAATAAGTCATATCTTATGGAAGTTATTATGTCACATCCATTACAGATATAGGAAAGTTGATTATAAGAGGTGCAGTTTGATATAAGCCTTGAGGCATGTACCAAAATTACTAAAATTTAGAGAGATGTTAACTAAAGAGGTAATACACACTCCAATTGTAAGTATGGAAGTTTTCAAGGCAGAGTCACCATGCTTCATACTTTAACATAAATGTGATGGTATAGATCAACACTTTGACTACAAATTTTGGTGAATGTCAAGTGTATCATATGGAATCTCTTATGTACTAGGCATTCATCTATTGAGTATATGATTTAGTTATGTTCATTCAAATTTACATGAGCCTTAAATCATTGAAAGAGGGGGGTATAAGTACATTAAGTATGACATCCTTGTTCTAGGGCTGGAACGATAGCACAGCCGGTAGAGCATTTGCTTTACATGCAGCCCACCTGGGTTCGATTCCTCGGTCCCACTCACAGAGCTCTGCAAGCCCTGCAAGCTATTGAGAGTATCCCGCCAGCACAGCAAAGCCTGGCAAGCTACTGGTGACATATTCGATATGCCAAACACAGTAACAACAAGTCTCACAATGGAGACATTACTGGTGCCTGCTCAAGCAAATCCATGAACAGTGGGAGGACAATGCTAGAGTGCTATCCTTGTTCTAAGATACAAAAACACTGGAGTTTCAGTATTAGGTTTCTATGCATATTGGTTTATCTTAATGAGTCCTTTGACAGAAAACGTACCCTGTAAAACTGTTTGCCTTTGTTTGACAACTACACACTAGGCACAATCATTGTTAATATGATGGAGGAGAAGTTCTCAAACAGTGATTTCTGCCTATTATGCATGCATATGCAAGAATGCAGCTGTTTCACTTTTCAAATTTCAATTTCTGATTCAGGCCTCAATAAAAAAAGAAAATAAAAAATGAATGGTTGGATGTTTCTTCCAATAAAAGTCCCTAGCTCAAAGGCAAAATTCTTGAAGACAATATACAAAAAGAACTTTTTTTCAAGTCATATAAAAGCTGTTTTATGAAATTAAGCTGGAAATATTATAAGTGGGAAATGACCACAAAATAAATAGGAACCTTTTAGAAAAAGAGCAAACATATGTTATTTATTTTCCTGGTAAACAGAAGTGGCAGATTTAATCAGCAAGAAACATTGGATAGTTATGACCATTTTGATCATGTAAGAATTCATAAGATTTGTTTATGGTGCATTAAACAGCATCTTCAGGTTAGTATTAAAGAAAGTTAATAAATTCTATTTACCAATAGACAATGGACAAGAAGAGGTCAGTTTTCTTATGTGACAAGTAATGGAAAGGGACATAGAACATTTCAGCAAATCTGCCACTACCTCCCTTCACTCTTTATAAACATATGGAAATAGTTATAGCCAATTGCACAAAAAATATTTAAACCTATAAAACAGTTCCAAAGTATGTAGTGTGCCATATTTCATGTGGAGAGAGATTGTCTTTAGTTCCATTTTGAAAGTCCTAAGAAGTGCAAAGAAATAGTACTTTAGGTATTTATATCTACTTAGATTCTCTAATGTTTAAAGTCATGTAGAAAAATGTTAATTTTAGATGTTAATTATAGAGCTGGAATAAAGCATTGGTTATAAAATAGCTAGCTGAGGTTAAATCCCTCCATAATGATCAGTTTTTTGTTACTCCCTGTTATTTAAAATACTACCAAAGAAATATATTATAAAAAATATACTAGCATGTGGCATATCTCTTCACTTGGAAATTTTATGAATGATAAAACTAAGCACAAGGAAACCAAATATTTATCTGGTCCCAGCACTACTTTATTCCCTAACATATGACATATATGAATCTTACATTTTATTTAGAATCAAAGATTAAAGATAGCTTCCTAATGTAAAGCAAAATATCAAGTGTATCTTGAAGGATGGAGCAGTAATTTTATACAGCTCTTAAGTTTATTTCATTTTTACCTTAAAAATTATTATGAAAATTTTAAAGTACGGGTACACAAACTAAAAAAGTAAGTTAACAAATAAAAAGATTTGGTAAAATGTTATCGGTCTCTTTTTGTAAGTAAATATTGAACCATGAATCAGGTTTTTTTAGGAAATCAACATACAGAATTCTGCAATACGCTGATGTCTCCTTGGCATAGCAGATTGAAAAAGAATCAACTTACTGATTAAAAATTCCCCCTGCCACCACCCGCTCCAGATCTATGTGATATGGTTGTCAAAGGAGAAGTTAAATTTCTTTTGGAAATGCAGTTAAGATCTCAGTTCCATAAATTTGCACTTATTTTATTATTATTAGAACAATATGGGGAAAACACTGACAGGTGATACTGACAAACTAATAAAATAATATTGTTTATGTTCTCTAGCTTCTATTCACTAAGCCATTAAAAGTTTTTGTTAACTAGTTTTCCTTCCTTTATTACCCATTACCCATGTTCCATGATGCTCTGTATAGTGATAAATAAATGTTGTTTTTGTGACAATCCAATATGAACTTTGTTCTAACCCTTTACCCCATTTAAAATATATTCGATCTGCATTTGAAACCATAAGAAACATTTTTCCCATTTTCTACTCTTAACAGATGGTAACCTCATAAATAAATTTATTCTAAGGTAATCACAAATAATAAAGCTTTAATGTGGTAGTTTGCATTACTATTTTTATATTTTGTGAGCTCTTGAATCTCAGTGCTTAATCTGAAAGTTACCTGTCAGTCTATGCATAGCAAGCCCTGACCCTCTGCTAAACGTACAGAGAATTCTATCAATTGTAAGATATAAACTCATTTTATAAACCACAAGGAAGAAATAATACTTCTATTTAAACTATGACATGATGTCTTAATGATAATCCTGTGCAACATATGAATTGATAATGTCAGCCCCTCATTGCTTAGAAATGGCTTCATCTATTCCAAGGAATTTGGCAATCTATCGTAGCTTCAGTTGCAATGCTTAGAGTGTGATAATAATCTCTTTGCAAGTGTTTCAGGAACAAAACATAACACATCTTCACCTACTTGTATATCTCTTACATTTTTGGGTCTACAAAATTCTTAGTTGTTAATTGGCAAGAAAATATGAAATTCTCACCATTTCTACAATTGTACATCATTAATAACAAATTTATTTTCAACCCAGAATTGTGGAAAGCTGGAGTGTCATTTACACCTATATACTGTAAGAAAACCAAAAAGTTTAAGACCATGGAAATCAAGGATTTGAGGCAACAACCTACACTAAAACCCGAGTAAGAGTGCTAAATAGAGTTGACTGTAAAATTGGTGGAGGCCAAATATACTTTGGAAAGAGTATGACACACCCAGGGAATAAGAAATTTTGAAGTATTCCATAACCTAGGGTTTTTTTTCTCCAAGAAGAAAGGACCATTACAGAAAAAGAAAGTGTTAGAACACAGGTTTTATGGAGTAATAGAACAAAATAAAATGTGAAGACAAAGTGAAAATTATTGTCACCCCGAGGATATTGGTAAATTGGTATTGGAGCTAAGAAAGAAAACAACAAAAACAGCAGCAAAATCCTATTCCTGAAAGAAGAGAGTATTGCTCTAAGTCACAGGACTGAGAAGGAATCAATTGAGGGGTTCAGACCCCAGGGCCTTAAGAAAACATATCACAACAGACTAAAAATAAGAATTAAAATGAACAGGAGAGAATGTCCACCACCACCTGCTATTAACAAACTAATAGTTTAAAATATTTGCACCAGCAGCAAATAACATTGTATGGCCAGGAGGCCAGAAGATGAAAAAGAAACATTAGGGGAATAAACAGTGAAGCTGGGCACAAAAGATGATCTAAAGTTGATATAGCAGCAATGAGGGGGGAAAAAACCCTCTGGCAAAAAATTTAAAAAAAAAACACAAGGAATAAGGAATTTCTAGAGAAATTTAAAGGTATGATGCCCTCCCAGTAACCATAGAAACAACAAACACAAATTCATTCCAACCCCTAACTACGTTAATTCAATTCCCACATTATAAGTCTAGCAGAAGGAAAGACATATAAATTTCTAGGAATAAAATCTACAAAAGATGCTTGACATTTCAACAACAAAAATTACAAGGCATACACAAGGCAAGTAAAAACACCATCCTCCTGAGAGAAGAACTTAGATATAACACAGATAGTGAGAATTTCTAAGATAAAAATTTAAAAATAACTGTGATAAATTTGTTAAATACCAGATGAAAGGAATGAGGAGTATGCAAGATCAGTTGCACACTTTTAGGACAGAGGTATAAAATATAAGATTCAATGGCAAATGCTAGAAATTTAAAGTACAATGATCAAATAAAGTCATTTTATGACATCATATAGATTGACATTAACAAGAAAAGAATCAATGAACTTGAACTTGAATACCAGTCAACAGAGATTATGCAAACTGAGCCAAAAGAGAAAAAATAGAAAATTAAAAAATAAAAAGCATTGAAAATATATGCAACAATACTGATTTATTTATTCATCCAAAATGCATATAAGTCCTAGAAAGAGAATAGAGACTGAGGGGTAAAAAAGATAGAGATAAAGACAAATACTTCAGAAAATTAAAAAAAATTATATTTATAAAAGGTAACAAACCAGAGACAGAGAAGTTCAGAAAACACCAACCAACCAGGTAAATACAAGAAAACAGATTACAGAGACATTGGACATTGTATATTCCAAGGCTGAAATTGAAAGACTACAAGAAAATAGTGAAATAATCCAACGAAAATAAAAAGATATCACTTACATATGAACAATGTTACGAATAATACCATATTTCTCACTAGAAACCATAGCAATTAAAAGAAATTGAAAGAAAAAAAGCCCCCCCACACAAAATAAACCCAATTAGAACTACAAAATAAACAAAAATGTATTTATAAAACTATGTAAAAAATGTTCTCAGGAAATAATTGCTTATAAAATTCTGTAAGAAATATGGAAGAAAACTTTTTACAGAATATATCATTGAATTTATGGTTTAAAATTTGTAAATGTACAACTAAAAAGAATTACAAGTTACACACCAAATAAGAAGTAATTGGTAGTACAAAAATACAACAGTTTTATATTTCACATAAAGAACAATATTATTTGAAAGTAGACTGAATTTATTAAAAACACATATTTAATTAAATATACATAAAATATATATGTTGTAGATCCAGTGACCATTAATTTTAATCTCAAGAGAAGGCATAAAGGTAACTTGAAATGAATGAATAATTAGAACATAATGATATAATAACTTGAATGCAATCATAAAAATCTCATTATATATGATCTAAGGAGGGTTTAAAGTAAAATTTTAAAGGGAATTTTAAAATATTTGTAATTAAAATGGAAACACAGCATATAAAATTATAGGATACTCAACATGATACTCTCCACACTGCAGCAAATTGCATGACTTTATACTTTCTTATGGCTGAATAGTATTCCATTGTGCATATGTGCCATAGTTTCTTTATCCAGTCATCCGTTCTTAAGCATTTGGGTTGTTTTCATAGTTTGGTTATTATATATGAGTTTCAATGAATATAGGAGTGCACATATTTTTTTTTGCTTTGTGCTTTTGGGGTATATTACCAAGTGGAATTACTGGGTCATATAAAGTTCAATTTCTAGTTTAGCTAAGAATGTCCTTATTGTCTTTCAAAATGCCAGGACTAGTGGATATTCCCACCAGCAAGGAATAAGGATTCCGTTTCTCCACATCCTCACCAACACTGGCTATTGTTTTTTTTTAATGAGTGTCAGTCCCTATGATGTGAGGTGATATCTCATTCTTTTGATTCACATTTCTCTGATGATTAGCGATAAAGAGCATATTTTGTATATATTTTTTATTTGCATTTCTTCCTTCGAGGAAATTTATATTCATCTCTTCTTCCCATTTTTAAAGGGTCAGATGGTGTGTGTATGTGTTTGTGTGTGTGTGTGTGCGTGTGTGTGTGTGTGTGTGTATTTGTGTGTGTGTGTAGAATTCTACCAGGGCCCTTTATATTGGATATCAAAGTTTTGTTGAATAAGTAGTGGGCAAATAATTTCTCCCAGTTTGTGGGCTGTCTTTGTATTCTGGTTATTGTGGGTAGATCTGGAGCATATTATGTTGAATGAAACTAGTCAGAGGGAGAACAAACTCAGAATAATCTTTTATATGTGTAACATAAAAAAACTTTGTCAGGGAATATTAAATGCCCAATTAATATAGAGATAAAGAACAGGAGAACAAGCTTTCAGTAGGAAGCTTGCCACTTTGCCTGGAGAAAGGGAGGAGGGAATAAATAAATTATCAAAGAAAAGAGTAGGAGAATGGGGGAGGGTAAAAGGTCCCTGTTACACAGATAGCGTGGGGGGCTGGAGAGAAACTGGGAACATTGGTGGAAGGTAGTAGACAATCATGAAGGGACTGGTACTGAAGCAATGCACATTTGAAACCCAGTTATAAATATCTTTGAAATGTTGTAATTCATGTTGATTCAAAAATTAAAAAGAAGTTAAAAGATACAGTTAAATCATTATACCTTAAACTTTGCACCTCCAGAAGTTATCTTAGAGTACAGAACCTGAAAATTAAAATATCATGGTGTTTGGCCCACAATAAGAAAAAAGAAACAAATAAAATATGTTTAAGGAAATTATCCATGGGTACAGAGAGCTAGAATAAAAGGCAAGATGCTAGCATTGCATGTAGCCAAGCACAGTTAGAGTTCATGTGTAACCCCAAATCTAAAAAACAAGTCCAGGGGAGGAAGAAAAGAATATGGGAGGAAGGAAGGAAGGATGGAAGGAAGGAAGGAAGGAAGGAAGGAAGGAAGGAAGGAAGGAAGGAAGGAAGGAAGGAAGGAAGGGAGGGAGGGAGGGAGGGAGGGAGGGAGGGAGGAAAAGAAAGAAAGAAAAAGGAAGGAAGGAAGGAAGGAAGGAAGGAAGGAAGGAAGGAAGGAAGGAAGGAAGGGGGAGGGAGGAAAGAGAGAGAAAGATAAAAAGAGAAAAAAGAGAAAGAGAGAGAAAGAAAGACAGACAGAAAGACAGAAAGAAAGAAAGAAAGAAAGAAAGAAAGAAAGAAAGAAAGAAAGAAAGAAAGAAAGAAAGAGAGAAGGAGAAAAAGAGAAATGAAGGAAGAAAGGAAAAAAGAAAGAGAGAAAGAAAAGGAAGGAAGGAAGGAAGGAAGGAAGGAAGGAAGGAAGGAAGGAAGGAAGGGAGGGAGGGA
This sequence comes from Sorex fumeus, assembly GCF_029834395.1. NCBI lineage: Eukaryota > Metazoa > Chordata > Mammalia > Eulipotyphla > Soricidae > Sorex > Sorex fumeus. The sequence continues at coordinate 15,824,968 of NW_026606071.1, read as the reverse complement.
GGGAGGGAGGGAGGGAGGGAGAGAGAGAGGGAGGGAGGGAGGGAGAAAAGGAAGGGAAGGAGGGAGCAAAGGGAGGGAGAAAGAAGGAAGGAAGGAAGGAAGGAAGGAAGGAAGGAAGGAAGGAAGGAAGGAAGGAAGGAAGGAAGAAAGAAAGAAAGAAACTACAGAATATAATTGCCTGTGGTAAAAGCAACCAATTTCCCTTCCATTTCACCATTTCTAGAGTATAAAAAACCAATTACGTCGATCCAAGAATAGTTTATTTTGGTGTAAATAAACTATTCTTGGCTCTATGTAATTGGTTTTTTCTTTAACCAAAGTTAGAAATGACACACAAAAAAATGAGTCTTTCATGCCAAAGCCCATCAAATCTTTGTATCTAATAATTATAATTTCATTCTTCCTCAAAATTTAAATTTTCAACCTATCAGTATGGTATTACCTGGTCAGAATACAGATGTAAATTGATGAGAACCCCTCTCATTATAAGGAATGGTGAAGATTTCAGGCACCCTTGCCTGAAATAATAATTTTTTTGTCCCACCCTTTTTCTCACTCTAAAAACCTTCTATTTTGTACAGCGACTTGAGGAGTCTTTCTACTTGCCAGATGGGATCTGACAGTTTCATGAATCATTTAATAAAGCCAATTAGATCTCTGAATTTATTTGGATATATTTTTTAACACCACTTATCTTCTTTTCTTTCCATAAAAAAAAACCCTTGATTTTTTTCCATCTGGTAGACACATTTTAGGTTTTCTACCTGAAACTGTATACCCTAATTAGCAATGTCTTTATCCCAAAAAACACTTTGCCTTTTCAGTTTTTCTTTTAAATTTTTAAGTTAACAAAATCTATTCACAAATATATGTATGTATATATATAGATTCACATTTAAGATGTATATGATGCTATAGGATAAATGTTAGTGTCTTCTCCGAATTCAAATAATGAACCTAATCTTCCACATAATAGTACTTTATAAAATGACACTGGAGTGTAAGATTGGGTCATGGAGTGCAACCTTCTCAAATGAGATTAGCGTTCCTATAGAACACATCTCACCTCTTCAATCTTGTAAGCTGACCTATTTTAAAAATTAGAAAGCAGGAAGTAAGCTCTTATCAGACACAAAATATGTGAGGAACTTGATATGAAATCCCCATGAAGTATGATAAATGTCATTTTAGGTCACCAAGAACATAGTATTTTTCTATAGCAGGCTAAACCAACTTAGAAATCGGTACCCAAAATAGGTTAATGCTTATAAAATGTGGCACTTTTTTAAAGCCGAAAATGGGTAGAGGCTGGAATAATTTTGCGTCTAAATTGAGATGGATGGACCTTTAGATAAAATTATAAAAGCAAAACTTTTTTTTTTTTTAAAGGCCCTCCCGTTGATCGTCGATTTGCTCGAGCGGGCCCAGTAACGTCTCCATTGGAGACTTTGTTGTTACTGTGTCTGGCATACGAATACTCTCGGTAGCTTGCCGGGCTCTCCGAGAGGGGCGGAGCAAAATTACTAAGTAAAAAATGAAAGATGAAAAGAAAATTGCCTATTCATTTTTTAAAATATCAGGAAGCTTAGTGTATGATCAAGAAACCTTTAGAAAAGGAGAGTAGTATGGGTTACCTTTTTAAAAAAATTTTTTTTTTATTAGTGAAACACCATGAGGTACAGTTATAGACTTACAAATTTTTGTGCTTGGGTTTCAGTTATACAATGATCAAGTTGGGTTACCTTTCTTAACAGAAGAAAGGCATTGTGAGGACAGTAGGGTCCCTACCACAGTAAGCTTCTACATAGGGGTAAAATACTGCTGTGGAAAGAAACCAAACCTGAATTGGGTGAGTCCCCTTCTACCTCTCCTTCAGGAATTGATGTGATCACGGGTATACTCTGAGTCCAGAGATAAAGAACTGTAATGAAGAGCTTCGGTACAGATAAGGACCAATAATAGCCACAAAGGTGAAGGAGCAGTATGAAGATTTTCAAGTGCTCTAGCCCTCCTTCACCCTCCGTTAGCTGTGCTCTGACCAACCCCAGCTTCTGAATACATCATCCTTTTTTCTTTTCTCTATCATAGGTATTATTAAAAAGGAGTATTTTAATACCAAAGTTATAGGATCACCTTCAAAAAAATTCTAACTAAAATGCAAAGCAGAAAAACTAGGAGACAGCAATTATAAAAATAAGATAGAAAACTGTAGAGATAGTACAGAGGATACGGAGGCTGTAGTCTCAAACTACATTTCATTTTTTCATTTCATCATCCTGTTTATCGTCGATTGCCTCGAGCAGGCCCCAGTAACGTCTCTTTCATCCTAGCCCTGAGATTATATTCACGGCTCTTTAGGAGAATGAGACCCATCATTGTTACTGGTATTTGGCATATTTGGTACGCCACGGGGAGTTTGCCAGACTCTGCCCTGTGGGCAGGCTACATTCGATTGCAGGCTATCGAATAGTCTCAAACTACAGAAGAAAGAAATATAAGATTCTGGAGAAGGAAAGGTAGTACAGTAGGTAAGGAACTTACACGAGTCTAACTTGTGTAAAATCCTCAGCTGAGCGCAAAGTCAGAAATAAACCCAGAACACTTCTGGGTCTGGCAAAAAGTCCAAATTTTTTTAAGTAGCACTGTAACACTGTCCTCCTGTTGTTCATCGGTTTACTCGAGCAGGCCCAGCAACATCGCCATTGTGATACTTGCTATTGTGTTTGGCATATTGAATACGTCACGGGTACCTTGCCAGGCTTTGCCTTGTGGATGAGATATTCTCATAAATGATAATCACAAAAACGAAATGTTTGATTTTATTATTTTGACTTTACTTTTTGTGATTCATAGTCACAAGAAAGATATTTCTTACATGAAAGAAACACTATTTAGTAAAATATAAAGAAATTAAAAAGTATCAGAGAAATTTATATTTAGAGTAATATTCAGGGAAATACAAAGAAACTCTAAGAGAAATATATTTTCACTATAAGAAGAATAAATATGAATGTAATGGACTTTAAGAAGGTAAAAAGATAGAGAGCAAAAACCATATAAGAGAAATGACTGGATAAAGAAACTATAATATATATGTGTATATGTATGTACAATGAAATATTACTCAGCATAGCAAAAGATGAAATCATGCAAGTTGTTGCTACCTGGAAGATATGGAGAGTATGTTCTAAATGATGTTAATCATAAGAAGAGGGACAAACAGAATTTTTTTCTCATAAATGGTGAAATATAAAGAAAAAGAGCAGGGATCTAATACTCAAAGGCAACAGAATTTGAAAACTGGTTTTTAGTGTGAAGATTCATGTAGTGGGATAAAGGATATGACAGCATTGTAAATTAGGGTGCCTAAAATAAATTATTTTTTAAAAGAGATAAGAAAAATAAGATAGTTTCATAACAAAAAAGAATTAATCAAACATATTCAAGAAGCTGAGAGAGCACTCCTATTTCTATATTCATAGATACATCATTATTAAATTATCAAGTCAATGATTTTACTCTCTTCCCTGTTTTTCTTTATGGTATTTTCTGAGTAGTATTTTTGTCTCACTTCTGAGATAGAGACTTAAGACTTTATTTTTGCCTATTTTTAATTTTTTTTAATTTTCTATAACAACACCAAAATTTTTTTTCCCCTTTATTTTATTTTATTTTTTTTAAAGTTGTAGATTTACAATTTTTTGTGCTTTGGTTTCAATTATACAATGATCAGATACCCATCCCTCCACCGGTGCCCATTTTCCACCACCATGGATAATATCCCTCCCACCCCCATCCCCCCCTCCCCCCTGTCTCTGTGGCAGGGCAATCCCCTGAACAACACCAAAATTTTGAGTGACATGACTAATAGTGCTGTAGTAGAAACAGAATCAATGACTGAAACAACAACTAAACATAAAAACAGAAAAATTAAAGGATAATAGTTATATTTTTAGCAACATTGATAACAGTACTGATACTATTTAAAGTAAAGCTTGAAACAGCACTCATTGTAATCACAAAACAAAATCATGCTGCAGAAATAATTTTAAAATATATGTGCATAAATGGAGATAATCATCAGCAAACTTCATCTAAATGGAAAGACAGATACAATGAAAATACAAAACAAAAGCATACAAAAGCAGAAATTGAAACATAAAATGTCAGCAGTTCTATATATCAATAATTGCCCTAAATGTAACTTGTCTGAACTCAAAAATCAAATGAAAGAAGGCTTTGATGGACAAAAATCAAGATCTAACTATTACTATGTACACAAGAGCCTGACCTCAAATATAAAGGGCAAACTAAACTCAGAATAGAAGACTGGAACATGGAATTCCAGACCTATAACAACAACAAAGACTAACTATAATTATCATGGTTAATAAAATATGCTTAAGTAAAAATAAATAAAATATACGATGAACATTATAAAAGTATCATGGGATACCCAAGAATACAAAACAAGGGATGCTTTTAAAACAACAATATATGTGTGGAGTCTCAATGCACAACCTGCATCAATAGATCACACATAAAAAATTACAACAAAAAAATAAAACAAGCAAAGACTGCTGGAGAATCTATATTCTAGTGGTCATAAACAAAAGAAATCTGGAGTTTATCGCTTACCAACATAACCATCCTACTTCTTCTATCTCTCTTATGTGTGTGCCCCAGTTGTTCATGTGTGTCCTTATTTATGTGTCCAGTTACTTGATAGATGGACAGAGATTGGGAAGTCACCTGTAATTTCAACTAGATTTCTTTTCATCTGTTCTATCCCTTCAGTTAGTCTAAGTATGTTTTCCTGGCAAAATCAAGAGTTCAGGTGAATAATGCATGGAAATGCACGATATTCACACTTCTTACTTTTGTGCAAGTTTTTTGTTTTTATGCTTTGGGGTCACACATAGTAATGCATAGTAATGCACTGGTGGATCCTGAGGAATGCTTGTAGGACCATGTGATATCAGGAATAGAACTTAAAGGTCTTGCATGTAACATATATGCTCAGCCTTTGAGCTATCTCCTTGTTCCTTTATGTTTCCTCTTTGTCAATTTTTCTTTATCTTATCTTTATATGGTAAAAATAAGTTATGTGGTTAAGTCAAAATTATAATAATTAAACTGTTGTACTGAAGAACAAGATTATAAACAAATCAGGACATTTATTCAATCTACTATATTATCATCCTGATTTTCCTGGTCCCCATTATAAATCCATCAAGAAAATATTTATTTGGGTATCATTTTAGAAACTTATATCTCAAATCATCCATCTTTTCTCTTGATGAGTCTTGTAACTAAAGTGGTGTATCCTTAAAGGAATTAATTATCAAATGTCTCCTTGGTAATGAAGATTAATGCCTTAAAAGGTTTGATATACTACATAACCACCTTAAATTTCCTTTGCACATAGTAATTTTTAATTCAACTTTATTTTATGATAAAGTAAATGAGTTAAGATTACTGAAAGGCAATGTCTGCAAATATTAATGTTAATTTGAATCATTGTGAATTAACACCTTCTGCAGAACAGTCTGCACATGGTGAATTCACTTGGTAGGAGAATTGAGCTAATGCTGAGAGAATCAGGTGTTTACTTTCCACTAAATCTGCCTATGTTCAGGATTCCCTCATTCTAACTGTATACTATATTAATCTGGACAAATAAGCTCCAGTTTATTAGTAAATTATCTCACCTTTGCAAGAAATATTTAGTGAATACTTGCTATGCCTTCGTCTAGGACATACAAAGAACTCTTGTCTACTATACACCTTTGAGAAAAGAAGAGGGAACATGGTGGATGCAGGGCAATCTTCTGTGGTCGGGAATGATCTGTTAAGTCTGTGAACTCCAGTTGGATCTCGCCTAGCACAAATTTGAGTAGAACTAATGGCAGAATCCAAAGGTTTTCCAGAATTAGGTCAGCTAAGGTGCCTTGCTTCATATTATTCTCTAATCCCTAGAAAAAGTGAACCCTGTAAAGTTACAAAATTAGATCAGACTGCCCTCTCTTCAGTAATGTCCTGGGGCAGGGAGCCCTGTTGACCAATTATCTGAATAAGATTCTTTGAAACAGTTTTTAAGGACATGGGAACAAATTAGTAATGATAATGGTTTTTATTACATAAGTTTATATAAGAAAATTAAACTATGTCATTAAGAATTTAAAATTAGGGAAATATTTTAACGCCATATCTTAAAAATCATGAGTAAATAAAAAATATCAGAAAAAATAAACATCAACAAAAAACCAATAATAGAAATGACCCTTACAATTTAGAAAGTTGACCTACTCATTTGAGAGAAGTGTGAAAAAGATTTGTAGAATGGATGTTTTTAAATAGATAAAAGAAAAATAGCCTTTGAAAACAGATAAATTTTTGGAAAAATTTAGCAACAAAGAAGTTTCTATTGTACAGCTTATGAATGAAACTCATAGTTATTTTCCCCCATAATTCAGCCCATGATATAGATCCTACAATGCATGTAGCCTTTTTTTCTTTCTTTACTTGCAAGTGTGTTTAATAACCACAGGATGATGAAATGAGAAAAATAGCTCCAGTTTATCTGCTAATAATAAATTTCAAATCTGCCTGTGATAAGTCACATATAACAACATGGCAACATTGCTCTGACTGAGATCTCAGAAACCCCATTAAAAGTATTAAAAATCTTTGGTGACATTATAAGTTTTGAGATAAGGGATATAATGTGAAGATATTTATACACTTTTAACCATAAAAGGCTGATTATCTCTAACACTCATAATAAAATATATTTGTAACTATATAAAATTGTATAAATGCTGATATTATGTATGTATTTCATCAAAGTCATAATATTATTTTAATAGGAAAAGTTTTGTGAGATACTGGATCACACAAAGAGATTATAAGAATGTCAAATATGTCTGTATATCATGGAAAAATAAGTCTACGTATTTGAAGAGCTATATATATATGTGTGTGTTTATAAATATATGTATATGTATCTTAGCTTTTAAATAAAAAGCATGGGTGATGGAAAAAAAGAATATCTGAGAGAGAGAGATACAGAGAAGAAAAGTGCCTGCCATAGAAGCAAGCTGGGGGTGGGCAGGTCTGTGATGGGAGGGAGACTAGGGACACTGATACTGGGACATGTACACTGGTAAAGAGATGAGTGTCAGAACAATGTATGACCGAAATCTAATCATGAACATCTTTGTAAGGGTCTATTTCACAGTGATTCAATAAAAAAATATTTTTAAAAAAGAATAAAAGTGGAACCAAGGGGAAAAAAGAGAAAACCCAAGACCAAATGAGGAAAAGCTTCACTTTAAATTTATATAACTACCTGCTAATTATACCATTTTCCTGGATAATTTTAAACACATATTCACTTAATAGCACAAATTATGCTGCACTTACATGCAGAACTAACATCACTTCTATTTATAATCAAACAAAACTATTTTAAAGTAATTTCAATATTTTTTAAAAATTATTTTCAATGAATTTCAATATTTATTTTCCTGATCTTACACATTCAGTTCTTTGTGTCAAATGTACTTTTTAATCAAAGAGATAGTTTTCTCAACACTGATTTACATTCCTTTTGAATCCATAATTAGATTTGATCACAAAGAAGAAATATTTTCTTTAAATGATTCATAGTATAAAATAATAGGGATATTTTTACTTTAAACTAAAAGACATATTTGGATGCTTGGCTCTCTCTCCCATAAGCATGCTACCTACCTTTGAGCCCTGGAAAAGGTTCTTCACATCCTGGTGAAGCTCAGGACTTACAAGGTTTCCTACCTCCCAAACCTTGACATCTTTTGTACCTTCTGAATCACACACACTGGAATTTTAGAGGTAGCATAGGCCCACAAGAAACCTCTATGAATGTGCACTTTACCACCTCAGTGTCATTCTGCATGTAAAGAATCTGGAATCCTAATGCTTACTTAATCCTTACCAAAGCAGGTGGATATAGCACCAAATGATGCAATATTCAATTTTTACTCTGGTACAGCAGGGCCTAGATTTTTCCAGACTAAAATTAAGAATTACATTCTTTTCTGTCTCTGCATTTCTGAGCCAATGAAGATAAAATGTCTTACTGAGAAAGGTTATGGAGTAGAAAGAAATACCAAGAGCAAAAATATATCAGCTTGTACATCAAAAAATATTTCCCTGGGATCATGAATATTCAGATCATGAAAAAGAACACAGTTAATCTCCTTTATAGAATCACACTATGAGGGCTATGAGGGAACTGTCATTCTGTTATTGTTTATTTCATCTTGCTTTGAAAGTGTTTGTTCAATACTCTTGATTCTACTACCGAAGTTAGTCCAGAGTAAGTCTATACCCTTACCTCCAAGAAGTAGGATATCACCAAAGGCAGGTCTTTCTGGAAGCAAGGTTGATGGTAGACAACACCATCTTACAGGCTATGGGTCCAAAAAAGAGAGACTGAATCCTGAAAACTAAAAGGGTAGATATGAGATGGAAAATAAATAGGAGTCCCTGGTGACATTAATGTATTCCCAAAATCCCCAAATCTCAGGATAAGTCAAATGATTGCTAGTTATATATAAGAGGATTAGAAACCTATATTTTTGTTAGCAAGGCTGTTTGTATCACCGCCTGTTTTATATATATATATATATATACATATATATATATATATATATATTTCTTAGTATTTAATAAAGACACTTAGAAGTTATGAAGTGCCTCAGCTTCAAACAAAGATATTGATTCTATTTGTGCCATAGCCTACTTATAAAGGTGAGAGCAGAGAAAGCTGACTCTGGTCTTATAGCCAATATATACCCAGGCAGGGAGGGAAGGAGGAAGGGAGGGAGGGAAGGAAGGAAGGAAGGAAGGAAGGAAGGAAGGAAGGAAGGAAGGAAGGAAGGAAGGAAGGAAGGAAGGAAGGTCAAATTCTTGAAGTTAAGACATTGTGGTTAAATCATAGATCTGATTCAGTTCTTGAGTAATTGAAACAGATTGTTCTCATTATGGTTTGTGTCCTCCAGTGGACACAAACTGGTCTGCTGAATTTTATTTGACAATGGCATTGTGAAATATGACCTCATTGGTTGTCGAACATTTTAATACTCTAAAAAGTGCTCTTTTTAGATCGTCGACGATCAAGAATCAGGGACGCTGTCTCATTTGCCAAGGTGTCGAAAATCTGGTCACGTAATGAGATTTAAAGACGACCGCTGGACTAGAGCTGTTACCGACTGGATTCCACGGGATGTCAAAAGACCGCGTGGCCGCCCACCTACCAGATGGTCAGACTTCTTCGTCAAGATCATGAACGATCGGTTTGAGGCCCTTCATGTTCCAGGAGCGAACAGATGCCATTGGGCTACACTAGCACGTGACAGGGACAAATGGAGACGTTACTGGCGCCCGCTCGAGCAAATTGACGACTAACGGGAAGTTAAGTGATTTAAGTGATAAGTGAAAAAAGTGCTCTTAAGATGTTCTATTTTTATTTATACATATACTTTTATTTTCTCTTCCAATTTTAATTTTGTCCTCATAAAACAAACCATTTACATTCTTAACATTTCCAACTAAATAAGTAGAGATAAATTTTTGTAGAGATAATTTTTGAAAGTGATATTTATATAATTTCAGTGTTAGTGTTTTCATTAAATATCATGAAGGACAGAAACTACAACTAAAATTAAGAACCTAAAAATTCTAAACAATTATTTACTTAATATATAATCATCAGTGTAACTGTAATAAAAATTGATAGTTTGCAAAAATAGAGATGACTAAAGAAAAATTTTAATATTAGCCACAATGTTATTAAAATTAACAATAATTTTAATACTTATATAATTTTAGTCTGGTACATTTCTTCTTAGTGGACTATATATCAAGATAGATATATTAAAAGCATGTAAAGATAAGTTAAATCATTTGACTTTATTGCAATATTTTATTACAATAAAATTAATTTAAAAATTGGAAACAGAGATACCTAGAGAATTCTAGACAATTTTAAAAAAAATAACCAAAATATGTAGGGGACAGAAGAGAATTCTAGGCTATTTAAAGATTAGCCAAAATATTTAGGGGACAGAAAAATAGTTAAGGTTCTTGCCTTGCATTCTGTCAACTGGTTTGATTTTCTGCACTGCATATGATCCCCAAGCACCACCAGGTCTCATCTCAGAGTGCAGTCAGAAATAGAACTGCCAGTATTAATCTAAGAATCTAAGGTCGAAGAAAAAATAATTTTATAAAAATATTTAACTGAATAAAATTAACAAAGAGTAATGAAAGTAGATCTTAGAGATAACTCTGTAGCATTAAATATTTATGTTCTTGCCTGTTAAAAGTTGAAAGAGGATAAATTTTTTTACATATTTAATGGCCAAAATTATATTGTGTTATAAGCCAGTGTGATTTTGAAAGTACACCTCTCCAAAGACCTCTGTTTTTTTTTAATGTATGGATTAGTATAAATTCCAATTAGTAAAAGTTAGATCCATGATTCTTTAAATATCTCAATTATCTCATATGTACTGTTTATAGACAGTCTTAATTCAGACACTTATGAGAATAGTTCCTTAAGCTTTCCAGGACTTTTTTTTTTTTAACTTTTTGTTATATGAAAAAATCCACTGAAATCACACTACTGCTTTTGAATTCATAACAGAGTGTATTTCAGCTACATTTCAGTTGGGTCACATTTTATTGATCAAGTTTTTTCTTTGTTTTCTTTTATTGGCTTTTTGGGTCACACCCATCGATGCTAAGGAGTTACCCCTCACTCTTCACTCAGGAATTACTCCTGGCAGTGCTCAGGGCACCATATGAAATGCCAGGGATCCAACCTGAGTGGACTGTGTTCAAGGAAAATGTCCTATCCACTGTACTATCCCTCTGGCCCATGATCAAATCTTTCAAAAAGCAGTTCAGATTTAGTCTTTATCCTATAATGTATTAAAAATACCCCATTCTGTTAAAATTGATCAGGTAAAAAGCAGTTTTATACTATACACTTGTAAGCTCTGGGTTCTTTACTTTCCCTTCAAATTCTGCATGTAAATTGATTGACCTTTTTCTACATTCAGCCATTTCTTAAAGTATTTTATCAAATTCACCTACTAGCATCCAGTTCATGTTTTAATTATTCCATTAGAAATAGATCTTAATTCTTCAGGCACATTTGATATGTTTTCTTTAGGATGCAAACAATAGATTTACCAATGTTTTACCACTAAAAATTTTTTCCTATTGTTCCAAACTTGTATAAAAATATTCCTGTCATCCCACCACCCATACCAAGATTTTCATGGAAGCACCACCATCTCTGCCTAATAGTATATATTAGCTACCCTTTCTCTCCGCATAAATACCAACACAATTCACATGATCGTCAAAAATGAGAGACTTGACATTGCATCTGCAGTAAGAAGGCAACTTGGCTTTGAGAAAAAGACTAGAGTTTGACATGGAAGTTTCTGTCCTACTAGACTGTTCTGATAATCACCTCCAAAGACAATTGTTATCAGGGAAATGTTACCCCTTAGATCTATTGAACATACAGAAAGCAAGGCCTATACTATTAAGAATGAATAAAAATTTTATTTACACCCTATTCTTAATATGCTGCACTGTCACTGTAGCACTGTCCTTTCATTGTTCATCGATTTGCTTAAGCAGCCCAGTAACGTCCCCATTGTGAGACTTGTTACTGTGTTTAGCATATCGAATATGTCAAGAGTAGCTTGCCAGGCTTTGCCGTGCAGGTGAGATACTCTCGGTAGCTTGCCAGGCTCTCCAAGAGGGGTAGAGGAATCGAACCCAGGTCAGCCACGTGTACAGCAAACGCCCTACCTGCTGTGCTATTGCTCCAGCCCCAGTGGACAAAACAAATTAGATGGCAAAGTTCAAATTCAAAGTATAATGAAGTTTATATCACCCACCAAGAGGCCTTGACAAAAGTTATACATTATATTATTAGAGCAGAGTGAATGTTCAGCCAGGAAAAATTGAGTCAATCCAAGGAGAATGGAGGAAGAGGAGAATAGGAAAAAGAAAATAAAGAAACTGGATGGAGAAAGAGACTAAATTATAAGAAACAAAGGAAATAGGATATGAAGGGTGTAGAAGCATGAGCAGTCAATATATGCAAGCTTGTCGGTAAACAGATTTCAGTTAAGATCTCTATTATATACCAACGCTGTGGTTGTTCCTCTTTATATTTATGTCTGACTCTAGAATCTCTTGTGAGTTAGGATAAGCATCTTAGTCCTCTTTTGTCTACTCAAAATCCATTTCTTCATGTTTTGCATTGATTCTTGCTTACACTATTTAAAATGTCAAGAGTTTTTCCAAATTCTTCCCAATATTATAGTAATATAATTGTATTCATTTTGGATATCCTATTTCCTGTACTAGTTAATCAAGAAGCATTAGGACAGAAAATGTAAATGACTTAAATGATGACAAAAATTAAACACAGCAAAAAATATTCCTAGGAAATAGTAGATAAGGGCCAAACCAGGAAACACGTTGGAGAGTACTAACAGAAATTCAGACTTGACTGTTTGGGGAACGCTATGGAAATGATTAAATAATGGATTAATGAAACCATTTTTTTGTGAACTGGAGAGATCATACAGGAATTAAGGAGGTTGGATTTCATGTAGTTGACCCTCATTTGACCCATGGGGTTGCAAATGTTCTAAGCAATCCCAGAGTCACCTCTGGGTACAAAGCTAGTTGTAATCCCTGAAAACTGTTGACTATGACCCAAAACACCCTATTAGAAAAAAAGTTGTACTTGTGTTTTAGAATATAATTAGGATCATTAATTAAAAATTGCAAACTAAAACCAGACATTTATTAGCTCCTTTCCCGAACCTTACTAAAAAGAATAAATCCTTTTAAGAAGAATAAATTATCTTCTGCTATAATCTCAAAAGATCAAAAGAATGGAAAAGAAGATGACAACAAACATGTACTCTACTCTGAAATACAGAATAATTCAATAAGCAAAGACATTTCTAATCCAACTAAACTGGAAGGGTTTCATGTGCCAAAATGGAGTCAATGGAGAGAAAACAAACTTGTACTATTAGAATCTGGAAGTGAAGAACAGCAAAATACCTCTGGAAATAGTAAAGTGTTCTGAAAAAAAATGGCTGAAACTCAGACGTAGGAGAAATTAAATGTTACATCCCTCTTTACCTTTTAATCATCCAGTAGGAAAGCCATATTGCACTTAGGAAAAAAAGAGTTAAAGAAAGTTATTTGCACCTCAAAGATAAACAGAAAAGAAACAATATTTAACCCTAAGTAATTTCTAATATAAGGTTTCTATCACGCAATTCATAGGTTGCAAAAATTTTTGTGTAAGAAGGCATTCCTAATATCTTCCCATCATGTAACAAAGATGACCACCCACTCTACATATGTTTTTTTATAAAAAAAAGAAAAAGTAGAGGAAAAGAAAAGAAATCATAGCAGGAGCTCTAATGAGCCAAACTTTTTCAATTTAATCTTTAAATGATCCTGAAACTGATAGCCTGAAATTTAGGCCCTAAATCATCTAAAGATGCAGAAATATCTAGATAAAAGACCACCATGTTTGAATGGACTTAATGACCTCTGTTCTTCAATAAAAATGGCAGGAAATGTTCAGTCTGGTTTCTTAAACAGTTTTATAATAACATTATTGAAACTCTGTGCTCTTAGATCATATTAACCTAAAATGCAGTAAAAAAAAGTGAAGTTTCCTTCTCAATTACTGTATGGAGCATCCTAAGACCACGTCACTTTTTTTTTCCACAGAAACATCAAAACAGATACTGTGTCTTGTCACTTCCCTCCTTACACTTTGTTTCAACTCCTTAATCATTCTCATAATATAACAAACACATTGCCTTATTCATGTATTTCTCTCTACTCTAAGAATGTCCCTCATTTTTCTTTTTAATCTTCTAAGCCAAAATCTACTTATTCATTAAAAAAAAGTTCAACAGTCTCATCTGTGGGGTTTCCTGGCTCTTTTCAAAAGGAGTTAGTACCAAAGCACTTCAAACACTTCTTCTCTTTTGTACTTAGGTTATTAATTTTTATTGTCTATTGATATATCTGTCTTCTCACAACAGTGATGTAAAGAAAAAGGTCACATTAAGCTTTCTCATTCTAGAGTTCAAATAACTATCTAGAAAACTGTGTACTCATTGTTAGGTAAGCAACATAATTACTATTCTTTTTAATCTTCCCCTTCACAATTATGAGTTATTTAATTCCATGATTAGCAATTAATCTTTTACAACAGAGATTCACTTTGTAGATTTGTATTTTTTTCATCTTGTTGAAGCACATTATTTACTAAATGAGGATCACTAGATTAGGTAAAATCAGTCAGCTAGAGACCTTGAATCAGAACTTGATGTGTGCTCAAGCAGAAGTCTTCATAAACCAAACCCAAGTTTAAATGCAAAATTATTGTAATGATTCTATGTCACCACATCTGCTTGTTCATTACTTATGATTTATAAATAGTTTTGAGTCCCTAAAATAGAGTTACTATATAATTATATATTATTATATAAACATGTATAATTAGGGATTGCATTATCCTGGAACATATATGGAAACTTTTTTGCATATATATGATTTATATCCATATATTTAAAGAGAATATTTATTAAAAGTATATAGTAAATGAAATGGAAAATTGTAAGAAAAATACCCCATTCATTTGAAAGTCAGGCTATGAGTGAGAGAGACTTTTGATTGAGCTTAGGTAATTATAATTTATTGGGACACATTATAAATTAGATATACCACTTATAATTACTAATATGGGACAATAAAACATAGTTTCTATAAAGGAAATGAACAAACAGGACAATATGGTAAAGATTAACAAGTATGCATTCCTGTTACCTGGTGTAGTTAGGAAGGATTTCTCTGATAAGTTAACATTTAAACTGACACCTAGACAATGAGAGACAATGAGAGCCATTTTTGATTTTTTGAAGGATTAAAAAAGGTCCAGTAGTCTATACTTAAAGACAAGCATATGCAGAGACCCTCAAATGGAAAAATATTTGTGTGTTCAAGTAACTTAATTTTTTAAGTTAATGTGAGAGAATTATAGAGAACATGGAAAAGAGCAGCTTAAGATGAAACAGGAGGTAGGCAGAAGGCAGATCACAAGACCTTCTCATAATAAGGATGAAAAAATCAGAATGTTTTAAAATGGGGTAATATTAATGGGTTTTAAATAGTAAATTACATAATTTAATTGGTATTTAGTCACATGGAATTTAAAATAAAAAGGAAACATATAGCATGACTATAGCAGTAGAACAGTGGGAGGGCACTTGCCTTACACATGTCTGACCCAGGTTCAATCCCCAGCAACCCATTACTAGGGATTATCCCTGAGTGAATAGCCAGTAATAAGCCCTGAACATTGTTAATTGTGGCCCAACAATTAAAAAAAGAAAAAGAAAAGAGAAAAAACAAAAAAACACAGAGCATTCATTGCTCACATAGTTAGGTAAGAGATAACTATATGCCAACTAGCAGGAACTTGTGGAAATAGGAGAGAGGCTGAAAGCAAAATCCAATAGGATCTCCCAGTAATTTAAAGGTATAAGAGAGAAAAAAATGATGTGATTCCTAGGCTTGAAATGAAAAGAAAAAAAAAACACCAGAAAACTGGAAGAAGTGCAGTTTAGAGTGACTAGTTTTCACATAGAGCTTAGAGCAGTTTTCAAAAAAAAGGGTGACATGGCCATGATGTATGTTAAGGGAAATAAAATAATACCAAATATAATACCAAAATTAATTGGTGTTGGGGAAAGGCTGGCCCTGGAACTATCTAGGGGGCAATAGTAGTGCTGGGTCATGGGAAACATTCTGTTTGCTTAAAGGAAATAAATTACACCAAGGCACTGAGTGGTTTTGTCATTTGTTGTTGTTCTGAAAGGGAAACAATAAGCTAAATAAGTTCCACTTGTAGAGTAATTTTAGTTTGACAGTCCTAAAACTTTCTAAAAAGCAAATATAGGAGAGGCAAAAGAGTTTTTCTAATAAATTTTATTGGATCACCATGAGATAGTTATAAACTTACATGATCATCTTTCAGTCATACAATAATTGAGCACCCATTCCTCCACCAGTGCACATTTTCCACCACCATTGTTCCCAGTGTCCCTTTCACTACCCTCTCTCTATCCTAGCCCCTGCCTCTGTGGCAGGTACATTCCTTCTCATTCTCTCTCTAATTTTGGGTGTTATGATTTGCAATACAGATGCGAAGAGGCTATCATGTTTGGTCCTTAGTCTACTTTCAGCACATATTTCCCACCCTGAATGATCCCTCCAATCATCATTTACTAAGTGGTCCCTTCTCTATCCCAACTGGCTTTTTCCCCAGGATGTGGGGCTGGCTTTCAAACTGTGGTGTGATCCTCCTGACTATCCTTAGATATCAGTCTTATATTATACCACATTATATACTACAAATGACTGCAATCATTTTATGTCTGTCCCTCTTTTTTTATCACTTAGCATGATACTCTCCATGTCCATCCATTTATATGCAAATTTCATGATTTCATCTCTTCTAACAGCTGCATAGTATTCCATTGTGTAGAGGTACCAAAGTTTCTTTAACCAGTCATTGGGCACTTGCATTTTTTTCCAGATTCAGGCTATTGTGAACAGTGATGCAATAAACATACAAGTGCAGCTGTCATTTCTACTGTGTTTTTTGCATCTCTTGGATATATTCCAAAGAATGGCATTGAAAGGCATAAGTGTTTGACATTAACAAACAGCTACAATAGAGCTAGAAATATGAGTTATAGTCATATAAATAATATGAAAAATCATGGAAGAGGTAAGTTTACCAACGGAATATGAAAAATTAAAAAATGAATCAAAGGAGTTTCAAAAGTTGCAAGTTAGTTGACAGAGGAAAATGAAAAGGAGCAACCAGGCTTGCATTCCAAGCCTCTGATCTCCCTTGAACACAAAATCTGCTTGTGAGTCTCTGCATTTCTTTGCTTGCAGTTTTCAATCTGGAGGAACCTATGCTCTGTCTCCGACATGTATTTCTCCCTTTTTCTCTCATCATATTTTCTAAGTAAATTCAAAGAAAACTTTCTTACTTCACCAAAAAACAAAAGACAAAAAGTCATAAAGAAAAGAAAAAAAACATGGAAATGAAATACCCGAGGAATGCAATGTTACTAAAGCTAAGCAGAGAACTCTGTTGATGTTACTAAAATATTGAGTGGGATGAAGATGTTGGACTGTTTATTTTGATGCATCTGAGAATATAAATATTACTGTGACCATCACAAGACTAGTTTTCACTTAAGTGATGGAAGCAAAAGCCATATTCAACAGAGAATATATTTAGAGACTGGGAAATATTGAATGTATATTTGTAATCATATAGTCAGATTCAATATCCATTTACTTATTTTTTTCTATCATTACTTGACTGATATGATTCATGCAGAGACATAAAATTAGTGGATTTATACAAGTCTAGAGTCTTTCAGGCTGTGTGGAAAGAAATGCACCTGTTGTTGAGGATATGTCAAGATAGTGAACAAAGGTGAACAAGAGTGAACAAGATAGTGGTCAGCAAAAAAAGAAGAAGGAAGAGGTTAAAAAACAGATGTTATAAGAATGATGTGTTTGAAGTCATGAAGAATTGCTGCAGATTACATAGCTGAACAAATGAGGAATGCCAAGAGTGAGAGAAGTTATAAAGTCAATAATGTGTAGGTGCTGAAGATTTGATGATGCAACCCATGTTATAAAGGTGAGAGTAATGACTGAGGAGGGAAGTCATAGGAATTAGTCTGTTAAGAAACTAAGAGGGCAGGTAATGACCTATTCTTTACCACAGATACATAAAAGAGCAGCAGTAGTAAGACATCCTCTTGGTCCCTCCATCAAAGTTATAATAGTCCAAGAAGATGATAAAATGTTGGGACATAGCACGAACTTTTAGTACACAAAGGAAAA
Source organism: Sorex fumeus (assembly GCF_029834395.1). Taxonomy (NCBI): domain Eukaryota; kingdom Metazoa; phylum Chordata; class Mammalia; order Eulipotyphla; family Soricidae; genus Sorex; species Sorex fumeus. The sequence goes on along the minus strand of NW_026606071.1, from coordinate 15,806,917 downwards.
ATGTCAAAAAAAAGTCAGCAGATTTTGATAGGAAAGAGAGGGAATATGGCAGAGCTCCAGACTATGATGATCAGACTAGCAATAAGTTACTCAGAACTGAGGCAAGGGGACTGGAGCTACATTGGGTAGGGTGTTTGCCATATGGTCCCCCAAGAACTGTCAGGAATAATTCCCAAGTGCAGTGCCAGGAAAAAACCCTCAACAACTCTGGGTATGACACAAAAAAATTAAAAAAATAACTGAGGTGAGTGAACACAACCAAAAGTGAGGAAGACATCGAATTCACCCAGATATCCCAAGGACATGCTTGAGAAGACTGCAGACACAGAGAAAATATCTTTGGTGAACTTACAATTTCTAATTAAGCTAGAACTGGAGTTTTTTTTTAAGAAAATGTTTAGGACCAATGAATGTTTCTGGACATAAAAACCATTTCAAGATGAATCAGAATAATTTCAGTGTAGAGTATGAAGTCAGTGGAATAAATAAAGCAATGTTATCACTTGGAGTGATGATTCAGTAGGTAGTAGAATATAATGACTGAGATCCAGGGGAATGTGAGACATAGTTATATCTCTCTTAGTCTTCTAGAGAAGAAAAATGTACTTCAAGTAATTATTTAGAAGAACCTAGAGAAATTATGGGGCACACTTGGTTATATGTCAGTTGCCAGAGCAGTTGCTCCTTTTGGCTGCTGGAAGAACAATGCCAGTGATAAGAGGCATGACCAAATGCCATTGTCTGGCAACATATTACTCTAGTACTCAAACTATACTATTAATTCCATTTGGATATATTTAACTCAATCTGAAGGTGGATTTACCAAAAAACAGATCTTTTTCTATGACCATGAATATTATAAATGCACTTGCATTTGGTAATGGTTTCATATAAAATTCACCATAAAGACTGTCTACTGAGAAAATCTCCTAATAGATGGCCTATATCTCTAAAATAAGTTCATTTCCAGGTACTTGTAAAGAAGAATACAGAGAATTTACCAACCTCATTTCATCTGTTAAAATTTTTCAATGGAAATGTTTATCTGATTTATTTGACACAAGTGTAATTTCCCAAACACATTTAGATCCTAATTTGAAATAGTTGGTAGGCAAGTGAGTCACTTGTATATGGATAGTCAGAACAAATCTCCCCTGCATCAGCAGATCCAAACATTACAAGATGTCAAAGGGAAAGAGAGGAATCCTACATAGTTCAGTGAGAAGTTATCAATGATCCATAAGGAGAGATGGGAAAAAGAAGACTTCAAAGCCACGCACAGGACAATAAATACAGTGAAAAAGACATGAAATTATTTTTAAATAGCAAATAGTTTTCTATTTAATGAAAAGAATAGGTGTCTTCTCTTTGACAATACTAGAATCAGACTCAAAGTCAGATTCACTAGCAAGATATAGAGAATTGTATGCTTCTAGCATACAATGTACACTCTAATTCCTTCTTTGAAAAATATTAAATTAACTTTTTAATAACTATGCTCAAATTTTATGGAATCTTTTTGTTTCTTAAGGGGAGGGTGAGCAGTGCTTGGGCTATGACCAGCTCTGTGTTTATGGTACCATGCAGTGCAAGTGGTCAAACCTGGGTTTCCCACATGTAATCAACCAGTAAAATTAGCTCTGTAATGTTATGCTATCTTTTTATCAAGTGAGTGAATCAATTTTATCTTTTAAGGGAGTAAAGGCAGATTTAAGGATAATTAAAATGCTTAAGAACTGCTTTTTTACTGTTAGAAAAGATGAAGTCATGAAATTTGCTTATAAGTGGATGGTCATAGAGAGTATCATGCTAAGTGAAATGAGTCAGAAAGAGAGGGACAGACATAGAAGAACTTCACTCATTTGTGGAACATAAAATAACAATATGAGACTGACACCCAAGGATAGTAGAGACAAGGGTCAGGAATATTGTTCCATGGTTGGAAGTCTGCCTCATGAGCTGAGGGAGAAAGAAGCTGGAATAAAGAAAGGATCAGAGTCAATGATGATTTGGAGGAATTGTTCAGGATGGGAGATGTGTGCTGAAAGTAGATAAAGGACCAAACATGATAGCCTATCAGTTTCTGTATTGCAAACCATAATGCCCCAAATAGAGAAAGAGTATAGGGAAATTTCCATAGAGACAAGGGGAGGGTTGGGATGGGCAGGGTATACTGGGGACATTGGTGGTGGAGAATGTGCATTGGTGGAGGGATGGGTATTTGATCAACGGTCATTGTGTGACTGAAATTCAAACATGAAAGCTTTATAATTGTAGCTTTGTAATTGTATCTCACAGTGATTTAAAAATTAAAAAGATTTTTTTAAAGAATTGCTTTTTAAAAAGTATTATACATATACTTTTGTATACTTACTAGATTTCTTAGTAAGTGTTCTATTTCCCTAATTTCCCTAACACTAATATATATACATGTATGCATGCATATATCTATCTATATACATATATATATTCTTCTTATCTCATGTATCTCCTGCTCCTCTCCCACTCCTCTGTCTCTCATTCTCCATTCTTCCATCACCCTTTATTTTCAGCTAATCAAAGAAGCGTACAAAGTAAAAGCATATCTTTGTTTTGCTATAAAATGATACATGAGACTGAACAACACTACTTTTTAGGAGCTGAAACAATTGGTTGACACTTTTTCTATGCCACAGTAAGGGACAGCATAGTCTGCCCTATTAGGAGATTTGTGGCTGAGACTAGAGCAAGAGAAAGTGTTCCTAATTAGTGTTGAGCATAATAGTTCTGAGCAAGTAAAAGGAAGATGGATAAGTGTACTTTGTGTCTTCCCTCTCCAACTCATTTCTTACATAAAGGGACAAGAAAGTCAATGCACATTTGTGACTTACAGCTGCCAGTTTGATGTTTCACATAATTCAAGAGGATATTTTCTAATTAAAAAATACATAGTATCAGCTAGTATATGGAAGTCATTAATATGATTATTCCTTTGAATGAGTTAATATCTCTGTTTTGAAATTTTCTTTTTTTGAAATCTAATTTCTTCTTTCTTTAAGAGCCCAGAAATCTCTCTTTAAGGCAATGGCAACAAATGTTTATCAGGGAGAATAAGGGAATAACAGTAAAGAGAATGTACCAGAAGTGCAAAGAAAAATAACACAGACCGAAAGAAATGAGGTGAATGGTTGTCTCCAAATGGCCAACAAACACAGACAGTCCTGTGGATGTGTGTGGGTTCACAGCTGCAGATTTTACCCATTGAATTTGATTGTCACCCATGGTGGCCTAGCCACCTGGATGGCCCACCTGGGGGCCTGGCAGCCTGATGATGTGTCCAGTCTGCTTCTGGGCTAGAGACAACTCTAGATGATAGGGTTGCTTTAAAGGAACCACAGAGGAGTGATTACATAGCTCAACTCATCCAATTTATTTTATTATTACTGTTGAAAGCTAAATATAGAAAGGATAAAGAAACTACTGCTGCCTTTGAAAAGAATGTCTAGCAATTTTATTGTGGTGTTTAGTCTCCCATTTATACGCCAGCCTTTTTCTAAGTGCAATTAAACAACTGTAAGTCTGATACAAGAAGTAAGGGCAATGCTGAGACAAGAGATTTTACATTTAACTCATACACAATTAAGAAAAAACCCTACTGCCAATTCTTCAATTTATTTATTTTTTCCTTACTATGCCAAATCAGGGGCCAGAGAGATAGTACAGGAGTAGGGCACATGTTTTGTATGCAACTCCTCTGTACCATCCCTAGCATCATATAGTTCCCCCAGCATCACTAGTAGAGCCCCTGCTCCAGTTTAGGTGCCTCGGCCCAAATGGCACTGAATTCTCAATCCTTAGTATTGAACCACTGATCCTGCTGGCCAAGACCACTGGGAGGGGCTGCTGGGCCTCCTAACCACCCTTTTTAGGTTCCCCTTAAATTCAAAAATTGATAAAAAGGCATGTCACTTATTAAAAACCTATTAAATGCATATTTATAATGGAAATATTGTTTTATTTCACCCTGTTAAACTATATAATTTTATTAATATGTCTTGATGTTGACTTCTCTGAATAGAATGTTAGTGAAAAGGATCAGCATTTGTGAAGCAGAGGAAGAGAAGGCACACATCCTCACAAGCACAGGAGTGAGTGAGACGCTGGAAGGGGAGTTGAGGGAAAGATGGAAAAGCCAGAGATCAGGAAAAGTTTCATATAAAAATTTCGATTTCACTTGATCCTGATCACAATCACCCTCCTGTGACTTTCCTTCTAATTATTTTGTAATGAAAATGTCTTATAATAAGCTCTCATATAATTTCAAAATCTTATAACTTTTACAAAGAATTTCACATACACATTTTAATAAAATTTTTCATTTTATTAAACATATTTAGAACAAAAACCAAACCAAGGTTTCAGAAATGTTCATGCTTATTTGCGACATATTCAGTTATTGATCAAATGAACAAAACAAGTTTGTAAGTTCAGATCAGACATTTCAGCTAATTGAATTTTATGAAACATTTTCCAAAGCACTTTCTTACTTTTCAAGATGCAAATTATAAAATATTTGGCATCAGATTTTTAATAAAAGTCTAAAATATTTATAACAGTTGCTAATGATTAATGAAGATCTCTTCTGAAACCCATATGTTAATTATTCATATCATTCTCTATCTTCTAATCTGTACCAGAATCTGTTCCACTTTTCTTTTTTATAAAAATTAATTAATTAAAACACTAAATATATGATGAAATAATAAATTTAGAAAGGATGTTTTTCTACTACCACCTGTCCTATATTGACAGTGAGATGAATTAAAAATGTTAAGAAAAATGTGTACTTCTGAGCACTCATAGAAATTAATAATTTATTGTATATGTTTGTGTTAGAATATCAAGACTGGTACTATTATAAAATTAAAATTAGACAACATAGTCAATATTAATTAAAAACTAAATGCCAATGAAACAGATACTATTTACAATTCCATGTGGAACCAGATGAGAAAGCTAGTTACAAAAACAACTTAGAAACCAACATTTTGTGAGAACCTTATAGTACAACCAAATAATTCTGAATTTTTTATATGCAAAAAAAATTGTAATCTATTTTTATGCCAAGTTATTCGTGATGTATTCAATATGCCAAACACAGTAACAACAAAGTCTCACAATGGAAACGTTACTGGGCCCACTCGAGAAAAACAATGAACAATGGGAGGACAGTGACAGTGACAGTGATTAAACATGCCAGCATGTTTAATAATAATTTTTAGAAACAAATTTTCTGTAGTATAGATAAGAGTGAAGTAAGTATATTAGTAACTAAAACAAGTAAGATAGTTTGGGAGTTGAAAACTCATTCTTTTTACAATAAACACCAGTACCAAGAAAAAAGATCAATGGCAAATCTTAAGAAAAATACCTTTTTTAATTTTCTAAATCAGGCTGGCTTATTTCAAAATTTTCCAATATCTTCTTAGGGAAAGGAAAGAGGGAAATAAGAACAAACATATGTTACTTCTTATGTTACTTCATTTAATCATTTAATATTCTCAATCAACCAGGCAGAGTAATCCCTTTTTCACAGACGAAAAGATGACTTGTCTGTAGTCACACCACAGGAAAAGAATTCAAACTGAGTGCTGGTGTTTGTTGCAAGAGTGGTCCTTCTTAGTTCTTGACCTAAGTACGAACAATGTTTAGTTCTAGAGTCCAATAATTAAGAAATATCAGGTTATTTTGAATCATTTTCTATTGCTAGAGCCAACAATGTTGAGATGATAACATTCTCACCCAGGTTGTTTCATTTTCCAAAAACCTAAGCAAGCCTATTATGCCTATAATATTCTTCGATGCCCCAAAGAGGTTTAATACTAAATGTTTTATAAAGCACTTTTATTAGCAAGGATTAGATTTTGGTTCATTCATAGATTCACCTAAATGCAGGTGGATAAGAAATGGAGGATTTTATTCCAAGAGTCCATATGTCGAGTTAAAAGTAAAACCTAAAAACTAAAGAAAGGCAATCATGAACAAGTTTGTAATGTTCTATCTTATGATGATTCAATAAAAATAAATCAATAGATAAGATAGAGAAAAAATAAAGAAAAAAATGGATATTAAGGTACATATATATCCCAATCTCTATTACAGTCTTTATGTGCAAATGCACTATAACAAAAATTAGCACATAATCACTTTGAAAATTTTAATGAGTAAACTGAGTTTGCTTTTGTGTTTTGAATTACATCTGAACTTGGGCTGAAGTGATAGCACAGCAGGTAGGGCATTTGCCTTGCACGCGACCAACCAGGTTCCATTCCTCCATTCCTCTCCGAGAGCCCATCAAGCTACAATAGTATCCTGCCCACAGAGCAGGTCCTGGCAAGCTCCTCGTGGTGTATTTGATATGCCAAAAACAGTCAAAGCAAGTCTCACAATGAAGACGTTACTGATGCCCGCTGGAGAAAATCGATGAACAACAGGAGGACAGTGCTCCAGTTCAACAGTGCTATATCTGAACTTAAAATCACTTTCAAGATTCTTTGCATCTTGATTATTTTATAACTATGACTATATGCCATGTCCCATAAACCTTTGTTTCCTTTAAACCAAACATCTCAGGAGGAACGTGTGGGTGTTACTCTTTGCACTGAGCTAGGAGAATTATATCTTCTCATTTTATATGCAAATATCTAGTACTGTATCTTGTATATGGCAGTAACACTTTGTTTCAAGGATGACTTGCATCTACCATAAGCAAGATAATAGAATACATGCAAGAAAAGACAACAAAGACATTTCAGCAGCAACCTTTGTTTTGAGGATCAAAATATTTAACCAGACATAAAAAATGTAGAAAATCTACACTGTTGGTGCTGGAGCAATAGCACAGCGGGTAGGGCATTTGCCTTGCATGCAGCTGACTTGAGTTCGATTCCCAGTATCCCATATCTTCCCGCAAGCACCGCCAGGAGTGATTCCTGAGTGCAAAGCCAGGAGTAACCCCTGAGCATCGCCGGGTGTGATCCAAAAACCAAAAAAAAAAAAAAAAAACACCCAAAAAACTACACTGTTGCAATTTTTTTGACTTAATTATTTAAGAAAATTTTTATAAAGTGTGCAATCTAAGAAAAATAGAAGACTGAGTACTATAGAGAAAGCAGAGAAAGTGAGACATAGGCCTCGCCTCTATGAACTTTGGTGAAGAAGGAACGATGGCATGCACAGAAGTATAATCTTGGATAAAGAATAAAAATAAGAGTCAACAAAAATGCACTAAAACTATAAAATATAGTTAACAAAATATACATACAGAAGCACATTTAAAAAGACAGTTTCAAATGACTGGGTACAAACATAAAATTGGAATTCAAACCAAAACACAAACCCAAATATGAAATGTATGTAGAAGAGACCAAGTAAAACTTAACTGTATTTTTATGAACTTGAGCAGTTTGATGACTAATCCATCTCTAAATTTGGAGAGTTTTATAGGTATGCATTTAGGTTATACCATACCACATTAAAAAGTTATTAAGCTGATTAAGACTGAACTCATTTTCAGGAAACATTGCAAATAATTCCCAGGCTTGATGTATACTTAGAAAGAGACCTATGAAAGATATTATGATGTAATAAAACAAAGTTAGGTGGGTACCACATGTGAACTTAGCAGACACTCTACTAGAATTTTAAAGGTAAAGGTAAAGGTAAAGGCCCTCCTGTTGATCGTTGATTTGCTCGAGCGGGCCCAGTAAAGTCTCCATTGGAGACTTTGTTGTTACTGTGTCTGGCATATCGAATACTCTCGGTAGCTTGCCGGGCTCTCCGAGAGGGGCGGAGGAATCGAACTCGGGTTGGCCATGTTGGCCGCTTGTAAGCTATCGCAAATGCGTGTCAAATCCTGAAATGGGATCTCAGGATCCTCTCAGCTTTTCTCCAGTTAAGGTGGCATAGATAAACAAATAAATAAATGACTATACAAAAACTAGAATTTGTAAGGTCCTACAAATTGTTTTATGGAGATATAACAGAGGAAAAAAACACTAATTTAAGCTAAAAGAGTCAGATAAGAGTCACATGGAGAGGAGATTCTTAAAATAGATGAAGAACATATTGCATTTTAAACAGAGATGACATTCCAGGCTGAAGAAATTCCTCAAATAAGGAAGAGAACATTGAGATTATTGGGATTCCTGAGACAATTTTGACTTAACAGTTGGGTACAGCATGAAAGGATTGAGGAAATAAGCAATGACATCTTGATTTGGTGATGCTGAAGTGCTATGGATGTTAGGCTAAGTACAGCTTGGACCACTTTATTCTAACATCCAGGGAGGGCCATTGGCATGGCTTCTGCTTCAGGAGACAAGCATAATAGCATTTGAAAGACTAGCCATGTGGGATATAAAGAAGTACTGGATGAAAAGGCAGGGTAAAAGATAGCAAACTAAAGAAAATGAAATAATTGATTATCATATTAAATCTTCAGATCGTAGCAAATAGTTGACAGCATTGATAAGGTAGAGGTGGAAGACCTGAAAAAATATTGTGTTTTCCCAAGCTTGGTTTAAAGGAAACTGAAAGTATCTTAGCAAAATTCAGTAAAGGAGATAAAGGGTCAAATTTATGGGTAGAATAAGTGGACTCTTCTTGCAATGCTTTTGAATGGTGGGGTAAAATCAGTTTCTTGGCTCTCTTATTGTGATAGTTCTGGTGACTCAAGAGATCAGAAGCCATTTCTTCCCACTTCTCAATATCAGCACTCTGGTTTGATTTCCTGCCTACTTTTCCTCTTGCTCATTAGAGCAATTTTTTGCGACCTTACGAACCATTTCCCCTAATTTTGCATTCTATAGTTCTCATAAATGTAGTCAGACTAGATGCTTCTTATGAGGATAAAACCACTTAATGGGTAAAGGACATGGATTCTTGAAGAGTCTAGGAAAAAATTATAGAATTCAAAGTAACTCAATATTATGAGCTGACCTAGATCAAAAACAGCTCCTTAGAACTGGAAATGAGAAACTGTAAACATAAGAAAAACTTCACAGACTTTTGTTGTGACAGTTTTACCAAAATACTTAAAGCAATTTCTGTGGACAAATATTCAATCCCTGGAGTCCTATATGATCCCCCAAATGCTGCCAGAAATGATCACTGATCATTTTCAGTATGACCCCAAAACAAAAACAAAAATTTTTAAATAACTGAATCATCTCAGACAACTGCCAAAAATTTATCATCAATGGGGATGAAAATATACCTTTAAGGAAATATTTAACTTTTGAAATTGTTACTCTACTAAATCTGTTTACCTTTAAGTCTATGTAATTCTTGAACAGAAAAATGGTGAAATTCTTCGAGGTTTTAAATACTTCATAACTAACATTAACATTTTATGAAACCTAATGCACATAGCTTTGAACATGATTTCAAAAACTTAATAATGTGGAAAGACACGAGACCATTACATAACTGGCAGGCCAAAATTTTATCAGTAAGTAACTCTATAGACAGATTCAAAGATGAACTATTGGAAAAATAGAACTATATATGGTCTTCTATTTTAACTAACCCTTCACATTTATGTTGGCTTTTCTTGTATGGAGTCAAAAATAGATAAAGTACTAAAACTAAAGTAAAACTTGACACAAAATTAGACTGAATTAATAAAAATATATTATATATCTTAGCCTTGTCACCACATAGAGTAAAATAAATGTTATAAAGAACTCAGGTGCTGCTATAAACAGGAAACCTACATTTAAATATCTTGTGACATTTTATAACTCCTCTCTCAAAAACAGTCCATGTTTCCTTGCTTATATTAAATATTTGCTCTGAATATATTGCCACACAGCACTTAAACGGAATACAGAAATAAACGATATAAAAATATTAACTTAATGTGCATGTTATCTTATTATATACTTCTCTACAATACTAAATTATTCATCCGAGCAGAATAACTTTTTCAAAAATGATATAAAAATCTTCAGGAAATTTAATACAGGCCTATACCAAAACTTTAAATAAGCAAACAAATCTCCAGGGGAGATGAATACAGAAATGTGAGCCTGAGATGTGATTAGAAAGCCACTAAATATAAAATTAAAAGCCAATAAATATTCTATTCCAATTGGCCTTCAGGAAAGCAAAGAACAAATACATTCAAAAATAGATAAAATAACACAGCGGGTAGGGCGTCTGCCTTGCACGCAACCAACATGGCCGACTCGAGTTCGATTCCTCCACCCCTCTCGGAGAGCCCGGCAAGCTACCGAGAGTATTCGATATGCCAGACACAGTAAGAACAAAGTCTCCAATGGAGACGTTACTGGGCCTGCTCGAGCAAATCGATGATCAACGGGAGGGCCTTTACCTTACCTTACCTTAATATTCATATTACTACTAGTTAGTTTATAAAGTGTTTTATAAACACAATTCTAAGTTTCATTTTTTCAGGTATAGCATTTTTAACTCTGGGCTGTGTGTGTGTGTGTGTGTGTGTGTGTGTGTGTGTGTGTGTGTGTGTGTGTGTGTGTTTCAAGCATATAATCAGTCTTTTCCTACTTGACCTCTTTATCTCCAAACTCATTCAAGACACTGAGGTTTCATCCTTCTATGTCTAAATTAAAATGACAAGGTATGCTTTCTTTGATTTATCAGTAAACAAATAAATAGCAACATTAAGCTTTTAGGAAAAGATTAACAACATTGCGCTTTAGTATCCGTCAACTTGATTTAAGGAAAAGCTGTCAAAAATGTTAATTCTTTGTAATGTAGTACTTAGTAGGCTTTGCCCAATGGAGGGGGAGATAGTATTTAAACCTTTAGAAATAGGACAGTATAATCAAGCTGGAGTTATGCATTCAGTGTAAAGTGGCAAACTTTAAAACATCAGATATAGAATGCATGATACTAATTTGTGTTTCTTTTACATTACTTTATATTTTTCTTTATTCTAATATTTATTTATTTATTTATTTTTATTGAATCACCTTGGGAAAGGTTACAAAGCTTTCAGGTTTAGGTCTCAGTCATGCAAATATCAAACACATTTCCCTTTACCAATACTTTTTTTTTTACCATGAAGAACCCCAATGAAACCCCACCCCCCACCCCTCCCAGTCCCTGTGGGGCAGATGAATTCTAATTAACACTCTATCTGCTTTGATTAGATTCATTGTTTCAATAAAAGATTCACCACTATTATTTAGAGTTTACCACCCCCCCCAACTCAGACATGCTGAAAAAGCATTGTGACGTGATTTCCTTTCTACAGCTGGGTTCAAGAATTAAATGTTGGTTTTGGATTTCTGCTATTTTACTTATTGACCCTGGAAGTATTTCTACTGAAAGTCAGATAGTTCAGAAATTGGTTTCTGTGCTCTGGAGTAGTGGCCGTGCTGGAGAGCCGCTAGTGGGGGGCAACTGGTGGCCTCGGTAGGGCGTGAAGGGCGGACCGAAACGCCCCCTTCCCATGAGGTTTTAGTCGCCCCCACTCCCCCGGCTCATACCTGCTGTCCACAAGGCTCCCATGCGGCCGCCATCCTTCTTTCCAGAGAAGAGAGGGCAAATGGGGCAACACCCTTTCCCCTCTGGCAGACTTGATGGCCTGGATTAACGCATAGTCCGTTCACTTTTCTGCTCCAAGCTGCCGGGTTCTGCATTAAGTCCCTGTGCTTCTGGGGCTGTGGCCGTGCTGGAGAGCCGCTCACGGGGGCAACAGGTGGCCTCGGCAGGGCGCGAAGGACGGACCGGAACGCCCCCATTCCCATGAGGTTTTAGTCGCCCCCACACCCCCGGCTCATACCTGCTGTCCACAAGGCTCCCATGCGGCCGCCATCCTTCTTTCCAGAGAAGAGAGGGCAAATGGGGCAACACCCTTTTCCCTCTGGCAGACTTGATGGCCTGGATTAACGCATAGTCCGTTCACTTTTCTGCTCCAAGCTGCTGGGTTCTGCATTAAGTCCTTGTGCTTCTGGGGCTGTGGCCGTGCTGGAGAGCCGCTCGTGGGGGGCAACTGGTGGCCTCGGTAGGGTGTGAAGGACGGACCGGAACGCCCCCCTTCCCATGAGGTTTCAGTCGCCCCAGCTCCCCCGGCTCATGCCTGCTGTCCACAAGGCTCCCATGTGGCCGCCATCTTTCTTTCCAGAGAGGAGAGGGCGAATGGGGCAACACCCTTTCCCCTCCAGCAGATTTGATGGCCTGGATCAACGCATAGTCCTTTCACTTTTCTGCTCCAAGCTGTTGGGTTCTGCATTAAATCCTTGTGTTTCTGGGGCTGTGGCCGTGCTGGAGAGCCGCTCGTGGGGGGCAACTGGTGGCCTCGGCAGGGCGCGAAGGACGGACCGGAACGCCCCCCTTCCCATGAGGTTTTAGTCGCCCCCACACCCCCAGCCCATACCCGCTGCCCACAAGGCTCCCATGTGGCCGCCACCTTTCTTTCCAGAGGGAGGAGGGCGGAAGGGACCAACACCCTTTCCCCTCCGGGCAGACATGACGGCCTGGATCAACGCATAGTCCTTTCACTTTTCTGCTCTAAGCTGCTGGGCTCTGCATTAAGTCCTTGTGCTTCTGGGGCTGTGGCCGTGCTGGAGAGCCGCTCGCGGGGGGCAACTGGTGACCTCGGTAGGGCGCGAAGGACGGACCGGAACGCCCCCCTTCCCATGAGGTTTTAGTCGCTCCTGCTCCCCCGGCTCATGCCTGCTGTCCACAAGGCTCCCATGTGGCCGCCATCTTTCTTTCCAGAGAGGAGAGGGCGAATGGGGCAACACCCTTTCCCCTCCAGCAGATTTGATGGCCTGGATTAACGCATAGTCCGTTCACTTTTCTGCTCCAAGCTGTTGGGTTCTGCATTAAGTCCTTGTGTTTCTGGGGCTGTGGCCGTGCTGGAGAGCCGCTCGTGGGGGGCAACTGGTGGCCTCAGTAAGGCGTGAAGGACGGACCGGAACGCCCCCCCTCCCATGAGGTTTCTGTCGCCCCCACACCCCTGGCTCATACCTGCTGTCCACAAGGCTCCCATGTGGCCGCCACCTTTCTTTCCAGAGGGAGGAGGGCGGAAGGGACCAACACCCTTTCCCCTCCGGGCAGACATGATGGCCTGGATTAACGCATAGACCTTTCGCTTTTCTGCTCCAAGCTGCTGGGTTCTGCATTAAGTCCTTGTGCTTCTGGGGCTGTGGCCGTGCTGGAGAGCCGCTCGTGGGGGGCAACTGGTGGCCTCGGTAGGGTGTGAAGGACGGACTGGAACGCCCCCCTTCCCATGAGGTTTCAGTCGCCCCCGCTCCCCCGGCTCATGCCTGCTGTCCACAAGGCTCCCATGTGGCCGCCATCTTTCTTTCCAGAGAGGAGAGGGCGAATGGGGCAACACCCTTTCCCCTCCAGCAGATTTGATGGCCTGGATTAACGCATAGTCCGTTCACTTTTCTGCTCCAAGCTGTTGGGTTCTGCATTAAATCCTTGTGTTTCTGGGGCTGTGGCCGTGCTGGAGAGCCGCTCGTGGGGGGCAACTGGTGGCCTCGGCAGGGCGCGAAGGACGGACCGGAACGCCCCCCTTCCCATGAGGTTTTAGTCGCCCCCACACCCTCGGCCCATACCCGCTGCCCACAAGGCTCCCATGTGGCCGCCACCTTTCTTTCCAGAGGGAGCAGGGCGGAAGGGACCAACACCCTTTCCCCTCCGGGCAGACATGACGGCCTGGATCAACGCATAGTCCTTTCACTTTTCTGCTCCAAGCTGCTGGGCTCTGCATTAAGTCCTTGTGCTTCTGGGGCTGTGGCCGTGCTGTAGAGCCGCTCATGGGGGGCAACTGGTGGCCTCGGTAGGGCCATGCTCAAAGCTTAACTATGATTTTCAGAGAGAAACGTTAGGTGGTTTACTTCCCATGGATCACTTTGTATATAGAGAGATGTCGCGCGGCCGCGCGGTTTTGAGGAAAAGTCCAAGTTCCCGCGTACTCGAGCTGTTTTTTTTTTTTTTCCTTCGGGATCTGTGGATCCCGCCCTCCATGTAGTCCTTCTCTTCGGCTAAATGCTGTTAAGATGGCTCTGGGGGGCGGGCTGTGGGCGTGACTTCCTGAATCTGAGGTTACCTGGGAGGTGTAGTCCCGGCATTTTTGAGGAAAAGTCCTAGTTCCCGCATACTCGAGCTGTGCTTGTAGAGGTTTCTGGTCACCGGGGTTCCATCTGGGGGAGGCAGGATGCGGTACCTACCCCATCTGGGACTTCCCCATGATCTGGGCTCTTTTTGGAACCTGTTTTTTTTTTTTCCTTCGGGATCTGTGGATCCCGCCCTCCATGTAGTCCTTCTCTTTGGCTAAATGCTCTATTCTAATATTTAAATCTTTATTGTGGTTAAAACATTTGTTAAAACTGAGGATTTCTTAATTTTGCAACTTTCTATCTGAAAACAACTAAATATATATATATATATATACATAAGCAAACACTTGCATCTCTCAAGTGCCACAATATCAAGTATGAATATGACAATTTCATTTTTATAACTATGAGAATACTTATCATTTCTCTTTTAAATGTGGGAAATGAAACAATGTTAAATTAAATCCTATTTTTCAATTCCATAGGAAATAATTTCAATAAAATAAAAACTCGCAAATACTAAAATAGCTGAGTCAGAGATATAACCCAAAGGGCTGAACATATGCCATATATATATATCTGGGAGACACGGGTTTAATCCCCAACACCACAAAGTCCCTCAAAACATCAGCAGGAGAGACTCACTATCACAGTCAGGAGCACCCAAAATACTGTGAAAAATGGCCCCTCAAGCAACAAAAAGATAAACTATTGTTTTTTACCAAAAATCCCACTGTGTTTTCCTATAATTAAATGTCCAAACTATTCTTTAATTTAGATTTTCAAGAATTTTTAGTCCTATATAATATATTCAAGCCAAAACATTTTTTAATCTCCTTATTAATTAGTAAGTTTATCTGTCTCAGAAATTAAATTTCTAAACCTCTATTTAAAGGACAGGTTCATATCATTATGAAAAAGCTTGACCACTGTATTTCCATTTGAGTCTTTTCTTATTTACAAAGTTCACCAGTATGTGAAATTTGAATCTGTAAATATTTCCTTCATAACCATTTATATTAAATAAGCACTGGAGAATAAAAGATAATTTTACATATCTGTTCAGTTAATTTGCTTAATTTTATGATTTGTTGTTATTAAAGACCCTATATGTTACCAAACTATTTATTTTTAGATACAAAACAAATAAACACACTGGAAAAGAATAAAAGGATGCAAGCTCATAATGTATCAATGTTAATAGGTTAAATATATTAAAATATGTATTTGGGTGGTACTTGTATTAAAAATACAATTTTTATTACAAAATTTTCAATAGACAATTTATAGAAAAGGCAGCCTTAGGAAACTTAAAGCTGAATACTATCAATTTATTAAAACACTGACAAAGAAAAGGTGTCTGTACGTGAGCACATATGTGTTTCTTTCAATTTTGAAGGCTATTCAGATTATATTTAAAAATGGAACAAAATCATGGAAAGACTTAAGTCATCTCCAATTGTCTACCAATGTATGGAATACATTTAGAACCAAGGTATATGAATTTGTAACAGAAATATGTTGAGGTAAAGTGTGTTGAGGAGGGTTTTGCTTTTTTTAAAGCAAAATCTTTCTGAGCAAAAATGCACCAACTTCAATAAATTAGGAAGATAATCCACAGGAGAAAAACATTATTAGAACTTTTATTTATATTTACCATTTGCTTGGAAATAAATAAGTACGGTGGGTAAGACATTTGTCTGGCAGACAGCCAACCTGGGTTCGATTCCCAGCATCTTATTTAGTCACCCAAGCACCGCCAGGATCAGTTCTTGAGTGCAAATTCAGAAGCAACCCCTGAGCATCTTAGAGTGAGAGATCATGAAAGAGAGAGACACAGAGAGAAACACAAGAGAGAGAAACATAAGAGGGAGAAACATAAGAGAGAGAGATACAGAGGCAGAGAGAGAGAGAGATCTTGAAAATTGAATTTAGGTCACATCTAGTAACCTTATTTGGTCTCTTTCTACAGGAATCACTTCATACTCATGATGTTTGGACAGAAGTATTAGAGTGGGCTATAGAGAAACCCAATCCATTTGCTAACTTCTAGTATATGCCAGTGTACTACAGCATAGTATGCTCAAGAAAGTGTATGCACAGATTTTATTATCTAATTTTAACTATATAGATCTAGTCAAAAAGGTCAAAAGTATTGCAAAGGACTATGAATAGAAGAGATCATACAGTGTGTATAAGCAAACTGTGGTAGGTAATGCAGTCATTCCTCTTCTTCATCTATAAATGTGCTTCTTGATGGATTTTAGGGTAAAAAAAACAAAGATGAACAAAATTTAACATGATGCAGGGACAAATGTTTATACTCTTCTAAAAGAGACTACTTGAAATATGAAATACTATTCACAATTACTGATGATAAGTCTCATTTTAAGCTTCCTTGAGCTCCTTCCTATGGTATATTGTGCACTTCCTTTATGATATAGTTATTTTTACTTAAAATGAATATTTGGGGTTGGAGCAATAGCACAGTGGTTGGGACATTTGCCTTGTACCTGGTCAACCCAAGTTCAATCTCCAGAATCCCAAATGGTCCCCCAAGCACTTCCAGGAGTAATTTCTGAGTGTAGACCCAGGAGTAACCCCTGAGCATTGCTGCATGTGACCAAAATGGCAAAAAGTAAAATTAAATTAAATTAAAAAATAAAATAAAGTAAATATTTGATAACTCACTATACAAGCAAAATTATTATTAAGATTGTATAGTTACATAATATAATGTGACAAATAAGCAATAGTTTTTTGTGAGTACTCATGCTCCAATGATTTGATTAAAACATATTTGGGATATACAATAACACTAGTGTATCTCATGGTTTTATTAATTGATACATACAATAAAGATCTCTATAAATCTTTACTCTTCGGTGGAGAGTGGGAAACACTCAGCAGTGTTTAGGGCTTTTTTCTGACTCCGCGCTCAGGGATTACTGATGGAGGACCCTATGCAACACTAGGAACCAAGATTGGCTTATGTTCAATGTAAAGACCTTAGTCACTATAATGTCTCTTCAGCCATGAATTACTCTTAAAAAAAGCACGCCAGAGAGAGGAACAGTGAAAAAGTATAGCAACTTGTGTTGATAAAGTTTGTTATTCCATTTGAACAAAATACTTATATTAAATATATTTAAACCTGAAAAGATAGTAAATTCTATTTGAAGCACAGCATTAATTTTCATGTTGAATATGATCACACCATACCTTCAGTGAAGGGAGGAAGGAGTAAAAGGGAGTAGAATGAAGTTAGGTAAAAGGGCAAAATGAAAGGAGATGTGAATGTAGTAGGGAAGGAGAGAAGATAGAACTACACAATGCAAGAAAGCCAACAAGGTAAAAAGACAGACAGAAGCAGTAAAATGGATAGAAAGATGGAATGAAAGTTGGAAAGATAAACAAAATAAAGAAAATGTAGTAAGGGCTGCTCCTCTAAGAAACTGCTACCAAACCTACTGATCCTTGTCAAAGTTCTGGAAATGCCTTCTGAATATTGAAGGTAGTGTTTGTGTATGCCCTTCCACCCCTCCACAGACCAGCTCTCCTCAACTCTATCCATACTATCCATAGGAAAACTTCTATCTACACTTAATAAAAGTTTCTTTCACTCATGCCACAGGAATGAGCTGAAGGCAACAGCTTCTACTACAATGAATCTGGGAGGGGGGAGTAGAAATAAGATGAGCAATTTATAAGAAGGGCTATTTAGGTCTTTTAATGGCAGATCCCTTATGTTTTTCCAAAGCATAATTATTTATTTAGTCACAAGAACAACTCTACAAGATAAAAAAAAGTGTTGAGTATACAGATAACTGCAGAGTCAAAAGGCATATTCTAAGTCATCTTTCCCAAAGTTCAGAATAATATTTAATATGCAGCATGCAATAATACTGCCTACATATGCTCATTGAGTTGCAATTCAAATTTCTTTCAAAACCACATTCCATAGAGTTTGACTATTTAAATATCTTCAATTCTGTTCTTTCTTCCTCCACATTTGGCTTGATGGCCACTTATCTTCAAGATTGCAATAGTCCTTTTTGTGGCTACCTAGCCCTTGATTTCCTCAGTTCAACCTATTTTAATAATTCTTGCCTGGGAGCAATAACACAACAGGTAGGGCATTTGCCTTGCACGTGGCCGATCTGGGTTCAATTCCCAGCATTCCATATGGTCCCTTGCGCACCACCAGGAGTAATATCTGAGTGTAGAGCCAGGAGTATCTCCAGCCCTGTGTATCTCCAGGTGTGACCCAAAAAGAGAAAATAAAATAAAATAAAATAAAATAAAATAATTCTTGCCATAGTTTCATTTCTAAAGAACTTTTAAGTGACTCTGTTCTAAATTTTGCAGTGGCTTCTCATTTCCTACTAAGTTTTTCATGTTTAAAATCACAGTCTAGCTTTCTAGGAATTTTACTTTATTCTTCCATCATTTTATCACTATTGTCAGTCATTTTCTTGGTTTAGCTTTATTGACCAGCAATTTATTAAACAGTCCATTTCAACAATCTCTTAAAGCTTTGGCCCTATCAATAATTCCAGCCTTTTGTCTTTATCAATGACCATAACCATACACCCCACAAGGTGTGAGCTCCAGACAGCACTTGATCTTGCTAAGCTACTGAAGCTCTACCTTCTGGTAAACTATCAGGCAGAGGACTCACAAAATAGTTATTGAATAAATTAATGAAAGCAATTATAGTATATAAAATGGGTCACTTTTATTCTTTCCCTTTTAATCTAAATATATTGAAATCAAGTCCTGTTTCTTGTTCTCATGAGAATTTCTGCAGATCTTAACTATTTTTTTATAGGATCATCATGAGATACAGTTACAAGCTTTCATTTTTTATTATAATCATACGATTGCAGATCTTAACTAGTAAAGGCATATTCTAAGTCATCTTTCCCAAAGAGAAAGATACCATTTCCAGGGGTGCACTGAAACAATGCAAGGACAAGCTATAGCAGGCTCTGATGCAATTGGGACTTGCTTTCTGTCTGGTCTCTTAAACAAGGTAGATTTTTGGAGACACTGGGAAGTTTTGGTGTTTGGTGGTTTTTGATTTTGTTTTGTTTTGTTTTGTTTTTCCCTGAAAAGGGTGCGGTAGACCATATAAATTTGGAAAACGGTGCTCTAAATTCTCATTCAAATCTCTAATAGTTCCAAAAATAGAGCAAAAGTGAGTTTGTTTCAAAGATCATATTCCATTTAACAGCTATTTTTCTAAATGATGTGCACGCAAACAGTGGGCTTCTAAGGTCCTGCTGGGAGGTAGAGTGCACAGTTATTCCCACACAGTGATTTCATTAATGAGTTTATAGAGCCTCTGTTGTGCACTCAGTCTGAAGGGACTCAAGGTCTAGCAATTATATTGTCCTACAGTGCTTGATCTCAATGAAGCACATCTCTCTGTCCAATGTGTCATCTGTTTTCAACTTGTTTAAATGCATGATAATCTGTCTGCCACTCCTTTGTTAATAATGCCATCTTTAAAAAAATAAGAGTTTTTAAAGACTAAAAGCTCTGAGCTTATTTGAACCACAGGATCTTTCTATTATGCTATACATCAGAAGAAAACTAATTATAATACCGTATTTTCCTACTTTAAATCTATGCAAAGTGGATTAGTTAAATGTTAATTAGCTAGTTAACCTTTGTTATGGTACTCAGGAACACTAGTATAAAAACATTCTCAAGTCTATCCATCTGCTATTAGTCTCGGTGATCAGGGATTAACAACCAAGTCAATATCAAAGAAAAAAATTACTTTTAAATGTACCAAAGTTTCTTTAACCAGTCATCGGTTCTCGGGAACTCAGGTTTTTTTTCCAGATTCTGGCTATTGTAAAGAGTGCTGCAATGAACAAACAATTGCAGATGTCACTTTGACTATACTTTTTTGAGGGATACTGGGATCTGTGGTGGTGGGAAATGGGTACAGGTGGAGGGATGGGTATTTGATCATTGTATAATTGGAACCCAAGCACAAAAATTTGTAAATCTCTAACTGTACCTCATGATGTCTCACTAATAAAAATTTTAAAAAATTAGCGATAGCACTTTTAAATAATAATTATTAATTAATTAAGTAGTTATTAAATAATAATATGGGCTGGAGTGATAGCACAGCAGTAGGGCGTTTGCATTGCATGCAGCCAACATGGCCGACCCCAGTTCGATTCCTCCGCCCCTCTTGGAGAGCCCGGCAAGCTACCGAGAGTATCTCGCCCACGCGGCAGAGCCTGGCAAGCTCCCTGTGACGTATTCGATATGCCAGACACAGTAACAACAAAGTCTCCAATGGAGACATTACTGGGCCCGCTTGAGCAAATCAATGATCAACAGGAGGGCCTTTACTTTAAATAATAATATGATAAATGTCATTTTTATATAAATTACCTATATTTTCACTTAAGTTTTAGATATCAGTATGATCTTACCATCATTACCATACATAAAATAAAATATAAATCCAAATTTTGTCCACAAGTAACTTGTAGCATTTTACATTTTATTTAATTATATTAATAATATAGATGCAATGTTTCTTTTTAAGGATTAAACTATTTCAAAGGTATTTACTATACAATATAACGAGTAAATGTTAAACCATAATTTTTCAACAAAACATATTATAATTCTGGAAAATGCAGATATGGAAGCAATATAGGCTTTAATGTGGCCAGAGATACAGTACAGGGGTTAAGATAAGTCTCTTGCATGTGGTTGACCCCAGTTAGGTCCTCAAAACATCATGGTCCTATAAGCAACACCCTTTAATTCCAGGCCCCACAGGTCCAGAGCAGCACTATATCCAGAGGCCCCAGCATGAAACTTCTGGCTTAGTTGGCTAAGAGTCTCCTAGAGGGCCCCTCCCCCTGGGTCTCCAGAGCACTGTTTAAGGGGTCCAGTCAAACAAACAAACAAAATCATAAATTATTGTATTTCTTCAATTGTATGAGCTGGATGCACAAAGTTTGAGTCTTAAGAATATTTTTTGCTCGTTCATAATTGGATATTATTTTGCATACAATATCATACGAATAAATACATTCGCAAATTCTCTTAGATTCTTAAGCGCAAATGATTATAGAGATAGGGTTATGTGTGAACCATCTTCAAAATTTTGGGTTTTAGCATATATATTTCTTGGCAAGAAAACTCCCTCCACCAAAAAATAGACTTCTGTTATCATGCCATGTTAATTTTATGAAACATAAAATATATATTTCATGAGTCTCATGAGAGCTTCTAGATAAACAATGAAAATCAAAACAAAATCTTAGTAAATGGAAAATCACCAAATAAAAACTAACAACTGCCTACAAGTCACATGATAACTTCACGTGTATTTTTTACTTGTATTTAATAAATGGACTTTAATAGGAAAATTTTACAGTAACTACATATAATTAATTATAAGCCTTTTGAGCTATCATTATATATATTGTCTGAGCTTCTCAACCACAAGATTGTGATTTTTAAAACCCATATAAAAACTTAGAAATTCCTATATATATACAAGTCATAATTGTCTAATAGTAATACTAATCTATCATTGAAGCATAATGAAGTTTAAAAAGACTAGAAAACATAAAAACCCAAGTCCACATGTCATCATAGAACACGTGTATTCTAGCCATATTTTTGAGTTGCAATGCTACCTCTACTAATTTCTTTATGCTACCAAACTAATTTCTCTGTAACCTACTTTTCTTACCTAAAAAAAATCACATAAAAATGATCACTTAAAACTAGGGGGGTTATGGGGGTATGGTGCCGCCAACAGGTCAATCTGTACTTGTGAGGCAAGTGCATCAGCAGCCTGAAGGTGCCTTCAGACTTCCAGATACCCCAAAATTGCTGCTGTGCCTTTGGCCAGACCCCAAAAACTTGGGCAAAGTTTACCAAGAAAGTAAACGGCCAAAAGTTAGGTATGTGGGAGACACACCCACAAACCACCTCCGGCTCAGCTTTATAATTGGAGGCATGGCCTCTCTGGTTCCTGATCAAACTGCTTAACGGCCATGATCTCAGAGACTCAGAAACAAATCTCGGAACCCAAAGGGTTTTGGCAGAAGTGCATCCTGTTCCTGCAGTAGGTTATTGGCACTGGGCCACTCCAGGTGGGAATAGGTTTCGTGCCTTGGCCTGTTCTCCTTGGCGGTCCGGTGACTGTCATCCTCCAGAGGCCACTGGACAGTCAGGTTTGGGCCTGCAGTGACGAGACAAGTGGGGCCTCAACATATGGTGGTGGAACCAGTCTTTTCCTCCCCATCCCAGCAAGACCCCAAGTTGCTGCCTACAAATGGCCTCTCTGGATCCTGATCAAGTTAATTAACAGCTATGATCCCAGAGACTAAGAAACAAATCTCGAAACCCAGCAGCTTTTGGCAGAAATGCATCTGAACCGCATACAAGGTGGCCGCTGCCTCAGAGCTTATTGGAAAGCCAGGTATGAGCCAGCGGTGATGGGGCAACTGCAGTCAACTGCAGTCTCATGGGAAGGGGGGTTGTACTGGCTCATACTTCAGGACCTACCGAGGTCACAAGTTGCCCCCCACAAGAGGCTCTCTGGCACGGCCATGGCTCCAGAGGCAAAAGGACTTAATCCAGTGCCCGGCAGCTTGCGACAGAAAAGTGAATGGACCATGCATTAAACTACAGCACCATGCCTCCCCGGGAGGGAAAGGGTGTTGTTCCCTTACGCCTTTCTCCCCCCCACCCCTGGCAGCAAAGTAGCTGCCTCCTCAGATCTAATTGGAAAGCCAGGTATGAGCCAGTGGTGATGGGGCAACTGCAGTCTCAGGGGAAGGGGGCGGTACTGGCTCATCCTTCACGCCCTACTGAGGTCACAAGTTGCCCCCATGAGCGGCTCTCCAGCACAGCCATAACACCAGACCACAGAAACCAATCTCATAATTATCTGGCTCTTTGCAGAAATCCAAAATCGCGAGGCCGCTATTGCGACCACGCGAGATTATATGATTCTGATAACCAGCTATAGAAAACAAAGTATTTCACAATGCCTTTTCAGCAATTCTGATTGTTGGTGAGGAAATTCTAAACAATAATGGTACATCTTTTGTCGAAACAATGAATGTAATCAATGTAGAGAAGAGTTCAGTGGAAATCATCTGCCTCACAGGCATTGGGAGGGGTGGGAGGGGGGTATATTTGGGTTCTTCGTGGTGAAAAATGAGTACTGGTGAAGGGAGAGGTGTTTGATCATTGTATGACCAAGACTTAAACCTGAAAGCTTAGTAACTTTTCCCACAGTGATTCAATAAATAAATATAAGAAGAAAAAAATAAATAAATAAGACTATGGAAAAAAAAGTAAGGTGGAGCTCATGCCCAATTCAATCAGTTAATCAGTGGCAGAATAAATAGCAGTAATCCTACATAAAAAAAAATTTTTAAAAAAACCTAGGGGGGTTAAAATAGAACAGAATGACTTAATCCAGTTTTACACATTCCTTTACGATGTCTGTTCATGGTTCCCCCAAGAAGGCACCATAGATGTAAAGTTGGAAAAGAGTAGGTGATGCTCCTCAGGATTTTTACAACACATTTGGTCCTGATAAAGTTCCTATCACATGTCTTAATTACTGGTTTCTGATGAACGAAGTCCTCTCTATTAAACAGTGTTACCCAAAGTATGAGATTAATACACAAGAATAGCTGAGATCAGCACCAGGAGGATTACTCCATAACTTAGAGGCCAGCCGGGTATCCTAGAGGAAAGGGCAGTTCAGATAGAGAAGGGAGCACCAAATAAAGGATGTTTGGAGGATCCTCCCAGGAGGGGAGATGCATGTCGAAAGTAGACTATGGACTGAACATGTTTGCCACTCAATGCCTATTTTGCAGACCACAACACCCAAAAGGAGAGAGAGAACACAGGGGATTGCCCTGCCACAGAGACAGGGGGGATGGGGGGATGGGGGTGGGAGGGATATTATCCATGGTGGTGGAAAATGGGCACTGGTGGAGGGATGGGTATCTGATCATTGTATAATTGAAACCAAAGCACAAAAAATTGTAAAAAATTGTAAATCTACAACTTTAAAATAAAATAAAATAAAATAAAATAAAGGGAAAAAAAAAAAAACCAGTGTTACCCAGAGATCCAGAAAGCAGTTTTCACTTGTCAGGATTTTCTAGAGAAAAAGCACTCTAGATCTAGATCCCCCTCTTCCCTTGAGTGTCCTCCACTCAAGCCAAGCCATAACCTTAGATCTCTCCATTCCAACTCCCCTGACAATGAGGGTTCTGTTTCTATTACCATGCTTACTACCCCTGAGCTAAGCTCTTAGGCCAAGGGCCAGCAGTTTTCCTTTAGGAATCCCATGCCCCAGGGGCATAATCACAATTATCAGGCAAGCAGAACTGCAGCCCTCACTTTGACTCCTGACTGCATCCCTCACTCATCTCAAAGGAATTGGGCAGTCTCAAAATCCCTCTCATAGCACCTCTTTTTTTTTTTTAATTTATTTATTGAATCGCTGTGGGAAAAGTTACAAAGTTTTCAGGTTTAGGTCTCAGTCATGCAAATATCAATCACATTTCCCTTTACCAATACTTATTTTTCACCACGAAGAACCTCAATAACCCCCCCCCCCAATGTCTGTGGGGCAGATGAACTCTAGTTAACGCTCTGTCTACTTTGACTAGCTTCATTGCTTCGATAAAAGTTGCACCATTATTATTTAGACTTTACCCCCCCCAAATCAGCCATGCTGAAAAAGCATTGTGGAATGATTTGCTTTCTACAGCTGGGTTCAAGAATTAAATGAAGTCGCGCAACCGCAATAGCGGCCACGCGGTTTTGAATTTCTGCTATTTTATTTATTAACCCTGGAACTATTTCTACTGAGAGTCAGATAATTAAGAGATTTGTTTCTGTGCTTCTGGGGCCGTGGTCGTGCTGGAGAGCTGCTCGTTGGGGGCACCTGGTGACCTCGGTAGGGCGTAAAGGATGGGCCGGAACGCACCCCCTCTCCCATGAACTCATAGCACCTCTTTCTTACCCTGGCAAGATGCTTCTGGACAATCTGGCACAGTGCATCCCTGTGTCCTCCCCACACTGCTAGTAAATTTATGGGGAAGGGACATTTTAAGCCAGATGAACATTTTCATATGTGGACCTGATAGCCCCATAACTCAACAAATGTTGAATAGTGGCTTCTTGCCTGGAGCAGGCTTAGATAAATGCTTGCAAGGAATTACAGAGCCCATTGCTCTCAAACCCAATAACAGAAGGGTCGGGCTCAGAAATTTTTGATAAAAGCCACTGACATTCCTGCACACCATGCAGACAAAATAACTTGGAAATCTGACGATCCAGTATGGGTTGATCAGTGGCCTCTTGTTCTCCTTAAGTTGGCAGTGGCAAAACAGTGCAGAAACAGCTCGCTGCAGGCCATATAGAGCCCACCACCTCTCCTTAGAACACCCCCTATTTTTGTAATAAAAAAAGAAATCTGGCCATTGAAGATTGTTACTGTATTTGAGAGCTACTAATAAGACTATGGCCATTTTTGGAGCCCTGCAACCAGGCTTGCCCTCCCTGGTAGCTATCTCTAATTCTTAAAAGAAAATTGTCATTGACCTAAAAGATTGCTTTTTTTCCATTCCCTTGCATCCTGAAGATGGGAAAAGATTTGCTTTTAGCCTTCCTGTAATTAATTACACAGGACCCATGAAAAGATATCAATGGAAAGTCCTGCCACAAGGAATGGCTAACAGTCCGACGCTTTGCCAAAAGTTCATAGCCCAAATAATTGATCCCATATGCTTACATTGGCCACAGATGTATATTGTTCATTACATGGATAACATGTTGCTAGGAAGTGAGGATGAAACCACCCTTCTTCAATGTTGTTATCAATTGGTGAAAATTTTATCAAAAGCTGGGTTGCAAATCACTCCTGAGAAAGTGCAGACAGCTGAGCCTTTTTCCTTTTTAGGATTCGAATTAAAAGAGGGGAAGTCTTAACCCAGGAAACACAGAAAAAAACTTCACATCTAAAGACCTTGAATGATTTTCAAAAGCTATTAGGCAATAAAAATTAGCTCAGGCCTTATTTACATGTTACCACTGGGGACCTTAAACCTTTATTTGACATATTAAAGGGCAATCTTGATCCAACATCCCCTCGAGAACTATCTCTGGAAGCCCAGCAGGCACTTACCCAAGTGGAATCAGCTATTTCACAACAGTTTATTTGTACTGTCGATTATAAGAAACCCTTTTGCTCATCATTCTGGCCACCTCACATTCTCCTACAGGCTTTATTTGGCAGGATAGCCCTATTTCCTGGGTCCATGCCCCCTCCACTCCTTGAAGGATTCTGGTACCCTATTATGTTTTAATAGCAGAAATAATTATTCAGGCATGTGACTTTAGCAGAAAACACTTTGGCAAAGATACTGACAAACTGATTCAACCCTATTCTAAGGACCAGCTTGACTGGTTATTCCAAAATAAGGACCTGTGGCCCATTGCCTGTGCTTCTTTTTCTGACCCCATAGATAATCATTACCCTGCCAATAAGTTGTTACAGTTTTTTAAAATTACATCATTTATTTTTTTCTTCTGTTTGCATGCCTCACTCTATTCCTGAGGCCGCTACTGTATTTTGCTGATGGATTTTCCACTGGAACAGCCACACTTGTGATTAAAGACCAGAACTATTCCTTCCCTATCTCATATAAGTCAGTTCAACTTGTGGAGTTATGTGCAGTTCTTGCTGCTTTTTCCCATTGCAGTGATATTTCCTTTAATTTGTATACAGATGCCTAGGCATACAGTGCATATGTTGCTTATTCCATCCCATTGTTAGAAACCGTTAGTTATTTCAAACCCTCTAATGCAGTTCACTTGTTTGTGCAAGTTCAAGTATTAATTAGAATTAGAAAGTTTCCCTTTTTATATAGGACATCGTAGATCTCACTCCAGCCTTCCTGGCCCTCTTGCACAAGGAAATGCTCTGGCTGATCAGTCTACTAAATTTGTGGGAATGATCACCACCACATGAGTTGAATTGGCCCAACAAGCACACTTGGTGCACCATCTTAATGCCAATACCTTGTGACAAATGTTTTCCTTAAGTCACGAACAGGCTAGAAAAATCATTAAACAGTGTTCCGTCTGTGTGACTCCCTATTCCACACCTGGGGGTTAATCCTCATGGTTTAGTACCTAATGATATTTGGCAGATGGATATGCCTCATGTCTCTGAATCTGGTGAATTGAAGTACCTACATGTCACCGTGGACACCTTTAGTGGATTGATCTATGGCCTGCGGCAAGCGGGAGAAGCAGAAAAGAATATTCTTGTGCATACCCTTTCCTGCTTAGCTGTCACGGTCACGGTCAGTCACGGTCCTCCCGTTGTTCATCGATTTGCTCCAGCGGGCCCAGTAACGTCTCCATTGGAGACTTTGTTGTTACTGTGTTTGGCATATTGAATATATCACGGGTAGCTTGCCAGGCTTTGCCGTGCAGGCGAGATACTCTCGGTAGCTTGCTGGGCTCTCCGAGAGGGGAGGAGGAATTGAACTCAGGTCAGCCATGTTGGCTGCTTGTAAGGCAAACGCCCTACTGCTGTGCTATCGCTCCAGCCCTGCTTGCTTAGCTGTCATGGGAAAAAAATCACTAAAACTGATAATGGACCCGGTTATACAGGAAAAGTTTTTCAGGAATTTTGCTCCTCTTTTGGACTCACCGAACAGATATCCTTTACAACCCCTAGGGTCAAGGGATTGTGGAAAGAGCACACTTCACTGTAAAAAACATGCTTCACAAATTAAAGTGGGAGCAGCTCTACCCTGCTAAAAGAGTACCTCATAATATCTTAGCACATGCTCTTTTAATTGTTAATTTCCTAAACTTGGATTCTCAAAGACGGTCCTTGGCATATAGGCTTTGGCATCCCACCACAAAAGAGCGCTAAGCCTCCGCCTTATGGAAAGACCCACTGACCGCCCAATGAATGGGCCCGACCTTGTACTTATATGGGGACGTGGGTCTGTGTGCATCTTTAATCTTAAAGAATGAGCTGCTAGATGGCTTCCTGAAAGATTAGTGAAGCATTTTAATGATATACCTGTTTCCGGGTCTCCGGAAGGCCCTGAGATCTGTTCTCCTTCCTTCCTAAGTGAAACCGACAAAGATGGCCGAGAAGAAATCACTGACCCAAATTCTGCTATTCTAGCAACTGGCCTTCATAACCCTGGTGTGGCTGAAGACAATTCAAGGATCTAATCCGCATATGCCTCTCAATTGCATCTGGATGATATTCAACCATGACCTCCCTGGCTGAAATGGTGGTTGCAGAATCGGAGAGGTCTTGACTTGCTGCTCCTCCAGCAAAAAGGACTATGTGCTGCTCTGAAAGAAGAGTGCTGTTTCTACAAGGACTCTGCAGAAACGCAAGAGACAATGGGCCCAGGAACAAAGCTAGTTTCAAACTTGGTTTTCTACTTCCCCCTGGCTAACCACTCTGTTACCTACTATATTTGGTCCTCTAATCAGGCTCTTACTGTTAATTTCCTTTGGACCATGGGCCTTTCAGCACCTGACTACTTTCATCAGGCAACAATAGGACTCCTTGCAGGCTAAACCCATATAAGTCCACTACCACCGGCTGGATCTGGCAGATAGGGGATACGGTGAGGACCTTAGTGCTTCACCGGGTTCCCTATATCCTTAACAGGTGTATGCCCACTGGCACTTGGGACCAGAAATCACCTCCTGGACTAGGGCACCTTCAAAGCATGGAACAGAGGCATCTGCGGGCAAGAGGAGCCCCTGAGCAGGTCCCAAGCCCTTGCCAAAGAGCATGCCTGTCTGCATGGAATGTTAGACTCTGGAAATTCCTTCCCCCAATAAAAAGGGTCTAGTTTTTTAATCGGCCCCCAATAGGGCCCTACAGAGCAATAGACCTCTACTCTCCTTTGCTGGTTAATGCCCTTTCAACGATGACCTTACCTTCCTTAAAATAAAGAAAGGGAGGAGATGTAGTGAGCTGACTCTTGGGTGCATAGCTTCCGCAAGACATTGCCTATAGAATATTTACAGGGTTAATAAAGGCATTTTATGAGAACAGGATGGTTGGCCAACAGGAACTAGAACATTCTTGATGTCAGCCTGTGGTTTAATGAGTAGCCTTCTGAAGAGCCCCTGATAACCTGTTATCTTGCCTCTGCCCCAAAGCTATGAGAAACAAAGCTTAAGCTCAACATATGTAAATGCTGTTGAATTTACAATAAAGCAGCTTCAGTTTCTGCTCACTATACTCTAATCCTGCTGTCTGTCTGTTTCTTTCACTCTTGCACACTCTCCCTGTTACCCATGTTGACAAGTCCTGCGGGGACGGGACATGTCTTTTCCTTTTGTTCTTTATTTTTGCAAAAGATAACCTTGCAGCATCTGTATTGAAAACTACAATGCCTAAAGTGATAGATACAGAGAGAGAAGAAAGGTGCCTGCCATGGGGTGGAGGGTGTTTTGGGGGTGGGTGGGAGAGAAAATGGAGACATTGATACTGGGAAATTACATGGGCAAACGATCAGTTCCCAATCATGAACAACTTTGTAAATCTTACAGTGATTTGATAAAATAAAAATTAATATTAAAAAAGAGTATTAACAATTTTCCAGGGAACCTTCATATTTTTTTTAATTTTTTTTTTTAATTTATTTATTGAATCACTGTGGGAAAGGTTACAAAGCTTTCAGGTTTATGTCTCAGTCATGCAAATATCAAACACATTTCCCTTTACCAATACTTATTTTTTACCATGAAGAACCCCAATAAAACCCCACCCCCCACCCCTCCCCGTCCCTGTGAAGCAGATGAATTCTAGTTAACACTCTATCTGCTTTGATTAGATTCATTGTTTCAATAAAAGATTCACCACTATTATTTAGAGTTTACCCCCCCCCCCCAAATCAGACATGCTGAAAAAGCATTGTGAAGTGATTTGCTTTCTACGGCTGGGTTCAAGAATTAAATGTTGGTTTTGGATTTCTGCTCTTTTACCTATTGACCCTGGAAGTATTTCTACTGAAAGTCAGATAGTTAAGAAATTGGTTTCTGTGTTCTGGAGTCCTGGCCGTGCTGGAGAGCCGCTCGCGGGGGGCAACCGGTGGCCTCGGTAGGGCGTGAAGGGCGGACCGAAACGTCCCCCTTCCCATGAGGTTTTAGTCGCCCCCACACTCCCGGCTCATACCTGCTGTCCACAAGGCTCCCATGTGGCCGCCATCTTTCTTTCCAAAGAGGAGAGGGCGAATGGGGCAACACCCTTTTCCCTCCGGCAGACTTGATGGCCTGGATCAATGCAGAGTCCGTTCACTTTTCTGCTCCAAGCTGCTGGGTTCTGCATTAAGTCCTTGTGCTTCTGGGGCCGTGGCTGTGCTGGAGAGCCGCTCGCGGGGGGCAACTGGTGACCTCGGTAGGGCGTGAAGGACGGACCAGAACGCCCCCCTTCCCATGAGGTTTTAGTCGCCCCCACACCCCCGGCTCATACCTGCTGTCCACAAGGCTCCCATGTGGCCGCCATCTTTCTTTCCAGAGGGAGGAGGGCGGAAGGGAGCAACACCCTTTCCCCTCTGGGCAGAAATGATTGCCTGGATCAACGCATAGTCCTTTCACTTTTCTGCTCCAAGCTGCTGGGTTCTGCATTAGGTCATTGTGCTTCTGGGGCTGTGGCCGTGCTGGAGAGCCGCTCGTGGGGGCAACTGGTGGCCTCGGTAGGGCGTGAAGGGCGGACCGAAACGCCCCCCTTCCATTGAGGTTTTAGTCGCCCCCACACTCCCGGCTCATACCTGCTGTCCACAAGGCTCCCATGTGGCCGCCATCTTTCTTTCCAGAGAGGAGAGGGCGAATGGGGCAACACCCTTTCCCCTCCGGCAGACTTGATGGCCTGGATCAATGCATAGTCCGTTCACTTTTCTGCTCCAAGCTGCTGGGTTCTGCATTAAGTCCTTGTGCTTCTGGGGCCGTGGCTGTGCTGGAGAGCCGCTCGTGGGGGGCAACTGGTGACCTCGGTAGGGCGTGAAGGACGGACCAGAACGCCCCCCTTCCCATGAGGTTTTAGTCGCCCCCACACCCCCGGCTCATATCTGCTGTCCACAAGGCCCCCATGTGGCCGCCATCTTTCTTTCCAGAGGGAGGAGGGCGGAAGGGAGCAACACCCTTTCCCCTCTGGGCAGAAATGATTGCCTGGATTAACGCATAGTCCTTTCACTTTTCTGCTCCAAGCTGCTGGGCTCTGCATTAAGCCCTTGTGCTTCTGGGGCTGTGGCCATGCTGGAGAGCCGTTAGGGAACCTTCATATAGATCATCTTATTTTAACCTTACAGTATATCATCACACAATCAACGTTGCTGTAATATTCCCATTTTCTGAATTAAGAAGTCAAATTTCAGAAAAGTTAAAAATGAAAGGGCAAGTAAATAAGATAAGTTGAAAAGTCGAGAATTTTTTTAAGTAGTTCACACTTCTAAAGCAGAGCCCCGGCAGCCAGAGGCCTCCAGAACCAGCCACAACCATGCTGAGACCACTCTCCACACGCATGAAGAAACCGGGAGAGGAACACAGGCATGTGGGTCCCGGGGCTGAGATCTCCAAGCCTGCTCAGATCGGGGCTGAGCATCCTCCACCCAGATCCTCCATCTTCCAGTAGGCAGGGGTCACACCCACCGACTGGGGTAATTCCATCAATGGCCAAGACCCAGAGACTATAAAACTCAGATCCCGGAAGCGACATCTTATTATCTCATTCTTACTTTGGACAACCTGGCAGGCTACCAAATGTAACCTGCCCACACAGCAGAGTCTGGCAAACTTCCTGTGGTGTACCAAATATGCCAAATACCAGTAACAATGATGGGTCTCATTCTCCTAACCCTGAAAGAGCCTTGAATATGGCACTTTTTAAAATCTCAGGGCTAGGACGAAGGAGACTGGTGCCTGCTCAAGGCAATCGATGAACAACAGGACGATGGTGATCATGATCTCACTTCTAAGCATTATACCAAAAGGTTTTCCTTACTATTCTCTAGTCCACATTTCCGTCAAAAATCAAATGTCACATGAGAAAGAGAAAAAGAAAAATGTTTTCCCTGGGAACTGGGTGAGATAGGGAGTCAGGAAAGGAACACTATCCTCTTCCCAGCGGCTATAGGAAGTACCAGTCCCAGGGTCAATGGTGTTCCGGTAGATTTCATCACTTAGAGTGACACACGTGTAACTTCAGCACATCTTCATCACCATAGAAAAGAATTTTACATGACTTATTTAATATACTGTCATCAATCACCTACAGATATTCTACATTCCTTTGGTAGG
Organism: Sorex fumeus; assembly: GCF_029834395.1. Taxonomy (NCBI): domain Eukaryota; kingdom Metazoa; phylum Chordata; class Mammalia; order Eulipotyphla; family Soricidae; genus Sorex; species Sorex fumeus. The sequence goes on along the minus strand of NW_026606071.1, from coordinate 15,774,437 downwards.
TAGGTTTCTAAAAGAAAATGATCAGCCAGAACGATATTATAGGAAATAAGGTGATTGCCTTGCACACATCACCAGTCACCACATATGGTCCCCTTGAGCACTGCCAGGGATCACTTGTGAGCATAGAGCTAGAACATCCCTAAGCACTGCTCGTATGGCCTGAACCCCACCACATGCCAAACCAAAATTTTTAAAATCTCAAATTTAAAAGGATATAGAATATATATATGTATATATGTATACACACATGCACACACACACACATATATATATACACATATATATATATATATATATGTAGTACTGTCCTCACGTTATTCATGGATTTGCTCAAGCGGGCACCAATAATGTTTCCATTGTGACTTGTTACTATTTTTGGCATATAGAATACATCATGGGTAGTTTGCAAGGCTTTGTCGTGCGGGCAGGATACTCTCAGTAGCTTGCCGAGCTCCCCGAGAAGGGCAGAGGAATCGAACCCGGGTCAACTGCATGCAAGGCAAACTCCCTACCACTGTGCTTTTGCTCCAGCCCAGAGTATATATATATACACTACATATATATACATATATACACTGCATATATATACATATATACACTGCATATATATATGCAGTGTATATATGTATATATGTGTATATATATATACACACACACATACATAGTGTGTGTGTATGTGTGTGTGTGTGTATAGAGTATATCCAAATAAAGAGTACCAGTATAAGGTTTCTGCCTTTATATGGTTAACCCTAGTTTTATCCCCAGTATTGCATGGACCCTGAGATGAACACTGAGCCAAGAAGAGTCTCTGAACAGCACTGGGTGTGGCCAATGAACAAAATAAAAAAAAAAAACTTAAATATGCCAAAAGTAATTCATTTGTAGAGAGTCAGAGAGATAGTGTATGAGGTAAAGCACTTGTTTTGTAAGCGGCCAACCCGGGTTAATTCTCTGGAACTATATAGAAAGAAACACTGTCCTCCCATTGTTCATCGATTTGCTCCAGCGGACCCAGTAACGTCTCCATTGGAGACTTTGTTGTTACTGTGTTTGGCATATCGAATACATCACGGGTAGCTTGCCAGTCTTTGCTGTGCAGGTGAGATGCTCTCGGTAGCCGGGCTCTCCGAGAGGGACAGAGGAATCGAACTCAGCTCGGCCATGTTGGCTGCATGCAAGGCAAATGCCCTACCGCTGTGCTATCACTCCAGCCCGCTATATGTTCCCCAGAGAATTGCAGTGGGAGATTAAGGGGGTGGGGTGAGGCAAATTAGAAGTGACATGAAGATAGTGCTTGGAGGGTCTTGGGAAGTTTGCAAGTGGTAAAAAAACAGTAACTTTATATATGAAAGGCATAAATGTGAACAGGATTGGAACCTTGCTACCCAAACTATAATAAAACTTAAAAGTCAGAAGAAAAAAAGGCATCATTCCAATGAAAAGAAATATAAACATTTTCACTTCTGCAAAAATATCATAAAATCCCAGCTCATCAAAAATACATACTTTAAAAATACTCTAATTCTCTTATCACCTTGCCACACAGACATCCATTCCCTCTTTGCAACTAAAAATATTCACTTTATGTTGGCACTTCTAAAATGTGTACATTCTAAGTTTGTTACAAAATCATTTATAACAGGTTAGTTTTAAGTGAAACATTTATTCCAAGCAGACAAACTTGGGACAAACGTACAAAAGGTCCAGTACAAACAACATATAGAAGAGAATGTGATAATAGAATTCCACATGCAAAAAAATAAAGGGACAATTACACCAATGGCAATATGAAAGATAGCCAGGATTAAACAGTTCCCTCCATAGTTAAACACAGAGCTATGTGTTTGGTCTCAGGAACATGAGAAAGTCCCAATGCCAAGAAAGGGCTCAAATATAGCTTAATTAAAAAGAAATTTGACAAGAGTGCTGCAATGAACAAACAAGTGCAGATGTCACTTCGACTATACATTTTTGCCTCTCTGGGATATATTCCCAGGAGTGCTATTGCTGGGTCAAATGGGAGCTCAATTTCTAATTTTTTGAGAATCGTCCATACTGTTTTCCAGAAGGGCTGAACTAGTCGACATTCCCACCAACAGTGAAGGAGTGTCCCTTTCTCGCCACATCCATGCCAGCATTGGTTGTTTTTGTTCTTTTGAATGTGGGCCGGTCTCTGAGGTGTGAAATGATATCTCATTGTGGTTTTGATCTGCATCTCCCTGATGATTAATGATGTAGAGCATTTTCTCATGTGCTTTTTTGCCATTCGAATTTCTTCTTTGAGAAAGTTTCTGTTCATTTCATTGCCCCATTTTTGGATGGGGTTGGATGGTTTTTCTTCTTGTGGAGTTTAACCAATATTTTGTATATCCTGGATATCAACCCCTTGTCAGATGTGTATTCGGCGAATATCCTTTCCCATTCTGTAGACTGTCTTTGTATTTTGGTCACTGTTTCTTTGGAGGTGCAGAAGCTTCTTAGTTTAAGATAGTCCCATTTATCTATCTCTGTTTGCACTTGCTCGGCCAGTGGCGTGGCATCTTTGAAGATACCATTAGCTTCAATGTCATGGAGGGTTTTGCCAACTTTGTCTTCAATGTACCTTATGGTTTCTGGTCTGATGTTGAGGTCTTTAATCCATTTTGATCTTACTTTTGTACATGGTGTTAGGCAGAGTTCTGAGCCCATTTTTTTGCATGTAGCTGTCCAGTGATGCCAGCACAATTTGTTAAAGAGGCTTTCCTTGCTCCACTTCACATTACTTGCACCTTTATCAAAGATTAGATGATCATATGATTGAGGGGAGATGTCAGTGTATTCAACCCTGTTCCATTGGTCTGCAGTTCTGCCTTTTTTCCAGTACCTTGCTGTTTTAATTATTACTGCTTTGTAGTACAATTTGAAGTTTGGGAGGTTGATTCCTCCCATTTTCTTTTTCCGAAGAATTGCTTTAGCTATAGCCAGAAACTGGAAGAAACCTGAATGCCCAAGAACAGATGACTGGTTAAAGAAACTTTGGTACATCTACACAATGGAGTACTATGTAGCTGTTAGAAAAGATGAAGTCATGAAATTTACATACAAGTGGTACAACATGGAAAGTATCATGCTAAGCGAAATGAGTCAGAAAGAGAGGGATAGACATAGAAAGATTGCAGTCATCTGGGGGATATAAAGTAACAAAATATGAGATTAATACCGAAGAATAACTGAGATCAGCACCAGGAGGATTACTCCATAGCTTAGTGGCCAGCCGGGCATTCTAGAGGAAAGGGCAGCTCAGATAGAGAAGGGAGCACCAAATAAAGGGTGTTTGGAGGATCCTCCCAGGAGGGGAGATGCATGTCGAAAGTAGACTATGGACTGAACATTTTTGCCACTCAGTGCCTCTTTTGCAGACCACAACACCCAAAAGGAGAGAGAGAGAGAACACAGGGGATTGCCCTGCCACAGAGGCAGGGGGGAATGGGGGGATGGAGGTGGGGGGATATTATCCATGGTAGTAGAAAATGGGGACTGGTGGAGGGATGGGTATCTGATTATTGTATAACTGAAACCCAAGCACAAGAAAATTGTAAATCTACAACTGTACCTCATGGTGTTTCACTAATAAAAAAAAGTAATTTGTCAAGTTTTAGAACTGATAGAGATCACAGAATTTTACAGATTCAAGCTGATTTTTAATTTTTATTTATCTATTTTTTTGTTTTGGGGACACACTCTGTGGTGCTCAGAGATCACTTCCTCTTGCCCAGGATTGAAACAGAGTCAGAGATGCCATTAACAAGGCAAGTATCCATCCATTGTAATATCATTCTGGTCCTTCCAGATTTTATCACTTGTCTTTCTAAATTTATTTTACCTTTTATCTATTTATTTTGAAAATTAATCAAATAATTACAATTTATTTTCATTCAAGAAATTTCAAAATTATTGAAACTTAAGCATACAAAATTTCAACAACAAACTCACCACCAGTGTCAACTTCCCTCCACCAGAGTTCCCATGCTCCCTCCCTGCCTCTGATTCCCCCACCTGTTACCTTGACAAACACATTTCAAACTTTGGCAGTTATAATTTAGATCTCATGATCTAGTGTTTCAATATCTGTTCTTTGGACATACAGCAATACAACTTTCCCACATCACAGATATACCAGAGATCCCTGACCCCTATTCCCCCATTACTTCTCCTTCTCCTCTTCTTGATCCCTTTCTCCTCAATTTCTTTCCTTCTCTGTCTTTCTTCATATACTCTGTGGTCAAGAGTGATCTAGGCATCCATTCTTTATTACATTACAATTCCTCATTCAGTTACTCTATATATATCACAGATAACAATGGATGAATGAATCATAAAGGTGTGGTGTAAGTACACAATGGAATTCAATACAACTACAAGGAATGTTAAAATCATACCAAGTTGGAAGTGTTGGAATTAAAGGAGGACAAACACAGGATGATCTCAAGCACTTATTTTAAGTAAAAATAACTAATTGCCAAGTCTTATGTTTACTATAGCAATAGAGACCACCTGCCAACAAAGAAAGAGAAGGAATATTAATTTCTTTCAATTCTGTGGTCATTTATAAGTGGGTACAGTGCCCCTTCCTGCCCTGCCTTATTTGAAAACACATTGTGTCACCTACAGGAAGAACATAACCTCCACTGGGAGTTTCTTTGGAATTCTTTTTGAAAAAAATATTATCATTATTAAATTATTCATTAAAATACCCAGTGCTCACTACATAAAAACTAAATTTGATATATTTTTAGTTTGAATAAACTCTTTGTGATTTATAGTTAATAGAAACATTATGAAAAAAATTTCCCTATATGTCACTGTAAATGTTAAATATATGAATTGACATAACATATTGGTTTTGTTTATTTCAATTTTCCTCCTTTATTTTTATTGTTATATATAAAATAAATATTGGTAATTTGTTGTTTCACCTAACTTATTTAGGTTAGATTAGGTCTCTGTAGAGGTACTCCTATTCAATTTAAGTTGCATGTACTTATAGATTACATCTCTTGCAACTTGTTAGTTTTGCTCTTACCACTTTTGCTCTTTAAAATGTTGTGCCCTATTGCAAAACGTAATGTCTAAAATGGGGGGTGGGGTGGGAAGGAAAGAAAAGTATCTGCCATAGAGAAAGAGGGATAGAACTGGGGACATTGGTGGTGGTGAAGGGACAGGTGTTTGAACATTATATGACTGAATTCCTATCATGAACAACTTTGCAAATGTATATCTCACTACCATTCAATTCCTAAATAAATTTTAAAAATAAAACTAAAAATAAATAAACAAAAATAACAACAACAACAACAACAACAAAAACCCGGCTATACCCACTGAGATTTCCATGTTTAAAAAATTACAGTGGTTGCTGTTTTATACATTCTGCTCAACAAGACCTATTCATTTTGTCCTTGTTTTTTTTTTAATTTCCATCTCAGGCATAAACAATGCCATTGTTCTTGAAACAAAAATCACTAATATATTTAAAATGCATAACATAAATTATAAAACGTAATACGTCTCTATGAAAGTAGAATGGAGAATTCATAAGCACTAGGATCTATTCAGAAATATCAGACATTCTGTCCCCTTTGAGCCACAGATCTAGATCTGGGCAAAAGCAGCTTGTTCAGAGCTCTGAAGTTCAGCAAAGGTTCTAGTACAGAGCAACTTTGCTGAGCACCAGGACTGGCAATCAGAAATTCTGGAACCTGTGTGCTTCATAATTTGATCTTTTCCTTCCACAAATAAAACTGTGTTTTTTTTCTCTGACAGTTACTGTAGTTTGGTAGTATACTTCACTGTATGCAGTTCAGTTTCAAAAGCAATTTAGCACTGTTTGGTATCATCTATTATTCTTATAACTTGAAATATCTGGTAATAGGTTTTATAAAGTGGAAATTAGTTTTGCGTGAATTACAAAAAGAAAATGGAGTGCTAGAATTGAAGCCAATCCACTCCAAAAAAAAAAAAGCTGTATATACATTCAATTATTCTCATGGGAAATTTGTATAGGGAAATAGAATTTTCTTAATTGACTGTGTTTAGGAAAAATAAGAAGTAGAATATTGATCTTGAATATGTCACTTTGGTGAAAATATGTGAGCTCACTCAAGTAAATAATATCTTACAAGTGAATGTGAAAATCACTAATAGAAAAATAGAAAACTCATACCAGTAATGAAATTCTATCAAACCTCACTAGTATACCATGTACTCTTTTGTTCAAACTTTGCAAAATTGGACAGTACATATAGTGGCTGTAATATAAGCCAAAAGATACTGTAAGTTCCTATTTTAATTCAGCTCCAAGTTATTTAATTTTTTACTACTACTATGGACATTTTATTGGTAACAGGATAAGACTTTTTAAGAAAAAGTCCATCCAATTTAACATTGCACTTATTTTCAGAATTATATTTGAATCAATTATTCATGTTGGCTATGTGCAAGGCAAACGCCTTACCCGCTGTGCTATCGCTCCAGCCACGATAGCACAGCAGTAGGGCGTTCACCTTGCCTGCAGCCGGCCCGGGCAAGCCTGGTTCGATTCCTCCGACCCTCTCAGAGATCCTGGCAAGCTACCGAGAGTATCTCACCCACACGGCAAGCTACCCGTGACATATTCGATTTGCCAAACACAGTAACAACAAGTCTCATGATGGAGATGTTAAACATAGTAACAACAAGTCTCACGATGGAGATGTTACTGGGCCCGCTCGAGAAAATTGATGAATAACGGGAGGACCGTGACCGATCAATTATTCATATCATTTTAATGTGTGCTCATATTTCACTATGTAGAAATTTTTAGAAGTAGCTTGTGTTTGGATGCTTTTTTGCTAAGAAAAATTGTTTCCTGATTATCTTGTTTTTCTTTCTTATGAGGGTTTGAGAACTATTTATAGAAATATACATTTTTAATTAATTTTTAAAAAATTTTTGCACAACCATCAAAACATTTGTTTAATATTTTGATTGTTAACCTAATGACGCTATAAAAACAGTGGTATTTCAGCACATGAGAGGATATATGAGAGGGTGCGAGAGTGATAGTACAGCAGAAAGGGTGTTTGCCTTGCACACAGCTGACCCGACTTCCGACCCTAGTATTTTATATGGTTCCCAATTACCTCCAGAGTATAGAGCCAGGAGTAACCCCTGAGCATCATTGCCAGGGGTGACTCCAAAAGCAAATAACAACAACAACAACAAAAAATGTGGGGGGAAAGAGAGAGAATACCAAAAGCTAGTGTTACTTTTATATAAAATATAAATGTAATTTTATCAAATTTCCCCACAAACAAACACAAAACAAACACACAAAAAATGTTTACCAGACAAAGCCTATTTTAGTAGATAAATCTATGATCACTCTTCTTATAGAGGCAGGGCATGAATGATTTGTAGGAGAATAATATTAATTATCATCATTGTTAGCATTGCCAGTGGTTAGATCATATCTGAGCTAGAAAAATCACTACTTCATTAAAACATGGAGGTGGGCTCAATATTTTGAAATATTTTTCAGTTGCCAACATTTAAATGTTAATTTTCACATTAAAATTTTTACTTTTTCTATGAAAATCAAAACTACAACTTTTCTTAAAAACCACATTTCTGTAGCAATTGAAAAATAAAAAAGCTCTCACTAGGACTCAGGTGAGAAAGGACTTATGTTCCATAATGACTGCAAATTGCATCCAACACACTTGACTCATGTAGAGTAACTACTGGACTATAGACATTTTAGAGTTTGCTAACACCAAGCATAGGTGTACAGAATGATTAAATGAGGAAATTATGATGGTCTGTGTGTGGCCTCTATACTATATCACTTTTAATCTGAGTAACCCCTGCTTATAAAGTTCTAGGCACAGTCCTAGGAAACCATGCAGTTGAAGAGTAAAGCCTATCCATCTTATAACCAATATTTTCTTCTCCTTTCTTTGTCTTTATATTTAATGAAATAGAAAAATTAAAGTCTTTCTTTCCTTCTTTGGAGAAAACAAAACAATCCTATCATTCCAAGCAGGAAAGAGTTTTGCTGTATTTTTATTACTTTTATACAGTCATATTCCCATCCAACTCTTCTTTTTAGAGAATAATTTTCATATACATTGCTGTCAGAGTTCCAAAGGTTTCAAAGACAACAAGTTTACAACATATAAATGCAAAATGAAAGATAATTTAAGCCAAGATAGTTTGTCATATAAATACCATGTTTTTTAGTCCATATGGGCTGAAATAGCAAAATTTATTTTAGTCATAACTGAATAGTTTATAAACATTTATTAATTATGGTTCTAGGGGGTGAAAAACCCAGGACGATGGCACAGAAATATGCCTGGTTAGGACTCAGGATCTTGACTTCCTCCATTGTCTTCACATGGTGAAAGGGACTAGTGGCTCTCTTGAGTCTCTTGTAAGGATACTAATCTCAGTCATGAGGGCTCCTATGTTATATACTTGTCATCTCATTACAGCCTAACAATCTAATACCACCAACCAACATAGTTATGATTAATCCTCCAGTACATGAATTTTGTATGTATAGAAATTCAGACCATAGCACTATATCCTCTTTATATCTACTAAGCTATATTTATCTCAGTGTCATTTTATAAGCTATATATAGAAAATAGTACTAAAAAGTAAAAAGTAAAAACAAATAGTAAAAAATACAATCGACTAAATACTAAAAATTAGAGAGCTAATCAGCTTCCTACATCAAATCGTATGCAAAGAAGTCAGTCTCATCAGTTTCCCATCCCACTCTCACTATCAAATCCCATTTATTCCAGGCATTTCCTGATATAGCATCCCAGACTTCAGGTAACATGAGCCTTAAGGTAAAGGAGCAATTCTTTGGAAGGATAAGGCAGAAATAGTTTCATTTTGGTTCAAGAGTACACAATTAGCAGATGACATAGCATGAGACTGGTCAAGAAGTGTAAAACTAAACAATTATTTAAAGGGTTATCTCACTCTGACCAAACATAGATGCTTAAGATATCTGGATATTGGTTCAAAACATCATAGGAAGTGGAGACAGACTAAAATGCATGCTTCTACCAAGTATTCCATTACCAAGGTAGAAAAGCAGACTCTTAGGGGTCTACTAGTAAAATTAGTTTCCTGAGACTATGGTATAACTATCAGCTTCACTATAGCTCTACCACAGTTAGAATACTGCATCAATTTCCACATTTTAAATTTTCTTTCATAATTTATTAAATTATAGATTAACTTTTATAATTTATTAAACTATAGGGTTGAGTTTCCCTCCCCACACCAAGTAGAGCCCCAGGAGACGAAAACCTCCAGAACCCAGCCACAGCCATGCTCTAGGCCACTCTCCATATGCTCGGATGAGCTTCACACATGAAGGAACCAGCAGAGGAACCCAGGTATGCAGGACCTGGGGATGAGATCTCCAAGCCTGATCGTATGAGGACTGGGCCTCCTCCACCCAGTACCCCATTTTCCAGCAGCGTGGCAGTCACACCTACAAACTGCCCCTGGCACCATATAATCTCATCAACAGCCAAGATCCAGAGACTATACAACAAAGCTCCCAGAAGAGAGCAACGCAGTTTTTCCTGCCCCAAAAGCCTCTAGCCCTCTCAGAGAACCTGGTAAGCAACTGAGAGTATCCCACCCGCTCAGCAGAGCCTGGCAAGCTACCCGTGGCATATTCAATATGCCAAAAACAATAACAATAATGGGCTTTACTTTGTGTTCCTGGAGCGAGCAGATGTAATTGGGCTACACTAGCACACTAGCATGCGACAGAGACGAATGGAGACATTACTGATGCCCACTCGAGCAAATCGATAAACAACAGGACAACGGTGCAGACAGAGCAGTGCATTTTATTAAATATATTAATTTACTATAAATATAAAGCTATTAAGATCATTGTTGAAAGACAATAAATTTAAGGAAAAATATACTTTTGTTATGAAAATAAATTAGAATTGTACCATTATGTTGTTTTAAATAAAAACAAGAATGGAAGTAAAAATTTAGGGGAGGGGAATGGTGTAATTTAATTAAAGTGATGGACATTGTTTTAAAAAATATTTACATCATATTGAATTTCTTCATAACAGATAAAAAGACCATTTGGAATAATATTTTTGTTTGTGTGTGTGATTTGGGTTTGAGAGCCACATTAAGTGGTACTTAGGGGCTATTTCCAATTCAGTATTCAGGGTCAATCAGGAATGTGCTTCAGGTGATGGTGATTGAAGCCAGGATATGAATTCCAGGCCATTGAGCTATCTCTCCAGACTTTAGAATAGTTTCTTTTTTAAATCTAGTTTAAAGTACATATTGAATTTCTACCTTGATGTAATTGACTGCCAAATTTTCAAATATGATAAATAAATAATCTACTTCATAACTATTGTCCTTTCAAAAAGGTTTAAATTAAAAATCAGAAAATAATTATAAATAAAATGTCACAATGTACCTGACTAGATTCCATGCTTCAGTGACTAATAAATAAAGTGATTGTGAGAATAAAGAACAACCTACGCTTAAAGATCTAATTATTCACTCATTTTAATAATATATTCAATTTACAAAACATTCTTTCAAATATGATCCTTAAGAAAATACTTTCAAATTTTTACACGATAAAGGTTTAATCTAGTTTTATAACCCTAAAAAATGCGTTCATTTTATATTCTTCAGAAATGCAAACAATGCAATTACCAAACTTTATAAATCCTTTTAGTTTTTCACTCAAAACAGAAATAACACTGAAGCTAAAGAGAACATTAAAGAGAAACTCAAGCACATTCTAATATAAGAAAATCATAGTGAATTTTGAAGATTTATTTATTTTTAACCAAATTCAATGCTAAGTACATGCACAGAAAAATTTCAAATTCAAAATTTTTGCAGGTGTGATTCTACATTTGCAGCCTCCCAGTTTCAAAAAAATCTACAAAGCATTTGAAATGAGCCACTCTTGTAATTAACAAGTTACACTTAAATGAGGTGCACCAATTTCATGGATTGGATTAGCCATGTAGTTATTTAGCATAAAACTAATCTGTAATTAAAATCCATCTACTGAAAAAAATTCGTTTAAATTTTTTTTCTGAGTTATTTTAGGCATAGCATGCAAAACAAAGGCAATTAGTTCAGAAATAAGAATTTAAGCTTTTAGATAGAAAACAGTTATATTGCCACAGTTAGGAAATAGGAAACTGTCTTGTTCAAAATGGCAACCAATATAAATCAGTCATATTAACTGAAATCTTTGCTTGTTTTGGGGCCATATTCAGCTTACTCCTGAGCTCAGGGATGCCACCTGGTAGGGTGTGAAGACAATATGGGGTGCTGGGTATCAAACCCACATCAGCCAAATGAAAGACAAGAGCCTGACCCTGGAATCAGATTAATTATGTTATTCTGATAAAACATAAACTGAAGTTAAAATCAGGAGGAGAGAATGACAAGAATTTCAAGTGTCCTGACTTTAAGAAAATGTTTTTTTTTGTTGGGGGGGTTCTTTTGTTTGTTTGTTTGTTTGTTTGTTTGTTTTTTGATACAAAGTTCTCTTTTATTACCCCTGCTCAAGAGAAGAATATTAAATGTAGTGGGGGGTTGGGGGGTGAGTGATATCTGATAATGGTAACTGGCATTTTCACAGCCTCATTATAATGTGAGAGTCTCTGACATTTAAATTCCAGATTCACATTCCTATATATTGATGCTTTCATGCCATTTTTTAACCCAGAGAACATTTAAGTTATATTTTCTCTAAAGTTATAAACAAACACAAAAGTGGTAATAACTAGGTAAGCAAATTTCATTTGTAAAAACTATGTCTTACCCAGGTAAGTCTGTGTTGAACAAATGTGCCTTACCTGCATGCGTGAGTTTGAATCACTAAATCCAAAAACCTGTACATCCCTAAAAAAAAATAATAATATTGGGTTTGTTTTACTTGTTTTTGTTTATATTTTTGGTTTTCTTGAAGTACTCCATACCTCATGGACACAACACATTTGCAATCACTGTCATAACAATGGACAGGTGAGTACTGTTCTCTGCATCTGACAAAAGGACCACATGCTGTTTGGAGAAAACAGTTGCCATTGCTCTGAGAATAAAATCATGTCTTGTATTTAAAGATAGTGTATTTAAAGCCTGAATTAGTGTGCTTCTGATTATATTAGGTATTCCTTATTTTAAATTTCTTCTATTTCAGAATTTCTCTTCTTTACTGGGATTTTTTTTTAAAGATTAGGGGCATAGGATCAGAGAGAGAGTACAGTGGGTAGTGCACTTGCCTGGCATGAGGCTGATCCGGGTTTGATCCGGGTTTGAGCCATGACAGAAATAATTATTGTATACAGAGTCAGGAAAAAGACTTTATTTCAACCAGTTATGCCTCGAAAACAAATGCAAAATGTTAGAGGCATTTAATTTCTATGCTATTGATTAGACATGGGATTACAACAGCTGTTCTTTAGGTAGCAGTTACTAATTAAAAATTTCATCAAGCAATGATTCTAAGACCCTAAGAAATGGCTGAAAATAATACCTTTAAATAAAGCATTGCATTACCAATAAGGACAGAGCTTTTACTAAGAAAAAATATATTTTAAAGCTATCAGGTATAGTATATTGAGTTTGAAATATATATATATATATATATATATATAATATATATATATGGGTCACACCCGATGATGCTCAGGGGTTACTCCTGGATCATGCACTCAAGAATTGCTCCTGGCGGTGCTTGGGGGACCATATGGGGTGCTGGGAATCGAACCTGTGTCAGTCATGTTGGCTGCGTGCAAGGCAAACACCCTACCTGCTGTGCTATTGCTCCAGCCCCGAAGTATATATTTAAGTCTAACAAAATTTTCACTTGCAAGAATAAAATTTCTAACACCAATATAGTAAATTATATGAACCCAGAGTACCATTGTATCTCCAAATTGTTTCCTTGTATCATGTTTTCACTTTTCCTATCTCTCTTTTTCTTTTCCCTCTTCTATTTTTCTTCCACCAAATAGTCAGATACCCCAGATAAGTTAAATGTCAGATCAGATAAACATTGAACTGACTTATCTAAATGCAAAAACAACTTAGCCAATAGTTTGTGAATTCAAGATTACATAAATTAAAAAGACTTGAGAACATTAACCATATTTGTAAGTAATTAGCATAGTCATTTAAAATGCAATACTCTAAATGTCTTATGAATGGTGTTGCCTCTCCTGGAACTTCATTTGTTGTAGATGTAATGTGTTACAAAGAATCTGGTTGACTTTAAAACATGTCAGAGGGGCTGAGAGATAGCTCGGTGGTTCAGACACGTACCTGGTGTGAGCTCATCCCAGGTTCAATCCTTGGTACCAGATGGTTCCCAAAGTATCACCAGAGGTAGTCCTGGAGGCTTAAGTACCGCTGTGTGGTCCCAATAGTCCCAGGAACCATGGATCCTGACCAAAACTTATCCGCAGGTTCTTGCAATGAACTATCTGCCTGAAAGTCCAAAAATAGTATGTGAAGATAATAAATAATAAACAAATAAATAAATAGAAAAATAAAATGTGTCATAAAATTACTAAAACATTTCTTCCCAGAGATAAGGGGTGATAATATTGTACCTTAATCCTTCTATCATATCTGTTGCTCAGGTTTTAGTAGTAAATTTCTTTTATGTCCTGTGCCTAACCAGCAAATAGGGCTAGTTGCCTACCTAACAGCTAGCTACCTTTTTGTTCTCGCTACATATATTATGGGCTAGAGCGATAGCACAGCAGGTAGGGTGTTTGCCTTGCACACAGCCAACATAGCCAACCCGAGTTCGATTCCTCCGCCCCTCTCGGAGAGCCCGGCAAGCTACCAAGAATATCTCACCTGCACTGCAAAGCCTGGCAAGCTCCCCGTGACGTATTCAATATGCCAAACACAATAACAAGAAGTGTCACAATGGAGATGTTACTGGGCCTGCTCGAGCAAATCGATGAACAACGGGAGACCGTGACCGTGACCAATAGAGGGTAGAATCTTGGTTAGTGAGGGTTGGAAAGATAGTACAAGTGTTAAAGAGAGATAAGGACACTTGCTTTACATGTGGCTGACCCAAGTTATATCTCTAGCACCACCTATGGTCCCATAAGTGCAAACAGGAGTGATCCCTATGCACCAAGTCAGAAGAAAGCCCTTAAACACCTCTGGGTGTGACCCAAATGTCACCTACCCAGCCACCTTCCTCCTCCCCCAATCCTACCATGACAAAAAAATAAAAATTTTGTTTCATGTTCGATTCCTCCCTCCCTCTTGGAGAGCCCGGCAAAGTACGGAAAGTATCCCACCCACAGGGCAGAGCCTGGCAAGCTCGCCATGGCATATTTGATAAGCCAAAAACAGTAACAAGTCTCACAATGCAAACATTACTGGTGTCTGCTCAAGAAAATTGATGAACAATGGGAGGACAGTGCTACAGTGTTACAGTACATGTAAACCCACCAGGATAATTGGAGAAACCACTGCAGACAGATAATGCAACCCAATCACTGACAAATGGGTCAAAAAGTAAAACTGATTTAAGAATCAGAGCAAGTTTCTTTTCCCTTATAAAGGAGCAACATATAAAAGAAATTCACAGTGACTTATACTGGACAACTGTGAATGAGACATAAGAAAAAAATCAGTGAATTAAATAATAACGTAAGTGCCATTGCTCTGTTGTTGCTGTGTAAGACAGTCAAATGCCATTTAGGTTTTAGTCATATTTTAATATAAGTTTATTACTTGCAATCAAAAATCAAGCTAGCTAATATACTGTCCTTTCAAACAAGAAAACAAGCATATGTAGTTTTATTTTTCCTTACATAGAAATTGGCAGCAAAGAAATAAGTTAATAAGGGTTACTGGATAAATGTGAGAACAGATGTTAATACTTTCACAAAGAATACAGTTAAAATATAACCACATATTATTTGACCTAATTGAAACATTCCTTCTAAAACTAAAATAGGGATATACTGAGTCCATAATGTTTCACAAATTTCTAAAGTATTTTAATTTATAAATTTTTAGGATCCCTGTTTCCACAGACACTGTTTGCAAAATAATTCAATAGAGAAATGCGGATCTTATCTTTTTCTAATTGAACAGCTAAACTTGTGGTGAGTCTTTTCACCCATTTAAACCACATTTCAGATATGAAGGACACAAATAATTAAGCCTTTTTAAGTTCTCTTACCATTTTCTCCTCCATCTAATATAATGCACAGGTGACCTTTGATGGGTATAACTTGTGCCTCAGTCTTTTCAAAAGTACTTCTGGAAAATGTAAAAAGAAGAGAGTGTGAATCAGTCGATGTCTAGAAAGAAGGGCCATGTTCATCATATTTACTATTATGACATATTAGATTATTTTCTTTCAGTGCTCAAAAGGCACACACTTTCCAAAAGGAAAATACAGTTCTTTATATTTGGTTCACATAATCCAGACCTGCAGTGTCAGTGCCTGAAACAAATTACTGTTTATATTAGAAACTTAGTTTAATAAATTAGGTCTGGTCTATGAACTGTCAAAGTCCTTATAGTCTGCAATTCATATATAACAGATGCCTTTTCCATGGCTCTTAACTAGAAGTGGCCAACGTGATTGCTTCCTCCTTGCCATTACTACATTCTGTAGGTTTAGTTATCTACTGCCCTCAGAGAATTAAAAACAATTTAAAAGGGCATCTGGAATAAAGCAGTCCTAGGGAAAAAAAATCTTTCTATATACAATAACTTTCTGTTTAGGTCAGAGAATTATTCAATAATTGGCACTTGTTTAAATAGACCTCTAAGGATCAGTTTGGTTTTCCTATCTCAGATTGAGTTACAGAACTATTTTTTTCCAAACACACTTTGTAAGTCCTAATTTTCAGTGTATTTGTGGCACCACTATAATTAACAGAGTAGGTATTTTTCTGCATAAGATACAAACGAAATTTTCAAAAGTGTTGTAAATAATTCACTAATTTTTCCACAGATTGTTTATAAATTATAAATTTTAGCTTACTTGTCCTAGTTTAGAAAATATACTGACAAAACAGTAATTTTAAGTTATGAATGTATACAATTTAAATTTTATGAGAAACTGGATTCTTTCATCTTTTATGTTACTTTTCTCAGTGTCCCTTTAAGAGTTTTGTCAATAAATGTGCGCCTGCTGTTGATGGGATCCTCACCTCCTGCATTGTTTGCACTTAGTGTGGGAACAGCTGTTACATAAAAAGTTAATAATGATGCACATCTTCAAAGATTAAATAATAAGTCTATAGAAACTTGCATCAACTACCACCATCACATAAATTAAAACCTATGTCACTGTTTAAGGCTTGTTTTTTTTTTTAATCTCCATTTTGGAATGTTATATTACAATGTACTTGCTTTTGAATTTTTTTGCAGAAAATTATTAATTATAAAATTATTAAGTGAAGAACATAATTTTCTCAGGTTTTGAAAATGATATAGAGAAGGTGCTCAGGGACATTTTAACATGTATGTCTAGTAACAAATGGACATAATTCATAGCTTTATTTCCATAAAGGAAAGTTATTCTTGGTGTAGAACAAGATTTCCTTACAACAAAAGCACCAAAATAAGAGAAAATTTTTTTAATTGTTATTGGATCAAAGTGTTCAAGTAGCTACCACAAATTTTTAATGCAAAACGTATTAACTTATTAATGAAATGAATATAAATAATCATCAAGGTCTTATTAACTTGCAACACAGTTGAGTTTTGAATATGTAATCTTATTTTAACTTTCACTCTTATTCTTCGATATTTCAAATGATTATAGTTTTCCTGGAGTGAAAATAACTTAAACTTACTAGACTTTTTAATATCTTTACAGCCAAACTGCTACAATTCTCACTTTGCTAATCTGTAATTCTCACAGAAGAACTGGCAGCGTTACCAGGCCTTTAGCAAGGACCCTGAAGTGAAAGCACTTAAAACTTCCTCTATTTTAATTTCAAATGATCTACTCTGTATATAAACCACACAAATATGCTCTATCAAATACATCGACATATACCTGCAAAATTAGCAGCAATGTTAACATTTCTTCTTGCTACCACAGGGCTATAGCCAGTCGTGTATAAAGGAAGTGCTGGCTTACTATATAGAATAAGTAGAGAGCCTAGATTTTAGCAGTGTTTTAATCAAGTCTTAATTCTCTGAAGGTACAAGCATTTTAGGTAATTTGCTAAGATGCCACAGCTGAGAAGTAGAGTTTAGATTCAAACTTGCACCTGTTACTTTAGCTAATGTCAATTCTGTTTGCCTATCACGAGATCTCAGTTCTCTGTCTTCTGAGGTGATAGGAATGGGACAAGACCTAAGTACAATTCTGATCAGCTTGGGGTTTCTGACATGGTCTAGATTTAAAACCACTGGATCACTGCACTTTGTATCACAATTTTATATTTCAAAAGATCAGAATTATGTTTCCAAATTTATCATCATCCTTTCACAGTCTCTCCTCTAAAAGAAGTTGACAAATGTATTTGAATATTCAGAGAATGAAGCTGAAATTTGATAAGTAAAAATTTCATTTCATAAAAAATCAACTGTAAAGGGTCCTTTAGAAAGCAGGTTCTGATAGCTGCATTCCAGTCTGAAGAGAAACAATCACAAGAAAACAGCAATGTTTATTAAAATATTATGATATATGTGCTATCAGTTCTGTTTTTCCAAAGGACCCTAATACAGAAGCAAATTAAAGACGTATTTTTCAGCTATATGTTGTCCATTTCTTCTAGACCAATAATTTCACTTCTAAGATTTGCTTTAAGAGTATGTCAGAGAATTTTGTAAATGTCGACATAAAATATGCTAAATACACTACTGAAAATAACACATGATGTTGGTGTCTGGTCATTTCTAATAGGAGAGTGATCATATAAATTCTGACCAGTTACAAGGTAAAATATTATCAGCCAGTAGTGATCATCTATAAAGAACATTTAATGATAAAGAAAAATGTCACAATAAGACAATAAGCTAAAAATCCTTGTTAGTGTGTACAACATAAATATATGTGTATACATGTGTGTAAAGGTATATAGTGCAAAAATATATATGCAAGGAAACATACACATATGTATATTCATGCCAATAGATAGACACATATATTTATAATCATAGAGCAATATATTTGTAAAAGAGCTGAAGAGACAGTTCAACAGGCTGAGAGCATGCCTTACATTCCAGAGGTCCAGAATCAATACTTGGCCCTGCCAAACTTCCAATATTTCTAATTCAACATCCAGAAAGGTGAGAAAAAACTTCCTGAAATCTGATAGCTCAGGGGTTAGAAATTTCCAGCATGAAAGTCATTTCTAAGATATCTGTTACAAGCAAATATAATTTCTCTGAAGTGCACATTCTGAAAAATAAATCATTTTCCTTGGGCACTGCCAGAAATGACCCCCATGCTATGTGCTGAAAATAATCCTAAAAACTAAAAGGTCTGGTCTCTAAACCAAAAATAAATAATATTGTAAAATATATTTGACATAAAATTATTAAAGTATGTAACTGATTATTTTAGTATAGAGATTATGGAAGTTTTATCTCATTTTTGTCACTATTTAAAATTTTTTAACTTGTTACACTCAGCATGAATCCAAAAAGCTTACATTTTTGTCTTGGGATTAGTGTTAGTTTATCCCAATTAACTGAGCATTCAGAAAGCTTACTATATTTTTTCCATAGGAAGAAAAGTGAAAGGGCACATGAGAACAAGAAACCCAAAGGGGCCCCAAAGTGAGTTAAACTAGGTTTTAAGTCACCTTGAAGAAAGGGGAAATACATGAGCATTGGATGTCTACAATAAACTAAGCCCTAGACTAGATACTTTTAACTACCATCCTCCCCTCCTAAACCTATGAAATGCAAATTTCCAACAATAGAGAATCAGAGTTATTTACAAATTTAAAGCTAGTGAGCTGACCCACATTCAGGCTACTTTTGAAGAGGCTCTTCGTCATTGCCACAGTGATAAAAGAGCCTGTGATGCCCAATTTCAATCTAAAACTTGAAATTTCTTGTGTTCTGTAAATTAATCATTGTTCAAAAAAATTGTAGTTAGTAGGCTAAATACTACAGTACAGCAGGTAGGGTGCTTGTACGTGGCAGATCCGGGCTTGATCCCCAACACCAAATATGTCCCCCAAAGCACACCAGAAGTGATCAATGAGCATAAAACCAGGCACAAGCCAGGTGTAATCCAAATACAAAAACAAAGAAGAAAAAAAGAAAAGAAAAGAAGATGGCTATTAATCTCTTTTTGCAATGATGTTCAGATTCTGGTAAAATTCAACAGCTAATTTTGAGTATCCATGCTCCAGAAGGAGCAGTTTCAAGATCTGGCCCTCGCAGGTCTCCAAATATAGGGAAGACAGCACGTAATTAACCTCCGTAGGTCTTTAGAGCAGTCTTAGGTGAGTGAACATACTACTTTTACAAAGTCTTTGGTCTAATATTTAGTTAATATACAAAATTTCATAAAACAGGGGCTGGAGCAATAATACAGCAGGTAGGGCATTTGCCTCGCATGGCAACGACCTGAATTTGATACTCAGCATCCCATATGATCCCCTGAGCACCACAGGAGTAACTCCTGAGTGTGTGAGCCAGGAGTAACACCTGTGCATTGCCGGGTGTGAACCAAAAATTTTTTAAAAAAGTCATAAAACAGAATTTCGTAAAACAAAAGATTTCATGGACATTTTATAAAACAAAAGAATATTTAAGAAAATTTTGCTTTTTCTACAATGATAAAGCTGTAGTTCAGAAAAAAATTAAATGAATATTAGTATATTATTATGATTCCAAATTATAACCCAAACTCACAAACAAACAACAAAAAGTATCAGTGCCTAAAGTTTAACATCAATAGTTGGGGAAAAAAACTCTATTAATCTAAAGCTGTCAATTTGCAACTCATTTCTTAAGACTTGTAGAATAAGTCTGGGAATGAGATGAAAACTATTTTTTTTAAAAAAGATTATCTTTTCTGATTGTTCATAGTTAGCACCATCCAAATGGTGTTTTACTTTATTCGAAATTTAAATTCAAGCTAAAAACAATACAGAATGAAATTAGTTAAGAGTCTATATTATGTTTTAAACATGATTTTGATTGTAGTTAATGTATTTTTCTACTTAGAAGAGTCCAATAAGTAACACTTAAGTATCTAGTAGTGAGTCTACTAGTTTATAGTCAATGAAAAGAAAAAGTATCTAACACACCCTACTCCACTAAAACAATAAAATATTCATTAGAATTCTCTGAAATGGATGGTGGTTCAGTGGCTGCCAGGTAAAAGGCTTGTTTGAGTTCTGTTCTTTACCGATCTCTGTAAGGTCATCTTCTGTAGATTTCACTCAATGTGAGTTAGAGGTGAGAAAATACTTCTTCAACATAATTACTTCTTGAAGGGGCCAGAGAGATATTACAACAGGCAGGGCACTTGACTTGCAAGTGGCCAACCTGAGTTCAATTCCTGGCATCCCATATGCTTCCTCAAATCTGGCCAGGAGTGATCCCTAAGCATGGAGCCAGGATTAAGTGTGAGCAAAGTTGGGTGTGGACAAAAAAATCCAAGTAAAAACAAGTACCAAAAATAAATTATTTTTTCATAATTTTTCCAGTTTTCTGAAATACAGTGTTTGTTATCTTTACCTCATTAGTCAACAGCGCCATGGAACAGCCAAATTTTGACTAATTCTAATTCAATGTCCAGAAAGGTGAGGAAAAACTTCCTCAAACCTGATTGCTCAGAGGTTAGAAATTTTCAGCAAGAATAACAGTTGTTATAAGCAAATATAATTTTTCTGAATTGCAAACATTATGAAATAAATTGATCAACTTACCTAATTTGTCAGCTGTACTGCATTGGTCCGTGATAGGTTAGGACAAAATATGAACACATTCTGAGAAGTAAATTATATTATGGTAATACAATGAAGACTTAAGGAAGAAGAACAAAGAGCAGCATTTTTCAATTGATGGGTAAATGATAAATGCACTCTTCTTTGTTTAAATTTTAGCTTAATATTGTTTCTTGTCACCGAATACGTTGGTAACTAATTCATTCTTTTATTTAGTGCTAATTTCCTATCTCAGGGCTTCATGCTATTACTTATCAAGTGTTTGTTTACTTCCCTGTCTTTAGTATTTAATTTCATTTCAATAGATTAAAACATATCTGAACATTTTTGAATGTTCCTGAATATACCTACTTGAAATAATTCTTAACAGAGGAGGTTAAAGTGTTTTTTGAACTGTTAAGAATGTGATTTTCCTCACGCTAGAATTAGTATCACTATTTTCATTGGACATTTATTTCCTATTTGCACATATAACCAGCATTCTTCAAAGTTTATAAGTCTGCATAGGTTAAAAAAGATAAAATGTAAAATATATTCCTAACAAAAACCTTAAATGCAAGTTTAAAAGATCTTATGGAAAGTGAATCATAATACTTTATTAATTTTTAACTTCCTTTACACTATAATCTTAAATACACAAAAGGCAGCTGATAGAAATAACTTCAAATGAGAAATTTATACTTAATGTTTAGTAAAATAGGTTATTTTAAAATTTGGTCCCATGTTTTCTTGGACACCTAGGCATATATCTTTGATATATTTTTCATTACAAGTCCTTTATGAAAAAATGCTAAAATAACTATGAAATATTTTCATGAATTTACCCTCTACATAATTTCCAAACATAGAAGACTTATTAGGTTCTTTAGTATAAATATTTAGAATAAAATGAGTGGCTTAGTTTTAATTTTTTTTCTCTTTATCTTCTTTTTTTTATCATTTTTTTTATTAGTGAAACACCATGAAGTACACTTATAGACTTATAAATTTTTGTGCTTGGGTTTCAGTTATACAATGATCAAGTACTCATCCCTCCACCAGTGCCCATCCTCCCCCACCACGGGTCCTAGCATCCCCCCCATCCCCCCCCCCCACCCTACCGCTGTGGCAGGGCATTCCTCCCTGTTCTCTCTCTCTTCTTTTGGGTACCGTTTAATTTAAATTTAATGTTTAAAACATTGAAAATAAATCACTGGATGTTTTCTGTACTCACGTTATATCTGTGGATTTTCTAGATTTTGTTTTATAATAGGTATAATCAAACTCAATGTCATATATGTTCCTCATTCACCAAGGGTGGAATTTCACACGTAATTTTACACAAAAATATAGATTCAGAAAAATCTATTATAGAAGGTATATACCATATATTATCACTTTTTATATGTTTGGAGCATATTTTCCATAACTTATTACCATGAACATTAATATTTAACCACTATCCGAGCCAAAAAGATATCACCTGCATAAAGACACATACCTTGTATGTTGTACCTTTGATTTGTGCCTAGTAGCACATGGTTTCCTAAACACTGCCATGTGTAGCCTTGGTGCTCCTAGGATGACCCAGGTAATCCTCAGCACAGAAGAACCTGAGAAGCACCAGACACAGATCTTCTGCAATATAATATTTTAGGCTACCTTAAAAATATATGCCCAACTTAGTCTAAAATATATTTATGGCAGCCTAAAATATTATATGACAGAAGATTCCCTTTATTAAACTACAATGACTTTTGGAGAAATGCTGGAGTTATGCAGAAATAAAGAAGCAGGTGTGAATTTAAATCCAATCATTTCCAAAAAATCTTGAGCATCTTTATAAAAGATGGCATAGTAGAGTCTTAAGGGTTGCAGACACACACACACACACACACACACACACACACACACACTCATACACACACAAACACACCACACACAGGTGCATGAGCATACACACAAATAAATGAACATTTCTATTAATATACGAAGATCAAAAATTGAATTTTCAAAAGTAGTATATTTCAGTTCTACCTCCAAGGCATACAAGAGCAATCAGAAATGTCTTGGTTTTAAGGAATGATGATAGATGAAAATGGATGATAGTACATACTATCACTTATTACTTAATCACTTAATCCCCGTTATTCATCGATTTACTCGAGCGGGTTCCAGTAATGTCTCCATTCATCCCGGTTGTGTGCTAGCGTAGCCCAATGGTATCTGTTCGTTCTAGGAAAATGAAGAGCCTCAAACCGATCATTCAGGGTCTTGACGAAGAAGTCTGACCATTTTGTAGGTGGGCGTCCACGTGATCTTTTGATGTCCCGTGGAATCCAATCAGTAATGGCTCTAGTCCAGCAGTTGTCTGTAAACCTCATTATGTGTCCAGCCCATCTGATTTTTGATGTCTTGGCAAATGAGACAGCGTCCCTGATTCTTGAGCGTTGACAAAGATCAGAACTCCGTATTCTATCTCTCATTTGAGTGAATTGTGATATTCCAAGCATAGCTCTTTCAATTCCTCTTTGAGAGACCCGAATAGCGTTCTCATCCTGTTTTTGTAGGGTCCAGGTCTCTGAGGCATATGTTAATGCAGGAAGAACAGTGGAATCAAAGAGATGTGCTCGTAGCTGGAGGTTCTTTGTCCTTTTAGTTATTTCTTCAACGTTTTTGAAGGCATTCCAAGCCGCTCTCTTCCTCCTGCGCAACTCAGGTGCCAGGTCATTCATCATGTTGATTTCTCGACCTAGGTATATATAACTGTTGCATTCGGAGATGGTGGTTCCGTTGAGAGCGAATGGAGCATCAGCAACAAGGCTGTTTCTCATAAACATTGTCTTCGTAAGATTCAGCTGTATTCCTACCTTTCCACATTCACGGTCAAAGTCGTTCAGCATTTGTGCCTCTTGGCTGATGTTTGGTGTTATTAGAACGATGTCATCAGCAAAGCAGAGGTGGTGTAGTTGCCGACCATCTATCTTCACTCCCATGCGTTCCCATTCCAGTAATCGCATGATGTTCTCGAGGGTGGCACTGAAGAGTTTTGGTGAAATGGTATCACCCTGCTGAACCCCTCTCTTGATATGGATGATTACTTCTTTGTAGAATGGTGAGATCTTGGTAGTTAATCCACAATAGAGCTCACGGAGGATCTTGATGTATTGGGCTTGAATGCCCTGATTGGCTAGGGCTTCAATGACTGCTTCCATCTCAACAGAATCAAAGGCCTTCTTTAAATCAATGAACATTAGACAGAGCGGCATCTTGAACTCCCGAGAAACCTCAATGAGCTTAGTAATCGTGTGGATATGGATGTGGATATAATAAGTATATACTATAGTTGTTCTTATATATAACTATTCATATAATAAATCATGTATATAATAAATTTATATAATAAATATAATAAAGCATTATATAATGAATGTATCTGATAAAGAAACATGTGATTATATATAATAATAATTAGTTATATATAAATCACTTTTTATATAAAAATATGTAAACATTTGCATGAGACTTTATATAAGTATAGCCTAACTAACAATATAATGAGGAAAACTTGTGTAATAAGAAATAATAGAACAATTATTGTCATCATGTCAGTATAAAAATATTATAAAAATAACTGTATTATCTTGACTTAACTGTCAGCACAATCCTACTATCATTTGGAAGTGAAAAAATTAAGGTACAGTCAACTTCAGTAGCTTCTCCAAGGACAGTTATGAGAAGAATTAGAATTTGAATGTAGAAATTCTGACTTCAAAGATGGAGTACTTGTCTTTTTCAAAATTCAAGATTTATGGAGGAAAGAGGCAGAGAAATAGTATAGTGGGTAAGGTTCTTGCATAAAATCAACCCAGGTTCAATCCCCAGCATCCCACTATATGGTCTCCCAGATCCTGCCAGGAGTAATCCCTGAGTACAGAGGCAGAAGAAAACCTCGAGCACTGCCAAGTATTGCTCCCAAACAGACAAAAAAAGAAAAAGAAGATTGATTGGGAAAATGAATAACTAGAAGAGATACTGGTTCTCAAATAAATTGCATATTTCATCTACCCGTGATGTGTTCAATATGCCAAAGGCAGCAACAAATCTCATAATGTTTCTGGGCCCGCTGGAGCAAATCGATGAACAACAGGAGAACAGTTACAGTAACAGTGACCCATTCAATGTATTTATTATCAACTAGGCACGAGATATTATGCTAGAAACCAGGAATATGCTAGTAAGTAAATAACAGATATATAGTAGATACTTGATGGCTAGATAGTGTTTTAATTAAAAAGAGATAGAAGGTGGGAGCTGGGAAGAAAAAGACACACATTCCCCCATTAAAAGAACTATATTTGCAGATGCAATTATATGAGAACTTGTGGTCATTTATGTATTTAATTGCAAGAAATAATAGATATTTAAATTTTACTTTAAGGGAAAGGAGAAAGCAGATAAAGAAAAATATCCTTGGTGCACCTTATTGTAAGGACCTCAAACATGAACCTAAAATATCCAACCTCTTAATTAACTCATGATTTGTGCAACCACCTCTTGATATAGTTAGTACTTATTGACTTACATTTTTCTTTTTCTTTAAGTCCCCCCAATTGACTTACATTTATTAAGTGGAGTATGGAAGAACTGAAACAGCATCACTTTTTTTTTCCCCCTTTATTTTATTTTATTTTTTTTAAAGTTGTAGATTTACAATTTTTTGTGCTTTGGTTTCAATTATACAATGATCAGATACCCATCCCTCCACCAGTGCCCATTTTCCACCACCATGGATAATATCCCTCCCACCCCCATCCCCCCATCCCCCCTGTCTCTGTGGCAGGGCAATCCCCTGTGTTCTCTCTCTCCTTTTGGGTGTTGTGGTCTGCAAAAGAGGCATTGAGTGGCAAACATGTTCAGTCCATAGTCTACTTTCGACATGCATCTCCCCTCCTGGGAGGATCCTCCAAACATCCTTTATTTGGTGCTCCCTTCTCTATCTGAACAGCCCTTTCCTCTAGGATACCCGGCTGGCCTCTAAGTTATGGAGTAATCCTCCTGGAACAGCATCACTTTTAATATAGATCATAAATAGTTGGTTTGCAAAGATGTGGGAACAACCCAAATTTCCCCAAACAAATAGATTTATAGACAAAGAAGTTGAGTTATTCACACACATTAGAATATTATGCAGCCATAATAAAAGATGATATCATGAAGTTGGCTGAAACCTAAATGGAACTGGAGGGAAGCATATTAAGCAAATTTAGTCAGAGGGAGAAGGATAAGTGCTAAATTTTCTCACTTATCTGTTATATAGAGAGGTAATATGATGGAATGAGAACTATCAACTGATAATAAATCCTTGGTCCTGGATTGTAGCAATAAGAATGTAGAGAAAGAAGGAAAGGACTTTGGAGGGATGAAGCAAACTGGTGGTAGCATAAGGGCTTTGGCAAGGATTTTGAACATTTCAGTGATGTAGAACTGAGGTAACTTAGCACATCAAGCATAAAAATGAGCACTAATAGAATAGTGTGATCCAAATTATAATAAGCAGAAATTTATTTAATGACTTATCTAAAGAAGCAAACGGGTTAATGGTGAGGGATTCTTGGGTTAAATGAAGGTGAAGAATGCTGATATTGATAGAAGGTTTGAGCTGGAGCACTGAATGCCTTTAACCTCTTTATCAGCTTTGTAAATCACAGTTACTCCATAAAATCTTTTATTTAAAATGAAAAATAAATAAGGTGACTTCCAATTGCATAATCTTTCACTTTTTGGAGTGTTTGTAAAGGGGGAAACCAGTACCATCAGGAGATAATCTGTGGGGAGAGTCATGTAGTGAAGGACGAAGACCTGGCAGCAACTAGGAGAATTTACTTGCACGTGGTTTCTGGCAAACCACCATTCTATCCTGGGCTTCACAGACAACTTGAGATGAGAGTTTGATTATCATCTCAGGAGAAATTTGCATTAAAAGATCCCAGCTAATCTGCACCCAGACCTATTTTTTCCTGGTTTATTTTTTTCAGAGTATAGTCACACCCAGTGAAGCTCAGGGATTATTCCTGGATCTGTGCTCAGGGATCTCTCCTGGCAGGCTGGGGGCATATCTGAGTATCAGAGATGGAATCAAGTTCAGTCAAAGGCCTTACCTGCTATACTTTCTCCGGCTTCTGAACCCATATTTTCAACCCACATAAAATGAGATCATATACATTTGCCATTTTAAGCTTCTATTTTGTATTAATTTATACTGTCTAAATAATAAGACAAATTTACATTGTTCAACTTCTCACTATAATACTCTATTTGAACCACTACAGACATAACTTTATTAAAGAATACTACTTAATGATAAGTCACTGTCACTGTCACTGTCCTCCCATTGTTTATTGATTTGCTCGAGCGGGCCCAGTAAAGTCTCTATCGTGAGACTTGTTGTTACTGTGTTTGGCATATCGAATGTGTCATGGGTAGCTTGCCAGGCTTTACCATGCGGGTGAGATACTCTCGGTAGCTTGCTGGGCTCTCCAAGAGTGGCAGAGGAATCGAACTCAGGTCGGCCATGTTGGCTGCGTGAAAGACAAACACCCTACCTGCTGTGCTATTGCTCCAGCCTTAATGATACGTATTTACAAAAATGAAAGACACTGTGGAAAAGAAAGCATAGGAAGAGATAGGAGAGGAAGGGAAGAGGAAATGAAAGGAGGGAGATAAAGAACAAATGATATGCAGAGGCACCTTTGAGAAGATCTTCAAGATCAGATAAAAACTCTGAACTTAAATGCATGAAATTGTGCATGCATAACAAGCCTAAATACAAGTTGTATCATGAATCTGTTCGATGGGGATATATGGAATATCTGATGCTACAGTGCTTTTCTGTATTAGTTTCTGTTATGTCTTTACATTTTGCATTGATGACAATGTTTTCTGAATCATTTTAATTAGTTAAATAATATTAATGTTCTGGTTACTATTAAATTAATAATTTCCTAACATAAATATTGAATATTAATATTTTATAAGTGTTCAATTAGAAATTTACTTTCTATATGCAATAAAAAACATACAACAACTGTTAAAACCCAGCATGTATCATAAAGGGGTGTTATTTTTTATTTGCTTTCAAACTGCAGAATAAGCTGAACAATAGACAATAAACAACTCATTTTGTATGGCTTTTATGGAACCTGGAAAGAATTTTGACTTAATGGAAACTGATGTTTTGTTGGAAGCCTGGCAAGAAAAGCATAGAAGACATACTTGGTAAGTGCCCCAAGCATATCTTCACAAATGATAGTCACATTTATCTTGAAAATTGGGTTGTAAAGGTCAATTTGTAGTGTAGAATTAATAGGTGGTATCTCACTAAGACTCTTCACCTTCTGCCTTGAGAAAACTTTCAAGGTTTCCACAGATAAAGCAAAGGACTTAAGGACCAGAGCCACCTTAAATATGTAGATGACACTGTCCTCTTTTGCTTAAGCTAAAGACCTTGAAGCAATGGTGAAAGAATATAACAGAAGAGCAAAGAATCTGGACCATTATATAAAAGAAGCATATGCAAAATCACATTGAGTACATACATTCAAGAAGGAAACTGGCTTCAAAAAAAATTAGGCATTTCAAAGAAACGTTTGTTGAGACCATATGGCACACATTGTTATAACCCAGAAGGGTTCAGAAAGCAGAATCGACCCTTGTTAGATCAGAATATGAAAAGGAATAGTTTTCTATATCTAAATAACTATCAGTTAGAAAAAATATGTGTCACTAATACACTGTTTTGGGCAACAATTTCAAAAAGACATTTAACATTGAAAAAGCAATTTGTATAATAAAATAGAAAGCATTCTGCATATGGTACAATGAGTAGATTTTTACAAGTACAGCTAGTATCAGAACAAGGTACACAATTGCTGTGGAAAAATATTTGACATCTCTTAGTATTTAACACATTAAAGGTATAAAATAAGCCTGATATACACCAGGGTGAAGTAGATTCAAAGAGACCAGTTATATTCCCTCATTAGTCAGATATAGATCTTTATAAGTTTATATAGCTAAAAATCAATATACATAAAAGATGTAACATCTATAATCCTATCATATTCTAATATAAATCTGGACTGTGGCTAGAGTTGTCTCAATGACTCCTATTCGAGACTTATACACTTGCTACTTTTCCCCTTTTTAAATAAAAGATATGACAATAACAGTAACCTCAAAGAAATTAGGTTTTGTAGCATCTGCTTTTCCTTTAAGTTTTTGCCTGGTGATAGGTCTAAAGTGATGTGCTCCGCCTATTGTTTCAATTTCCCCTGATTATTAAAGTGATAGAACTTCTTTCCAGTACATATTCCTCATCTAAGAATGTCATTTAATGAATTATTCATGCATGCATTTGTATTGGAAATGAAACTAAACTTCTATTAACAGAGTGCAAAGAAAAGTGATATAATAAGAGTTTATCTTTCATATAAAAACAAGTATAGAGGTGGGAAGTCTACCTCCGGGATTAAGACTCTCCACTGGAAACCGGGGATGGTGCGAGCTTTTCTCTCTTTTCTCCCCAGATCTACAAGATCTCTGTAGAACTCCAGTAAAGCAGAGAAAAAAACTAAGTGAAAAGGGATAAAAAGCACTTTTACAGAAGTTCACACAGTTATGCTTATGGCTCCTTTTCTAAGAGTACAATATAAGGATATCTCAACTGCTAGACAAGATACCGCTCTTTAGTTCAATCCAGGATGCCCTAAATAAGGTAAGAGCTTTTGTAATAAAGAAGCAAGACAGACTAGATACTGGGTGGGTCAAGAGGCATTTACTTGTATCACTCACTTATTTTTGAATTGGCTTCTTATTATGAATTAATAGACACTTTTTGTGAAGATATTTACTTGCCATTTGCTTTGCATATATTTTCTCTGTTTCTCTTATCTACTCACTGCCCTACATATAATCAAGCATTATATAGTGAATTCTTTTTTGTGCAGCCTCTTCTATAATCAAAGCATGAAAATAATGGGGAAAGAATATAGTGAGGAAGAAAAACCAAGAAAAATCACTGGTGCTTACTTTCTACTGGAAGATTACATAATGCAAGACGCATGGTATGGAGAGTAGGGTAATGGTCTGATAAAGATGAAAAGGAGAAGAATATAAGGTAGTTTTTGATAGTGTAGCTATAATCAGTCACTAAGATGGTGAAATTTATGAAAAAGCCTGAGCAAAATTAGAGGATAGTCAAGCCATCAGAGTTTCTTTTGGAAAAGACTTTAAGGAAGGGGATATTAGATGACAAAGACAGAATAATAAGAGGTACATTCACTGCCATTGTCACTGTCCTCCTGTTGTTCATCGATTTGCTCGCGTGGGCCCAGTAACATTGTGAGACTTGTTATTGTGTTTGGCATATCAAATACGTCATGGGTAGCTTGCCAGACTTTTCTGGGCTCTCCGAGAGGGGCAGAGTAATTGAACACAGGTCGGCTGTGTGGACTGCACACAAGGCAAATGCCCTACCCTCTGTGCTATCATTCCAGCCCAAGAGGTACATTCACTGTTAAAAATTTTAACTTTTCGCCATATAATCTCATCAATGGTCATGATCCAGAGACTTAGAAAAAAAGCTCCCAGAAGAAAGCAACACAGAATGACACTCTGCAGAGATGCCTCCAGAACCTGCACTAGACTGTCCTAACAGGGGCAATTCGGAGGAGGGCGGGTGAGTTTCCCTCCCTACCCCAACAGAGCCCGACCAGCTGAAAATCTTAAGAACTCAATTGCTACCATGCTCACGGCTGCACTCCACAGTACTGAATGAGCCTCATCCATGAGTGAGTCTGCTGTATAGTCATATTCTAAATTTAAAATTCTCATATTCTACAACACTGATGTACCAAGAATAGCAGACATTTGATGGGGTTTAAAGAAGAAGGCAACCAATCTCATGGGGTATGCACACACAGATATATATATATACATACATATATATATATCAGATATATATATATATCTGTGTGTGTCTGCATATAATAACACAGGGCTTAACCTTTAACAAACATACTAGTAATCTCTTACACAAGGGCTTAATGGCTAAAGGACTAAACACAACAGTCTTCACACACTTTCTCTAAGGAAATTTTATTGGACCATTTTTAGAGATTACTCATAACAAGCAATACAAAATTAATTGTTTTGGTTCTCCTTTGGGGGCAGGGTTTGGAATTTGGGGTGGAAACATTCGAAATATGGTGGTGAGAAGATGCAATAGTGGTGGGGTTGGGATTGGTGTTTAAATATTTAATGTAATGAATTATTCTGAAAAACTGCATAGAAATAAAACTTTAAAGTTTTTACTTTACTTCTTTGTGCTGTAATAACTACTGGAGGATTTTTTTTATATATAATTGTATGTTCTGACTTTTTTTAAAGGAATTGCTCTCACAGTTGTGTTGAGAAATTCTACATGAGGGAGAGTGATATAAAGTAGAAAAACAGGTAGGTAGTTACTAGATTAACCTAGTTAAATGTGTATAAAATGGAGGATCACTGGGACTTTGTGGAAGAGAGGAAGATACACGAGTGATGGGTATGATGTTAGGATAACCATTATTGATGATACTGTAAACCACAGAATATAAATCAACAAATTTTTAGTAAAATTAATTTTCTCAAGAGTGTATGCAAGTATGACAAGTGGTTGTGTTTTTAATTATTTTATTTATTTGTTTATTTTTGTTTTTTTGTCATGGTCACGGTCCTTCCATTGTTCATCGATTTGCTCGAGTGGGCCCAGTAACGTCTCCATCATGAAACTTGTTACTGTGTTTGGCAGATTCTTCTTTCTGCATTTTATTTATTTATTTTATTTATTTTTTAATGAATCACAGTGGGCTACAGTTACAGACTTAGAAATTTTTGTGCTTACATTTCAGTCATACAATGATTAGTGCCCATCCTTCTACCAGTGTCCATTCTCAACCACCAATGCTCTCAGTATCCCTCCCATCTCTCCCCTCCATTTTCCCCTGCCCCCCTCTCCACCTCTGTGACCAGCACATTCCCTTTTACTCTCTCTCTCTCTCCTTTAGGTAGTTGTGGTATGTAATGCAAGTATTGAATGGTCATCATGTTCGGTATACAGCCTACTTTCGGCATGCATCTCCCATCCTGGGAGGATCCTCCCAACACCCTTTACTTGGTGCTCCCTTCTCTATCTGAGCTGCCTTTTCCCCCCATGTGAGGCCGGCTTCCAAGCCATGGAGCAAACCTCCTGGTACTTATCTCTACTATCCTTGGGTGTTAGTCTCCCATTCTGTTATTTTAGATTCCATAAATGAGTGCAATCTTTCTATGTCTGTTCCTCTCTTTCTGACTCATTTCACTTAAAATGCTACTTTCCATGCTGATCCACCTATATGCAAGTTTCATTAATTCATCTTTTGTAACAGCTGCATAGTATTCCATTGTGTAGATGTACCAAAGTTTCTTTAACCAGTCATCTGTTCCTGGGCACTCAAGTTTTTTCCAGATTCTGGCTACTGTAAACAGTGCAGCAATGAACATCCAAGTGCAGATCATTTCTACTATACTTTACTGCATCTCTGGGATATATTCCCAGAAGAGGTATTGCTAGGTCAAATGGGAGCTTAATTTTTAATTTTTTGAGAAGCGTCATACTGTTTTCCAAAAGGGCTGAACCAGTTGGCATTCCCACTAGCAGAGTAGGAGGTACCTTTCTCCCCACATCCACGCTATTGGCCAGTTACTTATGTTCTTTCATATGTGGGCCAGTCTCTGCAGTGTGAGATGATATCTCATTGTTGTTTTGATCTGCATCTCCCTGATGATTAGTGATAAAGCGCAATTTTTTATGTGCCTTTTGGCCATTAGGATTTCTTCTTTGAGAAAGTTTCTGTTCATTTCATTGCCCCATTTTCTGATGGGTATAGATGTTTTCTTCTTGTAGAGTTCAACCAGTGCCTTTTATATCATTGATATCAACCCCTTGTCAGATAGCTATTGGGTGAATATACTTTCCCATTCTGTAGATTGTCTTTGTATTTTGGCCATTGTTACACTGAGGTACAGAATGTTATTAGTTTAAGATAGTCCCTTTTGTTTATCTCTGTTTTTATTTGCTTGGTCAGTGGTGTGTCTCTTTGTAGATATTTTTAGCTTCTATGTCGTGGAGGGTTTTGCCAATCTTGTCTTCAATGTATCTTATGGATTCTGATTTTTAATCCATTTTGATCTAACTTTTGTGCATGGTGTTAAGTAGAGGTCTATGCCCATTTTTTTTTTCATGTAGCTGTCCAGTTTGCCAGCATCATATGTTAAAGAGGTTTTTCTTGTTCCACTTCACATTTCTTGCTCCCTTATCAAAGATTAGATGATCATATATTTGAGGGTGTGTGTAAGGGTATTCCACCCTGTTCCATTAGTTTGTGGCTCTGCTTTTGTTCCACTACCATGCTGTTTTAATTATTATCGCTTTGTAGTAGAGTTTGAGGTTGGGGTAAGTGATGCCTCCCATCTTCTTTTTCCCAAGATCAGCTTTAGTTATTTGTAGGAATTTGTTGTTCCATATAAATTTCAGGAGTGTTTGATCCATTTCTTTGAAGAATTTCTTGTGTATCTTTATAGGGAGGGATCACATTGAATCTGTATAATGCTTTGGGGAGAATTGCCATTTTGACAATGTTAATTCTCTCAATCCATGAGCAGACGATATGTTTCCATTTCCTCATGTCCTTTTTTATTTCATGAAGTAGTATTGTGTAGTATTCTTTGTACAGGTCCTTTACCTCCTTAGTTAAGCTAATTCTAAGGTACTTGATTTTTGATTTTCGAGGCAAGATTCTGAATGGGATTTCTTTTTTTTTTAATTTTTATTAGTGAGACACTATGAGGTACAGTTGTGGACTTACAAATTTTGTGCTTGGGTTTCAATTATAAAATGATCAAATACCCATCCCGCCACCAGTGCCCTTTTCCCACCACCACGGTTCCCAGTATCCCTCCCACCCCCCATTCCTCCATCCCACCCTGCCTCTGTGGCAGGGCATTCCCCTCTGTTCTCTCTCTCCTTTTGGGTGTTGTGGTTTGCAAAAGAGGCATTGAGTGGCGATCATGTTTGGTCTATAGTCTACTTTCAGCATGCTTCCCCCATCCTGGGAGGATCCTCCCAGCAACATTTATTTGGTGCTCGCTTCTCTATCTGAACTGCCTTTTCCCCTAGCATGTGTGGCTGGCCTTTAAGCCATGGAGCAAAATTCCTAGTACTAATCTCGGTCACTCTTGGGTGTTAGTCTCTTATTTTGTTACTTTATGTTCCCCAGATGAATGCAATGTATGTCTATCTATCTCTTTCTGACTCGTTTCGCTTAACATGATACTTTCCATGTCGTACCACTTGTATGTAAATTTCATGACTTCGTCTATTCTAACAGCTACATAGTACTCCATTGTGTAAATGTACCAAAGTTTCTTTAACCAGTCATTTGTTCTCGGGCACTCAGGTTTTTTCCAGATTCTGGCTATTGTAAAGAGTGCTGCAATGAACAAACAAGTGCAGATGTCACTTCGACTATACTTTTTTTGCCTCTCTGGGATATATTCCCAGGACTGGTATTGCTGGTATTGTCAAATAGGAACTCAATATTTTTTTTTGAGAAGCATCATACCGTTTTCCAAAAGGACTGAACCAGTTGGCATTCCCACCAGCAGTGAAGGAGGGTTCCTTTCTTGACACATCCATGCCAGCACCGGTTGCTTTTATTCTTGTGGATGTGGGCCAGTCTCTGTGGTGTGAAATGATATCTCATTGTGGTTTTGATCTGCAACTCCCTGATAATTAATGATGTGGAGCATTTTCTCATGTGCCTTTTTGAAATTCGGATATCTTCTTTGAGAAACTTTCTGTTCATTTTATTGTTCCATTTTTTGATGGGGTTGGATGTTTTACTCTTGTGGAGTTCAACCAGTACTTTGTATATCCTTGATATCAACCCCTTGTCAGATGTGTATTCGACGAATATCCTTTCCCGTTCTGTAGACTGTCTTTGTATTTTGGTCACTGTTTCTTTTGAGGTGCAGAAGCTTCTTAGTTTAAGATAGTCCTATTTGTCTATCTCTGTTTTCACTTGCTTGGCCAGTGGCGTGACATCTTTGAAGACACCATTAGCTTCAATGTCATGGAGGGTTTTGCCAACTTTTTCTTCAATATATCTTATGGATTCCGGTCTGATATTGAGGTCTTTAATCTACTTTGATCTTACTTTTGTACATGGCATTAAGCAGAGATCTGAGCCCACTTTTTTGCATGTAGCCATCCAGTTTGCCACCAAAATTGGTTAAAGAGGCTTTCCTTGCTCCATTTCACTTTTCTTGCCCACTTATCAAAGATTAGATGATCATAGGCTTGGGGGGAGATGTCAGTATATTCAACCCTGTTCCACTGGTCTACAGTTCTGCCTTTGTTCCAGTACCATGCTCTTTTAATTATTACTGCTTTGTAGTAGAGTTTGAAGTTAGGGAGGTTGATTCCTCCCATTTTCTTTTTCCCAAGAGTTGCTTTTGCTATTCGTGGGGGCTTATTGTTCCATATAAATTTCAGGAGTGTTTGCTCCATTTCTTTGAAGAATGTCATGGGTATCCTGATAGGGGTCGTGTTGAATTTGTACAGTGCTTTGGGAAGTATTGCCATTTTGACAATATTAATTCTCCCAATACATGAACAGAGGATATTTTTTTATTTCCTCATGTCCTCTTTTATTTCCTAAAGTAGCGTTTTGTAGTTTTCTTTGTACAGGTCCTTTACTTCCTTAGTTAAGCTGATTCCCAGGTACTTTATTTTCTGGGGCACAATTGGGAACGGGATTGTTTTCTTCATGTCACTTTCCTCTCTTTCACTATTTGCGCATAGGAAAGCCATGGACTTTTGTGTATTTATTTTATAGCTTGCAACTTTACTATAGAAGTGTATTGTTTCTAGGGGCTTCTTGGTAGAGGTTTTAGGGTTCTCTAAGTATAGTATGATATCATCTGTGAATAGTGAGAGCTTGATTTATTCCTTTCCTACCTGAATGCACTTAATATCTTTTTCTTGCCTAATTGCTATTGCAAGTACTTCCAGTACTATATTGAATAGTAGTGGAGAGAGAGGGTATCCATGTCTCATCTCTGATCTTAGGGGGAAGGGTCTCAGTTTTTCCCCATTGAGGATGATGCTTGCTGTAGGCTTGTGGTAGATGGCTTTTACTATCTTGAGAAAGTCCCCTCTATACCCATTTTGGCAAGGGTTTTCATCATAAACGGGTGCTGGATCTTGTCAAATGCTTTTTCTGCATCTATTGATATGATCATATGATTTTTATATTTTTTTCTTGATATGATGGATTATGTTGATTGATTTCCGAGTGTTAAACCATCCTTGCATCCCCGGGATGAATCCTACTTAGTCATGGTATATGATCTTTTTGATGAGTAGTTGAATTATATTTGTTAGTGTTTTGTTCAGAATCTTTAAATCCCTGTTCACCAGGGATATCAGCCTGTAGTTTTCTTTTTTTGTGGTGCCTTTGTTTCCTTTTGGTGTTAGAGAGATATGTACTTCATAGAAACTGTTTGGGAGAGTTTCTGTTTTTTCAATTTCTTGGAAAATCTTGAGAGGACTGTCAGTAGGTCCTCTTTAAATGTTTGGAAAAATTCGCTAGTGAATCCACCTGGACCTGGGCTTTTGTTTTTGGGAAGACTTTTGATTACAGTTTCAATTTCCTTGATGTTAATAGGTCTATTCAGGTACTCTAAACCTTCTTGATTCAGCTTTGGGAGATGATAAGAATCCAGGAATTTATCCATTTCTTCTAGGTTCTATTGTTTCGTGGCATAAAGACTTTCAAAGTAGTCTCTGATGATCTTTTGAATTTCTTTGGTTTCTGTTGTGATATCCCCCTTCTCATTTCTGAAACGGTTTATTATGTTTCTCTCTCTCTGTGTGTTTCTTTGTGAGTGCTGCTAGTGGCTTATCTATCTTGTTTATTTTCTCAAGAACCAGCTCTTGGTTTCATTGATCTTTCTGATTGTTTCTTTGGTTTTCATGTCATTTATTTCTGCTCTAAGTTTTATGATCTCTTTCCTTCTGCCCGATTTTGGCTCTTTCTTTTGGTCCTTTTATAAGGTCTTGAGCTGTGAAGTCAAGTTGTTTATGTGCATCTTTTCTTCCGTCCTGAGAAATGCTTGCAGAGCTATAAATTTTCCCCTTAATACAGCTTTCGCTGCATCTCATAAGTTCTGGTATCTCGTGTCTTGATTCTCATTTGTTTCCAGGTATCTTTTGATTTCGTCCTTGACTTCCTTCCCGACCCACTCATTGTTCAGCATTGAGTTGTTTAATTTCCAGTTGTTTGATTTGGTTCTCCGTTTTTGGGTGTGATTCACTTCTATACTCAGTGCATCGTGGTCTGAAAAGATGGTTGATACTATTTCTATATTCCTGATTCTGTTGAGGTATGTTTTGTGGCCTAGCACATGGTCTATTTTGGAAAATGTTCCGTGCACACTGGAGAAGAATGTGTATTCTTTCTTTTGGGGGTGAAAGCCCTGTATAGGTCTATAAGCCCTCTCTCTTCTATTTCTTCTTTCAAAGGCAATGATTCCTTGCTGAATTTTGTTCTTGTTGATCTATCCAGAGGTGATAAGGCGATGTTGAAGTCTCCAACTACTATTGTGTTGCTAGTAATGTCCTCCTTAAAGTCTGTTAGCAGTTGTTTTAAATACTTATCTCTTCCCTCATTAGGTGCATGGACACTAAAGAGTGTGATTTCTTCCTGTTGTACATATCCCTTGATGAAGATAAAATAGCTTTCACTGTCCCTTCTAATCTTTTTCAACGTGAAATTAATGTTGTCGGATACTAGTATGGCCACCCCAGCTTTTTTGAGGGAACTGTTTGCTTGCAGGGTTGTTTTCCATCCTTTGACTTTGAGTCTGTGTTTGCTCTGACTGTTGAGATGAGTTTCTTGTAAGCAGCAGAATGTTGAGTTCTGTCTCTGAATCCATTTTGCCACTCTATGTCTCTTAAATGGTGAATTTAGACCATTGACATTGAGAGAGATTACTGTTATGGGCTTTTGTGTCATCTTTTTGTAAGGGTCTGCTGTGGTTGTAGGGTTTGTCTTGTCTTATAGTAGCCCCTTTAGCCCTTGTTTTAGGTTTGGTTTTGAATCTATGAAATTCCTGAGCTGCTGTTTATCTAGAAAATAGTGTACCATTCCTTCGAGTATGAGTGAGAGTTTACCCGGATAGAGTATTCTTGGTGAAGCATTCATTTCAGTGAGTTTTTTCACTATATCTCGCCACTGCCTTTAGGCTTGCAGGGTTTCCTCTGATAGATCTGCTGTGAATATAAGGGGTGCTCCTTTGTATGTGATTTCCTTCTTTGACATTGTTACTGGCAGTATTGTGTCTCTATTGGCAACATCGATCATTCTAAATATGATATGTCTTGGAGTGTTTTTGTTAGGGTCTCTTTTAGCTGGCACCCTTCGGGCTCCTTGAATCTGAATGGCTGCATTGTTGAGCTCTGGGAATTTTTCAGTGATGATTTGTTTAACCATGACTTTTTCATTGGGATTGTTTCCCTGAGCTCCTGGTAGTCCAATGATTCTAAAGTTGTTCCTCTTGGAATCGTCTCCTAGGACTCTGATTCTCTCTAGAGCTATTTTGAGGTCCCTTGCAAATATTTGTTGTTGCCTGTTGGCTTGGTGCAGCTGATCTTCCAGCTCACTGATTCTTTCCTCAGCTGTGATCATTCTACTTTTGAGGGAACAGACTGAGTTTTTTATTTCATCTATGGAATCTTTAATTCGTGACATTTCTGTTCATAGCTTTCCAATTTCTGCTTGCATTTCTTCCTGTATTCTCTTGACTGTGTAATCCATTGTTTCTTTCATGTTCTCTTTCAATTTACTGGATATCTGCCTGACTGTTTCATTGAGTTCATTGAATATCTTCATGACTTCATATCTGAATTCTTTCTCAGAGAGGTCCCTTAGGTGAATAGAACCTACTGAGTTTTCTGGACTGTTTTCATCGTCCTCTCCATGTGGTGGGGATCTGCTTTGTTTCTTCATGTTGGTACGTAGGTGTGGGGAGTAGATTTCTCGGTATGACTAAACTACCTGTGGCCTCGTGAGCATTGGCCTGCTGAAAATTAGGCCATGCCCACTTCTACAGAAGCCATGCCCACTTCTAAAGCGGCCACACCCCCACAGAAAACTGGTTTGTGTGTGGGGAGTAAAGACTGGGTGGAGGTGAAGATCAGCTCAGCTTCGGGGACGAAGAGAAAGAGGGAGAGGCTCAGAGCTGCTTTGTCTCCCAACGTCAAAGAGGACACCTGAGGGGCTTGCAGGGAGAAATTCAAGTCCCAGGTTCGAGAAGCAGTGGATAAATTGACCTGGGTGGGGAGGAGAAGACCAGCTCAGGTTTGGGGACGAAGAGAAAGAGTGGGATTTCTTTTTTCATGTAACTTTCTTCTCTTTAATTATTTGCATATAGGAAAACCATGGACTTTTGGGTATTGATTTTATAGCCTGCAACTTTACTATACAAGTCTATCGTTTCTAAGAGCTTCTTGGTAGAAGATTTATAGTTATATAAATATAGTATCTTATCAACTGCAAAAAGTGAGAGCTTGATTTCTTCTTTTCCTATCTGTATGCCTTTAATATCTTTTTCTTGCTTAACTGCTATTGCTAGTATTTCCAGTACTATATTTAACAGAAGTGGTGAGAGTGGATAACCTTGTCTTGCCTGTGGTCTTAGAAGGAAGACTCTTAGTTTTTCCTCTTTGAGGATAATGCTTGCCATAGGCTTCTGGTAGATGGCTTTGAGGAACGTTCCTTCAAAACCCATTTTGGTGAGTTTTCATCATAAATGAGTGCTGGATCTTTTCAAACGTCTATCTGCATCTATTGATATGATCATGTGGTTTTTATCTTTTCTTTTGTTGATATGATGGATTATGTTGTTTGATTTCCGAATGTTAAAGCATCCTTGCATCCCAAGGATAAATCCCACTTGGTCGTGGTGTATGGTCTTTTTGATGAGTTGTTGGATTCTATTTGCTGATATTTTGTTTAGGATCTTCACATCTGAGTTCATCAGTGATATTGGCCTGTACGTTTTTGTGTGTGTTTTTTTTGTTGTTTTTGGTATTAGGGAGATATGTGCCTCATAGAAACTCTCTGGGAGAGTTTCTGTTTCTTCCACTTCCTGGAAAAGCATGAAAAGAACTGGCAGTAAGTCCTCTTTAAATGTTTTGAAGAATTCACTAGTGAATCCTTCTGGAGCTAGACTTTTGTTTTGGGGGAAGACTTTTGATTACAGTTTCAGTTTCCTTGATAGTAATAGGTCTTTTCAGGTATTCTAAATCTTCTTGGTTCAGTCTTGAGAGATTATATGAATCCAAGAATTTATTCATTTTGTCTAGGTTCCTTGTTTTGTGGCATACAGACTTTCAAAGTAGTCTCTGAAGATGTTTTGAATTTATTTGGTTTCTGTTGTGATGTCCCTTTTCATTTATAATTCAGTTTATTTGGGTTTTTTCTCTCTCTTTCTTTGTGAGTCTTGCTAGTGGTTTATCAATCTTGTTTATTTACTCAAAGAACAAACTCTTGGTTTCATTGACTTTTCAGATTGTTTTTTGAGTTTCCATGTCATTAATTTCTGCTCTAAGTTTTATTATTTCTTTCTTTCAGCCTGGTTTGGGCTCCTTTTCTTGATCCTTTTGTAAGATCTTGAGCTGTGAAGTCAAGTTATCTATGTAGGCCCTTTCCTCCTTCCTGAGGAATGCTTCGAGAGCTATAAATTTTCCCCTAACACGGCTTTAGCTGCATCCCATAGGTTGTGGTAGCTCATGTCTTCATTCTCATTTGTTTCCAAGTATCTTTTGATTTCTTCCTTGAGTTTCTTCCTGACTCACTCATGTTCAACATTGAGTTATTCAATTTCCAGGTGTTTGCTTTGGCTCTCCGTGTCTCTGTATGATTAACATCTATCTTCAGCGCATCATGGTCTGAAAAGATAATTGATACAATTTCTAACTTCCTTATTCTATTGAGGTATGTTTTGTGACCCAGCACATAATCTATTTTGGAAAATGCTCCATATGCACTGGAAAAGAATATGTATTCTTCTTTGGTGGATTTAAAGTCCTGTATAGATCTATTAGCCCTCTCTTTTCTATTTATTCCTTCAAAACCAGTGTTTCCTTGCTGAGTTTTATTCTTGTTGATCTATCCAGAGGTGATAAGGTGGTATTGAAGTCTCAACTACTACTGTGTTGCTAGCAATGTCCTCCTTAAAACCTGTTAGCAGTTTTTTAGGTATTTAGCTGGACCTTCATTGGGAGTGTATATGTTTAGGAGTGTGATTTCTTCATTCTGTACATATGCTTTGATTAATAAAAAATGGCCTTTGTTGTCCCTTCTATTCTTTTTTAACTTGCAGTCTATGTTGTTAGATACTACTAAGGCTACTCTGGCTTTTTTTAAGGAGTTGTTTGCTTGCAGGATTGTTTTCCATCCTTTGACTTTGAGTTTCTCTTTGCTCTGACTGTTCAGATGTGTTTCTTGTGGCAGTAGAATGTTGGGTTTAGTTTCCAAATGCATTTTGACAGTCTGTGTCTCTTAATTGGTGCATTTAGACCATTGACATTGAGGGAGACTATTGTCATGGGTTTTGTGCCATCATTCTGTAGGGTTTGTTTAGCTTGTAAGGATTTTTCTTGTCTTATAGTAGCCCAATTAGCCCTTTTAAGTTTGGTTTTGAGTCTATGAAGTTCCTGAGCTGTTGCTTATCCACAAAATAGTGTTCCTTCAAGTTTGAGTGAGAGTTTAGCTGGATAAAGTATTCTTGGTGAGGCGTTCATTTCATTTCATGTGTTTTTTCACTATATCGCAGTATTGTCTTTGGGCTTGGAGAGTTTCCTCTGATAGATCTGCTGTAAATCTGCTGATAGATTCTCTTTTGTATGTGATTTCCTTTTTTGACCTTGCTGCTTGTAGTATTGTGTTTCTATCCATGGCATCCATCATTCTGACTATGATATGTCTTGAAGTCTTTTTCTTGGGTCTCTTTTAGCTGAGACCCTTTGGGCTCCAAGGATCTGGATGCCTACATTCTCCAGCTCTGGGAATATTTCATCAATAATTGGCTCGGCTCATCACTGGCTCGGCTCTTCACTCGCTACCTGTCTGAATGCAAGGTTCTGTCCCAATGGAAAACCAGCAGGACCATACTACTGTTCAAGAAGGGAGACATCCATGACATTGGCAACTATCGCCCCATCTGCCTATTGTCTGTCATCTACAAGTTCTTCACTCGAGTCATCCTAAATAGGATTGGCAGAACACTAGATGAAGGACAACCATGCGAGCAAGCCGGGTTCCGCAAAGGATTCAGCACCATCGACCATATCCACACGATAACCAAGCTCATTGAGGTTTCTCGGGAGTTCAAGATGCCACTCTGTTTAACGTTCATTGATTTAAAGAACGCCTTTGATTCTGTTGAGACGGAAGCGGTCATTGAAGCCCTAGCCAATCAGGGCATTCAAGCCCAACACATCAAGATCCTCCGTGAGCTGTATTGTGGATTCACTACCAGGATCTCACCATTCTACAAAGAAGTGATCGTTGATGTCAAGAGAGGGGTTCGGCAGGGTGATACCATTTCACCAAAACTCTTCAGTGACACCCTCGAGAACATCATGCGACGACTGGAATGGGAAGGAATGGGAGTGAAGATAGATGGTCGGCAACTACACCACCTCCGCTTTGCTGATGACATTGTTTTAATAACACCAAACATCAGCCAAGTGGCACAAATGCTGGCCGACTTTGACCGTGAGTGTGGAAAGGTAGGACTACAGCTGAATCTTACGAAGACAATGTTTATGAGAAACAGCCTCGTTCCTGACGCCCCATTCACTCTCAACGGAACGACCATCTCTGAATGCAACAGCTATGTGTACCTAGGTCGAGAAGTCAACATGACAAATGACCTGGCACCCGAGTTGCGCAGGAGGAAGAGAGCAGCTTGGAACGCTTCAAGAATGTCGAAGAAATAGCTAAGAGGACGAAGAACCTCCGGCTCCGGGCACATCTCTTTGATTCCACTGTTCTTCCTGCATTAACATATGCCTCAGAGACCTGGGCCCTACGCAAACAGGATGAGAATGCTTTTCAGGTCTCCCAAAGAAGAATAGAAAGAGCTATGCTTGGAATATCATGTTTCACTCAAATGAGAGAAAGAATCCGGGGTTCCGACATCCGTTGGGGATCAAGAATCAGGGACACTGTCTCATTTGCCAAGGTGTCAAAAATCAGATGGGCTGGTCACGTAATGAGATTTAAAGACGACCGCTGGACTAGAGCTGTTACTGACTGGATTCCACGGGATGTCAAAAGACCGCATGGCCGCCCACCTACCAGATGGTCAGACTTCTTCGTCAAGATCATGAACGATCGGTTTGAGGCTCTTCATGTTCCCAGAGCTAACAGATGCCATTGGGCTACTCTTGCACGCGACAGGGACAAATGGAGATGTTACTGGCGCCCGCTGGAGCAAATCGACGACTAACGGGAAGTTAAGTGATTAAGTGAAGTGAAGAAGTTTTTTCATTGGGGTTGCTTCCCTGTCCTTCTGGTATTCTGATGACTCTTATGTTATTCCTCTTGGAATCATCCCCTACGTCTCTGATTCACCTAGAGCTCTTTTGAGGTCTTCTCCCATTGTTTGTTGTTGCCTGTAAGCTTCCTGCAGTTCATCATCAAGCTCACTGATTATGTTTTTGGCTGTAACCATTCTACTGTTGAGGGTACCCACTGAGTTTTTTA
This sequence comes from Sorex fumeus, assembly GCF_029834395.1. Lineage (NCBI taxonomy): Eukaryota > Metazoa > Chordata > Mammalia > Eulipotyphla > Soricidae > Sorex > Sorex fumeus. Next base: position 15,730,567 of record NW_026606071.1, on the reverse strand, counting down.
TTTCTTCTACCAAATCCTTTATTCGTGACATTTCTGTTTGTAGCTTTGTTATTTCTGCTCTCATTTCTTCCTGTATTTTGTTGGTTGTCCGTTCCACTGTTTCTGTCATCTTCCTTTAATTTATTGGATATCTGTTCCATCATTTCTTTGAGTTCACTGAACATCCTCAACATTTCATCTCTGAATTCTTTGTCTAAGAGATTACATTTGTGGGAATTTCCTGATGAGTCTTCAGGGCTCTTCATCCACTCCTTGTGTGTGTGGGGGTCTGCACTGTTTCTTCATGTTGCTGTGATAGTATGGATGTGGGTCCCTTCAGTTCATTATCAATGACCAACTCTCACTTCAAGGGAGGATTCTAGATAGGTTTGATCGATGATGGTCTTTTTTTCCCCTTCCTTTAAGAATACTACCTCTTCAGTGTTCCTCTGTGGCTTATGTGGGATCACTGGTGTGGCTTTAGGAGATGTGTTCTTTTTCTTTGGGATTGTTCAATTCTTTGTGTTCACTTTTATTTTGGTGTTTTAAGGAGTATTTTGATTGGAATAGGCTAGTGGATTATTGGCCTAATATGATTGGGATAGCCAAGATGTCCTCTTCTAAATTAGATAATTTTGAGTCCAAAATGCTGGGAGAGGGAGAAATAACTGTGGCCTCAAAAGTGGCCATTGCCCAGGTAGCCACACCCACAGGCTGCTTTACCTGTGTAGGAAGCGGCGGGTTTCCTCAGTGTCAGCTAGGGGCTTGGCGCTCAATTCAGATTTTCCTGGGGGCTGGTGGGGTTTCTCCCAGCCAGACACTCTTGTGGCTTGAATGTATTTTAAATCTAGCTCTTATTTATTCTTACATTGCAGGTTTACTATAATAGAAGATAGTAAAAAACAAGTACAGAAGTTTAGACTTGAGCAATCAGAATGATAACAGGTCAGTGAAATCAGTGGGTGATGTGAACTTTGGCAGATAGAGAGGGTAGAACTGAGAAATGGTAGTTCAGAACAGTGTTAAGAGTTATTTTCGTAAATTTCAGATTGTTTAGTATATATGTTTTTAAATGTGTTGAGATAATGAGGAAATCAGAAAGACCATGAATATGTTAGCAGAGGAGATCCAAAGAAGTACTACTAAGATTGAATGTATTCAATGTAGAGAATTAGAGATTATAATTAAACTTCTTAGAGTTTTATTATATGATATTCTAAGAAATTTTACCTGTCCCTATGGTGTACATTATTAGGGCTCTTTTTTGCTATGTTTTACAAAGTGTTTATAATAGAGTTGTTTCAAGCATACCAAGTTCCATCGCCAGTCCCACCACCAGTGTCCCCTTGCATCTACCAGTGTCCCAGATTCCCTGCCACCCTTTAGCCTGTTCCCTTATGAAGCATATTGCATGCTCTTACAAAACTTAAAGAAATGGCAAATGCAATTATCAGAAAATAAATCAACAAAAATCATTTTGTAGTGATTGCTATAGTATTTTAACCTATGTAAATAAATAAATTCAAATCATTTAATACAATATAGCATACTGCTTATTCTTGTTTATACAACTAAGTTTTCAACTCTGGCATCTAAAATGTATTGGATTAAATTTCATTTTATACTTGAATCTTATTGCAGTAATCATCATATTTTCCCTGTCATCAATGAAGCTTTTTCTTTTCCCTTTGGCAGGCATATGACAAATTTATTTCATATTTCTCGGTCTAAAAAATGTAAAAGACTAGAAAACAGAATTATTAAAAAATAGACCAATAAAAGTCAATTTGTGGTGATTAATTGCTATGTGTTTTTAACTTCTCTAATCTAGTAGAGGACAACCATATGCACCATTAGTGAATACCATACTGAATGCCACATTATGGAAAATTTTGCCTTTCCTTTAAAGATGCTCTTTTAACACTTCTTGTAAAACTGGAACTCTTTACGTTAAAATACATATGCAGCTTTCTCTTATTTTACTTTTTTCTTAAATCAGGGTTTGTGTTTTTAGATGTCTGAGTAGAGTGACTTTTCTGATATTAATTTTTTAATATTTTGACTGAGTAATTTGTATCCATATATAGGTCAATATTTTACTCCAATAGAGCAAAGACTGTATGCATAGTTTGGAATTTTAGAGATTCACTACTGATTTTCTCTTTATTGCTATGTCCATAAATTATAAGGAAAGAAATAAACTTTTTTAAACAAATGCCATTCTTTATCAAAAGAACATATGAGCAACAACCCAGAAAGAATACAACAGAAATGTTAATTCTCCAAGACTGAAGAAAGTAAATGTTTTGAGCCCCCCAAATCTCAAATAACTATACAGGTATGGACAACTGTTAATTATACTCATAAATCAAAGTCTAGAGTGGACCTATAAGTTCTTTTGGTTTAAGTAATAAAGTGATGTCCCCTTTTCGGAAATAGATTTGAGAAACCAATTCATATATGTATCATGATTCAACCTACTATCCACCTGACAGACAGTATCAAAGTATTCCAATTTTTTATGAGAAGATCCTGTACAATCACACAAACATACATATGTGTGCATCAAAAAATGTTATCCTCAAATAATACCCAATTTAAGAAAATGCCTTTTTTTTTTTTTTTGCTTTTTGGGTCACACCCGGCAATTCACAGGGGTTATTCCTGGCTCTGCACTCAGGAATTACTCCTGGCGGCGCTCAGGGGACCATATGGGATGCTGGGAATCGAACTCAGGTCGGCCACGTGCAAGGCAAATGCCCTACCCGCTGTGCTATTGCTCCAGCCCCAGAAAATTCTTTTATTTCTTCCATTAAATTACTTACTATGCATTATATTGTATTAAGTTTAATACAATATAGCTTCATGATTATACCCCTCAGTTTGAAAAGTACTAATTTTGATGTCTTTTAGGTAGAATTATAATAAGTAATATTTTAGATCACATAAAGTTCAAGGAGCTAAGTTAAGTACTTTACATTTCATTTAATCAAAAAATTACCTAAAATTAAGTGTTAGTAGTTACCTCCAATTTATAGAGGAAAACATAAACGTTAAAATAGTAGATTTTTTTTAAGGTCATACCACATATATATATCATTGTACATACAATGTTGATTACTACTATGTTATTATTTCTTATTTCATCTTCTAAAATATTCTCAAAAGTTTGAAAAAATTTTGCCCACAGAGATTCTCTATCCAATAGCACTTTTAGCAATTATGCCTCTTACAAGAAGCTTCATGGTTTATTTTGGTTCTCTGATTCTCTATTTTTTGGGTGGTGCCTGTTTTAATTTCCCCATATGATAGTGCACTTTTTGCCTTACACACGTCCAATCCGGGTTCGATTCCTCTGTCCCTCTCTGAGAGCCAGGCAAACTACCGAGAGTATCTCGCCCACACGGCAGAGCCTTGGCAAGCTCCCAGTGGCATATTTGATATGCCATAACAGTAACAAGTCTCACAATGGAGACATTACTGGTGCCTGCTCAAGCAAATGGATGAACAATGGGAGGACAGTGTAATTTGGCTACCTCATTCAACAATGATTTTGATTTACTTTTTCTTCATTACATTTCTGATTAAATTCTTACTACTAAGTGGCTCCTCTGTATCCATGGTTCTAATTACTTAACTTGACAAAATGTGACAAATATCCAGCTGTATAATCTTCGGGCATCCAGGGAAGACCCCACGGCTTTTCCCTTCACAGCCCGGGTTGGGTGGGCTTGGATCACTCCCCTACCTGGGGCGGCCTGTGCCATGGGGCAGGCGGAGGAGGAAACCAGGGCCAAGCCGGTTGATTGATCAGTTGCCGTTTATTCCATTCTCCCCACATGCCTGTTCCAGTCTCTCTGAACTCCCCAATTATAGTCTTACACTGCCCCTTATTCCCGTCTCCTCCAGTCTCTCCTGCTTGTCTCTCCGCACTCCATCTCACAGCCTGGGCTCTCTCTCTCCACATGCCTGCTTCTGTATTCTACAATCTTCTCCCTCTGCCTCCCTTGCTAGTCTCTCCGTGCTACATTTTGCTGTCCTGCTCTCTTTCTCATCTCTCTCCTACTCTCTCTTTTCTGTCCCACTCCCCAGCATTATGGGTAGACTCTAGGCAAAAGAAACATAAGAAAGCTCTTCAACATAAGAAAGCTCTTCCTGACAGCCCATCAGGCTCAAGGACTAAACACCACCTAGGAGTGTTTCTCTTCTCCATAGTCCAATAACTTAATTAACATCTTAAGCCTACTTCTTAATATTAGTTATTTTGTATGACCAAAGAAAGAGATACACAATATTTAAGAGTCAACAGAGCACAAAGAAAGAGGTTACAAATAAACACAGAGAAATGGGAGCACAGAGATGAGAGTAGCCCAATAAATGTAAGCTCCCTGTGGCAAGGCAGAAAGGACAAACCAACTATCCTACATCCAACAAATTCATGTAAGGATACTAGATACTCATGTTCCTACTCTATATGTTCAACTACATATTTTAAATAGGTGGTATTTGCATATTTAATTCCCTACTTACCTGTCTATACACTTTATAAGAATACAATTTCCTCAAGAGCAGCAGGTGATTCTTGTTTACCATTTTCCTCATACTCTTGGTATGAGAGACATTTATGAATAAAGCTAAATAAGAAAGAAAATTATCAATGAAGTTGCAACAGAAGATAGTATGATGATGAAGGTATAAAACAAAGAAAGAAGTAGTGGAGAATTTATGTAGATGACTTTCAACACTTAAGAACAAGAAAGTCTACAGGAGGAGAGGATAAAAGTTAGGGTTTTTTAAATAGCCAAACCAAAGTGACCTACACATGACCTCAATCTTCCTTCAAAAAGTGAAAGATAGTACCAAATTGGGTACTAAACAATGCTATCAAAGTTATGAGCAGAACACTGTATTTGACAAAGTTCCAACTGCTAAAGACATGTATAAGATGAATTCAATATGTTGAATAGCAGCATTGGTCAATGTGACCAGCACTTTTGTATTAATTAAGCAATTTTCTGAGTCAAATGTTCATTCCCAGGTTGTCTGGTTTGAATCACAACACTCAAGGAAGCCAAGGCTCCAGGGGAGACAATGGGTCAAATGGTAAATCATATTCCAGACTCTTAACAACTCAGAACTGGTTTTCATGAACCAACCACAGGCCTTAAATCAACTAGCAAATCCCGAGGTATATAGAAACTTATGGGGACAAAACAAGTCCCTGGCTGTTATTTATCTTGATTACATATCCCTTCAAAGATAAGAAAATATGATGTTTGCTGTATACCAAAATCTTAATAATGAAAGGAAATGCACACTACTATGTACGAAGATATGTATAAAGCAAATAGTAAAAGCAGAAATTAGTAAATATTTAATGATATTTTTATTACTAAATGTAAGCTTACTTCCTTTTTCCTTCTTCCTCTTAATTCTTTTCTCCAACTTTCTTATGGATTTGGTGTTCAGTTCAGATACCAGGGCACATACAAAACTTTATCCAATAAGTTCTTTAATCATCTGTGATTTCCTTACTTATTTTGTTTATTGTCACATCAATTTAAGACAAAGCCTGTCTACTTGATGACTATACATACCTTTCCAAGGACAGTCTGGCCTTGAATTTGACTCATTGTGGTATTCATAACCAGTCTAATTGTGCTTTTGTTGATTAACTTCATGAATTTACATTAATTCCTATTTTTCTATTCATATCTCATTTGTGGACCTTTAAGTTTAGTATACTTACATATATTTGATGAAATCCACAGGGTTCTTAGTAGTTTATATAATATCACATTTCAAACAGCAAAATTTCAATGCTCATGGTTGATACTTAGATCTCAGACAATAAGGGGATTCATGACTTAGTTTATATTAAGACTTCTTTTCTTATTTAATAAATGATCCTGGCTTGAACTTTAATTTACCTAATAAAATATATGATTACTTATTTAAAATATTAAATCTTAATATGTGACAATTTATAATTCTTATTTTAGTAAATTATGGTATTTTTCCATAACCTTTGCTTGGTAACCACCATAAATTATATCGCATAATGTATACACTTGGAATGTGAAGATAGCAGATTGATATAGGCTGAAAGATTCTTTATGAGAATGCCATTATATGATTTTATCTTGAATTAAAATTATTAAATATCTCAGATGGAAAACAGACAAATTCCTTACATCAAGCAACTGATATCACAACTATCAACATGACTAGAAGTTGTTGAGAACTAGCTATTGGGAACTAAATCCAAGTCACAAGCTTTAAGTAGGGACCATAAATAGCACTGAGGTAAACTTGTTGATAAACAGAGGTGCAGAGTCTCCTCAAATTAAAACTGTGAAGAAACATCCCACTCTCTATCAGAATGAAAATAAGTATGAAAGCTAGAGGGAAACCAATATGTGCCCAGACATCATTTTCAATTTCCCATTACTTTCAGGGCAATTGTCAGGATTTGAAAGATTAAGGGAAATCTATTCCCCATTATGGCATAATACAAAATATGGAAAATCTTTCAAGTGGACAGAGACAATTTAGATATATATTGCTAATTAGAGTTGCATACACTATGTAAAAAGTTGTAGGAAGTCACCAAAAGTACCAGTGACTAAATTGGTGAAATTAGTAGAACGTGATCCTACAGAAGAGGAAAGCTTAAGTAAGAGATTTAAATAAGAATTTAGAAGTTGGGTCCTGAGAGTACAGTAAGTAAAGTGCTGGCCTTGCACATGGCCAAACCAGATTTGGTACCCAACACCCCATATGATTCCTGGAGTTCTGCCAGGAGTGATTCTTGAGTGCAGATTCAGGAGAAACACTGGGTGTGAACAAAAGTTAATTAATTAAAAAAAAAACAGAAAAAAAATAATTGGAAGTCAATGAGAATACTGAGAACTACAGAAATAGAACAGTTGTTGGATGCAAAAATTTAGGAAGCAAAATTTATGTCAAGTTTGTGATGTTGCATGTATTTGTTTGAAAGAAAAATATGAAATACTCTTTAGAAAACTAGCTGAGTATTTAGAAATACTCTTTAGAAAAATATGAAATACTCAGTATGGGCTGGAGCGATAGCACAGTGGGTAGGGCATTTGCCTTGTTCACAGCCAACATGGCAGACCCGAGTTCGATTCCTCCTTCCCTCTCAGAGAGCCTGGCAAGCTACCAAAAGTATCTTGACCACACAGCAAAGCCTGGCAAGCTCCCCGTGACATATTCAATATGCCAAACACAGTAACAACAGAGTCTCACAATGGAGACATTACTGGGCCTGCTAGAGAAAATCGAAAAACAATGGGAGGACAATGACAGTGACAGTGACAGTGACAGGCTCAGTATGTAAAATTTAGGATATCAGAGTATAATATTTGATAGAATCATTTAACTTGAAACCTCAGAGCAAAGAACAGGACCTGGTACAAAATTTCCTGCAATAAAGATATTTTGAACGGAACAATGTCTGGACGAATGGATGGAAACAAGTGGCAGGAAAGGTAGCTACTGTGCTAGTAAATGTTACCTGCATGACATATTATATATCAATTCTAAAATTGAGGCATCACCCCCATGTCTTCAGGTTTAAAAATGAGACTTAGAAAGCATCATTTCCAAGTCAAAGAAAATGTGAAAAGGGGTAATTTTGGAATTTGAATATAATCTATTTAACTCCTTGTTTTACTTTATGTGGGTCATATATCCAACTTTACTTGACTGGTGGTCACCCCCTGTAGTGTTCAGGGTGGCAATGCTTTAGTCAGCAATGCTCGGGGAATAGTAGCAATGCAATATTCAGCAATGGTGGGGGTCACCAGGGCCTCACTTATTAGTTTAGTGAGCCATGGGGTGGCAGCGATCAAACATGCAAAATAAATCGAGCATATATTTCACATGTGTTCTACTACTTGAGCCATATTTCTGGTCCCTGATTGATTTACATGCATGTGGCATTTATTATTTAGTTAAATATTACATAAAAGAAAATGGTTTCTGGTATCCCTGGTTTGATTGTGTTATATATAATACATATTATTTATATAAAATATATATATGTGGGTGTATATAGATATGTGGGTGTAGCACTGTAGCACTGCCCTCCCGTTGTTCACGGATTTGCTCGAGCAGGCACCAGTAATGTTTCCATTTCAAGGCTTGTCATTACTATTTTTGACATATCAAATACGCCACAGGGAGCTTGCCAAACTCTGCCGTGTGGGTGGGATACTCTTGGTAGCTTGTTGGGATGAAGGAATTGAACCCGGGTCAACCACGAGAAGGCAAATGCCCTACCCACTGTGCTATCACTCCAGCCCAGTACATGTGTGTGTAGCAGGTAAAATATTCTCTCTTCTCCAACCCACTTTTTCCAAGATTAATGTATCTCTTTGCTCTCTGTTCTCTACTTTCTCTCATATGTATGTTGTTTATCTGTTTTCTACTGCGGTAACCAGCATTGGCCTTCAGCATGTTTATTTGCTTTGACGTGACCACTGCCTCTGGTCACAGGCCCATCTGCTGTGCAAATATTATAGAGTCTTTTAGAATCCTCCTCGGAGGTGGTCAGACAACAAGGCCAACCACATCATGAGTATTTATCAAAGCTAAATTATATGGCTAGCAAAAAACAGCACCCAGACAAATTATAGAGAGATGCTTATATCTTTAGGCCAATAACCACAGTGTACTGTTTTTCTTGAAAAAAAAAGCAGGTATTTGTGCATGTTATGTTGTGAAGTAAAAAAGAATTCAAAACCTATAAACTAATTGACGAAATAATTATAATCTATGAAGCAGTAAAATGTACTTTTGATTTTGTAACATCACCTATAGGTTTATAAATGTAAGTTTATTTTAGCATTTATTTGTAATTGTGCCATTATTTATGTTTCTGTGCTCAGAAAAAAAATCAGTGAACTAATTTTTTCCCAATTAAATTTTATGTTTTTGGGTGGAGGAACACACCATGTTCAGAGGCTTTCTGATCAGGGGACCATGGTGGTAAATGTGTCAAACCCTGACTTCCTGCATGTATAAAGCATATATTCCAGACCTTAAAGCTTTTTTCTCAGTCCCCTATACTTTTATTTTTGTTTGTTATTGACAAGTCAAATATCTTATGAATACAAACACATAGAGTAGATACATATTCAGTTCCCAGTTAACTCTTCTCTGACACTAACTTAACGATTGCTTTTTCAAGATATCATCATTCTATATTCACTGTTCTAACATTATGTCAAATATATAATAGACATAGATTTGAGAGCTGCTAGAGATTTGGTAAATTCAGTTATGCCCATTTTCTTATAACAATAAGATAAAAGCAACAAAGACTAATAGAACTTTCATAAACAGTTGCCAGAAATTTGGATGTTTATTGCCACTGAGCAAATGCAGTATTAAAAGTGGGAACAAAAATTAACAAAATTTTAATGTACACTTAATCCTGAGAATAAGTCTTTATAACAAACTTTTTTTTTAATTTTGTTCTGAAAAGAATTAACCAGCAACAAAATTTCTTGAAGAATCATTGTCAGGGTCATAGGGTATTCCCCTTCTACCTCATGAACTTGAAGATCTGTGATCTCAAAAATTATTTTGATGCAGCTCAATATTCCAGGTTCTTTTCTCTACAAATACAATTATATCTGTAGTATGGATTGTGCTAACCCCTGAATATATACACACATACATATATATGTATATATAGATATATAGATATATATATGGAATTGTGTCATCTCTCTATATATAGAGAGAGATGATACAATTCCTACTCTGAAAGTGTTTCCAACTTGGTGGAAAAGACAATGGGCAAATTAAAAGAGGGTTTAAAAAAAATTCCTTGTGGTCAGAACACTTGACGTGTTATCTATTCTTTAAAATTGTAAGTGTACAAATAGTAATATTATCTATACATACAAACATGTATACATATCTCTAGACCTTATTTAGCTTGCATAAATAAAAAATACTTTGTACCCTTTGGTCTATATCTTTCACCTCTGGCAATAGCCATTATAAACTGCTTCTATGACTTTGTTTATTCGAGGTCACGCATGCAAATGAAATCATACAGTACTTGCCTTTCTGTGACCATCTTATTTTTCAGTGCAAAATTCTCAAGATTCATTAATGTTTCACATGACAGTATTTCCTTCTTAGAAGGTTGAACAATATTCCATCATATACCATATTTTTATTCATTTAATTGTCTGTGTTCCTTTTATGCTTTGGCTATTGTGCTGCAATTAATATGAAAATGCCAATATATCTCCAATATATTGATTTTCAATGTTAAATATCCCAAAGTGAGATTGTTGAACTATGGTAGTAGTATCTTTATTTTTTTAATTTTTTGGTTTTTTTGCTTTTTGGGTCACACCCGGAGATGCACAGGGGTTACTCCTGACTCTGCACTCAGGAGTTACTCCTGGCGGTGCTCAGGGAACCATATGGGATGCTGGGAATCGAACCCGGGTCAGCCACGTGCAAGGCAAACGCCCTACCCACTGTGCTATCTCTCCAGCCCCTGGTATCTTTATTTTTTTGAGGAAACTTCATGCTATATTCCTTAGAAGCTACATAAGGGGCAAACTTTATGAAATTCACTGAATAACTTTTGGACAGCAGGAAATATTAATACCATGTGTGACATAGGGAACTTGTGCAGAGGATATGTGATTGGAGGTACACTGTTTCTCTAAATATCCCATCCTGTGCTTACAAATTACATTATAGAGAAGCTCCCCACAGGCTAAAGCAACTTAACCCAAGTTTATAGTTGGGAGTTAATCTTATCTTACTTCTTGAGGAGAAGACAAAATCCTAAGCAGAGCTAAATTCCTAAAACAGAATGAGACATTTACCCTTGGGTAATTCCCTTGGCAATTCTTCCATACCAGTGGGGATGAAATGGCTATGAGAACCCCATAGCTGAAATGAGCCCATAAAATTCAGAAAATTTACTGGTATAGATAACTTTGTGGAAGAGAGATTTTTTATTAAATGAAAGGACTCCAAAACTTCGAAAACTCTTGAGCTAATTCACCAGCGTGGTTTGGCGCATGCCTCAGGCAACCGCAAGCTAACGTCTGAGCTCACAAAGCAGTGCAGAGATGCGATCAAGGAAGATCTCAAAGAGAGAAGAGCAGAAGTGCTGGTAGATGCAGCAGAAGCCGGGAAAAGTACTCGTAACACCCGCCTGTCCTTCGCCAACTACAAGACCAAGATGACTGCCCTCCGACGTCCTGATGGATCCATCACATCCTCCAGAACGGCAATGGAGAAGATTATCCATGACTTCTACTCAAATCTCTTCGATAGCCATGTCCACTTGCCAACATACCATATTCCACAGGATGGATATGTCGTTCCCAATGTTCTCCCTTCCGAAATCCGACATGCCATTTCGTCAGTAAAGAAACAAACAGCACCCGGCCCAGACAAGATAAGACCTGAACACCTGAAGAACCTGCCGTCAGTACTCATCAATACACTGGCTCGACTCTTCACATGCTACCTGTCTGAATGCAAGGTTTCGTACCAATGGAAAACCAGCAGGACCGTACTACTGTTCAAGAAGGGAGACATCCATGACATTGGCAATTATCGCCCCATCTGCCTATTGTCTGTCATCTACAAGTTCTTCACTCGAGTCATCCTAAATAGGATTGGCAGAACACTAGATAAAGGACAACCATGCGAGCAAGCCGGGTTCCGCAAAGGATTCAGCACCATCGACCATATCCACACGATAAACAAGCTCATTGAGGTTTCTCGGGAGTTCAAGATGCCGCTCTGTTTAACATTCATTGATTTAAAGAACGCCTTTGATTCTGTTGAGACGGAAGCGGTCATTGAAGCCCTAGGCAATCAGGGCATTCAAGCCCAATACATCAAGATCCTCCGTGAGCTGTATTGTGGATTCACTACCAGGATCTCACCATTCTACAAAGAAGTGATCGTTGATGTCAAGAGGGGTTCGGCAGCATGATACCACTTCACCGAAACTCTTCAGTGCCACCCTCGAGGACATCGTACTATGACTGGAATGGGAAGGAATGGGAGTGAAGATAGATGGTCGGCAATTACCCCACCTCCGCTTTGCTGATGACATTGTTTTAATAATACCAAACATCAGCCAAGCGGCACAAATGCTGGCCGACTTTGACCGTGAGTGTGGAAAGGTAGGACTACAGCTGAATCTTATGAAGACAATGTTTGTGAGAAACAGCCTCGTTCCTGACGCCCCATTCACTCTCAACGGGAACGACCATCTCTGAATGCAACAGCTATGTGTACCTACGTCGACATGACAAATGACCTGGCACCCGAGTTGCGCAGGAGGAAGAGAGCGGCTTGGAACGCTTCAAGAATGTCGAAGAAATAGCTAAGAGGACGAAGAACCTCCGGCTCCAGGCCCATCTCTTTGATTCCACTGTTCTTCCTGCATTAACATATGCCTCAGAGACCTGGGCCCTACGCAAACAGGATGAGAATGCTATTCAGGTCTCCCAAAGAAGAATAGAAAGAGCTATGCTTGGAATATCACGTTTCACTCAACTGAGAGAAAGAATCCGGAGTTCCGACATCCGTTGGGGATCAAGAATCAGGGACGCTGTCTCATTTGCCAAGGTGTCAAAAATCAGATGGGCTGGTCACGTAATGAGATTTAAAGACAACCGCTGGACTAGAGCTGTTACTGACTGGATTCCACGGGATGTCAAAAGACCGCGTGGCTGCCCACCTACCAGATGGTTAGATTTCCTCGTCAAGATCATGAACGATCGGTTTGAGGCTCTTCATGTTCCCAGAGCGAACAGATGCCATTGGGCTACACTAGCATGCGACAGGGACAAATGGAGACGTTACTGGCACCCACTCGAGCAAATCAGCGACCAACGGGAAATTAAGTGATTAAGTGATTAAGTGAAAGAACTCCATAAATTTAGTGTATATCAACATCTGATCATCTGTACACCTCTCAGTGAGATTGACTTCAGAAGAATATTTTTATGCTTGCCAAGGTGGAGATTGCTAAACAAGTCCCGGTGGTACACAGAAATCAATTTTGTTAGCTGTGACAGCTCAGCATTATTGAAGTCAATTCTTCAGACCAAGTTCTGAACAATAAGTTCAGGTCTGAAAGTTTTATAGTCCATCAGGAGTTTGTATTTTATCTTAGAGACTTTTGAAAGGTTTTAATATCAATAATAGTTCAATCATGTGCTTATTTTGAACAATCACTTTGGTGATTTCGGGAATGAGCTGGAATGAATTAAGGAATAAATACCTGACCTATCCTAAAGTATCATGTAGCACAATGGCACCTTACTTCCCTGACCACAGATAGAGCAAGATGACACTAGTATACAGCAGAGAAGTGAAAAATTTATCCTTCAAACCCCTTGAGTAAGAAATATATGAATCAGTTAGGGATACCAGTAAGTAGTTCAACTGTCACAAATAAAAAATTTAAATACATTTCTCTTGTGTGGATGGGGGAGGGTGGCTGAGTAAACCCATGTGATGATTCAAAAATAGTGCTCCAAATGAGAGAGATTATAAGAAACACGGGTATTTGAAACTTATTTTGAAATTTTAAAAAAGAAAAAATCATGTACATTTTATCCTTCAAGTGTCTTCATTGAATGCCAAATTTCTAAGAAATAGATTTTTTAAGGAAGGAGTTAGCACAGCGGTAGGTCGTTTGCCTTGCACTTAGCCAACATGGCCGACCCGAGTTCGATTCCTCTGCCCCTCTCGGAGAGCCCGGCAAGCTACCGAGAGTATTTGATATGCCAGACACAGTAACAACAAAGTCTCCAATGGAGACGTTACTGGGCCCGCTCGAGCAAATCGATGATCAACGGGAGGGCCTTTACTTACTTACTTTACTTACTTAAGGAAGGAGTTAAACTTGGATAATAGTTTATTAAGAAATAAATGAGTCAATAAGCCATTGTTCGGACCATAAGATACAAATGAGATAAATCAACAGTCTATAAAAGACCTGAAGTTCTGAGATCTTCACCTTGTAAGGAATTCGCATCAATTTTAGTTTCTTAAATTTTCCATAACCTAGACCTTTCAAATATATGAAATGTGTTGAAGATCAAAAGAGCATGCTTTTAAGAATTAATTTTATGCTCTATCCATTTTCACAGACTACAACCACTTTACTTAGTTGCTTATAATGATGAAATGTACATATATTCCTAAAACTCTCAGAAAATCTTGCATACAGAGAGTTAAAACAATTTAGGAAGATTCTTTTATGATAGGAAAATGCCATCCACAACTTCTATGACAATAGCAGTAAGGGTAAAAAATTCAAAGGCAGAAAAGAAACAGAGATTTTAGTATCGACTTAGTTCCATTGAAACAATCTCAACTCATATATGGGGAAAATATATTACATTTTCAATTAGCATTCAGGTTAAACACTCCGATAATGTGGCATTTCTTCATGACATATGCATCAGAGGACGTTCGCACAGTATTAATTCTTGAGTTATATAAATAAAATTATGCTTTGCATCTTCAAGAATTTCATAGGGTCTGCTTCCATCTCCTTGTCCAATATTAAAAAAAAAAATCCCATGACCTACCTTGCATCTGTTGTCTTAAAATACCTTTACAATAACGTGTGACTTCTATTCTTGTTTTACTGAAACCACTGGCATTTTCCTAACCCAAAAAACAAAAACAGCATTCTAGAAACCACCAGACATCAAGTATGCAATTTTCTTCCCTAATACTTGGTCTGGAAGAAAGGCTACACTGGCACATTAACTGTCCCCATTGTATGTCCATCCTCATTTTGCCACCATATAGTTAAATTCACTTTTAATGAACCACATCATGAAACACTGTATATTTTGTTGCTAAATTTAGACATAAGTTGCATAGTTTTTCTTGTGGTTTTTGTGTTTGAACTAATTTTTGCTAATTTTCTTTTGTTTTTCATGGAATATTTTTATCTTTCAAAACCTCGAGAATAAACTTTGATGTGGGAATCAGAAAAAAGTCAAAATCCTTGGATTCCTCAGCATATATTTCTGGTATGGATTAGTGTGCACAATAAACTTTTCTCTGGAAGATAATCCTGTACACAAATTTTACCTCCACAATTTCTCTCACTGGATTTAGGCACGAGTTTTAGAAAGTACAGCAATTTAATAAATATGTCATGACAATAAAGTTCGCACCTTCATTTTAGATATGTACATTTTAGTATCAAAACAAAGTTCCCTACCCTCCCCCACCCCTTTTTAAGTGACAATAGAAACACAGTAAGAGAAGTACAATGTGGGACAACAGAAATGATTATGAACTTGGAAGTGAACAGACATAATTTGAATCAGAGCTTATTGAAAGCTTTTTAATCTCTCAGAAACTGTTTTTTATTTAAAAAATGGGAATAGCATTACCCATCTCAGAGATGCTAAAAAGTTTAGATGAAATATGTTGAAAAATCTTTTTTCTTGGCTAGATTCAGTCAATTAATATTTTTAAGGAAAATTAATCATTTGATCACTTTATTCTAGGGAGCCATAAGTATTTTAGATGTAATTCTATATTTTTGCTCTGTGAAGTATCTTTTTTATGTGTATACATATACAGTTAGTATATATACGTACATATATTAACTATACTGAATATACATATATGTATATATGTTAGTTCTCATATATATGATATATACAGGTAACTATACAAACAATAATCAATGTCTACAATAAAGCAGAATTATGTGAAGACCTGACTTAGATAAAGTGTGGAAAGATCTTATTTTCCTATTAAGTTTGGTTATACACATGCATCATTGCTAAGTAGGAAGTTGGAAATTTATTCAATGTCAAGAAAAGCCATTTAGCCACTGATGATTCACATTTTGCCTTGAGTAGTCTGGCAGGAAACTGGCATATCACTTATTGGCAAATCTGAACAGTATTAAATTGAACAGGTAAAAAATAGACTTGTGAATTAACCAAATTAAATTTGCAATACATGATTCCAAATAGCATAGATGAAGGAACGCTGATGTAATTTACAGAAAGTGCAAGGATTCATAGAATAGGCATCCTTTCCAAAACCAAACCTCTAGGATATTCTATATCCCCTACTCCCATTCCTTGGGTGACAATCTGCAGCTAGGGACATGTGAGCTTCGGCCCTCAGTTACCTCCCTCTAGCCTTAAGTTACTGATGTTAGAAAGACGATAAGGTAAACAAGCAAAGCACTGTGACTATATATATATGGAAAGCCTATGTACTTGTATTTACTTAAAATTATGGCCTCTCTGAGTTCCAATTCACGTAAAATGTCCTTGATTCTTACTCTCTTAGTTGACCCTCAGTTTCTGACTATTTCTTGCATCCAAATAAGCTCTGGACTCTCAGTCACTATTTTAGTATTCACTAACATAGGCAATAGCTTCTCTCTCTAAATCTGTTTTGTCCCTTCCCATCCCCTTCTAATTTATTCCTCTGAAGATATTAAATTTTCTATAGAATATGTATTCCAGAGGGCTGGAGCGATAGCACAGCGGTAGGGCTTTTGCCTTGCACGCAGCCAACATGGCCGACCCGAGTTCGATTCCTCCACCCCTCTTGGAGAGCCTGGCAAGCTACTGAGAGTATTTCGCCCTCACGGCAGAGCCTGGCAAGTTACCCGTGATGTATTTGATATGGCAAACACAGTAAAAACAAAGTCTACAACGGAGACGTTACTGGGCCCGCTCGAGCAAATTGATAAACAACGGGAGGACAGTGACAGTGACATATATTCCAGATAGGCACATTTTAGTGACACAGCAGAGTCAAGAACTTAGTTCAACATTATAATCACTGAATTTTAGAAGGGAATCCCTAGTATGCTTCTAGGAATGAAATTACACCATTCATCCAAGGGAATATGAGTTAGTTCTCAAAGAGGCACTATTTGTGCTTCATGAGCATTTCCAGAGGGATTTTTTTTTACTTTTTGTGTTCAATATAACAACCAAAATATAATTTCATGGGAGGTAGGAAGAACCTGGAAGTGCCTTTCTTTAGATGTTGACTTTTTTAGTTTTTCCACAAATCTAAGTAAAATCAAAATATAACTAATTTAGAACACTAAACTAACTCCAAAGTCTTGACTGGATCCTTCAGCAAAATTAGACCTCCTGGGCACAGGCCCAAGAGACAAGCTGATGTCCTGATGTTTCAAAAACAGTAACAAAGAAAAATGAGGTTTCCAACCACCAGTTTTCTTTCCATTTTAACACACAAATCTTGGAATACTGATTTTAACCATAGAAACCCACAGTCTGGATATCACTAGAAGATACAGGCTCTGTCAGACTAGCACCTCTCCGTGTCTCAGATGAATGGTGCTTTTTTTTTCTAGGGTGCTCTACATTTTTATATTACACTCCTCCAAACCCTCAAAATGCATATATCTTTAAGTATTTAAATTTTGCTCATTTAAAATCATCCTAAATGGAGTTTAAGTGAGATGACCTTTCTAAAATCAATCACTAATATTAATAATCATAGTTATTCTTTCTCTTGTCTTCCCTTTGAAAAGTGCCAAAGGCCCAGGTTGGACCAAGGCTTTAAAACAAATACTAAATTATTTTCTAATAAGGAAAATTATTTCTATCTTTCCTGGCCCATCCATGTTACTCTAGGCATTGTTTTACATATGTTTTCTGCTTCCATGTAAATTCTAATATTACAATCATATCAAGTAAATTTGTCTACTTTAGGAGCTTTTCTTCTCATCCCTTATGGACCTGGCATCCAACCAAAACCAAATTAGCACCATTAGAGTCACTGCTCCTTCACACAATAAGCTACAGAGAAAGAGCAGCATATAAAGTTGACATTTTTCCTAAATGGCAAAAGAAAAACATCATATTGGAGTCAGAATTTATACCATGAGTCATATATATATATCATATCCTTATAATTGTTCCCTAATACCTAAAAAAGAAGGAAATCTGCAGTTCTAAATAATTTGAGGCCAAAAAATATTTCCCTTCACACACAGAAAAAAATCATTATTGATAATGAAATGAAGATTGACAATACAGGTACTCTGACCATAGATGTGTCTCTTCAAATATAAAGGATCAGAATGCTTAAGGATGTGCAGAAAGCTACAGTCTTCTTGGACCTTTTTCAATTACCTGCCAATTCATATACTGCACTGCAAAAACTAGTCAGAGTAGGAAGAACTTGCTAAGGATAAATTCAAGCTAAGAAATATGACATAATGCTATGGTGTCGTGAAGGAGGAGCCAAGAAACACTTCTGCTGTGTAGCAGGCAAAGAATGGCATATATGACCAGCAGGAAAGCAGAGCTGTGAACAACAGATATGAAAGGAACCAAGTAGTTTCCTAAATGTATCACAAAGGCACAAAAAGTATGAATGCTTGTCCTTACCTGGGAAAGGATTGCTTCATTTACTTAGTCAAATTTTTAACGAACTCTAATGCCACATGGGTCTTTAAGATGCATAAAGCCATGTTTACAGTATTATGAATTACAAGTTAGAGATAACTTTGATTTTAGCCTTTTATGGGGTATTAATTTCACAGTTTTCTTTACATGTTCCTAAATGATTCTTCACAACAAGGTAAGTCCTGCATGCAGAGAAAGCTACCAGTTAATAAGCTAATTTATAACATAGATTAGAATATAACTTATACTCCGTAAATGCAGAGAACAGAGTTTTTATTATATACATCATGAGCATTGTATGTCAAGTGATTGGGTCATTTTTTTAATAGACTTACAAATTTTTGTGCTTGGGTTTCAGTTATACAATGATCAAGTACCCATTCCTCCACCAGCGCCCATCCTCCACCACCACAGGTCCCAGCATCCTTCCCACCCCCCCCATCCTCCCCATCCCACCCTGCCTCTATGGCAGGGCATTCCCTTTTGTTCTCTTTCTCCTTTTGGGTTCTGTGGTTTGCTAGAGAGGCATTGAGTGGCAGTCATGTGTGGTCTAAAGTCTACTTTCAGCATGCTTCTCCCATCCTGGGAGGATCCTCCCAACACCCTTTATTTGGTGCTCGATTGGGTCATTTTTCATCTAAAATTGACTCATATTTGTGAATGTCAATTCTCAGAGACAGTACATGATGTTCTTCATACTGAAAATGAGAAGTAGAAAGGTGTTGGGGCTGGACTGAGCTGTCAGGGTGAGCCCATGTAGACTGCACCATACAACAGCCAGGAACATAGGGACCTATGAAAATGGGTGCGATTTGTGTCCTGACTAGTTTGGATGCGGCTGAACATTTTTCCCCTTTAAACTGTCTTAAGTAAATAATTTCAGTATATTGTAAGGGGCAGTTTTCCTTTTCTCATAGAAACCTGGCTGGTCTTTGACATGCAGATGTCAGGAGCTAGGCAGGCCTGATCTTTGAGATGTAGATTCCAGGAACTAGCCAGACTAGTCTTTGGGATGCAAATCCAAATACTTACAGCCCAAGAAAGGTTTTGGTTTTGGTTTTGTATCTTCTTTCCAGAGGACAAAATTACTGGTCTACTGACTCAAGGAAAAGATGTATGTTTTGCTGCAGTGTTCTCTCTGTAACTCCTTTTGATTATGTTAATATATTGTGCCCTTTAGAGGTACCATGATCAATAAAAGGAGATTTTGGGCCTCTCTACCTTTGTCACAGGTCTGAGAGAACCTGGGCCCTCCTTGACATAAATTTCTTTATCATTCATTGTCTCAGTGCCTCCGATTGAATGAACATTCATGCACCAGAAAGGGCCACATGTCTAATATTAAACTGCAAGAATAAGAAAAAATAATTATTTAAGGTAATATCCATATATAATGAAAATAAACGTTAAATGTCCAATAAAAATCTTTTTTATACTATTATTTAATAGGATTCCCACAATACCTTTCCTAGAAAGTTTCTATTTCTATTTCTATTTACTTCCAAGATTTGTAGAATGTGAATGAATGGATGCATAGATTAACCATTGATTTGCTATGATGAACTATTTTTTCTTAATTCCCCCCCTAGCTTTTAGTCCTCTAAAATTAAAATTTTCCAGTACTATATACAGAATCTCTTGCCCCTGCACCATGCTGTCTTCATCAGGGCCCCTCGAAGTGGGGCAGGCTGAGTCACCCTCCCCACCCCAAGCAGAACCCGGGCAGCCAAAAACTTCCAGAACCCAGCCACAGCCATGTTCAAAGCCACTCTGCATACACTCAGACAAGCCTCACGCATGAAAGAACCGGCAGAGGAACCCAGGTATGTATGATCCAGAGCTGAGGTCACCAAGCCTGCTCGAATCTGGACTGAACCTTCTCCACCCAAAACCCAAGCTTTCCTGTAGCTTGGCAGTCACACTCACAAACTGTCCCTGGTGCCACGAAATCTCATCAATGGCCAAGATCCAGAGACTATAAAACAAAGCTACTGGAAGAGAACAATGCAGTATTTCCTCTCAGAGCTGGGCAAGCCACAGAGAGTATCCCACCCGTACAGTAGAGCCTGACAAGCTACCTATGGAGTATTTGATATGTCAAAAACAGTAACAATAATGGGCCTCCTTCCCCTGACCCTGAAAGAGCCTCAAATATGGCAACATTGGGGATGACGAGTAAGGAGAGGCTGCTAAAATCTCAGGACTGGGACGAATGGAGACGTTATTGGCACCTGCTTGAGCAAATCAATGAACAATGGGATGACAATGATGACAGTGATACAGTGATATTACTTATACTCTTCCTTTTTGTATAAAAAAATTCAGGCCTTCCTTGTTTCTAAAGAATGGTACAAACACAACTGTAGTGATAGTACTGCAGGTAGAACTCTTACCTTGCATACAGCAGCCCTGGGTTTAATTTATGGTACCACATATGGTCCTCTGAGCCCCACCAGGAATAGTCCCTGAACACAATGCCAGAAGTAGCCCCAAGTAATGTATTTAGTGTTCCCAAAACAACAATAACAAAGAAAAATAAATAACAAAAATTCCATCATAGAGGACTGTCTAGATTTTCAACTTTCCGTATTATATGCATAGACTTTCTATCAATTATATGCAATGCTAGAGATGGAACCTGGGCAGATGGTATGCAAGGCAAATGCCCTACCCACTGTACTATTGCTCCAGTCCCACCCACTATTTTCTAATGTTATTAATAAGAATTAATAGTTTTACAATAGCAGGGCTGGAGTGATAGCATAGCAGGTAGGGTGTTTGCCTTGCACGCAGCTGACCTGGGTTTGATTCCCAGCATTCCATATGGTAACCCCTGAGAACCGCCAGGAGTAATTTATGAATGCGTGAGCCAGGAATAACCCCTGTACATCACCAGGTGTGACCCACAAAGCAAAATAAATAAATAAATAAAGGTTTAACAATAGCTGCCTCTGTTAAGGTGTCTGATTAATTTTCCTCTATCAAATTGTTACTTAATTATTCAAAAGTTCTTGATGACTCTTGTGTCTGGACAATTAAGGCAGAGATATATACTGCCTCATGCTGTATGTCCCTTAGTTGCCTCACAGGAGTGAGTGATGTCAGTGGCAAGTCATAGCAGGGTAAAACAATTTTAAATCCATGCATAAAAATATCCTTAAAAAGTTAAATTCTCAATGCTAATAAAATATTCTCAGAAATAATCAGGTAGAAAAATAGTACACAGCCTACTAATTAATGACCTGCAAGACTTTGCCATTCTGACTTTGCCATTTCTAGTCTTCTGAACTTATACAACTTATTTACTGTCTATTCTTCCTAATTTTCAATCTGTTCCCCTGTATATTTTCCTTTTAAATATAAAATATTACAGAGATATTGAATCTGTTAATAGCTTCAAATTGACTCTATAATCAAAAATTCCTATAAATATCTCTGAAATAATCTTTTTATCTTTATTCCAAAGTTTCATCTAAGGTTATAAACACCACTTTACTTTGGAACCTTATTTCTTAAATATTAAATGTTGAGAATTTGATGACACAAAATACACATTACCTTCCTTAAGAGCAGAGTTTTACAAACATATATGATCTCCTAATTCTTTATCAGATACAGAAGTATGATTCATAGTTCTAGATTAAAATCCAGATATCAGCATCTTTATAAAAGAGAAAATTGCCTCATGAGCTTCAATTTTCTATATAAAAGAATATGTTCACAATGTTTTCTTTCTAGGGTTGTCATAATGATTAGCAATAATGTATACAATTGATTAGAAAGAATCTGGTGCAATATTTAAGCTATCCACATATTATTTTCTGAAAACTGACACCTACAAAAACAATTTTGAGTTTCTAACTAATTATGTCAAGAAAATGACATCTTCTATTTTATATTAATAATAAAAAAATACAACATAATGTAAAAAAGGAGGATAAGTTTGAAAAACAGAAAAATCCATAAACTCAACAAGGCAATTTTACTGTTATAAAATCTTGGTAAAGTAATCTATTCTCTCCAGATTTGATTTATTTGAATTAAGGTTGCAGTATTAAATGAGTTCATGTATGAAAGAGAAGACCAATCACAGTACTTGACTAAAAAATGCTGTTTTTTTTTCAGATCTTCTATACTTAGGTAAAATAGTTCCATTTGGTGCTTCGATATTTACTTAGGTGAAATGGTGCCATTTGGTGAATAACTTGATTTACAGAATTGCACATGTCACATCTTACAAGGGACATATGGTTGAGAATGTGGTTATAATACCCTGTAGTGACTGAGTTAGGGGAAAAGGCAATAAAGATCATGAAAAATAATTTGCTATAATCAATTATTTTTATCAAATTCCTCAAATTTCTGTACAAAAGAAAGCTTTCTGTGGACTCTTTCTACCCAAGAACACTTGTCCAATTTAGGACTGTTTTATCATTTTGTCAAGGTGAGAAAGTTCCCTTGAAAGACTTCTAATCCCAAATAATTATATAACCCAATCAAAGGGTATTCTTTCAAACAAAATAAAAAGAGCCTGAAGTCTCCAACAAATCTGCTTCTCATATTTATTCAAGGTCAAAAGACCAAGGTGTTCAAAACTGATTAAAGAAAATAACCAGAGACATCTACATAAGATAAGAAGCAACAGCACTTGTAGAAATTTATCCAAATCAGAAAGCAAGCTTTAAAACAGAAAAGCCCAAATTTGAATTTGTGGTTCATTCATTAACTCGTTCAATATATATATTACTGAGATTGTTTCACATATCAGATATTTTAGACCATGGGGATGTCATGACAGACACAAAGCATTGAAGATCTCTACCCTGGAATTTGTATTATTGATAGAAGGACAATAAATAATAAGCAAGTGGTGATATCTGGTAGGTTAGATGGCGACAAGTATTATAACAAAGAATACTAAGGACAGAAAGTAGGATCCAGGATGAGAAGTTTGCTATTTTAAAACAATATGGCCAGAGTGGCATTCGCGGCCACGTGACATCTTATTATCTATTTCTTACTCTAGAGTACCTGGCAAGCTACCGAAAGTATCCTGCCTGCACGGCAGAGTCTGGCAAACTCCCCATGGCGTATTCAATATGCCAATAACCAGTAACAATGATGGGTCTCATTCTCCTGACCCTGAAAGAACCTCAAATATGGCACTTCCTAAAATCTCAGGCCTGGGATGAAGGAGACCTTACTGGTGCCTGCTCGAGGAAATCTATGAACAACAGGATGACAGTGATACAGTGATACAGTGATGGTCAGAGTAACACTCCCCACTGAGAAGGTAATTTTGAGGAAAGCTTTATGGGTCAAGAGTATGGGTCATAAGGAGTCCAATGAAAAGGACCTGTGGATAATGGATACCATTACTGGGATTATTAAACAAGTGCTAGTCAGGATGTGTGGATGGCATAAAATGGACCAGAGAGAAGAGAAAGGGGTAAGACAAAAATGGTATCTCAAGAGCTAGAGCTAATACAGCCAGAGGGTCATTTACAAGATGGTGGCTTTTAGTATGAAGAAAGGACGACTGGTAGGGTTTAAGAAAAGGGGAAGAGCAGGGAGAGACTGATATTAAATGGCTGTAGTATTGATGTGAGAACACATTAGAGTCATTGGTAGCAGAGAAGCAATAACCAAAACCGAGTGACTGCAATGGGCTAGGTTCTGTTTATACACTGAGACTTCATTCTGAAATAAGGCTGTTTTCTTAGATGGAAAAAATGTTATTAGTCATGTATCCACTTATGTGTTTGGAAGTGAGGTATGGATATCAAATAATAAACCTATTTGACCCCAAGGAGCAAATTCCAGTAGAAAAAGCTAAATGTATATGTCAGAGTTCAGGAAAGTAGAGCCAGAAACATAGTACAGTGGTTAAGGTGTTTGCATTGTACATGCCTGACCCAGAATGATCCCTGATACCCCATCCATACCCCCAAGGAAGAAATTATCCCAAACAATCAGAGTCGAGTGATCTCTGAGCACAGAGCCAGGAATGAGCCCCAGCTGAGCACTGCCAGATGTGGCCCCAAAACCAAGCAACTAAAAAAGAGTTCAGGTATGTGTTTCTGTCTGGAAACAGACATTTAGAATTTTTTAGAGTGTTAAAGCATTTAAAGACTGAAGGGAAATTAATCAAGAGAGTGAGAACACATAAAGAACAGCAGTTTGAGGACAAGCCCCTCTGGGTTTAGTTAGTGGAGAAGCAGAGAAATTGCTGCCAGACCAGGAAGACAATTAGAGTGTGTGTCCCAGAAGCTTCATGAAAGAAATATGTTAAAGTGAAGGATGTGATCCATTGCCAACGGGGATATTCTATCGCAAATTCAAATACAGTCTGAGGACTGACCATTGACTAACCAACACAGAGGTCTTTGGTGACCTAAAGAAGAAAATAACAGCAGTGGTAGCAGGGAAAGGAAAGTGGAAACTGTGATGTTAAGTGCATATAGTTTTCTAAGGGATTTGCTCTAGAAGGAATCAGGAAAACAGAGATTAGAGATTAGAGAAATGGGGTGAGAATGTGAAAAGTTTTTTTTAAAGAAATTGCAGCATAGGGATTCTTTGATGACAAAGGAGAATCTAAATGCCTTGTACAGAGAGGAATTCTGAATGAGGAAGGGTGAAAGAATTTATGATCCACAAGAAAGGTCAGTACTAGCAAGGATTCTAGAGAACTGCACTTAATTCTCTAGTGAATTGCACTTCTCAGCAGGCAGGCAGGGGAATTGGCCCAGAGGAGCTGAGGTTGAATGTGGAAAGGTAAATGCTACTGGTTTCTCCAGAAATAATGATTAGTATTAATATAAAAATATATATAAATATTATATGTTTATTTATTCATTTCTTAAAAGCTCAAAACAGCTACACCATCAGCTGGTAAAAACTCAAAAGGTGCAGACTTGTAAAAAGCCCACTCATTCTGTCTGGAAATGGTTCTTAGAATTGCCACACAAGTAGATTCTGTTAGGGGATGGGCTGGTTAAAGGGAAGTGAAAGTGCAGAGAAGGGAGTGGAGAAAGGCCACACACCATCCTAAATTCAATATTTCACTCCCATTAAAGATAAGCTGTTTATAAGCTTCAGTGTAGGGCACATAATTCTGTGTAAAAATTCTGTGGTTCCTCTTCCCAAACATAAATCATGATCATTCCACACTCTGTCTGCTCTCTGGGAATCCTCAGGGCAAAGAGCAAGACTTGAGGTATTGCAATAAAATTCAGACTATTATAAAATTCCCCCTGATCTCTAAGAAAAATGACAAAGAAAAGGAGAGTTCTGAAAAGTACTTATTGTCCCAGTCACAATGCATTTTTTTATTGTCATCCTCAAAATCCAAATGCACACCTTCATACATCTGTGAGTTTTGTTTTACTCTATTATAGCTATATATGTTTAAAGATGAACTATGAAGTTTCTTTAGACTAGTGTCCTAATGAAATAATGAATATTAAATACCTATGTCACAGCAGCAAAAAAAGATGGCTCACAAGATTATCTTTGCAGTAGCTGAGGAGTGCCCCCTACAGTCTGATCAACACAATGAAAGCAAATCACAAAAAAAAGCAGAACAAACCTATTTGAGAGTTCTCAGTAAGGCTTCTGTCAAAGGAAGAAAACTTCTCTGACAAAATGGGACTTTAAAACCTCAAAAAACATGTGGACACAATGAATTCCTACTTTCACGTATCTGTGAGCAGCAATAAAAGAAAAGGTTTTCTAATAATTTTCTCCTTTTTTGACTATCACCATCTATTATCTACTACTAAAAATATCTACAACCGTGTAAAAATATTATTTTTGATCTTTAATTTATATTAACACTTGAGTATATACAAAATAAAACTGAAAAACACATTATCTTCGTCTCTTTAAAGTAAAACTGTCTCTGGGATTGGAAAACCTTTGCATCTGATGAAGTAACACATAAAAATACAACACACTTACTAAAATAAAGTTCAGTTTGGGACCTTATTTACTTTTATAAATATGTCAGAAAGAAGCATTTACTTTAAATGAATATTTTTCTTAAAAGGTTTCTCATTAGGTGATTTCAGAACAAAAATATCTGAGACATGAAAAACATATTTCATAATTATCAATAAAACTCTTAAAATATATTATAAAGGTAAACGTGTTACTGAATATATTGAAGTAATTCAATAATATTGACTGCACAAATACATTACATTATTTGAGAGGCATAAAGTTTCATAGTATATCAGCAAATCAGTGTTAATAAATTCCATATGTAATAAGTAATTTAAATTGATTTTTCTACATGTCAAAGAAAAGACAAACATATTTCAAAACTATTCTAAAGTGTTTAACTTAGAATATTTAAAATGCTTATGTTGTGGTATTTAAATATACCAACATATTTAATTATTAAATTAAAATGCAGAATTATGCAAGTACTTAGCAAATAGTCACAGCTATATTTATTGAAGTTTACAGTCTATTACATGATCTTTGAATAAATGAAGTCTTTGGAAATTGTGCTTAAGATAATAAAGTGTTCATTTAGACCCAATTTCACATACATTCATGAACTATACAGAAAAGGAGTTGATTAAATTGATGAATTGTACTTCAAGTATTTTCATACAGAATATTTTTCACATGTAGAAAGAAGAATTAAGTTTACATGATTTAATTACTTGTATTTTCTTATAGATTGTGTAATCTACTATTTATACGTTATTGCTTCCATCAAAAGCATTAATGGCACATAATAATCAAACTACAAAATATATTCTTTAATAGTTTAGAAAATTTTGATGGTTCTCTTCTCTAAGTATTCTGATATTGCCTTTTTCTCCACCTTCCAGTAATATATATGTGATAGAGTCGTACAAGAAAATACAGCCTTAGTGGTAATTGCTGCTTAAAAAAAAATAGTGTAAAGCCACTATAAATATGTGGACATTTAAATTAATGAATCAGACTAATTTTATATTTAATTAACTTTGTGGTCTCATTCTCATTTTAGAATTTCTGCTAGAATATTCTAAAATTATACACTAAATAATATAATTAAAATATTTCGGCATTTCAATTGCTCTTCCATTTTTAATTCATTAAAAGGGAAGGAAATAAGAAAGCAAAGGAGGAAGGGAGGGAAGGAGGGAGGAAGGGGGGAGGCACAGAAGCAAAACTAAAAAGAGCTCCACTGGTTTGACTAAATGAATTACATTTAAAAAATAACTTTACCAAGTTCACTATTTCAAAAAAATGTGAATTAACAACTTCCCAAAGTAGCATTAATCCAGAAAGCAATTTAATATCCCTGGATAACAATTATAAATAAAAGACTAAAAGGCAGCTGAGCCTTAAGTTTTATATAATGTTTACTATATTTACTTGACTTGTGGAAATGTACAAAAAAGCAATTAAGATAATTTTAAATGAATTTTATTAAAATTGAAAACACAGTTGAAGGTTGTCTGTACTCCTTTGGTGTCTAGAAGATATCATAAAGTCAGTCACTTCCCAGGTCCTCAAAAATGCAGACATTTTTCAGAAAATCTATTGCTTTCATACTATTCCTACCATGAAAAATGCTACCTTTTTTGGCTAATACAAAGAAACCACAATTAACAGTGAAACCATAAATACTTTCTGTGTTAACCACAAATGGCTTTTCCCATAGAAAAATGGCTTACATGTGTTCTAAATGTGTTTGGTTTCATTTCGTATGGAAGGAGCTGTGGGTATGTTTTTATCTAAGAAAAGAACATGGCATGCACACGCACAGCTTTCTAAAATGAGAAACACTCATTGAATTTAATCGGAGTTTTGTCTGGGCCGGAAATTCAGAATTAAGCTCCATGGGTGATGATTTTGGATTCTCTGGACAGGACAAAAGCTCACTTGCCAAACTTATTGGGCTCTCAGTTCAACACAAAGCAGGAGGGACTTGTGCCTGTGACACATTACTGAATGTTATAGGTCAATTTCAAGAGCACACAATTTCTCATATTTCCTCCATATCAGTGCAGTTTGCATCTGTCTCACATAGAATTGCGCACTATTCTGGTTCAGTTTTCTGTGTGTGCCTGTCTGTGTGGAGCTGTACCTTATTTCTTAACTCAACTCTTTATGTGAATATCAGAAAGCCTATGGAAATCTGCGTATGTTGATATTAAACATCATTTTTCATTTTCAATATAACACCATCTAGGTCATTTTTATAAATGCTGCCCACATTTAGCCCTTTAAGTTTCTCTTAATATTTTTAGGTCTATTCCAAAGAATAAAAAACAAACTTAAAACAGTAAACTGAATATTTGTTTTCTAAAGCAAGTTGTTACTTTCAATATAGAAAAGAACTATATTTTAAGAAGAAAAACTGTACCCTTCACTCTATAAATTCTCTGATAAAAATAATTTGTTAGCCATAGCACTAAAACCAATTTAAAAAGAAAAATTTAGAAAAAATTTAATAAATCCAACTGTTTTACACTACATAGATTAAGTTATGGAGTGAGCTATCATTGATTGCTTTTTATAGTTTGTGAGTTTGTGACTTTGTGATTAATTTGAATATGTCTATTTTTAAGAGGCACATTATTTGTAATTCAAAATTAAAGTTTCTTAATTGACTGCTTTATTTGTATAAGGATGAGATTGGGAAACTGTGGGGTCTCAATCACTCTATGTGATTATGGGGGACACCTTGCAAATAAAGGAAAGAGTAATAAAATTATCATAACTATAGGTCTTTATTTACTGGGATCCCTGTCTTGTCTCCTCTCAATTCTGAGGGATATCTTTAAAAATTGCATGATTTTATTTTGCTTTTCTTCAATTATCTTTTTTAAAAGTAAATTCAACTATGGAACTTCCCAAAAATCCTATACTGGTCTTTGATATTTTAAGAACCAAGCTGCTGTTTGTAATGAGGGTAAGCTACTCTATATTTAAAATTTTGTCAGATGTAAGCTATTAAAAGGGCATGTGTCATGAAAGACGTTATGATTTTAATTACAGCTAAAAAGTTCAGGCAAAGCATATGAATATAAAATATTAAAGTAATGAGAAAAACTGTAAACACTTCTATTTAATCCTAAAATGTTTCTTTAAAAAAATTGTAAGATGCCAAAAAGGTTTCCTAGAAATAATCTTAACATAAAATAGTGAAATGAAACAACTTTAAAAGTTTATAATAAAAGATATAATTAATTCATTTTATTTTATCATTTTTCATATCAATATTTAAATCAAACTAGCTTATATATAATAAAAAGAATAAACAAAAAAGGTGATTTAATTTTTTTCCTCACTCCCCAAATAATTCATCTTGTAAAAGAGAACTTCTTTGTCCTCAACACATTTCCATCCTCAATACTTCCCCACTAGTGACACTTGCAAGAAACAAATAAAATCTTACCACCAATATCAAGATTATACTGTCAGAAGAATCTTAAAACAGTAGTGTTTTACAAACACTATTAGTCTTATAAATTAGATCTGAAAGAAGAACTCTCCTCTTTCGTATTCATTGTCTTTATAAAATGACTGCAAGAAATCCTCTTTCAAACAACATTCTCAGAATTTATTCATGGGTTGGGCATTCATTTCTCAAACTAGAAAATCTCAGGAGAAACACGTTCAGTTCTTTGTCAACTACAATCAATTTTTTCCTTTCTCTTTTTTAGATAAGGGTCTATACCCAGCATGGCTCAAGGACCACAGAACTACCTGTGGCAGTGCTTGGGACCAGAAGGGGTCATGCAATGCCGAGAGGGTAAACTCAAGCCCAGTAATTTCAAGACATGTTCTCTGCTTCTTGAGTCCTACCTGTTGTTCCTTAAAGTGAGATCCATGAGTAAATAAGAATTTATCCTAACACAGGCTTAAAATGAAGAGCAGGACCTCTGAAGGGTGTGTTAGAGAAATTTTACAGCAACGGGTAACTGCTTGCCTAGAACATAGTTGACAGTTTTTCATCCCTGGCACCATGTGTGGACTCTTGAGCACAGAGCCAGCAGTAAACCCTGAACTTAGAGCCAGGAGTGAGCCCTGAGCATCACTGGGTGTGGCTACATAATAAAATAAAACAAAAATAATCTCTGACAGTGATCCTGGGAATATGCATTTTGCCATGCCTCCAGACTCTGGGACAGCAATGATGAAAGTTAGAAAAGCACTGAAGCACATGGGGCACAAAAGGACCTTGGTACCCCATCTCATTCTGCAGCTAAGCAAGCACAGCACAGACTTGCTGAGCAGTGCTGTTGAATGGGCAACTGAACTGGTGCCCACAGTTTTAAAACCCTTTGTAGCCCCTCTCAGGTCACAATGGCACAAGGCAAGACCCTCCTTCCTAGAGTAGATTCACTACCCATTTTTTTAATCACTCGAGGAACTAATGTCCTGTATATCTCTAGTATCATGTATAGTACTCTACACTAATCCTAATAGTGTAGACTCCCAGACCCCTGGAAGCTCCATCCGTTCTGGAATGGTTTTCAGCAAGAATGAGCCCACTACCTAGCTGATGATGAGAACATTTTAGTGAGTGTTTTTTTCTACTAAGCATAGTGGTTCAGAGCATTTACTGATTATAGGCATGTTATTTCACTATATAGTTTCCTTTGGGCGGAGCAACAGCACAGAGGGTAGGGAATTTGCCATGTACACAACTGACACGGCCAACCTGAGTTTGATTTCTCCACCCCTCTTGGAGAACTCAGCAAGCTACCGAGATATCTTGCCCTCAATGCAAAGCCTGGCAAGCTACTCATGACATATTTGATATGCCAAACACAGTAACAAGTCTCACAATGTTACTGGGCCCGCTCGAGCAAATCGATGAACAATGGGAGTACAGTGACAGTGACAGTGATAGTTTTCTTTGGCTAGCATGTTATAAAATAATTATAATAATATAAATTCAAATATAAAACTTAAAATGGTTACTGTTATCTAGAAATTTAATGTAGGATTTATATATTTGATTCCATTGAACCAATAGATTGAAAATTCACTTAGTGTTAACTATTTTAACATTGACTTGAATACTTTTTAGCATGTATAGAGTGATCTTCACAAAGTATTTGTTTGGTTTAACATTGAAATAAGTAATATCATTTTACCAACATCCCCTGATTCTATTGTAAACAGCCCTACAGTTAAGCTTTTAACACAGTACTTAGACACATACAACTTTGATCCACAGTTTATACTATGTCTATATCAGAGTAAGTAACCAAAAGATTTTAAAATTCATCACCTATGTTAATTTGGTCTGGATTAGCATTGACTCTGTCATTCTGAAGAAACTCTAATCAACCAGTTGGTGATCATACTCTATATGTTTTTTAAAATCAAACTACATTTATGAATGTGGTTTATTGCCTAGACCAAGGTCCTTTCAAAAAGAAGCAAGCACACAAGCATAAGATTTTTAAACATGTGAGATTTATCCTAACAAATGGGTATATTCTTCATCAATTTCTACATTTGAAAGACAAAGTAATGAAAATTTCTTAGATGTTCTGCTGGAGAGATAGAACAAAGATTAAAGTAATTGCTTTGAATGCTGCCAAGCCCGCTTTGTTCTCCAGAAACATATACAATACCATAAGCATGACCAGGCTTGATCTCGGAGCTCAGAGTCAGGAGTAAGTCATAATCAGAGTTAGGTGTAGCCCAAAACAAAAATTAAAAATTACTTTGGTGTTATTTAAATGTCATGGTCACGGTCCTCCTGTTGTTCATCGATTTGCTCAAGCCCAGTAACGTCTCCATCATGAGACTTGTTGTTACTGTGTTTGGTATATTGAATACGTCACAGGTAGCTTGCCAAGCTCTGCCATGCGGGCAAGATACTCTTGGTAGCTTGCCGGGCTCTCCAAGAGGGGCGGAGGAATCGAACTCGGGTCGGCCATGTTGGCTGCTTGTAAGGCAAATGCCCTACCACTGTGCTATCGCTCCAGTCCTATTTAAATGTATTATAGCTAAAAGTTATTTATAGCTTATTTATAGCTAAATAGCTATTATTGGGCTGGAGCGATTATTGGGTAGGGAGTTTGCCTTTCAGGTGGCCCACCCAGGTTCAATTCCTCCCCCTTTCCGAGAGCCTGGAAAGCTACCAAGCTATAGCACTGTCCACTGTAGCACTGTCCTCCCATTGTTCATCGATTTGCTCAAGCGGGCATCAATAATGTCTCCATTGTGAGACTTGTTTTTACTGTTTTTGGCATATCAAATACACCAGGCAGAGCTTGCCAGCTTCTGCCCTGAAGGTGGTATACTCTCGGTAGCCTGCTGGGCTCTCTGAGAAGGGCAGAGGAATCGAACCCTGGTCGACAGTGTGCAAGGCAAATGCCCTACCTGCTGTGCTATAGCTCCGGCCAGGTGTGGTGGTGTTCACCTAAAGTCCCAGCTACACAGGAGGCTGAGGTCAGAGGACACCACTTTAGTCCAGGAGTTCTGGGCTGCAGTGCGCTATACCGATTGGATGTTCACACTAAGATCAGCATCAATATGGTGACCCTCCAGGAGCAGAGGACCACTAGGTATTATTACTATAGCTGTAAGTTATTATAAAAGTATTATAGCTATAAGTTATATATTATTATAACATTAACCAAGTGCTACCTTCTTTATATGATTAATTATGACCAGCCAAAATCTTTAAACAATCGTCTTTTTCTGACTTACACTGATGATTAATTGATGTATTTGCAAATTTGGGTACATCAGAATTAATCCACCTTTGAGACTGGAGCCATAGCACAGTGGATAATGCATTTGCCTTGCACACGACCGACCTGGGTTTGATCCCCAGCATCCCCTATGGTCCCCCGAGCACCACCAGGAGTAACCCCCGTTTATGGCTGGGTGTGACCCCAAAAGGCAAACAAACAGAATGAATCCACCTTTATCATCAGGATATCTCCATTAGAAAATGAAGAGGCAAAAAATGAACTAAATGACAATAAGGAGATTGTAGTTACTGAAAGGTTTTAACTTCACCATGTCATACAGCTGTCACTGTGTGACATACAGTGGCCCTCTCACCCAAGCTATCCTCCTCTAATCAAACTTATCTTCTTCTAAAGACTAAAGCTACCAGGATGTCTGTTTCTTTGCTTGCCAGAAATAACACAGATTTATAGGGAAAAGGTTAAAATAAACACAAATAATTTTAAATGCATTAAATAGGAAATGTCTTCTTGGGCTAAACTGTGTTATAAATTTTACTGCATATATCAGAAAACATTTGTAAATCATTTTTGTTCTTTCTACAAGAAAAGTGACATCCATATCACTTAGTCCAGAATTATAAACAGTTGTAGGAAACTTGAAAAAAAAGATAGTCTGCCAGCAATGTAACTCAATGGTAGAGTGCATGCTCTGCATATATAAAGCCCAGACTTTAATCCCCAGAATCAAATAAAATAAGCCAAAAATTAAAATAAAAATAGCTTTTATTAACTGAGAGGTTTTAAATACAAATAAAAGTGTAAAAGATGAAGGATTATTTTTTTTAAAGAAAACTACTTTTTCAGGCTGGAGCAATAGCACATCAGGTAGAGCATTTGCACACAGCTGACCCGGGTTCAATTCCTCTGTCCCTCTCAGAGAGCCTGGCAAGCTACTGAGAATATTCTGCCCACATGGCAGAGCCTGGCAAGCTCCTTGTGCCTTATTCGATATGCCATAAACAGTAACAAGTCTCACAATGGAGACGTTACTGGTGCCTGCTCGAGCAAATTGATGAAAAATGGAAGGACAGTGCTACGGTGCTACTATTTCAGGAGTTTTTACTTCCCAAGCCACATCTTATTTCATATATACTCTCATATAATCACTATTTTCATATAACCAATAAAAGATAAAATAATGGATGTGAGATACTAAGACACAGGTCTGGTATGGTATGAAATTTTACACGAAAAACATGTACATACATGAAATACCCCTGCAGAATACAAGGAAAACTCTATATTCTATATTTTGATGTCTAAGATATGACATACATAGTGGGCTAGTATTCTATAATATTAAATTGATTTTTAATTTTTCAATATCTTCTCCTGTAAATATTACTTTTGGCGTGAACACAGGGTAAAATAAAATTACAACCCTAAAAGTATGGAAATTATGGTGAGCATCAGAGAAATTAATTCCTTGCCACATAAGTCTGTTTACCCTATTTCATTTCATTCCACTATTTGTCTGCTTCACTGAAGGCTTTCCAATCCTTCGTTGCTTTTTTTTTCAATAGACTTCAGGTTCCATAAGAGCAGTATATAGGTCCTTGGAATCACCACTATAAGCAATATTTATATTTGCATTGAATAATTATTTAATAAACTATCAATTAAATGTATTAATAATATTTTAAATACCAGCTGACAACAAATATTTTCTGCCATGAGACTAGTAATCATTTCTGGAAACAAACACATGATAAAAAAACATGAATTAAGATAATATTCTCTAAAGACAAAAATTTTTACCATCACATGCTACCAAATTTTGTTCATTTTTTGTTACTTATTTTCAGTTATTTCAACACATTATTCCCTCAGTTATTTGCATACACTGTGAATTTATTTACCAATGTGTATGTTTTATGATCATTTACAAGATCATTGTGGGTGATTTTAATGCCAAGATAGGACTGAGAAGATCAGCTGAAGAACTTCACATCGGGACCCATGGCCTAGAATAGAACGAACAGGGTGAGAAACTATCTGAGTTCATCATGTCAACCAAGACCATTCATGGTAACTCACAGTTCCAGAAGGCAGAATCTAAACGATGGACATGGGAGTCTCCTGGTGGACGATTCCACAACGAAATAGACCACATCATATTCAATCGACGGTTTTGCCTGACCGATTTCGCTGTTGTCCCAAAATTTAGAACGGGATCGGACCACCGTCTCCTTCGTGCAAAATTCTACTTCACAGAGCGGGGATAAAGGGCTGCAAAGTTCAAAAAGAGAACTCCCAGAATGACCACCAACTGGGAACTCTTTGGTACTATTGCGGCAACATGGGAAGATGCCATTGTTGACAACATTGATGAGGAATATGATCGACTGGTTCAGCACCTCCATGAATGTGTGAGGAACGCCAAGAGAGAGATAGCCACAAAAAATCGCCTATCTTCAAAAACTCTTGAGCTAATTCGCCAGCATGGTTTGGCGCATGCCTCAGGAAACCGCAAGCTAACGTCCGAGCTCGCAAAGCAGTGCAGAGATGCGATCAAGGAAGACCTCCGAGAGAAGAGCAGAAGTACTGGTAGATGCGGCAGAAGCCAGGAAAAGTATTTGTAAGGCCCGCCTGTCCTTCGCCAACTACAAGACCAAGATGACTGCCCTCCAACGTCCTGATGGATCCATCACATCCTCCAGAACGGCAATGGAGAAGATTATCCATGACTTCTACTCAAATCTCTCCGATAGCCATGTCCACTTGCCAACATACCAAATTCCACAGGATGGATATGTCGTTCCCAACATTCTCCTTCCAAAATCCGACATGCCATTTCGTCGGTAAAGAAACAAACAGCACCCGGCCCAGACAAGGTAAGACCTGAACACCTGAAGTACCTGCCATCAGTACTCATCAATACACTGGCTCGGCTCTTCACTCGCTACCTGTCTGAATGCAAGGTTCCGTCCCAATGGAAAACCAGCAGGACCGTACTACTGTTCAAGAAGGGAGACATCCATGACATTGGAACTATCGCCCGATCTGCCTATTGTCTGTCATCTACAAGTTGTTCATTCGAGTCATCCTAAATAGGATTGGAAGAACACTAGATGAAGGACAACCATGCGAGCAAGCAGGGTTCCGCAAAGGATTCAGCACCATCGACCATATCCACACGATAACCAAGCTCATTGAGGTTTCTCGGGAGTTCAAGATGCCACTCTGTTTAACGTTCATTGATTTAAAGAACGCCTTTGATTCTGTTGAGACAGAAGCGGTCATTGAAGCCCTAGCCAATCAGGGCATTCAAGCCCAATACATCAGGATCCTCCGTGAGCTATATTGCGGATTCACTACCAGGATCTCACCATTCTACAAAGAAGTGATCATTGATGTCAAGAGAGGGGTGCGGCAGGGTGATACCATTTCACCGAAACTCTTCAGTGCCACCCTCGAGAACATCATGCGATGACTGGAATGGGAAGGGATGGGAGTGAAGATAGATGGTCAGCAACTACACCACCTCCGCTTT
Source organism: Sorex fumeus (assembly GCF_029834395.1). Taxonomy (NCBI): domain Eukaryota; kingdom Metazoa; phylum Chordata; class Mammalia; order Eulipotyphla; family Soricidae; genus Sorex; species Sorex fumeus. The sequence continues at coordinate 15,693,893 of NW_026606071.1, read as the reverse complement.
GCTGATGACATTGTTTTAATAACACCAAACATCAGCCAAGCGGCACAAATGCTGGCCGACTTTGACCGTGAGTGTGGAAAGGTAGGACTACAGCTGAATCTTACGAAGACAATGTTTATGAGAAACAGCCTCGTTCCTGACGCCTCATTAACTCTCAACAGAACGACCATCTCTGAATGCAACAGCTATGTGTACCTAGGTCGAGAAGTCAACATGACAAATGACCTGGCACCCGAGCTGCGCAGGAGGAAGAGAGTGGCTTGGAACGCTTTCAAGAACGTCGAAGAAATAGCTAAGAGGACGAAGAACCTCCGGCTCCAGGCACATCTCTTTGATTCCACTGTTCTTCCTGCATTAACATATGCCTCAGAGACCTGGGCCCTAGACAAACAGGATGAGAACACCATTCAGGTCTCCCAAAGAAGAATAGAAAGAGCTATGCTTGGAATATCACGTTTCACTCAAATGAGAGAAAGAATCCGGAGTTCCAACATCCGTTGGGGATCAAGAATCAGGGACGCTATCTCATTTGCCAAGGTGTCGAAAATCAGATGGGTTGGTCATGTAATGAGATTTAAAGACGACTGCTGGACTAGAGCTGTTACCGACTGGATTCCACGGGATGTCAAAAGACCGCGTGGCCGCCCACCTACCAGATGGTCAGACTTCTTCGTCAAGATCATGAACGATTGGTTTGAGGCCCTTCATGTTCCCGGAGCGAACAGATGCCATTGGGCTACATTAGCACGCGCAGGGACAAGTGGAGACGTTACTGGCGCCCGCTGGAGCAAATCGACGACTAACGGGAAGTTAGTTGATTAAGTGATTAAGTGATGTTTTAAGGGATTATTTCCTTTGTCGCAAGTTTTCTCACCATTCTTGCATTTGTCATTCATAATATACTCACAAATTTTGCATTTATTTCTATAGTGTTTCAATTCTCCACCAGATTGTGTGTAGTGTGGAACTAGAACCATATTTCCTGTGCTCACTATAGTATTCCAATGCCAAGCACAACGTATACACCTTATCAATATTCTCTCACAGCTGAATCAATGAACAAATACTTTACTGTTTGTTATTTTATTTTAATCATCCAACTAAAATGACCAGCTCCTTATCGGTAATTTTTGGCAATATTGTGTTTTAAAAAATGCTTTTTTTTAATAAATATGAAAGAAAGCCAAAAATGTGTCACCTATTTCATAATTATTCCCTTTTATCAAGCCAAGGATTTTCCATAGATATAAATCAGTTTTACCAGTTCCTGTATTCTCTAAGACTATGACCAGTCTGTGGGAAAGATTTTCCCTTGCATCCAAGGCTTTGACATTACAAACTTGAATTGTGGTTGGTAAGACTCAGGGTCCTGGCTTTTGGTTCTTAGCATGTA